>NC_088683.1:3397335-3998747 GCF_028017835.1 Emys orbicularis
GGCTTGCAAGAATGGAGGCTGCAGCACAAGCCTTCTACAAAATGGAGTCAGCATTTTAAAATGGGTTTTGAATTACAATAGTGCACCGAAGTTACAATGTTACAATGTAGGCCAAATGGCCAGTGTAATGAAATGGGGAACAGAAGTTACAATGGGACAGTGAATAACTAAAAACAATTTCATTCACATTGGTTCCACACCAGGACCAGGGCCCCATTGTGCCAGGTGCGGCATAGAGTATAGGGTTGTAACTGTCTAATCGCACAAACCCAAACACCCTTGCCACGCCCCTGCCCTGAGGCCCCGCCCCTGCCCTGAGGCCACGCCCCTGCCCTGAGGCCACGCCCCTGCCCTGAGACCCTGCCCCGAGGCCCCGCCCCTGCCCTGAGGCCCCGCCCCACCACACGCCTTCTCTGAGGCCCCGCCCCGCTCACTCCACCCCCCTCCCTCCGTCGCTCACTGTCCCCCACCCTCATTCACTTGCACCAGGCTGGGGCAGGGGATTGGGGTGCGGGAGGGAGGTGAGGGGTGCAGGCTCTGGGAGAGAGTTTGGGTGCTGGAGGGGGCTCCGGGCTGGGGCAGGGGATTGGGGTGCAGGAGCAGGGGAGGGGTGTGGGCTGGGAGAGAGTTTGGTTGCTGGAGGGGGCTCCGGGCTGGGGCAGGGGTTGTCGTGCAGGAGGGGGTGCAGGGTGCAGAGTCCGGCTGGAAGGTGCTTAACTCAGGCGGCTCCCGGGCGGTGGTGCAGCGGGGCTAAGGCAGGCTCCGTGCCTGCTCTGGCCCCGCGCCACTCCCGGAAGTGGCCAGCATGTCCCTGCAGTCCCTGGGAGTTCCCAGCCAATGGGAGCTGCGGAGTCGGCACTCGGGGCGCAGGCAGTGCGTGGAGACCCCCTGCCCCCCGCAGGGATGTGCTGGCTGCTTCCAGGAGTGGCACGGAGCCAGGGCAGGTAGGGAGCCTGCCTGAGCCCCGCTGCGCCGCCGGACTGTTAGCACCTAAAATCTCCCGGTTTGGCTGCAGCAGCCTCCGGGAGATCGAGCCCAATTCCGGGAGTCTCTGGCGAAAGCAGGAGGGTTGGGACCCCTGACAGAGTGAGAGTCAGGCAGGCTCAATAGACAAGACCGGCAAAGGACGGGCATACCGAACCCTTTAAGAGCAGGCACCAGCAGCCCGGCTGTTACTGTGGCTTGGCCCTTTAAGGTCAGGTATTTAGGGTGGGGCCTGGAGAGATCATGTGACCATGAGACCCATGTGACTGGAATGGCAGGACTATATAAAGAGCTGCCTGTAGCTTTTTGGCCCTGGGTCATGGAGGTAGGAAACTGCTTTGCCTTCCCGATCAGCAGGGAAACTGAGGCACGATTTGCCCTGCCACAAGAAGGGGGCTGCAAACAGGATCAGGGAGATGGAGGCTGAGTCTGCGACTGGTGCTGGAGAGCTAAGGGAGTCTCTAACAGAGGGAAAGGGATCCCTGCTTCACAGGGGAAACTGAGGTGCAAGGGGGTGATGCACGCAAAGTGACGCAAAGCTGGAAACTGGCCCCTGGGTTGCTGCTGTAGTTGGAGCCAGTACAGAAGAGAGTGAATATCTGGAAATGCTTTTCATTCTGTGAGTGTTGGAAATGGGGGAATTCCTGTGGAAAGTTAAACAATTGTCTTCGTAAGCAGTAATTATTCAAATCAAAAATAAGCAAAACAAATTCAGCCACGTGGCTAAACTGAGCCCACCCCCCAGCTGCCCCCCTTCCCTCCCTCACACACACAAAGAATTCAGATACGTGAAAGGCTGCCATAAAAAGATGGAGAAAAGCTGTTCTCTTGCCACAGAGGGCAGGACAAGGGGCGATGGGCTCAAACTACAGCAGAGCAGACTGAGATTAAATCTCAGGAAAAACTTCCTACTGTCAGAGCAGCAGGACAATGGAACAGACGCCTCGGGAGGTTGTGGAAGCTCCTTCCCTGGAGGTTTTCCGAAGGAGGCTGGAGCCACCTGTCCTGGGTGGGTCAGACCAGTGGTTCTCAAACTGTCTGTATTGGCCACCCCTTTCAGACAGTAAGCCTCTGCATGGGACCCTCCCTTATAAATAAAAATACATTTTCTATATTAACACTATTTTAAATGCTAAATGTATAACCCTGTTGTTTAAAATGAATTGACCTTTTCTCACAGCTTTGAAATTGATTAAAACGCATTTTTATCAAATTATTGTTATAAGCAGAAATGTTCGTTTTTTAAACCGTTCCTGTTTCATACTGGAGGGAGTGCAAAGAAACGGTCAATAGCACTTTTCACAGCAGACTTTGCCCCCCACTGCCACCCTTACTTCTGCGCTGCTGCTGGCAGTGGCGCTGCCTTCAGAGCTGGGTGGCCGGAGAGCAGCAGCTGCTGGCCAGGAGCCCAGCTCTGAAGGCAGCGCTCCAACAGCAGCAGCGCAGAACTGCAGAAGTTAGGGTGACAATGCCATACTAAGCCCAGGGCCGGCTCCAGGCACCAGCCCAGCAAGCAGGTGCTTGGGGCGGCCAACGGAGAGGGGCGGCACGTCCGGCTCTTCGGCGGCGGGTCCCTCACCCCCTCTCGGAGGGAAGGACCCCCCGCCGAATTGCCGCCGAAGATTGAAGCGGCGGCGGTAGAGCAGATCGCGATCGCGGCTCTTTTTTTTTCTCTCTACTTGGGGTGGCAAAAACCCTGGAGCCGGCCCTGACTAAGCCACTTTGACTTCTGCATAATGTTTGACCTTTGCGCTGGGAGGGGGGGCTAAGGCAAATTTGGGGTGGCTATAGCCCCCACAAGACCTCCCAGTGCTGCCTCTGCATGTGTGCCTGACTGTTCAATTATAAGTGACTTTTTTTTTTTCTGATCTCAGTGTTCTGATTGGTCGGCGGTTTAATGCACCTCTTCAGCAGCTGACCAATCAAACCCTCTTGTGTTGTCTCAGTCCCACCTTTTTAGTCTCCAGACAACAAACCCGCGCACACGATACTACAAGCACTGGGGTCCAGTTTCCTGAACGAGGGGCTAATACCAAGGTATCTTTTGTTTAGGAACAGCGATCGCGGCATTATCCGCTTACAATATGGTTTGAAATAAATACACTCCATTGCGACGGAAAGGGGGGTGTCCTTTTCTAAAACGCTAGGTTGAAATGATAACTCTTAGAGCAGTTGCTCTCTGTTTTGTGCATGTTCTCGCAACCCCCATGTAATAAACTCACAGCCCCCAGTGTGAGAAGCCCTGGTTTTGACACAACAAATCCTGCATCTTGGCAGGGGTTAGACTAGACGACCCTTGTGGTCCCTTCTAAACCTGTGGCTCTGTGATTCTAAGATTAAACCCGTGAATGGGGCGGAATAAAAAATGTTTCCGTAAGATCCCTCAAATGGAGAATATCAAGGGGATGTTCTTTTGGGGCGGGGGAGAGACAGAGAGGTGGGGAAAAACCCTTCCACGCTCAGCGTCTGGCCTAGCTCACTGCATGACAAACTCCCGCTGGCTGTGTCTTACCCTGCGTGTGTGTGAGCAGCGGCCAGAGGGAGGCAGAGCTGCTGGGGAAGTCAGTGGAGCCGTGCCAGGCCGCCCCAGCCAAAGCTCTGGCCCATGGACCTGGGAGGAGGTTCTACAGAGTGTGGGGAGCTGAAGGGGTGTTGGCTGGGCGGGGTCCCCAGGTGCTTGTTTCTGTCCTCACTGCAGAACTGGTGCAACCCCTGTCCTTGCTTCGCGCTCATTACCCCATGGGTGCTGGGGGGGCAAGAGGCTGACTCGGCTTCCCTGACGCCAAGCGCTGAGTGCCTCCGCTCCCACCTGCCTGCCTTCTCCCCCGCCCCTTGCCGAGAATCAGGGGCTCTCGCTGTCCATGGATGGGTCGGCTGCACCTTCTGCGGAAGGAAGTCCCATGCTTTGCAGACCCCTGGAGAGATGGGGCCCCCGGGAGCAGGCTTCCCTTCCAAAGCGGGGCACAGCCCTGGATGGCTGCGCCTGGTGGAGAAGAGTCGGGGATCCCCAGTGAGCTGCCGTCCTGCCTCGCCTCTGCAGTGCCGGCAGCTCCCTTCCTGCGGGTGATGCCGCAGTGCCTGCAGTGTCTGTCGCTGCAGTCTGGCCCAGCTCTCCTGCTGCAGTGTGTCGTGACTGCAGTGCCCGCCTGCTCCTCCCTCAGCCCCTGCCCTTTTCTCTGCAGTGATCCCCCCCCCCCCCCCCCCCAGCTCTCTCTCTCTGGAAATAATGCAGCTGCATTGCACCGTTATTTTTCTGCATGGCCCAGCAGGGGAAGGGGCTGCTGGCTCTAGCAGCCTCCTTCCCCACCTGCTGGTTTGCCTCCTTCCTAGTCTCTCCCAGCTGGCTAAGCACCTACCCTCTTTTCCTTGTCTAGATACCCCTCCACCCTGTGCCACCACTGCTCTCCTGCCACCCTTCCCTCGGGGGAGTACGGCCCCACGAGCGCTGGCACTGCTGCTGGCCCACAAAGCTGCCCAGGCTGAGCCCCCTGTGTTGTTGCAATGACGCCATGTGGCACGAGGAAGCGCTGCTGTGTCTGGGGACCCGCGCAGGGGTGGGTGGAGCCCCAAGCTCCCTGCATCTCAAAGGCAATGCCTCCCTTCCCCGCGGGTGCCGCATGGCACTGGGGTTTAAACGGGTTTGGCGGGCCTTCCTGGGCTGCAGGGGGAATTGCTCCAGTTTGACTCAAAGCTGGTCTTGCCTTCACCCAAGGTGTCAGAGCTGGGGCGCGCGAAGACCCCGAACTGAGAAAAGGGGACAGATGGAGGAGACAAGATTAACGAAGCACAGCTGCCAAACGACGGTGTGAAGGCAAAGAGTAAAGCATGTGCGTCACTCTACCCACGTGAGCAGGCCGTCTGGCTTCAATGGGCTCGCTCGCCTCCGCCAAGCCAAGCAGGGGTCTGCAGGACCAGGGCCGTGCAGCCCAGCGGGGGGGGGGGTAATCAATGATGGTGCTTTACTTCATTGGACGTCCGGGGTCGTGGGAGACTTAGTGAAATCCACTAATGCAAGAATATCCTGGACTCTTTGGAAGGGGAGGAGTTCCTGGAAAGAATTCCCTGTCTGATGAATCCCCACACCAAGTGTGGTGGCCCCTCGCCCCAGCCGTACTCTGGAGCTAGGCCAGTAGCTCTCAGCGCCAGTCCAAAAAGACCCTTTACAAATTCCTCACCACTTAGCACGTTTGAAGCTGGTGGGTTCTGCTGGGCTTTGGGATGGGCCGAGCTAGTACAAAACGGCCAGGATTCCCATTTTCTCATCAGACGGGGGTTTTTTAAAGTTTCTGTTTTGAAACAGCCACGTTTGAGTTTGAGTCGCGCCTGGTGTCGCAGCCGACTGACCCAAGCCGTCAGCGGAGCAGAGAGCCACAGCGGCAGCCGCTCGCCATTTCCCAAAACGTGACTTTTGGAATGACATTTTTGCAAGTTCCAATTTGGATTTTGTTTCTTTGTTTGGGGGGGGGGGGGGGGGGGACATTTCTAGTGACAAATGTCCCTGCTTTGCAATGAGTTCTAAAACTGGCGAACAATGGGCATGGCCTGGGGAACCAGGCATGACTAGCGAAAGGGGCTGGGCCTGGGATCTTTGATAGAGGTTGCTGAAGATAAACTCTCTTGAAATAACAGGAGTACTTGTGGCACCTTAGAGACTAACAAATTTATTAGAGCATAAGCTTTCGTGGGCTACAACCCACTTCTTCGGATGCATAGAAGTGGGTTGTAGCCCACGAAAGCTTATGCTCTAATAAATTTGTTAGTCTCTAAGGTGCCACAAGTACTCCTGTTATTTTTGCGGATACAGACTAACACGGCTGCTACTCTGAAACATCTCTTGAAATAGGCCGTGGTGATATTTAACTACCGCAGACGCACTGTTCGGGTGGGAGCCAGCAGGTGGCGATGTTACACAGAGTCTGATCCTAGCGTGGGTGAGATTTGGGGAACCTGTGTCCACCCTGTGAGTTCGGGCTCAGCTTGCGAAGTTGCTGGGACACTGCACGTCATGGTGTCTGTGAGTCACCGAGATGCTGTCAGGGCTGTCATGTGTTCCCCAGACTAGGACAAGGGGACGGACACAGCCTGGGGAAATCAGCCTGACCTTGTGTGTGTGTGTGCAGGGCTGCGTGGTGTAATTTTGACACAGTTTTCCATACAAGCTACCTCTTTAAATTAGGAGGGCTTTCCTGGTCCTGATGGCAGGCTATGGTGGCCCTGTAGGAAAGTGTGCTGTCTGCAGTAAGCCAGCAAGAGTAAGCTGAGGTGAGTGACACTTCTCTGCCTTAGGGAGCAGCCTGCTTTGTCTCTCTCCTTTGGACTGCTGGTGTATTCTCATTCCGAGTTCTAAGACATAAAGAGGCTGGGTGTTATCGCTGGGTCTTCTCAGCCCCAGAGCCAGAGCGACTCAAGGGGAATTCACAGGAACGTGCTCGAACAGAAAGCTTGGGGATTGGGGAGGAGTGTGGGGCTGGGGGGAGGAGGGCAGCAGCTTTGGGAACAGGGGGTGGTCCTTTTGAACTGTGGGCCCCGCTGAGGAAGAAGGAAACTAGAAACACAAAAAGAAGCCCTCCATGATTTGGAAGAGAAGCCGGGGGGGGGAGGGGGATCCTGGACTCCTTTGGAGGCTCTGCCCTAAGCCGGAAAAACGCTCAGGAGTGGCGAGGACACTGAGGCAGGGAAAGGGGTATGGGTATTTTTATTGTTTTCTCTGGGTCTGTATATTTCTCAGGCTCTCTAAAGTGAAGAGTGATGGAGGTCTGGGGACCCGTTAGCAAGCCTGACTCTCGGCTTGCTTCACCATCACCTGTCCCCAGAGCGGGGACCTGTAACCTAGGGTGCCCGCAAGGACGGGGAGTCGCTGTGCTTAAGCTACCGGGGCTTCTGGGGGCTCATCCCTGGTCCTGGGGGCCATGGGCTGCTAGGCCAGAGCGCCCCATTCCTGGGATGAGGCACAGACAGAGACTGTGCCCAGGAAATGTGCCAGAGGCCCAGGGAAGCCCAGTGGGGTGGGACCCAAACGCAGCAGCCCAGGAGAGGGAGAGCGACCAGGGCAGCAGCGTGCAGCAGGGTGCAGACATGCTGTATTGGTCTTTGTTGTGCAGTGCAAACTCTTTGGCAAGTGGGGGGCAGGGAGCAAACTCCTGCTCTTTCTTAATCTCTCTAACGAGCGTCTTGGGACAGCAGCGTCCTGGGAGCAGAGATGCCAACTCGCGGATGTATCGCCAGAGGCGCGATCTCCAAGTGAAATTCTGCCTCGTGCATGGTCTCACAGCAGAACCCGCAAAGCAGGGGCTCCCCTGCCAGCCTGGGGAGTGGGAGGGGGACCCCACTGCAGCCCCCCCCAGACTAAAAGTGGCAGACGTGAGACTGGGAGGGCAGAACTAAGGCCTGGGGGCTGCAGGGGGCAGAAGTGCGGAGAGTGGGGGCTGATGGGGGGGGGGATGTATTGATGGTGGTTTCTGAGCAGATGGGGTGAGTGCTGGGAGGGGGAACTGAGGGCGGTGGGGTTGATGGGGAGAGGGGATGAACTGAGCGGGGGCTGGGGGAGAGGATTAATTGCTGGGCAGGAGATGGGCAGATGTGGGCGTGCGAGCTCCTGCAGCAGGGGCCAAAATCCCCTTGCCCAGTACTTGGGAGCGTGGGCGACACCAATTGTCACATGCCCACGCCCTGGGGATGGGCAGGGGGAGACTCACCTAAACACACACAATACATAGCATCTTTTCAAAACATCTCATGATTTCTGGTCCAGTCTCATGATTTTGATCTCTTGAGGTTGGCGTTCCCGTGGGAGCCAGGCTCTGGCATTTGGGCTGCGATTTCTGCCCACGCGGGGTTTGCCTGTGCAGTGTGTGCCCACCTCTGTCCCAGGGCTGCTTTGGCAGTTTGCCAGCAGCTACTTCCAGCCTTTGAGAATGTGCTGGGTGCAGACGCTCTGGGTTCCTCTTCCCCATGGCTGCATATCATTCCTAGATCCCACGGCCAGGCGGCATCACTGAGATCATCTCGGCTGACCCCCGGCACAGCCCAGGCCAGAGACCTGCCCCACAGTCACTCCTAGGGCAGAGCGGTTAGAACAAACCATCGCCAGTGACGGACAATCCACCCCCACCCTTGGCACATTGTTCCAGAGGTTAATTATCGTCACTGTTACAAATGTACCCTCATTTCCCGTCTGAACAGCTCTAGTGTCAACTTCCAGCCATTGGATGGGGTTCGACCTTCCTCTGCTAGAGTGAAGAGCCCGTTATGAAATATTTGTTCCCCAGGTAGGTACTTACAGACTGTGGTCGGGTCACCCCTGAACCTGCTCTTTTTAAAGCTAAACAGATTGAGCTCCTTAAATCCATCCCTATCAGGCAGGTTTTCTGATCCTTTAATTCTTCTCATGGCTCTTCTCTGAACCCACTCAACTTATCAACATCCTTCCTCAACGGCGGGCACCAGAGCTGGACACAGGATCCCAGCAGTGGTCACACCAGTGCATAGGCGCTGTCTCCGTGGGTGCTCCAGGGCTGGAGCACCCACGGGGAAAAATTGGTGGGTGCTCTGTACCCACCGGCAGCGCCCCGCCCTCCCGCCCCAGCTCACCTCCGCCTCCGCCTCCGCTACACCTCCACCTCCACCCCTGAGCACGCTGCATGCCCGCTTTTCCCCCCTAGCTCCCCAGCACTTGCCGCCGCGAAACAGCTGTTTCGTGTGGCAAGCGCTGGGAGGGAGGGGGGAGGAAGGGGAACGCGGCGCGCTCGGGGAAGAGGCGGGGTCGGGGCAGGGATTTGGGGAAGGGGTCCAATAGGGGCAGGGAGGGAGCGGAGTTGGGGCGGGGACTTTGGGGAAGGGGTTGGAATGGGGGCGGGGCCAAGGGCGGGTGGGGGCGTGAGCACCCACTGGCACCGGGTAAAGGTTGGCAGCTATGCACCAGTGCCCAAACCAGAAGAATCACTGCTCCTCCGAGATTCCCGTTTATTTTGTCTCAGGCTCATGTTAGCCTTTTTGGCCACAGCGTTGCCCTGGGAGCTCATGTTCACCTGGTTATGCATCCCACCCCCAAATCTTTTCCAGAGCCCCTGCTTCCCACGAGAGCCCCCATCCTGTAATGGCTCCGTTCTTTGTTCCTAGCCATGCATACATTTACACTTAGCTGGATTATTGTTTGCTTGTGCCCAGTTTACCAAGCGATCCAGATCACTCTGAATCAGTGCCCTCTGCCCTATTTGCCACTCCCCCAGCTCTTGTGTCATCTGCTAAGTTGATCCGTGATTGTTTTACGTGTATTTCCAGGTCATTGAAGAAAATGTTAAATAGCGTAGAGCCAAGAACAGACCCCTGCCGGACCCCACTAGAAACACACCCATTTGATGATGCTTCCCCCTTTACAATTCCTTTGCGAGACCTATCCGTTAGCCAGCTTTGAATCCGTTTAATGTGTGTCAGGTTCATTTTGTATCGTTCTAGCTTTTTAATCACAATGTCATACGGAGCCAAGTCAAATGCCTTACAGAAATCTGTTATGTCAACACTATTACCGTTATCAACCAAACTTGTCATCTCATCAAAAAAAGATACGAAGTTAGTTTGACAGGATCTATTTTCCATAAGCCCATGCTGATTGACATCAATTATATTATCCTCCTTTAATTCTTTATTAATCAAGTCCCATATCTGCTGCTCCATTATCTTGCCCAGGATCGATGTCACGCTCACAGCCCTCTAATTACCCTGGTCATCCCATTTACCCTTTTAAAATATTGGCACAACATTCGCTTTCTTCCTGTTTTATGGAACTTCTCCAGTGTTCCAAGACTTAATGAAAATCAGCATTAACGGTCCAACAAGCTCCTCAGCCAGTTCTTTTAAAACTCTTCAATGTAAGTTATTTGGACCTACTGATCTTAAAATGTCTAACTTTAGTAGCTGCTATTTAACATACTCATGGCATACTAATGGAATAGAAAGAGTGTTATCATATCATGAGACTACGTCATCTGTTCCCCCCCCAGTACATAACAGAAATAACTATTGAACACTCTGCCTTTTCTGCATTATTATTGCTAATTCCTTCATTTAGATCTAGTAATGGACCAATACCATTGTTAGAATTCTTTTAGCTCCTTATACTTTTAAAAATTTCTTTTTTTTGTCCTTAACTCTCCTGGCCATAGATTTCTCCTTGTCCCTTTGCTTCCCTTATCAATTTTCTACAATTCCTAGCTTTTGATTTATATTAATTACTATCAAATTACAGCTTCTCACCCTTCTGGTGAAGCATTACATGTTGACAGTAAGGGAAATTTTGGATTAAAGTGCACTAACCCATTAGGACTTGTTAATTCTGGAATTCCTACCAGGTGATTCAACTGTTCCTCTTTGTTAATGTCATTGTGGTAGCAAGCAGCAAAATACAAACCTTGGAGGACTTGATCCATTAGTTTTTGGAATATGTCAGAAGTATTAGGTATACCAAATGCCAATCTCTTACTCAGACAAGGTGAGTGAGGTAATATCTTTTATTGGACCAACTTCTGTTGATGAGAGAGGCAAACTTTCCAGTCACCCAGAACTCTTCTTCAGGTCTGGGAAAGGTACTTCAAGAATCACAGCTAAATGCAACAGATTGTTTAGGGATCATTCAAGGTAGAGTGGCCCATTAACACCTGTCATCATAGGACAAAAAGGGGGGGTTGTGGGTTACAGCTGTTGCCATAAATCCAGTGTCTCTGTTCAGTCCATGAATTGTAGTGTCTAGCAAAGTTATGAAATTAAGCTCCCAAGCTCGTCTTTTGCATGTGTTGTGCAGGTTTCCTTTGAGGATGAGGGCTGAGAGGTCAGATATAGAACAATCACTCTGTGAAAAATGTTCACCCATAGATGATAGGGTGTTTTTGTCATTTATCATTTTCCTGTGTGAGTTCATTCAAGAGTGCAGTGATTGTCTGGTTTCACCCACATCGTTGTTATTGGGGCATTTAGTGAGCAGGATGAGGTACCCCACATTTTGGGATAGGCGTGTGTAGGACTCATGCATCTTAAAAGGTGTGTCGTGGGGGGGTTTAATCATCATAGTAGTGGAGCTATATCGGCAGGTTTTGCATGTGCAGGGTCTGCTGCTGCTCGGCGTCGGAGTGTTCTGGTCTGTGGGGAACCTGCTTCTGATGCTGAGCTTGGAGAGGCTGGGGGGTGTTTGAAGGCCAGAAGTGGGGGTTCAGGAAAGATTTCTTTCAGGATGGGGTCCGGTTGGGTATGGGTGGAAGGCGGTTCTCAGTGTGTTACGCCGTGTATCCCGGACATTCTCCTCGGAGCGTGTTCTGGGGTATCCGAGGGCCTGGCTGCAGAGCACAGATCTCTCGGGGTGCTTGGGGGGTTACTGGATCTGTGAGGGTAGGTGGAGCGATCCGTGGGTTTCTTGTATGTACTTCTCTATCGGGTTCCATTGTTGAAGCTGATCGTGGTGTCCAGGAAGTTGACGCTGGTGTGGGAGTGTCCCAGAGAGAGTTTAATGGACGGGTGGTGGTTGTTGAAGTTGTGGTGGAAATCTATAAGGGAGCGTAGGTCGTCTGTCCAGAGGATGAAAATATCATCAACGTCTCTCAGGTATATCATTGGTTTCATGATGCGTTTGTCTAGGAATTCTTCTTCAAGGTGGCCCACAAAGATGGTGGCATATTGGGGAGCCATCCTAGTACCCATGGCTGTTCCCAAGATTTGGTCAAAGTGTTTGTTTTTGAATGTAAAATTGTGGTGGATGAGGATGAAGTGGAGGAGTTTGGTGAAGTGTGTGGGGTGGATCTCTGAGGGTTGTCCGTTGTCTTGTAAATATTTGAGGCGGGCAGCCAGGCCGTCATTGTGAAGGAAGCTGGTGGATAGGGAAGTGACATTCATGGTGGGATGGATGGTGTTCTGAGGGAGGCTGTTAATGTTATGGAGTTTGGAGAGGAAGTCAGTTGTGTCCTGGAAGAAGCTGGCCCTTTGCATGGTGAGTGGGTTGAGGATGGTTTCTGAGTCCCAGTAGTGCTTCAGTAAGAGAGCTGTGGCCAGATAGGATAGGTCTGCCTGGGCTCCCCTGTTTGTGTATCTGGGGAAGCACGTAGAAGGCCCGTGGGTGGGTTCATGGGGGATGAGTTTGCAGAAAGCTCGTCTCTCTCACCGACAGAAGTCGGTCCAATAAAAGATATCACCACCCCCAGCTTGTCTCTCTAACATCCCGGGACCAACATGACTACAGCTATCTCTCTTCCCCAGTCAGTTCTGAGGGGGCGTTTTCTGTAAGAAATGGTTCAGTTCATACCCTGGGGGTGGGCTGCATTTTGTAAACTTCGTCCCTCCAGTCAGTTCTGTAACTAATATTGTCACGCTGGAACTTCTCTGGACGTGAGTCATTAGCCGAGATGTTATGGAAACTTCATGGTCCCACCGGATCTTTGTCCTCCAGCTGTTCCAGGAATTCTCTCAATTGGATCAGCCCAGTAACTAAATTCTACAGGTGAAATGGTCCCTGGTTCCTCAGATTGCTCTGAGATCCGTAGGCACAGGATGAACCTCAAGAGGCGTTTGTACGTCATTTGGCAGCTCTACCTTTCACTACACCCCGATTGCGAACAAAATCAGATTTGTATCCTCCTCCTAATGTCACTAGTGGATCAAACGCACGGTACCTGGTACTCCTGCCAAAGCTACCTCATTCAGCCAATTTCTACCAATTAGTGAAGGACCATTTCCTTTGGTAACAATGACATTTAACAGTGAAGGAGTCCCCTTGTCCTTTACATTGTCCTAATTCTAACACCTTGCTCTCCCCTGACTGTAGCTTTTCAATACTGCATCAATTTCTGCTAAACGTCGCATTGGCACATCTTTGTATTGTACGTTTCTACAGAAACTACAGATGCCGCCGCATCTGCCCTATCGGACGCCACCTTCTTGCTTCTACTATTTAGAGTAACCCAAACCGGAGCATTCTGTCCCATTTATCCTGCACGGCACACTGTTCTCGGAAGGACTATAAATCACAAGCCTTTTTCTCATTGCCTGTTTCCTTTTATAATGGCATTTTAAAAGACACCCCCCCACACACCCTGTCTGCTGCTCTGAGCACCTTTTGAATTAATTAAAAAACAATACAACCCAAAGAAAGCCCCCCAACCATTCCCAGCACAACTCCAGCCCAGTATCCCCAATAGGAGGGACCTTTCCTAACAAAATTCCACCCCACTAAACAAACACCTGCACTATTAGTGAGATACAGGATTCTTCCTCACTTCCTGTCCTAAACTGGTAGGCAGCTGTGATGTTCCACCCCAGAGATGGCTGCATTTCAGGGTCAGGCCAAATGAGCCATGTGTATTCTCTTTAATTTGTAAAGTGAGAGAGAACCCTGCAGGATCCCTACAGAGAAAGGATAGTTTTGAGATTCCCGCTCTGGCCGGAGAGTCAGCAGTTCTGGACTCTGTTCCTAGTTCTCCCAGACCGTCGTCTCCCGGTGCCTGTGTTTAGTGGGGATGAC
The DNA here is from genome assembly GCF_028017835.1 of Emys orbicularis. Taxonomy (NCBI): domain Eukaryota; kingdom Metazoa; phylum Chordata; order Testudines; family Emydidae; genus Emys; species Emys orbicularis. The sequence continues at coordinate 3,410,819 of NC_088683.1, forward strand.
AGTGCTCCTTTACGTAATACTGGGGTTGAAGAGGATCAAAGGGCTGGTCTGTGAGATGCTCAGACACTGTGGTGATGGAGAAGCCTGGCAGAGGCACCCTACCGTCAGCTACGGTTTTAGCCTTGTACTGCTCACGGAGGGAGAGTGCAGGCAAAGCTAATGGAACAACTGTTTGTGGGGGCCCCTAACAGGGTTTGATCCCGGGCCCTTCAGCAGCAAAGCACCGGAATCAGCCACTTGAGCTAAAGGAGGAATTGTAGTCGCTGGTAGCAGTAGTAGGTTCTTATCTTATAGGTACCAGCCTGTGGCTCACTGATGGCTTGATGCAAGCATATCTCCTAGTGGGCTTGAAGCCAGTGTAGTGGATCTATTTGGTAATCGGCCTTTCTGCCTGACAAGCAGCCGGATGACCCAGTCAGTGGGGATGGAGTTACAGATTCCCATTTCTCTTAAAGGGCTCACTCTCCGCTCGGCTCCGTGGAATCTCCTTTTCGATACTGAAGAGCGGGTTTCCATGGGCTCAGATCTGGCATCTCCCTCAGAGGTGCCAGGGAAAATGGAATGGACCTTAAATAGCCTCTGTCATCAATCAGTGATGGCAGCGCTGCAGCCGGAGCGACGTTCCCCTGCTCTGCCTCGGCCACGGCATTAGAGCTCATCACGTCGCATTACCACTTTCCCTCCCTTTCTGCAGGAAGGGGGCTGTGCAGAGGCCATGAGGACAGGGGAGATGCTGCCCCCACACATGCAGGGCTGGTACTGCCCTCACGTGCGGGGCCGTTCAAGGGACGGATCACAGAAATCGGCTCCCCCAGCCCTGGCACGCGACACTGTGGCGACTGCCTCCCCCTGCTATTGCTCAAGTGGCACATACGGCAGGCAGCTGTGGCAGATGGATGAACTCAATGGGCAACAGGGACAACGCTGGCCCGGCTCAGGGTCTGTTCTGACCCCTGCCTCCAGGCAGGAGCATCAGGAGCTCAGATGTGGTGAAAGCTACCCCACCCGCCCAGCCCACTGCTGGCGGCTGCATTTGTACCCCATGGCATGGGGAAGTCATTGGCACCAAATACCCCGCCCTCCGACACACATTGGCTCTGAGAATGGGACCTGCTGCCTGGAATGCGTTTTTTGGGGGTGGGGCTTTGCTAACAGAGAACCCTTGTCTCATGTCAGGGAAAACCTCTGTGAATGTGACCGAGGGGGTGTGTTGTGGGGCTGTGCCCTCCACAGCTGCTCGGGGAGGGTGGAAGGGCCCCGGCAGCACAGAGCAATGCCAGCTGGATCAGTGGCAGAGCCAGTGTTCGGAGCTGGCCACTCCGGCGGGCTGGAGCAGGCTGGGTTACTTGCACCATAGGGACGACCACGTGCGCCCGTGCTTGGCCCTGCCCTGGTGGAGGTTGCCCTGGGGCGAGGTTGGCCCAGTCAGCCTGCTTGGAGCAGGGGCTAATCCAAGCAGTGGGAGGGGGTGCTGTGGGGGGGGGGGGGGGAAGGGTGTTCCTGGACACAAGACATCCAAAGTAGTTAGCAGCCAAATTGCTCTGGTGCAGACAAGGCGAGAGAGAGTGTGTGTGTGTGTGTCTGTGTCTGGCTGTGTTCCAGGCTGTGACAACGAATGCTCATCCTTCCCTATGGTTGGCTGCTTTCCTGGCACTGGGATGCCAAGGGGCTGGCTGCCAGGCGATGGCTGCAGCCAGAGATGGGACCTGCCCCCGTGACAGTGTACAGCCATTTGCTGCTTGGTGCCACATAGGGTGACCAGATAGCAAGTGTGAAAAATCGGGACGGGGTGGAGGGGGGGGTAATAGGAGCCCATATTAAAAAAGCCCCAAATATCGGGACTGTCCCTATAAAATCAGGACATCTGGTCACCCTAGTGCCACAGTCTCCTGTGACGATTGTGGCTGATGTTGCCTTAAGCGGCGGTGGCAGGAGCCGTTGTAACAGCTCAGCTAGAATTGAGGGCTGAATCCTGACGCTCTTCCTCAGCCAGGAATCCCACTGGCTCCAGTGGGCGAGCTGCCGGAGTGACGCGTCAGCACTTGGACCCCGGCTCTAGCGGTACCGAGCAGGGCTGCACATGCTCTGAGCTTGCTCCTTCTTGGCAGGAATCCTGCTCTGGTGTGATGGCAGGACACAGCAGCAGCTGGGGTGAGCCACCGTCCTTTGGCTTGGATTTTTTAGACCACTTAAAAAAAAAACCTCTGAAAAATACCTGCCTTCTTCTCAAAGGCCACGGCACTTCCCTGCCTCCAGCCGTGCCACCGGGCACTACACACTCTCTCGGCTGCACCGCGCCACGGGGCTCAGCCAGTGAGGGCAGAAGGGAAGTACCACCTGCGTCCGACCTCACATGCCAGAGAGAGGTGACGGAGAAAGCTCAGAAGCTGGGGGGCCCTGCCAGGGGGGCTGGTCCTGGGCCACTTTCAGGAGGGAGCTCCTAAGAGCCCCGCCAGCCTCCTGCCAGACCTGGTGTCTAGGAGTCCCCTGAACACAGAGCATAGGGTGACTTTAACAGCCATGCAGGTGAACCCTGACTCCTCCCTCCCCAACCACCAGCAAACAATGGGCAGAACCTCCTCTCCTCCCTGCCTAGGCCCCTCTCCTTAGTCCCATCCTAGGCCTCACCCTCACTGCCCCGCTGCACAGTCACACTGCGCCCCGCCTAGAAACAGATCAGCCCCCAACCTGCCCTGGCCACCCAAAACTCCCCTGCCGGAAACACCGCCTGCCCTGGGGGCTGATGCTCTGTTAACGCTCGCCACCGCCTGCCCACAACAAAGGCCACTGCCCTCCCGAGAGCCCCTGCTGCACACACCGGGCGGCCGCAGAGGCTCGCCGACAGCAGAGGCTGGGCCATGAAGCCGGAGCGCTCCGGTCCCGACTGACGGAGGTATGAGGCTGTCGTGACTGCTAGGAGTTTGCAGAGTGCCAGGCTGCAGCAGTGACCCAGCCCGGAGGAGCCCGCTCCTTGACTAGCGTTCTCCAAGGCCGGACGGAAGGAGCTGTTCTGACCGGTCAAGCTGGCCTGGCTGTCCCCCACCCTGGAGAGCACCCCTCCTGCTCCACTGATGGTGCCATACACGACTCCACCTCTTTGGGCCACCGCTAAGCAGAGAAGACATGGACATTATCCCTGGCCTGTCCCCCAGGGAGAGGTGCTGTGACCTGAGCCTCACGGCTTGTCAAGGGATGCCTTGGCCAGCTGCTAATGGGAGCTGTAGCCACCTACTTCAGGGAGCCCCTCTGCCATGCAAGTGTGGGAGCCCCTTGTAACAATCCAGCAATGCATCCCCGCAGCCTCCAAGAGCCCGGTTCTTCATTGCCACTAGCACGACCGCAGCAAGGTGTGTGCCATTTCCCCCTCGAGTGGCTGGCCCTGCAGAGTATAACAGCCTACTACTGATGTCCGCTATGGGAGTCACTGCTTTAGCTCAAGTAAGAGGGGTCTGTGCTCCATTCAGCTGGGAGTCCAGGGGCTGTATGGCCACCGCCTCTTTATAACAACTCGGTGAACGGGTCAGCAGCAGCGTTCAAACCAGCAGCGTCAGCGCTGCAAGGTGGACCTCTTCCACTTGAGTAACTCCATTGGCTGATAGCAGCAGTAGGCTGTTATCCTCTAAGTGGACCAGCCCTTACTGGAGGGGGATGTGTTGTGTATTTCCCACTAGAGAAATACTGAGTACAAACTAGCTGCATGGACCATTACAGCTTATGTCTCGTATCGTGGTTAGTGACGTGCAAGGGGTGTTGTTACAGCTCCGTTGGGGAAGGATCCAAAGGACTCCCCTCTGTCCTGGTCCAGTGCCAACGGAGGGCAGGCTGCCTTGGTCTGGGATGTCCCTGTGACTGCCCAGAGTCAACCCTGTTTGCTAGCAGTGGATTCTCTTGGAGACATTCACTGTCAGCTGTAGCGAAGACGGGTGGTCACGCGGCCAAGGATCTGCCCTGGGACTTGCGCAATCTGCCTTCTTCCTGGCTCCGCCGGTGTGGCCGTGGCCACGTTACTTAGTCAATTGCATTTTTACAGCTGGGAAACTGAGGCACTAGCTTCCTTTGTCTGTCTTGTCTGTTTAGACTGCGAGATCTTCAGGGACTCACTGAGTATTTATACTGCACCTAGGTGCCAGCTGCAAGCGAGGTCCTCCAGTGCTACCCTACTACAGCTAAGGGCCCCTTTCACGGGTTCCTGAATAGTTAATGAGCCAACCCCGGCTTTTCTCGTTATTCATCATTCTCCTTTAAATGGTTCCAGTGAAAGATCTCCAGCCCCTGCAATGTTTGCCCTCTGCTCGAGTCAACTCTGCAAGTCACATGGGTCTCGTTCCTGCTCCCTGATTGGGCGACTGAAACACTTTGCGCAGGAACCTAGCCAATAGCACCTCCTGCGTAAGGCCCGCGCTGGCTGGATTTCACAGCCGGCTGCCGCCTGCGCCGAAGGGCCTGAGGCTCCGGACCGGCTGCCCGTGCCCATGGGCGTGAGTAACCCCGGACGAGGGCGGCACTGGTTGGGGAGCTGAGCCGGTGCCTTTCCTTGGCTCACGGCTGACCTGCTTGTCCCAAGAGCACGCTTGCCTGGGAAGGGGGCTCCCGCCCTGCTAGCTGGGGGAGGCCGTGCTGGCGGGCCGGGAGACGACTCGCCCAGCCTGCATGTTTGTTTTGCAGCAAATCAGGAACAATCGCTCCTCACTTGTGGTAAACTCCAAGTTCCTCCCGCACCAAGCAGCTCCAGCTCCTGGAGCCTTCAGCATCTGCCAGTGGCCAGCACCAGCTGCTTCAGTGGAGGGGGCAAAACAAGCTAAGCGATGGGTTCTGCAATAGCCTGCCTCTCTAGCACATCTCTGCGTGGCCTCGGCAGCCGGCGTCTGGCCCATGTCCTTATAGCCCTTCCAGAGCAAGATGGAAGGAGCTGAGCCCAGCTAATGTTACATGGACGGTCTGGTTGTCCATGGAAGTGAAGCTGTCACCAGCCATAATAGGAAGAGGAGAAGATCCAATGGAGTTACAAAGCTATCCATCCAGTCTGGGCAAGCCCTGGCTTCCCTGCGGGTGTCTGCATGTCACACGAGACCTCCGGGCTCAACTGTCACCTTCCCCTCGCAGCGACTTCCGCAGCGTGCGTGTAACAAAGCGCGGTGTGCCCCTCAGCTGCTCCGTGCAAGGCACCACGGTGGGGGCATAATTCAGTGGCAGGCCTGCCAGCCGTGATTCAAATAGAGTGTGCTCCAGTCGCAGGCCCAGCAGAGGAGAGTCCGGCACAGACGGCCCAGCCATGGGGGAGTGGGGCAGGAGGCTGACTTGGGAGGTGTTAGACAGCGGCACAGTGTGAGCTGGGAGCTCCGGGTTCCTTTGGACAGAACAGGACACCTGGTCTCTTCCTGCCACACCCCGGCCTGCTGCGTGCCGGGCTCAGCAGCTTGCGCAATCCCGCAAACCAAGGCGGAGAAGTTGGTTTTAGGGAGCTCTAGGTGGATTCTCAGAAGGGCTGAGGCCTGGCCCCTGTCTTTGCAGATGCAATTCCCTGAGTTATAGGCTTTGGTGAGGAGGAGCGTCCCACCTGAACTCCTCACAGACACTCATGCATTTATCCTGACGTCTCCCCAAGAGCTATGGAAGGGTTTTTCAGTTGGGGAAAACTGAGGCAGAGCTAAAGCCACTTGTGCAGAGAGCCAGGGCCTGAACCCAGATATGAGCCCCCAACACAAATGCAATAATACCATCTGCTGCTGGCTTTTTACAGACACAAGAATTTGTTAATAGCGCAAAAATGTACCCCGGGGGTCTTTGCTGCTTCAATAATTCAGCTGACTTTCCTCTGCCCCATAACTACTGTCCTTGGAGAGAACAGGCTGTCCTGAGTCACGGATGGCCCTTATCCCCGAGACTCCCTTCTGGCCTGCCTGTCGCCTGATCCGAGAACCCTCGCGTGGATCCTTAGCACGCGGGCAGCTCTCTTCCTGCCCCGAGCATCCTGCAGGCACGAAGCGATTCATTCGCCCCGCCCGTTGGTGGAGGCAGTTCTGGGGAGAGCTGATCCCGTTTCTCTTTGGCTCTCTCTACGGCTCATTTCCTTCACATCTCCCAATAGGTTGAATCCCCCACCCACAGGTTTTTATTCATGAGGGGCCTAAATATGACACACACACACCCCTCCTCTGAGGCCTAACCAGGGCAGTGGATAATTCTTGTTTGCTTTTACATTGGTGCAGGTCATAATAATAGAAGCCAAGCTGGCATTGGGCTGTCTGCAGCAGCAGCCCATTGCTGACTGGTATTTAGTTCAGCATCCCCTGGAACCCCATCTCCTCCCCCACAGCTGGCCGTGGCGCATCCCCAGCCCCCTTGGCTCTAGCTGTGTATTTGACTATCCCATTCTGTGCAAACCAGGTTCCATTTTGCCTCTCCTGGTATTGATTTCACACGGTTTCTCCAATCTATCAGGGTCATGCCATATTATAATCCAGTTCTCCAGAGCCTCTGCCGGCTTCAGAGCCTGTCAATTTCATTAGCATGCTCTGTGATCTTTTTCAGAATCTGACATTCATTCTGTTAACCTCTGCACTGCGCGCGGGGCTGCGGCTGCCAGGAGAGAAGGGGGCTGCACCCCGACATGTTGGGATCTGAGGCTGGGACGTGGCCCAGCCATGGCACCTGGGCCAGAATCTTGCCTGAGTTTGTGAGGATTGGCCCAAGGGTGGTTTAATGGAGGCAGAGGTGGGACAGGGGCTCATCATGAAATGCTCACCTCTGCCCCCCAACTTCCTGGGTGACCTTGGGCACCTCGTTGATCCCCTCTGAGCCTCAGGGTGGCTTGCTGGGCTGAAAGGGGTTAATTTTATGGCTCTGTGACAGGCAAGCGTCCAATTCTCAGCATCCATTACTTTGCTCAGCTGATCTGAATGAGGCAGCACCTCACTTCTGCTGTTGTTAAAGCTGCAAACATCCCAGGCAGAGGAGGTGCCCCCTGGGCTGGCCCTGGTCCTTGTGTGGAGCCAGCCTGGCATCCCAATGATAGCCACAGCACGGGCAGGTCTGGCTAGGGGGGAAGTGCCACCTATGCCCCCCCATTCACCAACCTGCCACCTTCTCCGCATTCAGCTTCCTTCTAGAACCCAGTTCTCCCCCGGGGACCAAGAATGAGGGATAAGGAGGGTGCCGGAGGAATCTCCCTACATCATCCCCACCTCTGGATTTCCCCATGGATCCTGTCACCTCATGCCATGAACCCTTCAGGGCAGGACCTGCCCTACCTGTCTTTCTAGTGTACAGCACTGAGCACACTGTCAATACTAACCAAATATGCATTAGAGAGCCTGGGAACGCATTGCACAAGGCTTCTCTGAGCTGCCAGGTTCTTAGATACCCCACCCCACCAGGGAGCATCTGAGCCCTCCCATACGTTAATGACTTTATCTTCATCACATCCCCGGGAGGCGAGGAAGACGACCCCTATTTTGTGCATGGGGAAACTGCCCCAAGTCACACACGGAGTCTGTAGCAGAACCAGGAATTGGACCAGTGCCTTCCCCGTAAGCTCAGCCATCCTCCCCTCCCAGCCGCAGAGGGATAAAAGACGGTAACGTTGACCTTGAAACTCCTGAGCCAATGGACACATACTGAGATGAAGGTCACGGGCTCTTCAAACATCAGACATGGGCTAACAAATCAACAGCTGGCCACTCTACTCCGAGTGCCTTGCCCGAAAGCAGCCAAACCCAAGTCACTACCGTGGCGGATAGCTTCCCCTGGGAGGGATGCACAGAAAGCGGTTCTAGGCCACGGCTGGGCCACCTCCAGGAAATGCCAGGGCTAACGGCGATATCTGTACAAACCTGGGGCAAGTTTCTCTTCCCTGAGCCCTCGGGCAGGTCTGCTGCAGGGGCTGCATTTGTTGAATAAGTGTGATCGGCAGGAGAGGCCCCTGCTGCAGCTAGCGCCCCACCCTATGACACAGCTAGCAGGAGAATTTTGTGCATGGACTCGACAAATTGTCAATTGATTGCTAGCCCCTGAAGTCCTAGGGATCCCTTCACCTTGCACCCGCGGCCAGGCCAGAGGCCCTCAGTGAGCGGACACCAGCATGTCGCCTGCTCCTTAGCCATGGCTGTTGATCTGTCTGGGTGCTAGCACTGCGCCCATCACCATGGTATCTGAGCACCGGGGCAGGGCGCATTGCCAATCACCTCAGCTTAACAAGTCCATGCTGCGGGTGGAATTCCCTTGCAGCTGCTGAAGGGGGCGAGGAAGCCCGGGTCTGTGGGATCCTACGAGGAGGCCCCTGCTCGGCAAAACAGCCCCATCCTTCAACACACTCAGCTGCACCACCATTGAATGAGACTGCAGGTTTGAAAGCCAAGACAGCGGCAACATTTGCAGGCTGCAGCTCTGCGATAGCCAGGTCTCGGAGGGTGCTGGCAACTGGACAGGGACCGTTCACTAGGGGGTCGGGGATCGGGACTGAGGACTGGATCCTGCTGTCATCAATCCAAAGGGATCCCCCTGCAGCCTGTGGCTTTACACTGGCTGTGGGAATGGCCAGCCCCGAGTGTGGCTTAGCTCATTTTTTCTCTCTCACTCTCTCCTACGTGTTGGGCATTTTCTGGTGAGGTTTTAGTTGGATGCGGCTCGGCTCTGCTGCCTATGAAAAACCTTGGCCTGTCTCGCCCTGTCCTAGGGCCGGACTGTGCCAGCCTCGTCATGGTGATAGTCCACCAAGAGCCCCATCGGGCGAAGGGAGTCAGGCCTGGCAGAACCTGCCCTGCGACACCCCCCGAGCCAGGACTGGCCATGTGTGGCCTCAGGGAAGGCATGGTTGGCCCCTCCGTAGATTTTGTGCTGTTTGATCCCAATGAGGTAAATTCTCACTCCTGCTCTAAAACCCCTTGAATTCAGCAGAATTCCACCCCAGGCATGACTCTGGCTTTCACAAAGCACAGCGGTGGCTCGCTGTAGGTTTTGGCTGGATGACTTGTGTGTGTTTGTACAACCTTTCTAGATGTAAGTCTCTGCATCTGAAAACATGGTGGTGTGTGCCAGGAATCATTCTACAATGCCAAGGGAATGGAAAGCATTGGGTGGAGCCCGTTACATCCCTGGCTGGACAGACAGACACATGCCTGGCTGGAGGCTAGTAGACTAGGGAGTCATAGCCCAGACTCAGGGGTTTATCTGGGGAGCTTTTCCCTGCAGTGCGCTGGGTGCTGGGGAATCGAGTGGGCTTGGTTAACTTGCAATGCGATTGGTTTCCCCGTATAAAATAAGGGACCAGGCTTGGGTTGGAAGCCGTGCCCATGCAGCTGGAAATGCCCGCGGCTTGGCATGCCTCGCCCTGCTCCCTGGGGCGCTTGGTGCTGGGGTAGAGCAGAGGGGCAACTGGTTGCAATCCCCTTCTTCAGTGGCACCGATCCCTGGATCTGGGGAGCAGACCTTTGCCTGCACCCCCGGGCTTGTCCAGTGCGCCCCCCCCCCATGCTTGCTGGAAAGTCCAGCCTGGCCCTGTGGCTTTAGCAGGGCAGTGCAGTGGGGCCAGGCGGTGGCTTTGCACCGCCCGGCAGCGGGCTGGGAGCGGCCAGAGCGCAGGGCCAGGCGGGGAGATACTATCGGCTGGGGAGGGGGCTGAAATGGGGGGCCGCTGGCTGATCCCGAGTGGGGCCGGCCTGGCTCCAGCCCGGGGTTCGCCCGCCGCCCAGTGCTTGGCGTGGGGCGGCCGCTGCCGAGAGCGTGGGAAGCTCCCACGGGCCCCGCCGCCGGAGCAACGTGGGAAAATCCTTCCCTGCGGAGCAAGGAACTCCTTCCCCAGCCCTCCCCGGGGCTGTGAGCTGCGGGGAGCGGCGCTGGGGTGGGGGGAGCCGCTTGTGTCCCTGTCTCCCGGCTGCTGTGCCAGCCCCTGGGCCGGGGAAGGGAAGGAAGCAGCGGCCGTTTGGGGGGGACCTCTCCTTGTTCCCGCTGCGTTTGCACCCAGAGGTGGGGACCAGGGGGACAGAGTGAAGGGTTTAGTGCGCGCGCACGCACACACACACACACACACACACACACACACACACACACACACACACACACACACACACACACACACACACTCTGTCCCCCACGCGTGGAAACCCAGCCTGTCAATGGGAACAACCGGACCCCACCGCCCGTCAGATCCGAAGCCAGCCTCGAACCGCTGAACTCCAGCCCCGGCCCCTGGCGGGGGAACTGGCCGCGGTGCTGAAACCGGAGCTGGGGCAGCCCCGCGCGCAGAGCCAGTTCCAGCCGCCGGGGAGCCCAGCGGGCCGGGCTGGGGAGCGGCCCCGTCCGAGGGAGGCAGCCGGGCGCTGGGGGAGAAGGATCCTGCAGCCCCCAGCCCGGGGCGTACAGCACCTCCCTTCAGGCTGGTGCTGTGAGTGGGGGCTGCATCTCTGTGGCGATAGCGCTGGGGGCACGGAGCGCTCAACACGTCAACATACACACACAGATACAGAGAGACACACACAGAGATACAAAGAGAGACACACCGATACAGAGGGACACGGACACACACAGAGGGAGAGACCCACAGAGAGAGATAGAGAGAGACAGAGAGAGAGAGACCCACACACACGCACACAGAGAGACACAGACACGGACGCACTGAGAGAGAGAGAGACAGGGACACACGCACAGACATGGACACACACAGACACACACTGTGTGGACACGCACGGCGCACTGGCGGGCGGGGAGACACGCGGATTTCCAGCGGATTCTCGCTCTATCCCGGAGCTTTCTGCCCAGGCACGGGGCGGGGGGGGGGGTACAAAGTGGCTCTGCCTTGGGCACCGACCCTCTCTTTAAAGCCTCCCCCCGGGGTCTGCAGCCCGAGCCGGGGCCCTGCAGGCGCCCCCCCCCCGCCCCCCACTTCCAGGCTGGGTGGGAAAGGGGCGATCCACATCAACAGCGCTGCAGGGAGCCCCCCGCCTCCAGGAACAGCGCCCAGGTGCCACCTACCTTGGCCGGGCAGGTCTTCGCCCCCGTCCGGTCCGCTCCAGCCTGGGGAGCCCGCAGCCAGCGGGAGGCCGGGCGGAGCAGGGAGCCCGGGCTCTCGCCAGCTCTGTCCCGCACGCGTGATCCTTCTGCCAAGCCACCCCCCGGCTCCTTCCCCTGCCCGCCCGGCGCCGCTCCCCCAGGACCGGCCGCGCCGCCCGAATGGGAGCCGCTCAATTCCTCCGGTCTGCTAGTGACCTGCATTGACGTCATTGCGTCATTAGGTTTCCCCTGGAAACACTGGAGCGCCCAAAATAGTAACACATTAATTCAGCCCAGGAGAGCCGGAGCGCCGCGCGGTAACCCTGCCCGAGCCCCCCTCCCGGGGCAGGCTCCAGCTCCGGGGGGCAGCCCAGTTCCAGAAGAAAGCAAGGAGCGAGATACCCCCCCCAATATAACTGTGTACCCCCCGTTCCCCCACCGACTTCACACACACTACCCAAGCTGGGGGCTTTTCTGCTTGGTTCCCTCTCACCCCGCCAGCCCGGGGTGTGTGTCTGAGGACACGCAGAGCTGCAGAGTGGTGTCCTTCACACGCGCACACACACCAAAATGCGGCTCTGACACACCCTTGCCTGTCACTCTCTCACACACACACACAGCTGATGTAGTTTATTCTCTTGCTGGCTCACAGACACACAGGTGTCACATGCACACATCTGTGTCACACACCCGCGGATTGTTCACACACACACCTCTGGGTTCCGTGCATGCACACCCCGATGTAGCCTATTCCCTCACAAACACAGCGATGTATCTTATTCACACACCCACATCTTTCACATGCACACACACAGCTGTAGCTTATTTATGCACAAACACACACACACATATGTGTCACACATGCACACACAGACGTGGACTATTCACACACAAAGACACACATCTGTGTCACACGCACACACCCAGCTATAATTATTCACCCACACAGACACATGTATGTCACCTGCAGACACACAGATGTAGATTATTCACACATGCAGAGATTATTCACACATAAACACACCTGTGTAACACCCACAGATGTAGGTTATTCACACACACACACACATCGGTGTCACACACACTTAGTTTAGTCACACATGCACACCCCCACAGATGTAGATATCCCCCACACATACACGTGCACACACACATATACACACACAGAGAGACACGTACAAACACACAAACACATACACATGCACACATGTACACATACACCCACACCCACACGTACACACATACATACATACACAAATGTGTACACACACACACACATGCACACACACACTTACACATGTACACATGTACATACATACACGTACACACACAAACACACACATGTACACATGCACACACATGCACACACATGCACACACACACATGCACACACACATGCACACACACATGCACACGTACACACACACACACGTACACACACACACACACAGGGGTAACGCTGTAGTGCTGCTGAAGGTCCCTGACTGGGGTCGGTGCCAGGCTGGAGGAGGAACCCGCAGCCTGTGGCTAAAAATAGCAAGTGCTCAGTTGTCAGCAGGAGAGACCCTGCGGTGGCAGGCGAGGCCGGCTCTGCCTGCTGTGGGATTCCTGGCAGTGCGTGTGGGCGGCTAATGACCGGCCAGGACTCTGCCTGCCTTCTCGCTGGGCCTGGGGGTGGCCCAGGCATGTCTGCCAGAGACCAGGCTGTGCCTGGAGGTGCAGGCTGCAGCTCCTGGTCTGGGGGATGGGGCTGCAGCAGGCAGCCAGCCTGCCCCCTCCCTCCCCTTGCTCTCCCGTTCTAGAAGTGCCGGGAGGACAGCTCTGCCATCCAGCCTCCCTGTCTCCTTTCTGCACCAGCCCCCTCTCCTCCTTGATGCAGCTGCCCAAGGGTCCTCCCATGCTCCCCCCCAGGCCCTGCCTAGATTTCCTCTGTGCCCCTTCAGCGCAGGGCACTGGCCCTCTCCAGCCCTTCCAGCCCTACAGTTCTAGGATTCGGTGCTGAATACGCCCCAGCCGCAAGGTTCCCGGAGAAACCATTCACCAGGGTTCCTAGATTTAGCTCCTCTCCAGCTGGCATGGCCAGCGTTCGCCAAGCCGGCTCCTGGCTGGCTCCGTGCTGTCTGGGCCCAGCCGACGGCCAGCTTTGCATTCCCTGACTAGGAGCCAGGCCAGGGGCGGGTCCTGCAGGCAGCACAGCGTGGAGTGAGCCGGGGCGTGGACAGTGCAACGGGGAAGAGCAGCCTGCCTGATGCCGCGTGTTGTCAATGACTCTTGTGCCAAGTGGCGGGAAGATGTCGCCTGGAAGCATCTGCTGCCTGCCTTGCCCAGGTGGAAATGCTGGTGCAAGGGGCCAGGCAGGCTGCATTCAGCCCCTCGGCCTCCCAGCCAGCCAGCCTGCCTGGGAATGGAGGAGTCACAACATGCCCCTGGGGGATGGGGGAGCAACCCCCAGGGGAGGCGTTCGCCGAGAGGAACCCTGTCTCTCTCCAGAGGCAGCCGCGGTGTTCTGCTGGCAGCACAAGCCCTGTGCACTCACCCAGGACGGAGGGGGAGCGTGGAGCGATTCGCCCTCTGGCCAGGGCTCAGCGTCACGCTTCCAACCTGAGTTCCCAGTACAGCCATGAGGGAGGAGCACATCCCCTCCCCGCCCCCGCCGCCTCATTCACTCAGGATCCATTCCAAATCCTCCCTGGCCCACTGACCGCATGGATCGTCCCCAGAAGGACGTTGAGAATGGCCCAGGGTCTGGAAATAATCTTCTGTGAAGGGGGATAGGGCTTGTTACCGCAGAGCGGAGACAAAGGAGAGGGAATGTGATAAAAGTCTATAAAATAATGGCTGAGCTACCCCAAGGAGATTGGGACCTTCTGTCTTTCCTGTCTCAGCACAAGAACAAGGGGATGGGCAGTAAAATGAATAGGTGGCAAATTCTACACTGATCGAGGAAATGGTTTTTTTTTCTTCACACGTGTGATTTACCTGTGGAACTCCCTGCCACTGGACAATGGTGAGGCCAAGAATTCAGCAAGCTTCAGAAAGGGTCTGGACATTTATAGGGCTGATGAGAGTAGGCAGGGTTAGAATAGCTAATGCTAACAAAAGCATTTTGGAATGGATATACAACCTGTTTCAGGGTTCAGGTCAATCTCTGTTCGGCGTGCAGATTACCCCACATCTGGTGCCGTGGGGTTCCCACGGCTCTCGGAAGCCATTGGGGATGGGCCCTGTCATAGACAGGTGGACCTCAGGGCTCACCCAGCCTACCCATTCCTGTGTTCCTCTTCTCCACTGCCCCTGGCCTCCTCCAGCCCCTTTTCCCAGCTTCCCCATTGCTGCACAGGCCTTCTCCACAGCGAGGGTGTGTGTGTGTGTGTGTGTGTGTGTGTGGGAGACACTTGCTGTAGCATCCTCCAGGCTCTCGGTGCGGGTGCTGGAGGTGGATTTGGCCGGGCTAGGGGTTCCCGAGGATCAGGAGCGGTGCCAGGGTTTTTGCCTTCCTAGGTGGCAGCTCCTCCTCTGAACATTCGGCGGCGGGGGTCCTTCCGCTCCGCGTCTTCGGGGCACTTCGGCGGCGGGTCCCGGAGCAAGTGAAGGACCCGCTGCCGAATTTCCACCGAAGACCCGGAGCGGAAGGACCCCCCGCCGTCGAATTTCCGCCGAGGGCAGCAAAATGCCGCCCCCCAAATCCTGCCGCCCTAGGCAACCGCCTAGGGTTGCCTAGTGGAAGTGCCGGCCCTGCCGAGGATCCCTGTTTGGAAAGACCTGCCCCCCATGCTCAGCCTGGCGAGCCAGGGAGACTGGTGATGCCTAGCGATATCTGGGGCAGCCAGTCCTGTCCAGCCCTGGGCGGAGGAGGAGCTGCCCCCGGTGGCCATAGACACCAACACAGATCAGAGCACGCTCTGGCCAACTCTTACCTTTACACCCTGGTGCCAAGGCCTCCGTGGAGCAGGCTCTCGGCAGCCAGCCAGTGCTCAGTGCCCTGTGCTGGCCCCACAGGGATGGCTTCTCCTGACCCCATTGAGTGGCTCAGCATGCGGAGCGGTGGCTGAATTGGAGACCGGCAGCCCTGCAGGGAGCCATGGGCCCACCCCCCGGCATAACTCCACAGCCCGGCTATGGCCTCCTGTATGGCCCATGCCTCAGTGTCCAGGGGCCAGGAGACTCCTGCTGGGCCGGCCCCATCAGCTCTGCTGTTCTCTTCCAAGAAAGGCCTTTCTCCCCCGATGGACAGGGATCCCTTGCCCGCTCCCACCTGGGCCTGCTAATGCTGCCAGCATCCCAGTACCACCCCCCCCCCCCGACACACACACACAAACACACTCTGGGGCAGTCACAGGAGAGATCTGGGGATCCAAGCTAAGGAGCCAGGGACCCATCTGAAGCTATGAGCCCCATCCTGGACTGACCGTAGGGCAGCAGGACGGTCCACACACAGCTGCTGCTCTGTACCTGGCTGAGGGGCTAATGGCAGCACCATCAGTGGAGGGCTAGGTCCAGGAGCTGCTCATCTGTCCCTCTGGTAAGATGCCGCTAGTGCTCCTCCCCGCTGATGACTTCCCACCCTTCCCACCCCCCAGGTGGGGTCCCAGCTCCTGCACTCTCCCTCCATCAACCAATAGCCAAATGACAAGCAACAGGACGTCCAGTCTGAGCCTTTCCACTGAGCTGGGCTAGCCCCAGGCTCCTCTCTCAAGGCTGCTCTGCCCACACCCTGCATCCTCGGGCCCTCACACCCAAGACCCAGTTCTGAAGCCTGCTGTGACGCAGTAGGGAGCGGGGCGGACTGACCGGGGAATGTCGGTTAGTTTTACTTAGGGTAACCAGATGTCCCGATTTTATAGGGACAGTCCCGATTTTTGGATCTTTTTCTTATATAGGCTCCTATTACCCCCACCCCTTGTCCTGATTTTTCACACTTGCTGTCTGGTCACCCTAGTTTTACTGGACTGTCTGCATGGGGGATGGGAGAGCAGGGGATGACTTTATTTGAGGGATGATACCTGAGCCTGTAACCCGAGCCGGGGGGGGGGAGGGGGTTGGGGGTTGGGCCAGGTGACACCTTTGCCCCGGGAAACTGGACAAAGGCTGGAGGAGGAGCCAGCGGGAGGGGGAGTGAGACGGCTGGAGGGGGGGTTTCAGTCTTGGGCTGGCTGGGGAATCGGAGGGAACCCCAAGGTTGGGGTCTAAGCTCCCTACCCCCCAGAAGGACCTGACTGAGGGGTCCTGGTTGTACCTACAAGCTCTGTCTTGGACTGTGTTCCTGTCATCTAAATAAACCTTCTGTTCTACCACTTGGCTGAGAGTCCCGGCGAATCGCAGGAAGCCGGGGGTGCAGGGCCTTGTCTCCCCCACACTCCGTGACACCTGCCCTGGCAGGTACAGAACAGCCAACTTCTCAATATTTCACCACGTGGAGTCATGTGGAGCCTCTGCCTAAAGCTAAGAATAGCTGGGTATCGAAGGATGTTTGTATTGGAAACATTTTTGGGGTTGTGTAACATGTAGAATATTGGGTTCCAAAACTGGGGGAGGAGAAACCGGTTACATGAGGCGTGGGGGTGGGGGGGTTCAGAGCTGACTCAGTCAACAACTGACACCCCTCTACCCAGCCAGCCCTGGGTGATGTGAGCATTGACAAAGACAAAGGTCTGGGACTGTCTAAGGCCTGGTCTACACTACCCGCCTGAATCGGCGGGTAGAAATCGATCTCTTGGGGATCGACTTATCGCGTCTCGTCAGGACGCGACAATCGATCCCCGAATCGACGCGCTTACTCCACCAGCGGAGGTGGGAGTAAGCGCTGTCGACTGGGAGCCGCGGCAGTCGATTTTGCCGCCGTCCTCACAACAGGGTAAGTCGGATCTGATACGTCAAATTCAGCTACGCTATTCGCGTAGCTGAATTTGCGTATCTTAAATCGACCCCCCCCCCCCCGTAGTGTAGATGTAGCCTAAGAGAAGAAGAAAGGACACAAATGGTGTCTATTATGGAGGTGACACTGCCAGCGGGAGTGACTCATGAGAAGTGGATCCCAGCTCTCTGGGCTGGACAAGTGCTGGACGGATTGACCACTGGCTGAGAAATACCTTCTCGGACAGGAAAGTAACATGTTAATAAGTACAGGCTCCAGCCTGCATTGGGTATTTCTCTTTTACCTGTAACCTTATGTTTCCATATCCTTTTATCTGAATCTTTAACTTGACCTTTGTTAACTAAACTCCAGTTTGGTTTTACTATCGACACATCTAAGTGCCTTGTACTAAGGAGGGTGTTGACCTGAGGCATGGGCAGTGCGTATAATAGGCCAGGGCAGGCTAAGCCTCCCCTAACCCAGGCCCTGGCTCTGCCCTCTCCCCCAAGCCGGCAGGAGCTCAGCCCTGGCCAGAAGCCAACAGGCAGCTGGGGCTGGTGGGCGACCCAGCTCTGGGGGTGGCTGGCAGCCCCGTCCTGGTGCCAGCTGGCAGCCCGGGGTGGTTCGACCGGGGCTCCTGTGGCCATGGAGTGGAGGGGGGCGCTTGGGGCTCTGGCGGACGGGGGAGGGCGGTAGGGGCGGGGCCTTGGGCAGAAGGGGCAGGGCCACATGGCTAGCCTCCCCGAAGGGGGGGCTCACGCGCCGCCCATGGCCTGAGGGGAGGCTGAGGAATGGGCGTGTGCTGCTCCCACAGAGGCAGCGAATCTGTGTGCACTGCAGGTGTTGGGAAGACACGGGACTGGGCACAGATGGAACAAAGCCGGGCCTGCGAATTGCTAGCCTGCGGAGAGAAAGAGCAGGGCTGGTGGAGCTCAGAGTGGCACAGAGCGGGCAGGGTTTCCCCTGGTGGACACAGCCAGGGCTCTCACACTGCAAGCAGGTGGCAGTGATTCACCCTGGACACGGTGGGCAACCGTGAAAAGCGTCACCGCGGTGCAGATGGCAGGAGCTGTAATTAGTTTATGAGCGGAGCAGAGTTCACGCTCCAGGCACTTCCCAAGTGTTGTGACGCACATGCCCTAGACAGTCAAAGGCAAGGAAGTCGGAAGCAGCAAAGGAAACGGTTCTGTTTTGTTGTGTTCGGTTCGGTTTGGAGAGGGAAACGGAACCAAAGACAGCGCAACATGAACAAGCAAGAAACGTAGCAACCAAACCTGAACAGCTGGGCACAGCTCATCACTTAGATGCTCCAGGGCAAAACGTCCAGGAAATTAGGTTTACGCTCATGGAACAAAATCAGGTGGGTGACCAGCAGCCAGACCCCTGGGGATGAAATGAGAATGGGGGGAACAGCCTGGGTGCGACTCCCCCAGCAACAGGGCATCAGCCTGGCACAGTCCTCAGCAAAGCAGCCATCCGGCTGGAGATGACTGGATTGGAGCTGGGGAAATTAGAAAAGGAAGGAGGGCACCGGAGGTGGATGGCAGAGAAAGCCTACAAGAAGGCAGTGGAGAAAGGGCCTAGGAGAGAAGAAGGCAATAACGGGAGAGAAACAGGTAGCGGAAGAAGTCGCCGATCAGAGATTGTTGGAGCTGGAAGAACAAAAGTGTGACAAGAGGGAGCATGCACGGAAAATGCTGGCATTAGAAAATAGGAACCCCCCTGTGATGGGGTGGACTAGCCCCTGTGGCCCCCTGCTGGAGGCCTTGTGACCCTGCCACACCCCACCTCAGAAAAGGGCAGAAGAGAGGTCCTCCAAGCTGCCTAGAGCGGCTGTGTGGGAAGCAGCCAATGGGGGCCCAGCAGGTCAGTATAAGAAGAGCTGCAGGGCCAGCAGGAGTTCAGTTCCTTGCTAGAGCTGGAGGAGAGAGGAGCATGAGCCTGCCTGCCTGCCTGCCTGCCTGCCTGCCTGCTGGGACTCCACCAGGACAAGGCTCTGAGGTAAGGGTGAAGGATGTGCGGGAGCCATAGGGAAGTGGCCCAGGGAATTGGAGCAGCAAGGCAGTTTATTTAAAGGGGCATGGCGGATGGCTGCTATCTATAGGGTCCTTGGGCTGGGACTCGGAGTAGATGGTGGGCCGCCGCCCACACCAGCCTCTGGAAAAGTGGCCTGGACTTTGATACACTCCAGAAGGGGAACTGAACTTTTTTAGTGGTCCAGCTGAAGAGCTGGGCCCAGAGAGGTGAAGAGTCTCCAGGGAGGGAGCCCTGAGGGACATGGCCCCACCGCAGCCCAGGGACGGCTTGAAGAGCAGGGACAATTTGAGAGAGTCCAGAAGGGGCTGAGACGGTTCAAACCAGGGTACTGCGAGAGCCCCTGCTGGACACAGATCCCGGCAGGGGTTTTGCTTTTATCCCACATACAGACTGTGTGACTCGGCCGGATTCCCACCACAAACCAAGAGAGAGTTCAGGCACAAACACTGAGACAGGGGCACTTGCATGAGGTGAGTGCACCCCATTACACCACCTCCCACAAGTGATCCTCCCCGGGGATAACCCAGCTATGAATAACTAGGCCCACACTGCCGGGTCGAGACTGCATGGAGGACTACCTGACTAGCTTGGAAAGGCCACGTGGAGTACGCCAGATTTCCGATGCACAGAGAATGACCGTCTTGCTTCCCAAACTGTCTGGAAAAGCCCTGCATGGTTTAATGACGGAGCTGGGGCAGGCTGTGATTTCTGTTCGGTTTAAGGAAACTGTGTTGAAAAGGTTCCAGGTCACCCCAGAGGTTTCTCACCTAAAATGTAGAGACCTCCGCAGACATCATAAGAGGCCTCAGGGGGGATGGGTTTATACGACGTGTGATACAATATTTGAGGAGCTAGGTGAGGGGAAGGAGCAGAGGACTAAGAAAAGCTGGTAGACCTCCTGTCCAAGAGCAGCTCTGTGATGCCTGCCCTGGTGAGGGAGGGGCGGCCGGTTGATTGAGGCGTGTAAGCCAGGCCATTCCTAGAGCGCAACACCCCAGTGTCAAGGGGTGTGCTCATGCTGTGCCTGGGAAGGAGGACGGCGGGGTGGGTTTAAGCCCATAGCACCCAGAAACGGCCCCTCCTGGGAACCCCAGTAACTGGCTCCCGGCCCAGGGGGTTGGCCCAAGGAGCCGTTACTTGTGTGGTTCCACTGGACCTGGAGGAAGCGATGTGCTTTGTGTGTGGAATCCAGATGCCAGCCCTGAACTGCCCTGGCTAATGTGGCTATTCTGCATCCGGAGCCCCCAGGTCATAAGAACATAAGAACGGCCAGACTGGGTCAGACCAAAGGTCCATCTAGCCCAGTATCCTGTCTGCCAACAGTGGCCAATGGCAGGTGCCCCAGAGGGAGTGAACAGACAGGGCATGGATCACTTGATGATAACGTATCACCCAATCCCAGCTTCTGGCAAACAGAGGCTAGGGACACCATTCCTGCCCATCCTGGCTAACAGCCATTGATGGACTTATCCTCCATGAATCTATCTAGCTCCCTTTTGAACCCTGTTATAGTATTGGCCTTCACAACACCCTCTGGCAAGGAGTTCCAGAGGTTGACAGTGCGTTGCATGAAAAAATACTTTCTTATGTTTGTTTTAAACCTGCTACCTATTAATTTCATTTGGTGGCCCCTTGTTCTTGTATTATGAGAAGGAGTAAATAACACTTCCTTATTTATTTTCTCTATACCACTCACGATTTTATAGACCTCTGTCATATCCCCCCTTAGGCGCCTCTTTTCCAAGCTGAAAAGTCCCAGTCTTATTAATCTCTCCTCATATGGAAGCCGTTCCATACCCCCAATCATTTTTGTTGCCCTTTTCTGAACCTTTTCCAATTCCAATATATCTCTTTTGAGATGGGCGACCACATCTGCATGCAGTACGCAAGATGTGGGCGTATCAGGGATTTATATAGAGGCAATATGATATTTTCTGCTGTATTATCGATCCCATTCTTGATGATTCCCATCATTCTGTTCGCTTTTTTGACTGCCGCTGCACATTGAGTGGATGATTTCAGAGAACTATCCACAATGACTCCAAGATCTTTCTTGAGTGGTAACAGCTAATTTAGACCCCATCATTTTATATGTATAGTTGGGATTATGTTTTCCCATGTGCATTACTTTGCATTTGTCAACATTAGATTTCATCTGCCAGTTTGTTGCCCAGTCATCCAGTTTTGTGAGATCCTTTTGTAGCTCTTCGCAGTCTGCCTGGGACTTAACTATCTTGAGTAGTTTTGTATCATCTGCAAATTTTGCCACCTCACTGTTTACCCCTTTTTCCAGATCGTTTATGAATATGTTGAATAGGACTGGGCCCAGTACAGATCCCTGGGGGACACCACTATTTACCTCTCTCCATTCTGAAAACTGACCATTTATTCCTACCCTTTGTTTCCTATCTTTTAACCAGTTACCAATCCATAAGAGAACCTTCCCTCTTATCCCATGACTGCTTATTTTGCTTAAGAGCCTTTGGTGAGGGACCTTGTCAAAGTCTTTCTGAAAATCTAAATGCACTATATCCACTGGATCTCCTTTGTCCACATGCTTGTTGACCCCCCTCAAAGAATTCTAGTCGATTGGTGAGGCATGATTTCCCTTTACTAAAACCATGTTGACTAGTTCCCAACAAATTATGTTCATCTATGTGTCTGATAATTTTGTTCTTTATGATAGTTTCAGCCAATTTGCCCGGTACTGAAGTGAGGCTTACTGGCCTGTAGTTGCCAGGGTCTCCTCTGGAGCCCTTTTAAAAAATTGGTGTCACATTAGCTATCCTCTAGTCATTTGGTACAGAAGCTGATTTAAATGATAGGTTCCAGTCAGATGACAGTTGTTAGTCCTGCAATTTCACATTTGAGTTCCTTCAGAACTCTTGGGTGAATACCATCAGGTCCTGGAGACTTATTACTGTTTAGTTTATCAATTTGTTCCAAAACCTCCTCTAATGACACCTCAATTTGGGACAGTTCCTCAGATCTGTCACCCGAAAAGAATGGCTCAGATTTGGGAATCTCCCTCACATCCTCAACAGTGAAGACCGATGCAAAGAATTCATTTAGTTTCTCCGCAATGGCCTTATCTTTGAGTGCTCCTTTAGCATCTCGATTGTCCAGTGGCCCCGCTGGTTGTTTAGCAGGCTTTCTGCTTCTGATGTATTTAAAAAAAAATTTGCTATTACTTTTGGAGTCTTTGGCTAGCTGTTCTTCAAATTCTTTTTTGGTCTTTCTAATTATATTTTTACATTTCATATATATATATTTCATTCATATATTTTACACTTCAGGTCCCGGTTCACTTTGTCCAGTCTGACCTCCTGCAGCTAGACAAGGCGTTTGTTAAAAATGCCAAGGTCAGTGGCAGGATGTGCCATGTGGGGAGGGACATGGGCCCAGATGGCACTTGCCAGGAAGGATCTGGCTAAGGAATCTGATCTGCTCCCAGGGGAGAGGGTAAAGCCCCTTGCCTGGGGGAATCAACCTGCCGGGCCCTTAGCTCACATCCAGCTGGAGTGGGCAGGTTGAGAAGGTACTTTGAAGGCAGGAGTTCTTCAGAATAGACCTGTGGATGCACTGGTGGGAAGGGATATTCAATCTCTGCCTAGGGCTGTTAGTGTGAGCTGCAGCAA
Source organism: Emys orbicularis (assembly GCF_028017835.1). NCBI lineage: Eukaryota > Metazoa > Chordata > Testudines > Emydidae > Emys > Emys orbicularis. Next base: position 3,433,334 of record NC_088683.1, read on the forward strand.
AGGGGAATGTGTCCCCTGGCCCCCAGCCAGACACCCCATAGAGAGGGAGCTGAGGGCTCTCCACCCTGCGCAGCAGCGAGTCGTGATATGCAGTACGAGCAGGAGCCGAGTGGAGTTTGCTGCTGAACAAAGCACAGCCACCTCCGTTGGAGAGCAGAAGGTGGAGTGCCCTGAGCACTGCCCCAGTAGAGAGAACAGGGGAGATGCTTTCGGGACGAGGGCAGAATGTACAGGGAAGCCCCAGTGAGGAAAATAGACATCCAGGGTAACCCTCCAGACAGCTAATAGTGCCCACCAAGCATCACTGCTACCAGCCCGTTGGCCGGACCCCTGGGAATGGACTGAATATCCGAGCAGCTAACAAAAACTTTCATTGGCCAAGTACCCAGATTATTACATCACACTATCACCTTTATCAACAAAACTTGTCTCATCAAAAAAAGATATGAAGTTAGTTTCACAGATCTATTTTCCTTAAACCCATGTTGAGTTGCATTAATTACATTACCCTTCTTTAAATCTTTATTAATCAAGTCCATGTCAGCTGCTCCATTATCTTGCCTGGGAACAATATCAGGCACACAGACCTATTACCAGAGTCATCCCATTTGCCCTTTTAAAAAATTGGCACAATATTAACTTGCTTCTGGAACTTCCCCAGTACTCCAAGACGTATTGAAAGTCAACATTAATGGTCCAGCTAGCTCCTTAGCCAGCTCTTTTAAAACTCTTGGGTACAAGTTACCTGGAACTGCTGATTTAAAAATATCTGACTTTAGTAGCTTCTGTTTTACATCCTCCAGAGCTACTAATGGACTGCAAAGAGTATCGTCACCACATGATGAGAGAATATCCTCTGATCTTCCCCCACAAGTACAGAACAGAAATGTTTATGAAACACTTCTGCCTCTTCTGCATCATTCTAGATAATTCTGCCATTTCCATCTAGAGAGCACTGATCTAGGTGAAGGATTAAACCCCAGTGAAAAGTCAGAAATTATGGCTGTGTTGCGAAGTCCTCAGCAGCTATTTTCCACCCAGCCAGGTTTGACTAACAGAACGGTCCATAAACTCAGCACCGAAAGACCACACCCTGCGCCCAGCAGAGCCTACAGGACACCTGGCAGAATTCAGGAGCAAGTCCATAGGGAGATAGGAAGCATGCTGAAGATGGGAATAATGACAAAGTCCAATAGTCTTCCCCGGCCTTCATGGTCCCAAAAAGGATAGAACAATAAGATTTTGTGTTGACTACAGGAAACTTAACACTGTCCTGGTGCCTGCTACACACCCTTTCAGCACACTGTGGATTTAACTCAGGGGTATTGGCAAAGCCCCCTAGACAATGAAGTGGAGGAAAAAATGCACCTTCATAACTGATTCAGGACTTCTGAGTTTCAAGTGTTACCATTTGGAGTCATTAACACAGGAGACACATTTCAGCAGCTAGTTAATCAAGTGTTGGCCTTTACTCGTGCCTACATCGATGATAGTGCCATCTTCTGCTCATCAGGGTCACGTGGGAATTGTGCTGAAGAGACTCAGAAATGCAGGTCAAACCGTAAAAGTATAAAAATGCCAGATAGGGGCAGCCCACGTCTCTTATCTAGTTAGCAGAGGCCGGTTTGCCTGGATCCCTTGAAAGTGGAATCCGTTGATAACTGGCCCATTCCCCAAACCAAAAAGCAAGTCCAGTCAGTCACAGGCTTGGCTAATTCTCCCTGCGGGTTTGTGGAGGGTTTCAGCCCCCCGTGGCTGCCATCACAGAGCTCTGCAGAAAGTCATGCGTGGAGTTCAGCCTGTCCGGCAGGCTTGGAGAAAGGAAAAAGGATTCGGCCAGGAAAGCCTGTCTGGCCAGTCCAGGCTTTGATCAGGTGTTTGGACTCGGCACTGATGCATCCAGCACTGGCCTGGGACCGGTGCTGGTGCAAGCAGGAGACAGTCACAAGACGCACCCCGTCGCCTTTCTGTGTAAAACACTGACACCAAGTGAAGGGAATGATTCGGTTACAGAACACGAATGCCATGCAGTCATGCGGGCTGTCACACAGCTGAGCCCATGGGCCCCGGGTTCGGAGAGACCACTCCCCGTCTGCATGGCTTCCCAGAACAAAAGCCACCGACTCTGAGTTCTTATGCTCAGCACATTGCTCCAAGAATATGGAGGTCAGACTAGGTGACCTGGGGGTCCCTGCTAACCCTATGGAGATTTTACCTACCAAAGGCAAGGAGAATGTAGTGGCAGATGCCCTGTCCAGGCAAGAGGGCCCAGTCAGGTGCATGCAGAATAGCCAGTGGCTAACCCTACGGTGTCAATATCAGGAGAGGGGGAAGGGGTGGACACAGTCCTGCCCACCATGCCCTCGCTGGAATCCAGTCATCTCAATATTACTGTCACAGAGTCCCCGGGCGATGCTCTGGAACTGCTCCCCCCAAAACCAGGCAGGACTTTGGGGAGCCTCCTCTCCCTCGGAGCAGACTGTCTTCAGGGCAAGAAGCTCACACGGCTTCACCTTCCTGGGCCTGACCTTGGAGCATTCAGCATATGCCTCTCCGTGCGCTTCCCACAGCGAGTCCACCCAGGCGGGGTCCTGGGGAAGCCAGAGGGTTCTGCACCCCCCACTTCGCAGTCAGACGTGACTCTCAGCCAGCCAGTAAAACAGAGGTCTATTAGATGACAGGAACATGGTCTAAAACAGAGCTTGTAGGTACAGAGAACAGGACCCCTCAGCCGGGTCCATTCTGGGGCCCAGCGAGCCAGACACCCCCGTCTGCCCTCACTCCCCGTCCCCAGCCAGCTCCAAACTGAAACCCCCTCCTCCTCTGGGCTTTGTCTCTTTCCCGGGCCAGGAGGTCACCTGATCTCTTTGTTCACCTTTAGCTATTCCCCTGCAGGGGGGAAGGGCCCCGGCCATTTGTTGCTAGGATACAGAGTGTCGGCCATTTATGCACACTGGAGACTTAAGAAATGCATAGGGGAAACTAAGGCACCCACACAGTATTCAGAGGAAACATTAAGAACAGCCCCACTTTGTCACACTTACACCGAAGGGGGTCATGTGGGGTCTCCGCCAAAAGCTGAGAACTAGCTGGTTATCACGGTTACTGCGAGAGGTTTGCACAGGAAACCCGTTTAGAGCCATGTCACATGTCCGGTCCTGAGTTCCAAAACTGGTGGAGGTGAAACTTGTCACCTGAGGCAGGGAGTGTCTCTGAGCTGACGCAACCAACACTGAGAACAATCCACGTCCCTCGCCCCAGCCCAGCCCAGCACTTACGGTGTGGGGCACATGCAGACTTGAGCACTGACAAAAACAAAGGGCTGGGCCTGTACTGGAGAAGGACAGAGGACACACACGTGTCCATTATGGGGGGTGATATTCTGCCAGCAGGAACGTCTCCTGAAACATGGATCTTGTGTCCAGCTGTCCTGCAGTGTGTGAGTCCCAACTTTGAGGGCAGACTGTTAAGAACTGGCTGTGGGGTCTATACTAGCAAATTATCAAGTGTGAACTCCTCAGGCACCATGACAGCCTTAGCATGGAGTCCCGGACAGTCCCCCTGGGTACTCTGATCTGTCTTACCACTCCGGTGAGCCTGCCTTTGTCAGAGATGGTCCCTTACACCAAAAATCACAGTAATAGTCAAGTTACTCCCAGTCCCAAAGAACCAGTCATTTACTCCAGGTCAATTGCACTTTAGCTCTCACACCAGAGACACTGCTTACAGCCAATCCTGTAATAAACCATCTACAGATGTATTAACTAGGACAAGGAAACGAGTTACTTACAAAGTTAAAGTAGGCAAACATAGATACACACACGAATTCCAATTGTAAATTTCAAAAGGTACTAGAAGCTTCTATAATTAAAAAAAGCTCTCTATGTCCTTAGGGCAAACCCAGGCTAAGCAGCTGGGACTCCCTTGCTTATGCCTAGAAACCTTGCCCCCCAGACTCCAAGCAGCACAGAGATCCAGTTCCTCCTTGTTAGGGGATTTAATTCCCTTCCCCCCTTATGCTTTGAGCTGCAAACTCTGCTGATGGGAGGAATTCACTTGCACAGCTCATCTTCATGAGGGGGAGAGGGGGAGAGCAATCAGCAAAGTCTTTTGTCCTCTTTAATCTTCCACAATAGTTTGTCTGGTGTTGATGGGCCTCCCCTGTGGCCCAGGACCTAACATCTGCTGTTGGAGGTCAGCACTTTATACTAATTCATGTCTCAGCTCAGCTGACAGGAGGAGTCCCTGGCAGGACTCATCTTCCTGGGAGGACGCAGAATAATAACAAAAGTCTATTGTCCTCTTGTTGACAGTACGTAGGGAAGCTCCAGTTGCAATGTCCCACAACTGTCTGGTGCCCATGGGCCGTTCCTGCACTTCCCACTAGTTAATGTCTCTCTCCTGGCGGGTGATTCACATAGCCACAGAGGCTCACAACCCAACTGCTCAAATGTTACCGTACAAGGTGGAATACAGATGTGTTGGTGTCACTAGGCATAGCTACCAGGTAACTCAGGGGAGTAGAAGGCCAAAAGAGCCGATGAAGCTCTTCTGCTCTGGGCCTACCTGAACCACAGTGACTCCATCTTGTGAACTCTCACCTACTTCTATGCTAACTGCTTACATGTTGAAGCTGAAATGTACTGGTCAGCTTTTCTCTAGCATACAGCTGCTGTTTTGCTCAGACTGCTGTAAACAGGCCTTGCAAGGCCAAAAGATAAGCAGACGAATGGGAATTTTTCTAATTGTAACTGCTAGAGAAGGGAGGGGTGGGAGGGGTAAGAGGGAGTAACAGACAAAGGCTTACGCAGAAACAGCTTGGAATATAAAAGGGAAAATTTTATTTGTATGTGCTGCACTGGATTTGAGACATGCTGGTCTCCTAGTGCCATTTCAGAGCTCTGAAATAAACTTGGCTTGCTTTCTCCCCTCGGTGTCTTTATTGGTGCCAAGCACACCGGGCAACGAACCCCTGTTTGCCATCTCGAGGCCCGGTTCTGGGCAGGCAACAGATGTTCTCACTGAGATTAATGCCAGCTGCAACCCGCAAGCTATAGTAGAAAGAGAGAGCCTGAAACATGGGCCTGGTGCAAGGCCTGAGGCCTGAACCAAAGTCAGCAAAAGTTATGTGATGAGCAACAGTCAGGAAAGCAAATGCTTGCCTGCAAGCTAGTGTCTGGTACACAAACTCGGCACTGGTATCACTAGCATTGCCAAAACACACTGAATATGTGTAAACATCCCAGCAGGCCAGCACAAGAACCCCCCAACCTAGCACAATAAAATGGTTTCACAAAAGTGATGACTAGGGATATTTTGTGTGAAACATGAGAAAGAAAGTCCAAGGGGAGGGAACAAACACGTCATGAAACGTGCAAGGGGATACGTAAGTTGTTTAGCCCAGATTGTTTGTCTCCATCTATAAAGGTTGGGATCCCTCACTTTAATCCTTCGTCTGGCCTAGGGGGCAGTGGAAAGTCCTGCCACTCATAGAATCATAGAATATCAGGGTTGGAAGGGACCTCAGGAGGTATCTAGTCCAACCCCCTGCTCAAAGCAGGACCAATTCCCAACTAAATCATCCCAGCCAGGGCTTTGTCAAGCCGGGCCTTAAAAACCTCTAAGGAAGGAGATTCAGCTGGTCCACTGTCACAGGCATACGTGGTAGTGTACCTGTGACCACTGAGCGGGGCATTTGCACCGTGCTCCGTCCGCAATAAACCTGGCCGAGTGCCTTCACTACTAACGGATCTGTGGTTACTGAGCCTGTTGGACGGGCTATCTGCGCAGAGACAACGCACGCACACAGCCGAACACACAAGCATCCAATAAAGTCTGAACACGGAGCCCATCTGTATAACTCTGACACCTGCGTGAACGATCCTAACACCCAGGTGAGCCAGGCCGATGCCAGCCGTGTAGTTGTCAGCATTGCACTGAGGCATGGGGACCTTGGCATGAGCTGGCCCCTGCTCTGCCAGCATCACCCCCAGCCCTCTGGACTGGACAAGCGCTGTCAGAGAAACCCGGAGAGTAACATGTGAATCAGCACAGGCTGGAGACTGAGCGGTGTATTATCGGTTTCTCTGTAACCTTCTGTTTCCAACCCTTTCCCCTTGGACGGAGGGGGTGTGGGGGAGGCGGTGCCCTGCTCTCTCGGAGGCAGCAGCTCTGGGTGCACTGCAGGTGGCCAGAAGACCGGGGAGTGGGCGCTCCAGTGTGACAAAGTGGGTGTGTGAGCTGCTAGCTGGGGAGAGAGCAGGGCTGGCAGAGCCCTGAGTGGAGCACTGGAGCTGGAGGGATCTCCCCTGGGGGCACAGATGAGCCGGTGGGAGCGATTTGCCCCAGACACCGTGGGTAATCTCCCAAAGTGTCACACCCGCCTCTTCCCTTTATAGTCCCTCCAGTGAGTGCACCCTGCCTCCAGCTTTGTTTGTGCTGGGCATGGCTGGCTTCTGCCCTCTCTATAGGGCAAGCCATTAACCCCTTCCTGCCCCGGTCCAGTGTGCGGATGTGACATTCCCCTCTGGTGTTATCCGGATCGGTGATCTGCTAGGTCACTCCAATCCTCAACTCTGGGAGCCAGCCTGACCCTGCTCTGCTGTGAGAAACCCCACTCCTGGGCTGTTCACGCACAGCCTCTGGCATGTAAGCTGCTCCTTGGGTTGTGCAACTGAATGACACTAGCCAATATTTCCGGTCCCAAACACAACCCTAGGAACCTCCGTCTTGCAGTGTCCAGTTATGCCCATTGGACGCTACAAGCTTAGAATAATAGAATCATAAAATATCAGGGTTGGAAGGGACCTCAGGAGGTCATCTAGTCCAACCCCCTGCTCAAAGCAGGACCAATTCCCAACTAAATCATCCCAGCCAGGGCTTTGTCAAGCCTGACCTTAAAAACCTCTAAGGAAGGAGACTCCACCACCTCCCTAGGTAACGCATTCCAGTGCTTCACCACCCTCCTAGTGAAATAGTGTTTCCTAATATCCAACCTAGACCTCCCCCACTGCAACTTGAGACCATTGCTCCTTGTTCTGTCATCTGCCACCACTGAGAACAGCCGAGCTCCATCCTCTTTGGAACCCCCCCTCAGGTGGTTGAAAGCAGCTATCAAATCCCCCCTCATTCTTCTCTTCTGGAGACTAAACAATCCCAGTTCCCTCAGCCTCTCCTCATAAGTCATGTGCTCCAGACCCCTAATCATTTTTGCTGCCCTCCACTGGACTCTTTCCAATTTTTCCACATCCTTCTTGTAGTGTGGGGCCCAAAACTGGACACAGTACTCCAGATGAGGCCTCACCAATGTCGAATAAAGGGGAACGATCACGTTCCTCGATCTGCTGGCAATACCCCTACTTATACAGCCCAAAATGCCGTTAGCCTTCTTGGCAACAAGGGCACACTGTTGACTCATATCCAGCTTCTCGTCCACTGTGACCCCTAGGTCCTTTTCTGCAGAACTGCTACCTAGCCATTCGGTCCCTAGTCTGTAGCTGAGCATGGGATTCTTCCGTCCTAAGTGCAGGACTCTGCACTTGTCCTTGTTGAACCTCATCAGGTTTTTTTTGGCCCAATCCTCTAATTTGTCTAGGTCCCTCTGTATCCGATCCCTACCCTCTAGTGTATCTACCACGCCTCCCAGTTTAGTGTCATCTGCAAACTTGCTGAGGGTGCAGTCCACGCCATCCTCCAGATCATTAATAAAGACATTAAACAAAACCGGCCCCAGGACCGACCCTTGGGGCACTCCGCTCGAAACCAGCTGCCAACTAGACATGGAGCCATTGATCACTACCCGTTGAGCCCGACGATCTAGCCAGCTTTCTATCCACCTTACAGTCCATTCATCCAGCCCATACTTCTTTAACTTGGCGGCAAGAATACTGTGGGAGACCGTATCAAAAGCTTTGCTAAAGTCAAGGAATAACACATCCACTGCTTTCCCCTCATCCACAGAGCCAGTTATCTCATCATAGAAGGCAATTAGGTTAGTCAGGCACGACTTCCCCTTGGTGAATCCATGCTGACTGTTCCTGATCACTTTCCTCTCCTCTAAGTGCTTCAGAATTGATTCCTTGAGGACCTGCTCCATGATTTTTCCAGGGACTGAGGTGAGGCTGACTGGCCTGTAGTTCCCCGGATCCTCCTCCTTCCCTTTTTTAAAGATGGGCACTACATTAGCCTTTTTCCAGTCATCCGGGACCTCCCCCGATCGCCATGAGTTTTCCATGAGCTTATACGAGTTTGTCAATTTAACAAAGAAATTGATATGTACCAGGCTTGTTATCCCAAGGGGAGTCTCTAACACGCTTCAAACCAAACACGCTGCTTCAGGTAGAACAAACAAACACATTTATTAACTATAAAGACAGATTTTAAGTGATTATAAGTCAAAGCACAAGAAGTCAGATTTGGTCAAATGAAATAAAAGTAAAACGCATTCTAAGCTGATCTTTACACTTTCAATGTCCTTACAAACTTAGATGCTTCTCACCACAGGCTGGCTGGTTGCCCTTCAGCCAGGCTCTCCCCCTTGATCAGCGCTTCAGTCGCTTGGTGGTGGTGTCTGTAGATGTGGGTGGAAGAGAGAGGAAGAGCAGGGCAAACATCGCTCCCTTTTATCATGTTCTTTCTTCCCTCTTGGCTTTGCCCCCCACCTTCAGAGTCAGGTGAGCATTACCTCATCACAGTCCCAAACTGACCAAAGGAAGGGGGGTGACTCACTCAGAGTCCAACAGATCCTTTTGTTGTTGCCTAGGCCAGCGTCCTTTGTTCCTGTGAGGCTGGGCTGGGTTTGTCCCATACATGCCCTGATGAGGTGTGAACTGCCTCTCTGCTCTTGGAGAGTTTCTGCCTGGGCTTGCTTTAAGCCATTTTCAGCCTCATAACTATGTACATGAAATTATAACCTATAACATTACTATAACATCACTATAACAACAATGCTCAGTGCATCATGAGCCTTCCCAAGACACTCAACATGACAAACTTTGCATTGGATGCCACACAATCATTTTATAAAGATGAACATGGCGGTGTTGGGTTCCCCCTGAGGTTCATACCCCGCTCACCAGGGCCAGACAGAACAACACGTTGACAAGCGAATCCCCTTCCAGGCCTTGCTCCAGGCCCCCCAGGGAGAATGCCCAGCTCACTGGAGCATCATCACCATCCTCTCAGTGTAATGAGCCACTTACCACCCCCCGTTAGTGCCGACTGATCACATCCAATTGTCAATAACACAACAAATCATCCAGAATTGCTGCTGCGTTTTGTGCATGTGGCACACGTCAGAAAGCTCAGAGAGTGACAATGTGCTGCAGTGAGTGGAACGGCATTAAACTAAAAGCCCGCGCCCGCTTTACAGCCCATCCTCCCCTCTGGGTGCCCGATGCTACACAGCCAGCGCACAGCGGCAGGCCTGGGGGCCTGGGATGAGACAGAAGCCCAGGGCTGAGCTGGAGCTGGTCAAAATCTGCCACAGGGCAAATGTTTGCAACGTAAATTGGGTTTGCAAAGCAGAACGGAAACGTTCGCCGGGTCAGCAGGAATCATCTTTCAATGAAAATTCACTTCCCCTCACTTTCTTCCCAGCAGAAAACGGGGTGGGGTAAAATAGAAGGGAAGGTCGGATCCCCCACAGAAGTCACAATTTGACTTTCACCCGTGTTTTCATTGAGGAATGTAAAACCCGACATTTCCATTTCGGGGTGAAAATGTTTTGCAAGAGACATGGAGCTTTTCTTCTCGTTGGACTATTTTGGCCCTAACAAGTCAGCCCAGCTGAGGGCAGGGGAGGAGTGGGTCTGTAATGCGTGGGGAGGGCAGATGTGGGGTGAATCTGCATCCAGGAGCGAGCGAATTAGAATTGCCTTAGGGCTGGAAGTGTGACGCTGTGCTGCACTGGGACACACTGCTACAGGGCATCATTCCCACCTCTGCCACTGACTGGCTGGGGGACCATGGGCAGGTTCCTTCCCCTCCCTGTGCCTCAGTTTCCCCTCCCCCCCTCTGTCTGTTCCGACCCTGAGCAATCTGGGCAAGGCCTGTCTCCTGCGCAGCGCCTGGCGCAATGGGGCCCTGACCTTGGCTGGGGTTTCCAGGTGCATTGGTCACATAAATATGACTAAAGGGAGCCAGGCTGCTCTTGGCTCACTGCTGCTCCTTCCGTGGCAGCTTTGCCCCTGGGCGGAAAGGGCTGAGTCGCTCGGAGTGTCCTGAGCTGCTGCCCTCCCGCAGAGCCAGCTGGCCCGGAAGGCTCTGGCCCCAGGAGAAGAGGAGGAGCTGCCCCGGGGTCGGTAGCAGTAGCTGAAGGGTCCAGCTGGAGAACTCTGCTAGGACACTGAGGAGGTGACATCCCCAGGCTGACAGGTCGGACATGGAGCAGCTCATGGCCCTTCCCTCGCCTCACTGCAGACTCCTCTCGGCCAGGGGGCTCAAGCAGCCCCCAGCCCATGTCCCTGCCCCCTAGGTCCCCCGCCCAGTGTTCCTGTGGATATCAAGTGGATACTCACAGATTTGCAGGGCTCTCCCCATCACCATGGTCTCTGAGCACCTCCTGCTGGTGCATTAAGTGACATGGCACGCCCCTGATGCAGGTGGCACCTTCTCCTGTGCTCCTGAGATTTCGGGTGGAGCTGCACCAGGATGGGTGGCTGGGACCCAGGAACCTCTTGATGCCAACTGGCAAGGGCAGGTTACAGGACCCTCCTGGTTCTGCTTCCCCAAAGAAAGTCAGGGGAGGTGTCAAATGAAAGCCAATGTCACGCCAGTCATTAATAGCGTGGTGAAATGTACGTACAGGAATTGTGTAAGGAGTTAGATATATAGCGACTGAAGATATCTGTGTCAGGGTGTTAGTCACCAGCAAAGGTGAAAAGCAGGTTTTATGTCAGACAGGAGATGTCTGTCCATCTATGTGTTTACATGTAAATTGAGTAGTGTCTTGTTCGCAAGGGGTCCCCTAGCTCCAGTCTGAACTGAATGCACATGAAGAATTGTGGGGACTTCAGAAAGAATCTAACAGGCATTAAAAGCAGGGGTGGAGGGAACCAGCTGGAGGGTCTGGTGGGAGCCCATCAAAGGTTTGCTTGACTATATTTGGGAAGCAAAGGAGACACCTTACCCCCCGTCACTGAGGAAAGAAAAGTACCACGAATTTGCTTCATGAAAAAGGGCACCTGAGCCAGGCTTGGCTGAAAACCCTGGCGAGACCTTTGGGTGAGACGAGCTTCTCTAGACAGAGAGAAACTTGTTAGTTGAGTTTAGTCTCTGGAAAGCACGTTAGGATTTTGTTTTGTATGTAACCATTTGTTTCCAATATTCTTACTCATTATTACTGGAATCTACATAAGAACGGCCATATTGTGTCAGAGCAATAATCCATCTAGCCCAGTATCCTGTCCTCTGACAGTGGCCAATGCCAGGTGCTTCAGAGGGAATGAACAGAACAGAGTAATTATCAAGTGGGTCACTCCCTGTTGTCCAGTCCCAGCTTCTGGCAGTCAGAGGTTTATGGACACCCAGAGCACGGGGTTGTGTCCCTGACCAGCTTGGCTAATAGCCATTGATGGACCTATCCTCTATGGACTTACCTAATTCTTTTTTTAACTCAGTTTTACTTTTGGCCTTCACAGCATCCTCTGGCAAGGAGTTCCACAGCTTGACTGTGCGTTGTGTGAAGAAATACTCCCTTTTGGTTGTTTTAAAACTACTGCTGATTAATTTCACCAGGTGACCCTAGTTCTTGTGTTATGAGAAGGAGTAAATAACACTTCCCTATTCACTTTCTCCACACCAGTCATGATTTTATAGACCTCTATCACACGGGCGGCAGGTTTGTAGAAATTTTGGTGGTGCCCAGAATGCCCAGAGCCCACCCCCCCAAACTCTGCCCCCCACCTGCCTAAGGCTCTGGGAGGGATTTTGGGTGGGGGAAGGAGGTCTGGGGTGCAGGCCCTGGGCTGGGGCAGGGGATTGGGGTGCAGGGTGCAGGCTCTGGGAGGGAGTTTGGGTGCAGAAGGGGTAAGAGGTTGGGCTCTGGGAGGGAGTTTGGGTGGGGGAGGGAGTGAGGGGTGCAGGCTCTGGGATGGAGTTTGCGTGCAGGCTCTGGGATGAGGCAAGGGGTGGGGGTGCAGGAGGGGGTGAGGGTGCAGGCTCTGGGAGGGAGTTTGGGGGCAGGAGGGGGTGGGAAAGGGGAGGAGGTGCAGGCTCTGGGATGGAGTTTGGGTGCTGGGTGCAGGCTCTGGGCTGGGGCAGGGGGTGAGTGTGCAGGAGGGGGTGAGGAGTGCAGGATCTGGGATGGAGTTTGGGGGCAGGAGGGGGTATGTGGGAAGAGGGAGGGGGTGCAGGCTCTGGGAGGGAGTTCGGGGGCGGGAAGAGGTGTTGGGGAAAGAGGTGGGGGTGCAGGCTCTGGGAGGAGGTGGGGAATGCAGCACTTACCTGGGGCTCCTAGGCAGAGCAAGCCGGGGGCCTCCATGTGCTGCTACCCCCACGCACTGCCCCCACAGCTTCCCATTGGCCACAGGGGCACTTGGGGCAGGAGCAGCGCGTGTAGACACAGACCCGACCCACCCCACCCAGGGCCGCAGGGCGGGGGCGGCAGCCACGTGGAGTAAGCTGGCAGGAAGCCGCTCAGCTCCGCTGCGCTGCCAGTGCTGAGTGAGGGCCCCGGGCCGTTTTAAATCGCCCAGGGGATGTGTGTGGGGAGTGCCCAGGGCGGAAGGCGGGGCCGAGGGAGAGACCCAGCTTCAGACATTGCTGGAGCTGGGCCCCAGGCTAGGAATATTCCTGGTTCCCAGGCACCTCGGGCCCATAGAACTCACTACCCAGGCTCTATCATAATCCCCTTAGTGGTCTCTTTTCTAAGATGAAGAGTCCCAGTCTTTTTAATCTCTCCTCTTATGGAAGCTGTTCCAGCCCCTTAAGCATTTTTGTTGCCCTGCTCTGTACTTTTCCCAGTTCTAATGTATCTTTTCTGAGATGGGGCGACCACATCTGCACACAGTATTCAAGATGTGGACCTACCATGGATTGATATACAGGCAGTATGATAGTTTCTGTCTTATTATCTATCCTTTTCCTAATGGCTTCTAGCCTCGTTAGCTTTTTTGACTGCCGCTGCACATTGAGTGGATGATTTCAGAGAACTATCCACAATGACTCCAAGATCTTTCTTGAGCGGTAACAGCTACTTTAGACCCCATCATTTTATATGTGTATTTGGGATTATGTTTTCCAATATGCATTACTTTGCATTTATCAACATTGAATTTCATCTGCCAGTTTGTTGCCCAGTCATCCAGTTTTGTGAAATCCTTTTGTAACTCTTCACAGTCAGTTAAGTCCAAAGCTATCTGGAGTAATTTTGTATCATCTGCAAATTTTGCCACTTCACTGTTCACCCCTTTTCCAGATCATTCATGAATATGTTGAATAGGACTGGGCCCAGAACAGACCCCTGGGAGACCCCACTGTTTACCGCTCTCCATTCTGAAAACTGACCATTTATTCCTATCCTTTGTTTCCTATATTTTAACCAGTTACCAATCCATGAGAGAACCTTCTTTTTTACATTGTGACTGCTCATTTTGCTTAAGAGCCTTTGATGAAGGTCCTTGTCAAAGGCTTTCTGAAAGTCCAAGTACACTATATCCACTGGATCCCCCTTGTCCACATTTGTTGACCGCCTCAAAGAATTCTAGTAGATTAGTGAGGCATGATTTCCCTTTACAAAAGCTACATTGACTCTCCCAAACAAATCATGTTCATCTATGTGTCTGATCATTCTGTTCTTTACTATAGTTTCAACCAATTTGCCTGATACAGAAGTTAGGGTTACTGGCCTGTGTAACCCTTCTGCCAGTCTGAGTTGGCAGCAACAAGGGCCGGGTTCAGTATCTAGGGGTTCTGTTTCAATAACACAATGCAAAACCGGCTCGAGCCCCCACCCAATGACCTGGGACAATTACACACCACCCCCCGGGCGCCTCTAAGAGGCAATACTTCCCCTCTCGCAAGCACGGAGTCTGAGTGTAGCAAAATCCTTTTAATAAAGGAGGTAAACAACTCGACATTATGTTCGGGAAACACCGCAAGCAGGATTCATAACACAAGCTATGAGCAAAAGACCCACCCCTAAGTAAGTTGGGCAGTGTCCTTTTCCCCTCAGGGTCTTAAGTCCATCAACCCAAAAATCACCTAAAGTCCCAAAAGTCCAACACCCCAAAAGTCTCTTGAGTCCAGCAACCCCAAAATCACCCAAAAGTCCAACAACCCAAAAGTCACTGTCTCTGGTCAGGCCAGCCCCAGAGTTCAAAAGTTTATCTGCAGATTTTTACCCCCCAGTCTGGGTGGAAATGGGGGGGGCATGGGGGTATTAAGGGCACCTTACATGGTCCGAGGCTGACTGCCCGCCTCTCCATGGGGTTCTGCTGCAGCCTTCACTGCGAGCCACTCCGCCAGCTGCTCCACCAGCCGTCCCGTGAGCCGCTCCAGCCGTCCCATGAACTGCTCCACTCCGCCAGCCACTCAGCAATATATCTTCAGCCCCCCTCCTCCCCAGCACTCAGTGATTTCAGCTCTTAGTAATTTTAGCTCTTTAGTGATTTCAGCTTGTAGTAAGGGAGCCTCAGTGCTGGTGCACCATTGGCCCAAATTGAATTCAGCTCAGCAGCCTGTAACTAGACTCCTAATGGAATCAAAGTTAGCTCTGACATTCAACAGTGGGGAGAGGAGGAGGAGGAGCAATTGGTGTTTCAGGCCCTCAAAAGGGGCCCATACCATCAGGTACAGATGCCTGTCCCCAGCCTCTCTCAATTCACTGGGTTTTGGAACCCATGTCCCTTGTCATCGTTGACTTAGTTGATGGCGAGTCCCTCTGTCATAAAACAGTTCCACTGCCCTTAATTCACATAATCAGGGTAACAACACTTTATTCTTCCTGCCCCAATAAAAGAGAAACTGGGGATCCCACAGCAGCCAAAGTGACCATTTGGGCTGCTGTGGGCTCATGCTAGGCGGGGTGGGTGTGCCTATGCAAACAAGATCAGCCCCTGAAGTTCTTTTCCACAACTCGCCACAATTCACCACCAGATGTCAGGGTAGAGCTCATCCTGACTCTGCTTACACCTGTAATTGCTGGGATCACCTCTGGAGCCTTTTTAAAAAATCAGCATCACATTAGTGATCTTCCAGTCATCTGGTGCAGAGGCTATTTTAAGCAATAGGTTACATACCACAGTTAGTAGTTCTTCACTTTCATATCTTCACCCCCATTATTACTGGGTTTTCTGTTTTTGTAGCCTCTCTAATCTCCCCGAGCATAGATTCATAGATTCATAGATTCTAGGACTGGAAGGGACCTCGAGAGGTCATTGAGTCCAGTCCCCTGCCCGCATGGCAGGACCAAATACTGTCTAGACCATCCCTGATAGACATTTATCTAACCTACTCTTAAATATCTCCAGAGATGGAGATTCCACAACCTCCCTAGGCAATTTAGTCCAGTGTTTAACCACCCTGACAGTTAGGAACTTTTTCCTAATGTCCAACCTAGACCTCCCTTGCTGCAGTTTAAGCCCATTGCTTCTTGTTCTATCCTTTAGAGGCTAAGGTGAACAAGTTTTCTCCCTCCTCCTTATGACACCCTTTTAGATATCTGAAAACTGCTATCATGTCCCCTCTCAGTCTTCTCTTTTCCAAACTACACAAACCCAATTCTTTCAGCATGTCACAGGCACTGTCACCGTGCCAGTCAGGTGGTCAGTAGGATATTCTGTGACAAAGGGTGGGAGAATGAGAAAAGCCCTTTTCCCTACAGCTGTGATGGGGTTACCACAGGTCAATTAGGGACCTGTGAGTCCATTTAAGGGCTGCCTGGGACCTTTAAAAACTCCTACTCTGATGGGGAGGGGGAGAGACAAGCTGCTGCAGGGAGACAAGCTTTGGGGGGGGGGGAGGAAGAGGCTGCTCTCCTCCCTATAGGGGAAACAACCGGTGCTGAGTGCCTGTTTAGGGGAAGGACTGACACCTGGGGCCAACAACAGGCCAACACCCATCCCCACTGAGGGGGCAGGAAAGGTATCCCCCTTTGGTCTGTGCGTGTAAATTGGTTTCTCTTTGTTTGGGGGAGGAGCTCTCCTTGGGCCTGCCCCGAGTACCCCAGAGGGAGAGACAAACACTGTCTGGAGTGGGGCCCCAGCACGCTGGAGGGGGAGTCCAGCACGCCGGAGGGGGGCCCCAGCATGCCGGAGGGGGAGCCCAGCACGCCGGAGGGGTGATGTGCCACAAGTCCTATTGTGAAACTCTCATTAGTCCAGCCGGGAATTTCTACCTAGAGATTCTATGGGGCTGTTGGAGTCATTGAAGATATTGGATTCTCTGCTTTCCTTCACACCCAGCGCCACGTCCCCACCAGCACGACCTGTTCTGTCATTCCCACGGATTCTGTACCCCGGTATTACCGTGTCCCACTGATTATCATCAGCCCACCACGTTCTGGTGATGCCTGGTGTACTGATCTCTTCAGTCAGTACCCAATTTAGTACTTAGACTTCTTGCATTTCTATACAAGCCCTTATACACGCTGTCAATATTTAGCTGCCTGCCTTCAGGTGATGTAGCTGAAGGGGACTCTTTCCTTTGACTGGTTCTCTTCAGTTCCTACCTGTGCTTTAGCAACTTCTATCCTCTCCTCGATAGAGTATCCCCTGAATAAATCCTCCCCTAAGGGATGTGTCTGTCCAAGCCATGTGCTCTCCTGCACCTGTCGGCTTTCCCCCAGCCTTTAGTTTAAAAACACTTCTGCGACCTTCTTAATTTTACATGCCAGCAATCCGGTTCTGTTTTGATTTAGGTGGAGCCCATCCTTCCTATATAAGTTCCTCCTTCCCCAAAAGGTTCCCCCAGTTCCTAATAACCTAAACCCCTCCTCCCTACACCTTCAACCCTTCCACGCATTGAGACCCTGCTGTTCTGCCTGTCTAACTGGCCCTGCGTGTGGAACTGGAAGCTTTCAAAGGCAGTCCTGGACATTAATCTCTTACCTAGCAGCCTAAATTTGGCCTCCAGGACCTCTCTGCATTGGTACCTACATGCACCACGACCAGCGGTTCCTCCCCAGCTCTGCACATAAGCCTGTCTGGAGTCTCGAGAGATCCGCAACCTTCACACCCAGCAGGCAAATCTCTATACTTTGATGATAAAGTTATGCTTGTTCTCACTATAAATATACCTCAGTGCTGTGGTGTGAAGCAAAGTGCTCATTTGCAACTGAATCTCTCAAGCTGGTGTGTGCAGCCCCTTTGGGAACCGCCGGCCTGGCAGTTCTGAGAGTGCTCGGTGGAGAAGGAGCTGAGCACCAGAGGGAACGCTTCAAGGACTCGGGGGTTGGCGTGTGCCTGGCGCTGCCTGTACAGAGAGAAGGAGGCCTGGAGGGCAGGGCTTGTGCTGCCAGAGGCTGGTGGTTTCAGGGAGCTGGTCCATAGCAGGCCCAGATGAGGCCGATTCATGCAAAGGGCAGGTGGGGGTGAGGTTTCTCCCAACCCTGGGTACCCCTGGGAAGCGTCCAAGCACTCCCAGCCCCTTGGTTGTCTCCTCCCTGAGATCTCCTCTCAGACCTCAGTGGCAACTACAACCCACTGGCAAAGCATGTGTTGTATCCCTTGCTCATGGGCCACAGGAGATAAGCACCTACTGCTGCTGCTGGCTAATGGGGGTGGCAGAGGTGTGTGTTATGGTGCTGAAGGTTCTGGTTTCAAACCCTGCTGGTGACCTCTAGGAGGTTCATTATGCAAATCTCTCTGAATTTCTCTCTCGTCCAGCTCTGTGGATTAATGCCGCCCTGTGTTTGGGGACAGCGTGTATGAAAGGCGCTACACAGGACAAAGCTGTCTTGCATTTTATGGCAAAGATCCTGTTCTTACAACTTACTAAATTACACATAATGGACCTCAAAGTAATTACTGTGTGACCTGTGTGACCTTTGGTTTAGCAGACAGATCTAATCCCACATTTCATCCGATAATGATACAGGCTCACCCTGTCATTACCCAGCCACTACCTCGACTGCAGACAAGCGCTCACTTCCCAGACCCACTCAGCGCAGGGACACCAAGGCTCCTGCTGCCCGCCACTCCCCTCGCCAGGGCTCCTCGGGCAGCATGGGCAGAATGCAGGCCCTTCCACGTCAAACTTTGGCCCCTCCAGCTCAAGGCACATCGTTACCACGGCGGTAGCTGTAGTAGGGCTTTTATCTTCTGCGAGGGCTGCCACTACAGGGAACAGTCCCATCGGCTTGAGCGGGTCTGGCATTTCACCAGGACAGGACAGTGACGTGCACACACACCGCAGATGCACACCCCGTGCGTGCACACACTTCACACGGGCGTGCACGCAGCATATGCGTTTTCATACAAAGGCACATGCACCACAATGGTGCACCCACAGGCACCCCGTGCAGGTACACGCACCCCGTGCAGGTGCACGCATGCAGACTCACACACGCACCCCAGGCATGTACATACACACGTCTCGCACATGCTAGGACATGCTGGGCCAGGGAGAGTGGGCGGCTGAGTATGGTGCGGCAGCAGGGTGAGCTCCTAGACTACCCAGGAGGCTGGGCCCTGCCCAAGGGAGGTGGCCCCAGCTGCAGCGATCCTGCATGCCTGGCATTCAGCCTCGGCCAGCCCAACACACGGGACCGGAGGCCTTGGGGAAGCGCCAGTGCCAGCTCCTCCCCACACTAGCCCCCGTGAAAGGGCTTCAGAGGCCCCCTCTCCCTCCTCAGCCAGGGTGTGCTGTGATGGCTGCAGGCATCCGAGCTGGCGGGCTGAGTGCTAGGTCTCCAAATGTCACTGAAAACGGGGAGTCACCACTGAGCGGACGTGTTCCCAAGGGGGTCTCCGGGAGCGGGGCCTGGCCCTGTGCTAGTTAACAGCGGTGTTGCTAACCGGGAAGAAAACATCAACTCAGCCCTGATCAAGTATGCGGATGACAAACATTTTGGGGGTGGTAGAGAATGAAGAGGCCAGGTCACTGACGGAGAGTGAGCTGGGGCGCTTGGGAAGTGGGGCGCAAGCAAACAGTGTGCGTTTTAACACCGCTAACAGTATCCATCTGGGCCCAAAGAGTGCAGGCCGCACGTACAGGGAGGGGGACTCTCACCTGGGAAGCAGCGACTCTGAGAGGGGTCTGGTGGACAATCAGCTGAGCAGGAGCTCCCAGGACGAGGCTGTGGCCAGAGGGGCTAATGCCGTCCTGGGGTGCGTGAACAGGGGAATCTGGAGGAGGAGCAGAGAGGTTATTTTACCCTGTACTCGGCACGGGTGCGACCGCTGCTGGGATCCTGTGCCCGGTTCTGGTGTCACAACCCAAGAAGGATGCTGATGAATTGGAGAGGGGTCAGAGAAGAGCCACGAGAAAGATTAAAGGATTCGAAAACCTGCTTTCTAGGGACGGATTTAAGGAGCTCAGTCTGTTCCATGTAACACAGAGGAGGCTCGGGGGTGAATTGATCACAGTCTGTCAGGACCTACGTGGGGACAAGTATTTGTTCACGGGCTCTTCAGCCTAGCAGAGAAAGCTCTAACCCGGCCAGTGGCTGGAACTTGAAGCGACACCCGTTCAGACTGTCAATGAGGTGTAACGTTTTAATGGTGAGAGTCATTATCCATTGGAACAAGGTACCAAGGGGCATGGCGGAGTCTTCATCCTTGGCCATTGTTAAATGAAGCCTGGCTGGTTTTCTAACAGCTCTGCCCTAGGACTTATCGTGGGGCAGGTCTCTGGCCTGGGTTACTGTGACGAACTGGGACTGTTCTTACTGTGGGCTTTGAATGCTGACAGGGGAGTGTGGCTAGGATAGTCTGCATTGGGGGATGGGAGACTGACCGACGGAGAATACCTGAGCATGTAACATGAGAACCCAGGAAGGGGTTAGAGGCGAGGTGACACCTTTGCCCGGGAAACTGAACAAAGGCTGT
Source organism: Emys orbicularis (assembly GCF_028017835.1). Classification (NCBI taxonomy): domain Eukaryota; kingdom Metazoa; phylum Chordata; order Testudines; family Emydidae; genus Emys; species Emys orbicularis. The sequence goes on from NC_088683.1 coordinate 3,453,322, forward strand.
GGGAGGGGTCGCTGAAGGCAGAGTTTCAGGAGCTGGCTGGGAAGCGGGGTGGGGAGCTGGCTGGTGATATGGCTGGGAGGCAGACCGGGCTCTGACCTCGAAAGGGGGCTGGGGCGCCCTGGGACCCCAAGATGGACCTAACTGAGGAGGGTCCTGTTGTCTGTGCCTGCAAGACCTGTCTTGGACTGTGTTCCTGTCATCTAAATAAACCTTCTGCTTTACTGGCTGGCTAAGAGTCATGGTGAATCGCAGGAAGCCGGGGGTGCAGGGCCCTGAGTCCCCCCACACTCCGTGACAACTGGTGGCAGCGGTGGGATCTACTGCACCCCGTGGACGGCGCTTCCTGCAGTAAGTGACTGGGGAGCAGTAAAACGAAGGGGGATTGACGGGGACCAGGCATGCTGAAGAGTCAGAGAGAGACGGTTATCACCCCTGGGAGTGTGTGACCAGCAAGGACTTTTGCAGTAACAGGGTTCCCCGGGGGATCACAGTGAGTGGTCCCAGGGGCGGAGGAGTCTGCAGCTTGACCCTGGCAGAGAGGTGGTGACCTCGAGAAGGGCTGGCACACTAGGGGTCTCCCTGGAAACTGTGGGGAGCAGTGAGCACCCAGGCCTGTGAGTGGCCAGCAGGAAGATGTATGCCAAGCGGCTTAAGAGCGACCTGGTGGAGCTGTGCAAGCAGAGGGGGCTGCGCAGTGGGAGGCTCACGAAAGAACAGCTCATTGCCCAGCTGGAGGAGGGAGATCGCTCGAATGAACTGATCCCTGTCTCTGAGGGAAGCAGCCTGGCAAATGCAGCGCAGGCACCAGTGTCTGTCCCATCTGGGAGTGGTCAGCCGGCTGCTGAGGGCTTCCCGAGACCCCTCCTTCCTATGCCTAGGGGAAGAGTGGGGAGGAGCACAGCAAATACCGAGGGCACCGTGACCCCCCCAGCCAGCAGGGGATCCTCCCGGCGACGCGCGGCATCTCTGGAGTGGAAGTGGCTGGAATGGGAGAAAGAGCTAAAACTGAGAGAGCTGGAGGATCGTGAGAAACAGAGGCATCATGAACTGGAGCTGGCGAGGCTGAGGGGCCGCGAGCCCCCGGCTGCGGTGAGTGAGGGGGGACCCAAGACTGCACGGAGCTTTGATAAGTGCATCCTGGCCCCGCGTAAGGAGGGGGAGGACATGGATGACTTCCTGGAGGCCTTTGAGACGGCCTGCGAGCTGCACCAGGTTGATCCTGCGGACAGACTCCGGGTTCTCACCCCCTTACTGGACCCCAAAGCCGTGGCATTGTACCGCCAACTGGAAGAGGCGGAGAAAGGGGACTACAAACTATTCAAAAAGGCCCTGCTACGTGAGTTTGGGCTGACTCCTGAGATGTACCGGGAGAGGTTCCGGAGTCAGGATAAAACCCCTGAGATCTCATATCTGCAACTAGCCGTCCGCATGGAGGGATACGCCAGCAAGTGGGCAGATGGGGCCCAGACGAAGGAGGACCTGGTTAAACTGCTGGTACTGGAGCAACTGTATGAGCGGTGCCCATCCGACCTGAGGCTGTGATTGAGGGACAAAAAACCAGAGAACCCGCGACGTGCAGGCCGGCTGGCCGATGAGTTTGTAAAGAGCCGGTCAGGGGATAACAGGGAGGAGTCCCAAAGGAACAGTCCCACCACAACGCAGAGAGAGAGTCACCATGGGACCTCCCAGCGGGAAAATACGGAAAACCCCCATCAAAGGGGAACATCCGGCATCAGGGCCATCCGACCCACTCGATGGGACCCATGGGACATGGGCTGCTATCACTGTGGCCAGAGAGGCCACATACGGGCCCAGTGCCCCAGGCTCAGGGACAGACTGAGCAGACCAAACCCACAGAGGGTTGACTGGGTAGAGACCCAGCCGGGCGAGAGGCAGCATTCCCAGGGAAGGGGGGCTGGCAGAGTACCACCTGCTAAGGAGGGAGGAGAGCTCCAGGCCAGCTCCTCTGCGGGGCTGGATGCTCCAGACTCAGGGTTTTTGGTTTATACGGTGGGCGCGGGGCGGTCCCTCCGGAGAGAGTACCTTGTTCCCCTGGAGGTGGATGGGAGGAAGGTCAATGGATACTGGGATACGGGCGCAGAGGTGACGCTGGCCCGGCCCGAGGTGGTGGCCCCAGATCAGGTGGTGCCCAACACCTACCTGACCCTGACGGGAGTGGGAGGGACCCCAGTCAAAGTGCCCGTGGCGAGGGTACACCTGAAGTGGGGGGCCAAGGAGGGCCCCAAGGACGTGGGGGTACACCCGTATTTGCCCACTGAGGTGTTGATGGGGGGGACCTGGAGGACTGGCCAAGCAACCCCCAGGGTGCCCTGGTTGTGACCCGTAGTCAGAGCCGTCGAGGGGCACTGCGCCCTGGCCTTGGGGCGGGTGCCTTGCCTGAGGCGCAGGACCCTAACCTGGTGGGGAGGGAACACCCAGGGACACGGCTCAGGGAGGCTGCGGCTTCAGACCCAGCCGGCGAGAAAGAGCAGGTGGCCATCCCTGTCCCAGCTGCTGAGTTCCAGGCCGAGTTGCAGAAAGATCCCTCCTTGCGGAAGATAAGGGACCTGGCCGACCTCGGTGCGGTACAGACCATGGGGAGAGGTGGCCGGAAAAGGTTCCCGTGGGAGAAGGGGTTCCTGTACCGAGAATGGGCTCCCCCAGGGAAAATGGAGTCAGGGGGGATCAGGAGGCAGCTGGTGGTACCCCAGAAGTATCGCCGCCAGCTGCTGTACCGGGCCCATGACACCCCCCTCTCAGGGCACCAGGGAACCTGGCGTACCCAGCAGAGGCTGCTACGGAGCTTTTACTGGCCTGGGGTCTTTGTTACTGTCCGACAGTACTGCCGATCCTGTGACCCCTGTCAGAGGGGGAGGAAGGCCCAGGACAAGGGGGAAACGGCTTTAGGACCCTTGCCCAGCATAGAGGAGCCTTTCCAGAGGGTGGCCAAGGTTAAAAGGGGGGCTCTGAACCAAGAGAGCCCGAATCACAGACCTCCAGACTGGAACGCTGGGAGAAGACCACAGCCCAGTTGGAACCCCAGGGGTATTGGGGTGGGAAAAGGGCACGGGCCGCATAAACCTTCCCACATGCGAACTACAAGTGCCATCGAGCACCCCCGACCTAAGGGGGGGACGTGAAACTGGAGGGGCCTGATGTAATTCTCACCAAGGAATGGGAGGAATGCTGGGGCATCCATGGGAACGGGGGTAGATTCAAACTTCCCCGGGTCACTGGTTAAAGTGACCCCGCTCAGTTCGGTCTCGAAGGAGGGAGAGATGTGACGAACTGGGACTGTTCTTACTGTGGGCTTTGAATGCTGACAGGGGAGTGTGGCTAGGATAGTCTGCATTGGGGGATGGGAGACTGACCAACGGAGAATACCTGAGCATGTAACATGAGAACCCAGGAAGGGGTTAGAGGCCAGGTGACACCTTTGCCCGGGGAAACTGAACAAAGGCTGTGGGAGGGGTCGCTGAAGGCAGAGTTTCAGGAGCTGGCTGGGAAGCGGGGTGGGGAGCTGGCTGGTGATATGGCTGGGAGGCAGACCGGGCTCTGACCTCGAAAGGGGGCTGGGGCGTCCTGGGACCCCAAAATGGACCTAACTGAGGAGGGTCCTGTTGTCTGTACCTGCAAGACCTGTCTTGGACTGTGTTCCTGTCATCTAAATAAACCTTCTGCTTTACTGGCTGGCTAAGAGTCATGGTGAATCGCAGGAAGCCGGGGGTGCAGGGCCCTGAGTCCCCCACACTCCGTGACAACTACACAGGGGCTCAGAATGGTTCCTCCCGGCCTGGGAATCTAGGAACACAACCGGGGGAGGCTTGGAGCAGGGGGAGGCCCAGCAAGGGCCTGCAGGGCTCTCATCCGGAGTGATTGACCCCCTGCAGGGCACCACGGCAACCCCACCACCCAGCTGCAGCCACCTCCCAGGATGGGCACAGGGCCCGAGGGACAGCCTGGCCCGGCCGGGGAGGGGAGAGGAGCGCTGGAGGACACGTGCTGGGCTGGGGCCAGAGATCAGCTGGGGCTGGGCGGCCGCTAGCAATGGGCACTCAGTGCTCGGCTGGCTCGGAGATGAGTGCCGGGGAGAAGCCGGGGGACAGAGGGATCAGGGGCCCTGGCACACCGCAGGACTCTGGTCACGCAGGACACTGGGCCCAGAGGCTGAGGCTTCCTGCCGGCCAGAGCCCCACTCTTCCCCTGGCTGCTCTGAGCCGCTCAGGGCTCTTCAGTCTCCATCTGACCAGCGGGTGGCCCCGGCGAGCCGAGCGTCAGGCCGGGAGTAGCCGGGGGGATGGATCGAACACTGAACCGCTCCTGGCTGGGCAGTCGGAGGCGCCTGGTCAGCGCTTTGCCCCATTCCCAGGATCCTGCCCCGGAGCTATTGGTGCCTGCTGGGGGAGGGGGTCCTGGGGTCACCCCACTGGGGCTCCTCCTGTAGACAGGACAGAGCCTGGCTCGCTCTGGTGTCTCGATTACTGCGGTGATTCTCCCCCCCCCCCCCCAGGTGGGCAGCTCCCCCAGGAGCACCGGAGAGTCCAGGTTGGCGCCGCGAGCAGGAGCAAAGTCAGGGGCTAGCCTGGGGCGGGCCCTGGCTCTCAGCCCCGAGGCCAGGAACTGGCAGGGAGAAGCCGAGGTGCTAGCGTAGCTCCCCCAAGGGGTCAGCAGGAGGATCGGAACCCGGCACCAGCAGCACAGACCTCTGTCACTTGAGGTAAAGGAGTGACTCCATCAGTTGGCAGCAATGGAAGGCTGTTATCCTCCATGCAGACTAGCCAGGGATGGGACACTTACACTAGAGACAGATGCTAAAAATCATATCTCTGGAGGTTTTTGGGGGGGCATGTGTCTGCTTGGGGGAGGGGTTGTAGACGCAGTCTCTGCTCCGGCCGACTGAGCATCGTGACATCTGGAGCATCACTGCCCCTGGGACCACCAGGTAATGACAAGGAGCTCTTCCCTCCCCCTGCTCAAACTCACCCAGCCAGGAGAGGCCAGGAGCGGAATTCGGCACATACAGCACCGTGCACGTTTCAGTTACCTAGAAGCTCCAGGGATGGGCACCGCAGAAATAGCTAAGAAAGATCAGCTCATGGTGGAATCAGACTCTTCCTGCAGTAGGCTTGGTCTCTGCCGCCTGGGAATCTCCACCAGCTGTTAGCAGTACAGGGCCTATGACCTACAATTCTGACTACACCCAGCAGTGCAGTGTTATAAACCGACACTGACAAGGGCTCGCGGATCATCTGCCCACTCCTCAGCCCTTTGCCTGCCCATGGAGATGGAGTTCAGAGACCCCCTTTTCCTGACCATGGGAAGCTGCCTCAATTTACCCCTGTCCCTGGGGAGGTGGCACAAGGCAGGATCCCAGCATGCCCAGGCCACCAGGGGCCAACCCGCCCACCCCCCAAAGTGGGTGGGTGCATGACCCAGGGCCTGGGACTGATGCTGCAGCAGCATCTCCTCCCCCCCCCCCCCGTGCTGCCCCTGGCTGGGGGTTCCAGGTCTGTCTGGGGTCCCCAGGCAGCCCCAGCACCGCTTTCCGGCAGGCAGAGTGGGGCAGGGACAGAGGGGTCACTGCCCCCTGGGTCTGGGTCCCTGCAGAATCACCAGAACCAGGGGCTCGCCACCACCCTCCCAGTGCCCCTGCACACCGAGCTGCTCCACCACCTGGCGGGCTCATGGGGAAGGATGCTCTGGAGATGGGGCTCGTGAGGGGCTGAGACCCTGGTTGGGTCTCAGGGACCCGTCCCCGAAAAGAGGACAGGGAGAGCTCTGTGCCCAGGAGGGGCCCACACAGCCCTGTTAACAATGTGCCAGCTGCATTGATAGCAGGTAACAGTGAGGGGCTAGAACAGGCATAGGGCAAGCTCCCCCCCTCCCCCAGATCTGCTGGTGCCCCTCAACCCCTACCTGCAGCCCCTGCTAGCCCAGCCCTGGGCTCCCCTGCCAAGATCTGCTGGGGCCCCTCAACCCCTACCCACAGCCCCTGCTAGCCCAGCCCTGGGCTCCCTACACAAAGTTCTGCTGGTGCCCCTCAGCTGACTTGCAGTTCTCCTCAGCCTCAGTTTCCCTTGGGCGCAGTGGGGAGGCAGCAGTGGCTGAGCACTGCGCTCCATCGCTGTGTCACCCCGTGAACTGCTCCTATAGTAACAGCCTGGCACGTTGCAAACAGGTGCAGCCTGTTGGCCTCAGCTGGCTCCAGGCAACAGGAGAGCAAGCCTGATCCTCAGCCCTGGGCTGTAGGAATGTGGGGCCCACGGACTCCTCGCGGCCGCCCGCCCGCCCGCAGGATTCACACTCAGGGCCGCCCGCGCCCAGAGCTCAGGCACGTGCCACTTTGGGCACAGAAGAGCGGGTGCGGCGTGGGTTCTGGACACTAGAGGGAGACAGGGTCCCACGCTCTGCAGCCCCACTCACCAGCTCCAGCCGCTCCAGGCCCACGCGCCAGCCTAGGGCAGACGGGACATTCCCGCGCGGAGGCTGGGGGTGCAGGGAGCCTGCTCGGGGTCGCACTCAGGGGTGAGAGGAGCCCAGCTCTGCTGCCAGGCTCAGGACCAGCTGGAAGGGACAGAGCCCCCCTGGGATATGCCCCCACCCCTGAGGCTGGCTCCCAAGTCCCAAGGGGGCAGCAGGGCCATGGCACCAGCGAGGGAGGTCCCCTGCAGCTTGTTAAATCTGCCCTGGTCCCGAGGGGGACCAGAGGGAGGCGGGAAGCCTCAGCCCGGCTCACGGAGAAGATGCAGGGGCGGGTGACTGAGTTCCCAGGAAAGCCCGGGGGGGGGGGGGGGGAAGACCAGTCCCTGTGAGGAAGTGGGACATAGGAGGGCTGTGAGCTGCCTTGTGAGATCTGAAGGGTTCGGCAGGGGAGGTGGGTTTCCAGGCCCATGTGGGGCGCTCAGCCCGGGAGGGCAGGGACTGGGGGAGAGAAGGTCCGGAGCCCGGCTGGAGCTGGAGGTGCTGCAGGGAGCAAGAGACAAGGGTCAGGGCACTAGCCTGGGGGGCGGGGACATGGCTCAGTTCCTGGCTCCGCCACAGATGCCCTGTGCAATCTTGGCCGAGATACTCAGTCTGCGTGCCTCAGTTTTCCCATCTGCCCAATGGGGTTAATAGCCCCGCCCTGCCTCCTGGGGGTGCGAGGTAACTGCAGCACAGGTGGTGATGGGGGCCGGAGAAGGATCCTGGACAGATCTGCCTCGGCGGCGGGTTGAGAACCTTGCTCCCTGCCTGAGGCAGAGGGAACTGCGACGCTTTGCTGAGGAACAGGGCTGCAGGCCGGGCGCCTGTGTGGGCCTGGGATAGACGCGGTCGCCAGCTGCTCACTGGCAGATCTGGAGGCTGCAGACGACTCTCTCCAGGCACTGGCAGTTCCCCTTTCAAAGCTGGTGGAGGCCGTACCAAAACGAACGTGGAGCAGCGAGAGCCCGGGCGCAGCCGGAGCCCTGGCAGAAACATTTCATAGGAGCCGGCTGGGGTGGGTTCCGGCTGTGGCATGTCGGTGCCTCCACTCTGAGGCCTCGTCTCCCTCCACTGCCAGGCAGCCTGAGGAGACGGAGACGTTGCCGCAGCTGCAGCTTCTGCCCAGCCAGGCTGAAGCCGGGGTCTCTAGAGAGACGGCGCTTTTCATGCACAGAGCCGGGCGCCCGGTCTCCTCTCCCTCCCCGGCAGGACTGCTACCGACAGAACCTGCCACGGTGCCTGCAGCAGAGCCAGGAACTGATCTGCTGTGTGACCTTAGGAGAGCCCCTTCCCCACCTGGTGCCTCAGTTTCCCCTCTGTACGATCCAGCAGCACCGTACGCTAAGGGCTGGGGACGTGGGGTTTCTATAGCCATACAGAGCGGTATTAACCTGCAGGACGCCCCTCCCCCCAGCGGCTCGCTTACATCGAGGCCAGGGGAGTTACCAAGGCCTGGCTCCTGCCTGGGCTAATCCCCAGGGATAAATGGCCAGCACTGGAGGCTGAGGCTGCCTCTGGATTTCACGTCATAGCACACGCTGATCCCCTGTGCCCAGCATGCGCTAATCGATCCACCCGATGGGCAGGGGGCATCTCTCTATCTGCTTTGCAGGTGGGGAAACTGAGGCAGGGAGGCTCAGGAACTTACCCACAAAGGGAGTGTGTGGGAGCCCAGGCCTGTCAGACTCCAGCCCAGTGGCTGACACTGGCATACCCTCTTATTAAAGCAAACCCTGCTGCACCTGTATTCAGTGTGCAAGACCCTGTGGGGACAGCCAGGTGCCATCTAGTCCTCAAGCCCAGCCTCCACCGAGCCCCGGTTTTATGGATCCCGTCTTGTGCTTTTGCTGCGGGTTCCCAGATAACCGGCTAACGCTTGAGCTTTGAACTGGGCCCCATCACAGGGTCTGCAGACACAGGAACGCAGGCAGTAGGGCCAAACCGCTGCAGGGCCGGCTGGCTTCCCATCTGGGAAAACTGGCCTTTGTAAGCCTGTGATCAAGCAATGCTGTCAGCTGCCTGGCACCTCTGGACCAGGCCAATGCCAATGTGCAGCCTGGGGCACTGGAGAATTGATGGGGCCAGAAGGGGGAATATTCATATATGGAGATAGACCTATCTCATAGAGCTGGAAGGGACCCTGAAAGGTCATCGAGTCCAGCCCCCTGCCTTCACTAGCAGGACCAAGTACTGATTTTACCCCAGATCCCTAAGTGGCCCCCTTAAGGCTTGAACTCACAATGCTGGCTTTAGCAGGCCAAGGCTCAAACCACTGAGCTAGCCCACACACGTCTCTACATTTCTGTCTGATACACCTCACAGACCAGCAGGGAGCCTTTCGACTGGGGCATGTTCCGGGCCCTGGTAATGTGGACAGGGCCTTGGCCCCATCCTTTAAAACTGCCTGCACAATGCCCATGCAAAGGGGGATTTTAACCAGCCATCAGCGGGTCTCTTCCCAGGACGGGCTGCTTCCCAATTGCCAAAGGCACTGGCTGGGGCTAGCGCAGGGGATGGACAGAGCATGTGCAGAAGCTCCCGGCAGGGTGAACTGAATTCTCCCTCCGGCTAATCACTGGGACTGTCTGCGGGGCATCTAGCTCTGTGGGAACCCAGGGGGCTGGTCTGGGAGCGGGGAGACGAGTATCCGGTCAGGATGTCCCCAGAAACTTCGCCTTAATTCTCGAGTTCCCCCAGGTTTGGGGGTGTCTGTATGACTGAACCCATGAACTCCAGACTTGACCCTCTCCTGCCAGAGCTAACGGAGAGCTCCCTCCGCTGGCTGTAGTAGACCGGTGTGATGTTATGAGTGTGATATAATATCTCATTGAAAGATGACAGGGCCAGAAAGAGTTAATTAACTCACAGACTGACCTGACATGGCTGAACTTTAGAAGCTTGTTAGGAAGATCTGTAAATGAATAGAGCTTTGAAATGTAAGTCTGCATTGTTAGAGGAAGAAGGGGAGGTGTTTGCTCAGGTCTTGTGATGTAAGCAAACAAGTCTTGTCTATTGCTATGGCTTTGATTCAAAGATCAAAAAAGAAGTATTAACATTTAGGAAGACACTTGAGGGAAATAGTATTATTGTCTCTGTCTCTTTGAAGGTTGTGGTAACCTGTATCTGAACTGTTTAATGGATAAATGACCCTGTGCTAATTGCCAGGATGTTTAGAAGAAGGAAAGTTGATCCTATTGTTTTCTCAGGCCGAAAGGCTGCTGGAAATGTATAAAAACCTTGGGACACGATCCTTCTGCATCTCAGATCTGCTTTGGGTTTCAAGAGGGGGAAACCTTAAGCCAAAAGGATTGAGATCCCCAGTCACTGACTGGAGTCACCCTGAATATGGACATTGGACTATAACTTATGGACTATTTCTAAAAGGACTTTTGGCAACTACAAGCTCATCTCTGCTATGCATCTGAACCTCAAGAGTTGAATTCAAGTCTGTCTGTATATTGATCTTTTAACCAACACTTTCTCTTTTTTTTTCTTTTTTAATAAATTTTAGTTTAGTTAATAAGAATTGGCTATAAGCGTGTATTTTGGGTAAGATCTAAGTTATAATTGAACCTGGGTATGTGGCTGATCCTTTGGGGTTGGAAGAACCTTTTCTTTATATGATGAGATAAGATTTTCAGTAATCATCATTATATCTGACAGGTGTGTCTGGACGGAGGCCTGAGGCTGGGCACTTTAAGGGAACTGCGTTGTTTGGGCTTCTGAGTAACCAGTGAGGTCCTACAGAAGCTGTTTTGTGCTGGTTGGTAAATCTAAGTATTGGAATAACCACCAGCTTCTGGGGTTTGTCTGCCCCATTTTGTTTGCAGTTCACCCTGATTGAGTGACCTCGGCTGGCTCCCACGGGCAGCACCGTCACAACCGGTAGCCGTTGTCTTGGAGCAGCCACTAGAGGGCGACGGAGATGTGTAGCGTGCTAGCATGGGCTACACATGCCATCCTGGAGTCTGAATTTCTAAATTCACGCAACTCAGCTGCCTGGCCGTGGCCCCTCGCCCTGCACAGCTGCCCCTTGCCTGCAGACGGGCCGTACGGAGAGGAGAGCTAGGTTTGCATTTCCCGTGCTGCCTGGACTATGTGTGCACTCCTGGGCCTGACCCCTCCCCTCTGCCCCGGGACGAGCCCAGGCCGCTCCCCCGGTGCCAGGGAGAGGAGATCCCAGCCAGGACCGAAGAGCATGTCCCAGACGGTCGAAGGCCAGTGGCGTAGCCAGGGTCTAAGTGTAGGGGAGCAAACATAAAAAAGGTGCCCCCCCATGGCTCCTCCTCTGGCCATGCCCCCTCTTGGCCCCTCCCATTCCTCCCCCAGATTAACCCTGGGGCCCGGCTCAGGACTCCTGCGGGCTTCCCGGGGGTGCGGATTCCCCCGTCCCCCCGCGGTCCCGGGAGAGTCTCTCCTGCCCAGCCCGCTCTGCAGGTGTCCCCCGCCGGGCTGCGCTGCCCAGCCCCACCCACGGGGTCCCATCCCCGGGCTCCAGGCTCCTGCACCGCACCAGGGCCCCCTGTCCAGACAGCGCGACCTGCGCCCCGGCCCCGGGGAGCCCCTCGCCCGGAGGGGACCCCCCAGTGCAAGGCACCGGACCCCCACCGCTCACCTTCTGTCCTGCGCCGTCGCCTGTCCCCAGCCGATCCCGGCCCCACACTGCGGGCGGATCCCAGCTCCGGCTCCGGCTCGGGGAGGGGAGTGCTTGGCCGCCGAGCCCTGAGCCGCTGCAGGAGGTGGCTACGCCTGCGGTGATGTTGGGGCCGCGTGGGGCGTGATGGCCGAGGAGCCGGCCCCCTCGCTCCTCCGGCCGTGCCTGCCGCCCCCCCGCCCATGGCTCCTCCGGCCGTGTTGCCCCCAGCGCCGGCCCGGCAGGCGCCACTTTTGGGAAATGTGCCGAGGGGAAGCGGCTGCTTCCCCTGCACCCCGCTAGCTACGCTACTGTCGAAGGCGAACCCAGCAGCCACGGGCATGGCCACAAAGAGCCATAGGGCTGCCCCTGGCACTGCACTGGCAGAGGAGGGTTAAGTCCTGGCTTGGGCCTGGGCCCCCTGGCTGCTCAGTTACTGAAGCAGATTAAAAATCGGAAGTTGCCATGGCCCCATCTGGCCGCTGCTGGGAAATATTTAGGCTCCTTTTTTCCTCCTCCTCTAATTGTACAGCTGGTAGTCAGGTAAAGCTTCATTACAGCCATTGTTCATTGTTCGCCTTTCATCCCAGCGCATTTGTTGTGTATAAACTGGCTACATTTCGCTCAATTGTTCAGTCAATTAATTGCTTCATCTGCGCGACACCTGCGTGGCCCTCCTGCCTCTTGCAGCGCTCAGAGCATCCTCCGCCAGGACCAGTCGCTCCCTGGGGCTGGCTCCTCTTAGCCTCACTTGGCCGAGGTCGCTGACCCTGCCCAGGGGCCTTCAGCCCCACCTCTCCCATGTGAGCGAAAGCCCTACCACCCACCGGCTGCCAGCTGGAGCAGACGCACGAGCTTCTGTGACTCAGCATCTGGGGGGGGACGTGGCGCCCACTGAACACTGGCTGGCAGCGTCTCTCTGGCAGCGTTTGCTTGAAGCATTCCACTCTCATCGGGCTGGGGGTGTCAGGCTGTGCTGACTCCCTGGGACAGTGGGTGCTATCCCTCACTCAGATACGAGAGGTGAGAGTGGCTTTCTGGGCCAGCGAGGACCCAGGGTACGGGCTGAGCAGGGCTGAAGGAGGAGCTCTAGGAGTGGCCCAGCATAAGAACTAGGTTCAAGGTGAATTCTTTTCTTTGTTACTAAAGCCAGTGCCCAGGAGAGGGGGGGTCTGAGCAGGACACACTGTACAGCCTGTGTCTGGGGAGCAGCCTAGCAAAGGGACCCCCAAACAGGCTGACCCTCTCCCCCCAGAATCCCAGCCTCCAAGGCCTGGCATCCTGCAACCTCTCTTGCCTCTACTGGGGGATGGTCCCTGTGAGGCAGGGATATGTGGGTGTGCAATTGCTGGGGCTTGCACCAGGCCTGCCCTGTAGGGTGACCAGACGGCCTGATAAAATCGGGACCGTCCCGATTTTGAGTTGTTTGTACCGCGTTCCGACCGATCTCTGGTCGGGACGCAATTTTTGTCCCGCTATTTTGCGCCGCCGGGATCACTCGTTTGTTTGTTTTTGCCCCACCCTCCCCCGGGTGTCCCGATATTTTCTTCATCTCATCTGGTCATCCTACTGCCCTGAGACCCAATACTCCCCTGCAGCCCCTTTCCCCAGCCTGAAATTCACACCCGCCTGTTGGGATGTTCAGCGGAGCAGTAATTGGCCCCGTCTCGAGGGGAGGGGGCAGTACATGTGCACCGCAAGGAAAGAATCCAGCCACTGGGCTCATCCGAGAGAGTCAGAGCCTCAAACAGAGACCAGCGTGCGAGGCCTCTCCAGTCTCCGCACTGCTCCCCAGAACACACGGGCCTTCCCGGTCAGAACACCCAACGCCTCCTGCGCGGGAGCTGGCTAGGCCCTGCCGGGTCCGTAGGGCAGCACACGCTGTATTTCTCCTCAGCTGAGCGGAGTGTGCGGCGTGCTCCCTGGTAGGTGTGCTGCCCGAGCGGCAGAGAGGGAAGGTGGCCTTGTGGGAAAGGGCCTGGGACTTGGGAGCTCTGTGTTCAAGTTCTGCCTCCATCACAGACTTGCTGTGGGATCTGGGGCAAGTCCCTTAGCCGCTTTGTGCCTCAGTTTCCCCATCTGTCCAATGGCTGGTATATTCTCCTTGGGAGCTCTCTGGGGCAGGGACTGTCTCTCACTCTCTGTCTGTGCAGTGCCCAGCACGACAGGGCCCTGAGCTCCGTTGGGGTCTCTTGGTGCTGCCGTAATACATGTTGTGACGAAGTGGGACTGTTCTTAATGTTTCCTCTGAATACTGTGTGGGTGCCTCAGTTTCCCCTATGCATTTCTTAAGTCTCCAATGTGCATAAATGGCCGACACTTTGTATCCTGGCAACAAATGGCTGGGGCCCTCCCCGCAAGGAAATAGCTAAAGGTGAACAAAGAGATCAGGTGACCTCCTGGCCCGGGAAAGGGACAAAGCCCAGAGAAGGAGGGGCTGGAGGGGGTTTCAGTTTGGAGCTGGCTGGGGATGGGGAGTGAGGGCAGACGTGGGTGTCTGGCTCGCTGGGCCCCAGAATGGACCCAGCTGAGGGGTCCAGTTCTCTGGACCTACAAACTCTGTTTTAGACCGTGTTCCTGTCATCTAATAAACCTCTGTGTCCCCGGCTGGCTGAGAGTCACGTCTGACTGCGAAGGGGGGGTGCAGGACCCTCTGGCTTCCCCAGGATCCCGCCTGGGTGGACTCACTGTGGGAAGCGCACAGAGGGGCATATGCTGAATGCTCCAAGGTCAGACCCAGGAAGGTGAAGCCGTGTGAGCTTCTTGCCCTGAAGACAGTCTGCTCACAGAGAGGAGGCTCCCCAGAGTCCTGACTGGCTTTGTGGGGAGCAGTTCCAGAGCATCGCCCGGGGACTCCGTGACACATGTAATTAAAGCAGATGTTTGTGCTCTCCAGTGCCTGACGTCAGTGTCCTTGGCGCCTCGGTGAGTGGCCTGACGCACTGATCCTGGAGACGTTCAGCACCTGCCTACCCTGCCGGCTTCCCAGCGGAGCCAGAGGCCCCAGGTTCGAAGACTGTGACTATTATTATTTGTGCTCTGACAGCACCGAGAGCCCTCCACTGAAATCAGGGTCCCCCCTTGTGAGCCCATCTCTGAGAGGAGCCCCCCAGCCATTCCCCGGCACCCCACACCATGCTGATGCCTTGTCCCGCCTCCATTACCTGGCATTGCTTGTTCACCTGCTCTCAGCGTCCTGACCGAATCTCCGCCCTTGCTGGGACCCTGAACCTCCAGCTTCTCTGGCCTGGGCCAGAGCTTGGCTGAGCCTGGGACCTACACACTGGGCTTTGGTGTGTAGGGCGGGAAGGCGGGGGGGAGCCCTTGCCCCGGGTGATGGGACACAACTGGCTGCAGGTTCAGACCAAACGATCAGGGAACATTTCCTAATAGGGAGACAGGGAGAGTTCAGGCTCATCTGGCCACATTCTGAGCTCCTGGATCTCCCCGGCCAAAGCCCCTCCCGCAGGGAGTCCTGCCTCCAGCCCACACCTCCTGGCACCGCGGTCAGCCCGAGATGGTCAGTCGTGAGGTGCAGACTCCATGCGAGGAAGGAAGCTTCCACCGCACCCCTAGGTCAGTGCTGTGAGGCAGTGGAGAGAAGCCCCATTGAAAAGTGGCCCCGACGCAGGACTGGAGAAGTTGGACCAATGGAAGGGACCTCGAGAGATCATGAATCCAGCCCCCTGCGCTGAGGCAGCACCAAGTAACCCTAGACCATCCCTGACAGGGGTTTGTCCAGCCTGTTCTTAAACCCTCCAGTGATGGGGGTCGCTAACGTGCATGGGCATCATCAGTGACTAGCGAGCGGCACAGGATCAAGTCCCAGGGCTGCTCCGTGCCAGCACCTGGCCTCCTTTCGTCGCAGCAGGAGAAGCCGAGGGCTTTTTGTAGCTCTGGTCTGGGTTCTGTCCCTTGTGCTGCATGCAGCTCAGCCGGCCAATGGGACCGCTGTCTGTCCGCTGCCCAGATGGATTCACTGCAGCCGGGGGCCTCTTCCCTCCGATTCCCTCCCATCGCTTCTCGTCCTGTGCAGCCGCACAGCCCGGCTGCAGGAAACGGCAGAGGAAGTGCAAGGAGTGGGTATGGGGCCAAATCTGGCCCGCTGGACGCAGCGTAAATGCAGATGCTCAGCCCGTCCTTTGCATCCGTCTGACAGTTTCTGTGGACGCCAGTGGCCGTTGTGAATTGAACCTGACTGCACATGGGGTTTGCGCTGCTTTGGGATCCCATTCATTAAATGTGTGTTTAATCACATGGCGAGAGCTCTGCTAGGAGGCTGGCTTGAGTGATAGGCTGTTAATGAAACATGTTAATTACCAGACACCAATTCCTCTGCATGTAATTTGAGCGCGGCACAATAATTTGGTCCGAGATGAGCTGCAGAAAGTTGCCAGTTTAATTTAATTTATTTCAATTTAATTTTAATTTAACTTTAATCTATTCGCCATTTGCTCCTTTGGCTGGGGTCTGAGGTTGTTAAACTGTTACTCTGTCTTATCTTGGTAATGGAAAAGGAGGACGTGAGCTGAGGAGCCGCTCCGCTGGGGTCACTGTGCCGCCTTTGGTGCTATTGTGGGAACCACCTATCTCCGGCTGTGCTGCTGGGTGAAGTCCTTGGCTGAGAGAGCTGCAGACACATTCAGTGCTGCAGGCAGCGGGAGCTCTGATCCAGTAGATGGTGCACTGTCTCTGAAATACGCACAGGGGGCCCAGCGTGGGGTGAAGGCTGCCATCTTTCTGGCCCTGACCACATGGCTCCTTTTTCCAAGAGTCGGTGTGTTAACCCCATGTCCTGGCCAAAGTCACACACTAGGAACTCCCTACAATTCCCCTTGTCACTTGCAGTTACATTCAAGGATTCTCATTGCTTCCTGTCCTGAGCTGCTGTTCAGCATTTCTGTGCAGCTGTTAAACAGCTGCCACACTCAGCCCCAGAGGTGGCTGCATTTCAGTGGCTGACGAAGTGGTTAGGGATCCATATTAATGTGTAATAGCATTATTGCAGGAGTGTGCAGAGCTCTCAGTCAGGATCGGGGCCCTACTGTGCCAGGTCACTGTCCAGCCACCTAGGAAGACCTGCAATCGGCAGCGCTAATGAAATGCCGGCTGGTCTTCCACTGGGCACATGTTCTTTTAGTCTGGTGTGCTGTTGCACGGGTCGGGGGGGGGGGTATTTTTGTGGGGGAGGGTACTGGTGTCTTTTGAGGCTACAGACCTTGCCCCCGGGGACGAGGGCTGCATGGCGAAGCAGCTGGTGGAGCAAGTCAGAAAGTGCCTGAAGAAAGAAAAGCCACAAGCCACACCTGAGCAGGGAGGAGAACCCAGCGGCTGCAGACAGGCGCCTGGACTGATTCTGGCCACACGCTGGACCAGGCCCGTCTGCTCCCCGCCAGACCCTGGCCAGGGATCAATCACCTGAACCAATCCCATTTCAGATTCTGCTCTTATCTGGCCTTAGTCATAGCAAGAGGCCGTAAAGTCTGTGGCGCCGCGCCAGGGAATCCATCAACTTCAGGCCCTGGGACGGCTCGGAGCGAGAGCGCTGAGTTATGAGCATCTCTGAGCCTGGACCATCTCTGCTGCCGATCTCGCCTCACTTCTCCTCTTGCTTCTATATTGATTTTCTCTCTTGTTGGCTTCTTTCTCCACTGCCTGGATAATTCTGCACAGAGCCGTCCATCCTGGCTGTCTGCTGGGTCTCCCTGGCTCCCGGCCCCTTTGCACTGGGCCCCTCCAATAGCCGACACAGAAGCTAGGCATGGCGCAGGCTGCCAGCTCACTGTTCGTCTTCAGGGGCAGCTCCCGCCCCGTGGGCTGTCCTCCCAGGCAGGACCGGCTTTAGGCCAATTCCACCAATTCCCCCGAATCGGGCCCCGCGCCTAAGAGGGCCCCGCGCCCAGTGGCAGGGCCGCCCAGAGTGGGGGGCAAGTGGCAGAGAATCCCTTCCCTTGCTAGAGGCGCCTTTTTAATTTTTACTCACCCGGCGGCGCTCCGGGTCTTTGGCGGCACTTTGGCGGCGGGTCCTTCAGTGCCGCCGAAGACCCGGAGCAAGTGAAAGACCCGCCACCAAAGACTAGGAGCGCGGCCCGGTGAGTACAAGCCCCACGTGTTTTTTTTACGTGGTTTTTTTTTAGTCATCCCTGTCGGGGCCCCGTCGAAACTGTTCGAATCGGGCCCCGCACTTCCTAAAGCCGGCCCTGCTCCCAGGGAGGCCAAGGATGGGGTGAGGGTGGGAGGGTCATGGACTGATTCCTTCCCTCGCTGCCTCTTCTCCCTGGTTGTGAGCAGAGCAGGTCAGGCAGGGTAGAGCAGAGCAGGAGGGATAGCTCAGTGGTTTGAGCATTGGCCTGCTAAACCCAGGGTCGTGAGTTCAATCCTTGAGGGGGCCATTTAGGGAACTGGGATAAAAATCTGTCAGGGGATTGGTCCTGCTTTGAGCAGGGGGTTGAACTAGATAACCTCCTAAGGTCTCTTCCAACCGTGATATTCTATGAATCTATGAACTCTATTCTCCGGCCTGTCACCTCTTCCCAGCTCCCTCTGCAATGTGCTCCACACCTGGCCTGGAGGAATGGCCTCCACCACTGTGCAGCAACCACAGGGTGCAGCATGGGACCCAATGACTTGTCCCACAGCGGCCGGGGTTAAGAACCCTGAGCTGGACGAGCACTGGTGACTTTCAGGACAGTGGGTCCCTGTTGCATCCCTCTGAGCCCTGCTCCCCAGAGAGCAATGGGGGGGGCCAGCGGTGGGGGCAGGAGATTCAGTGCCTACTCACCACTGCTTAGGAGGCAGCGTCTTGGGGCCAGGAGGCTGCTATTGATTCCTCATTAGTGTGGCTCATGGTTAATACAAATTGCCGCCTGCCAAAGGTCGTGTTATTTGTCAGCGAAGCGAAGTGGCTGGGTGGGGAGCGGGGAGCCGGCGCTGTCAGTTTCAAGGGGAAATATGGATCTCGACAGGGCAGCCAGGCAGAGACTAAACTGCGTGGCGTGAGCCGCAGGGGGCGCTGCAGGGAACTGGTGATAACGCGCAGGCTGGGAGGGGTTTTCAAACCTGCCCCTCCAGCTTCCCCCAAGCTGTTGCATCTCAGCTGGGGCGGGGGATTCTCTAGGGGGATTTGATAGCAATCACATCCTGTCAGAGCGTGCTGCCAACGGAGCTGCACTTCCCACGAGGGAGCCTGTCCTGTGCTTTGCAGGGGTGTCATTGGGCACAGAGCTCCACACACACACAGGGGCCTCTCCCCCCCCCCCCCCCCCAGGAAATTCTCCTGCACAGACTAGAGGCAGGGTGACCTTCCCGCAGGAGCTTTTCCCGCCACGGCTTTCTGAGGCTGGCCCTTTGCATGGGGCCCAGACACTCCAGCTGGGAAGGGCAGGGCCTGTTGTGATCCCCTCTTTCCTATTGTGGGGGGTTGGGCTGTTCTGACACATGGCCCAGGGCCCCACATTGTTCTGGGGAGGGGGCTGTGACGGAGATGGGCCTTGTGACGAAGTGGGACTGTTCTTGATGTGTTATTTGAACGCTGAGTGGGGAGTGTTGGCCGGGGAAGGTTGCAGGGGAGTGTGGCTAGGATGGTCTGCATTGGGGGTTGGGAGACTGGCCGTGAGGGAGGAGACCTGAGCATGTAACGTGAGAACCCAGGAGGGGGTAGGGGCCAGGTGACACCTCTGCCCGGAAAGGAGGGGGCTGAAGGGAGTGTTCAGGTTTGGAGCTGGCTGGAAAATGGAGAGGGGTGACCCGATGGGGCTTGGGCTTCCAGACGGGGCTGTCGCCTCCCTGGGACCTCCAGATGGACCTAGCTAAAGGGGGAGGGGCTGTTGTCGGTACTGGCAAGACCTGTTTTGGACTGTGTTCCTGTCGTCTAAATAAACCTTCTGCTTTACTGGCTGGCTGAGAGTCATGGTGAATCGCAGGAAGCCGGGGGTGCGGGGCCTTGTGTCCCCCCACACTCCGTGACAGGCCTTTCACTATCTATGGCTGGGCTGAAAGCTCCCTGTATGACAGTAGCCAGCCCAGGGCCCCGCTGTGCAGGGCCGGCTCCAGGCACCAGCGGAGGAAGCTAAGGGGCGGCATCCGTCCATTCTTGGGGCGGCACACTCTGGGCGGCACACTCCGGGCGGCACACTCCGGGCGGCACACTCCAAGCGGCTTTTTTTTTATTTTTATTTTTTTTTGCTTGGGGCAGCAAAAATGCCAGGCACTACAGCCACAGAGGAAGAAAGGGGGTCCCTGCCCCACAGAGCTCAGTCTGAGCACACTGGCCAAGGGGTCTCAGGCCACTGCCGCTTCCCGGTGCTGACCGGCAGCCACACCGCAGGGATCTCCATCGAGCAACAACTGAGGCAGCCTAACGCACGCTCTGCCCTGGGCCACCTGCAGGGCAGCTGCCCCCAGCTACGTTCCGGGAGACAGGTCCAGCAATGGCGATTAATCAGGGTGGTCAGGGACGCAGCCCCACGCTCTGGGTGTCCCTAAACCTCCCACCGCCGGACGCTGGGACTGGGCGACAGGGGATGGATCACTCGGTAATCGCCCTGGTCTGTTCATTCCCTCAGAAGCATCTGCCACTGTCAGAAGACAGGACACTGGCTCCATGGACCCAGTCTGGCTGTTCTTACACCACCAACAATTGTCGGGGGTTAAGAGGGACAGTCCAGCCAGACCTTGGGACACTTCTCTAGTGCAGGCTGGGCCAGAGAGCCGTAGAGGAAACCGCGGAGAAGTGACTTGTCCAAGGTCCCACAGTAGCTCAGTGGCAGGGCCAGGATCCAAACCCAAGTCTCCAGAGTCCCCATGCAACACTCTCCCCACCAAGCTGCGCTGACACAGACTCTTGTCGCTCTGTGAACGAACGGTCCCGATGCGAACAGTCCTAGTGTGAACTGTTCCAGTCTGACCAGTCCCAGTGTGAACCGGCCCTTTCCGACCAGTCCCAGTGTGAACTGCCCTGGTCTGACATGTTCTCTCTCATTCATGAGTCTGACCCTTTGTAAAGTGTAAAGAGTCGTGGGTTTTGCTGTTTCGACTCCGGGCAGGAGTGGGAGCTTGGGGCCGGCTGGGGGTTGGGTAGTGGAGGATGGGACGTCCCCACTTGGTCACATCACCCTTTGCTGGGGGGTTATTTTGGCAGCGTCTGAGCACCTCACAAACATTGAACGCATGTATCCTCCCAGCCCCGTGTGAGGCAGGGCCGGGCTCTTCTCCCTGGGCAGTCAAAGCACCGAGAGGCCAGGTGATTCCTCCAGGTCACACCGGGAATCTGTGACAGAGCCTGGATTTGAGCCAGGCCAGTGCCCAGACCTTCCTCTCTGCTCCGGGTGGAGTTAAAAGATAATGGTTTCTCCCAGCTGATGCTTTCGCTAGCCCGGCACGGTGCACCAGAAACTTTCCCATGCTTACCACTGCTGACGCCTTCCCGTTACGAGTGGATTTTCAATGCTTTTCCCCAAAAGAAACTGGCCTTCCTAATATTCTGCCTGCTGCGTCTCATCCCTGCCTAGAGCTTTTCTCTGGGTCTAACGTTGTAGCATTGTGGAAGAAGCAGCTGGACTCTGCAACTGCCCAGACAACCTTCACTTTGCTCCCTTTATATCAGGTGAAATTCACCCCTCTGCAGAGAGCCGGGCCAGGCCTGGGGTCTGTACGTGTGAAGTTAAGAGGAACATATTGCGAGGAGAGTGTCAGATCCTACTTCAGTCGGGCTACTTCCGCTCACACCAGCTGAGGATGTGGTTTTATAGGTGAACCCACGCTACATTTGCTTCCATGTGAAACCTGCGTGTAAGCAGCCCGCTCCATAAACCCAAAGATCACGTCTTCCCTCTTATTCCTAAAAACAGCATCTTGCCGCTCCATCACCACATCACGCTAGCAGCAAGCATATGGAGCTGGGGCGCCTGGAGACTAAATTAGTTTGGAAACCTTTTCGTTCTGATTAAACAACATATTCTTGTCTGTAGCTGCCGTGTTCTTTCCGAAGGCAGCTATGGGAGCAGGGTTTGAGCTGGGGCAGGAGGGGCAGGCACTGGTGGTGGCAGGGCATTAGATGGCTGGATGGCCTTCACTGTTTGAGTCCAGGATATCATGGTTTGGGGAGGGTTTTACTGGGATAGAGCTGTTCCCTGGGAAGGCAGAACAAGAAGCAATCGCTGGAAGCTGACACCAGACAGATTCCGGTGAGAAAGAAGGCACAAATCTTCACCAGTGCCAGTGATTAACCGTTGGAACAAACTCCCCAGGACCGTGGTGGAGTCACCCTCTCTTGATGGCTTCAGATCCAGACTGGAAGCTGTTCTGGAAGATGGGCTTAGCCAAACTCAGGCCATGGGGAACTGGGTGAGGTTCTCTGGCCTGGAGGAGATCAGACTACATGATCTGCTGGTCCCTGCTGGGGTGAAAGCTATGAAATCTGACCCTGATTTCAACAGCCCATCCCTAGTCAGCAAAGCACTTAAACACGTGCTAAGTCTCACTGCAGGTATGTCTACACTGCACACTAAGCTCGGGCTCTGACTCAGGCTTGAACCCAACCCCCCCGCTGCCATCCGCACCCAAATCATCCTGACTCGGGTCAGCAAGCGCTCAGGACCGGGGTCCTAGGACCCCACTGGGTGGGTGAGTCAGAGCCTGACTTCTGCTGTGACTGAGGTCCAACCCCTGTCTTTTTGCAGTGTGGACTCAGCTCAAACCACAGACCTGAGTCAGAAGGTCTGCGCAGTGCAGTGTGGACGTGCTAACATGGCTGTGAGACTGGGTCTAGGTTTACACATTGGAAATAGACCCTTTGGTAAGGAAATAGGGTCTTGCAATCTCCTAGCAGTATGTTCTATGTTCTTCTTAAACCGTCAAAAAAGAACTAGATAAGTTCCTGGATAAGTTCTAGATAAGTTCTAGATAAATTCCTAGATAAGTCCTAGTTCTAGATAAGTTCTAGATAAGTCCCTAGACTCTGTTTGCCAGAAGTTGGGAATGGGCGACAGGGGATGGATCACTTGATGATTAAATGTTCTGTTCATTCCCTCTGGGGCACCTGGCATTGGCCACAATCAGAAGATAGGATACTGGGCTAGAGGGACCTTTGGTCTGATCCAGTGTGGCCGTTCTTGTGTTCTTATGTTCTTAACCCCAAAGATGCAAAAAATCGTGTGTCAGGCTCAGAAAATATCCTGAGATTGATAATTTGGGCCCTTTCTCTTTGCCTTCTGGCTTTTGAGCCTTTAGGGTTCATGGAAGTGGGGGAGGCGGTGTCACGTTTTTGTGCTGCGTTTGGCAACTGGGAGGGTTAGACATTTACTTTTTAAACAAAACGGAAGGTGAGATTTTCTTGTGTTCACCTGACTCCATGCCCTGAGGCTTTATGTGAAACACCATTGAGCGCAAGCGTTGGCGGCACCACTATCTTCACGTGTATACAGCCAGCACAAGGTTTCGGCATTACTTAACACGATAAGAACATAAAAATGGCCAGAGTGGGTCAGACCAATGCTCCATCTTGCCCAGTGTCCTGTCTTCCAAGAGCAGCCAGTGCCAGGTGCTTCAGAGGGAATGAACAGAACAGGGCAATTATCGAGTGATCCATCCCCTGTTGTCCAGTCCCAGTAGCTGAAAGTTTGAGGTTTAGGGACACCTACAGCATAAGGTTATGTTCCTGACCATCTTGTCTAATAGCCATTGCTGGACCTGTCCTCCGTGAACTTATCTAATTCTTTTTTGAACCCAGTTATGTTTCCAGATTTCACATCCCCTGACAATGAGGTCCACAGGTTGACTGTGCGTTGTGTGAAGAAATACTTCCTTCTGTTTGTTTTAAACGTGCTGCCTGTTTCATCGGGTGACCCCTAGTTTGTGTGTTATGTGAAGGAATAAATTCACTGCCTCCACACCAGTCATGATTTTATAGACCTCTGTCATATCCCCACATCGTCGCCTCTTTTCTAAGATGAACAGGCCCAATCTTTTTTCTCTCTCCTCACATGGAAGCTGTTCCATACCCCTCAGCATTATTGTGTCCAATCTCTGAACCTTTTCCTATTCTAATTTATGTTTTTGAGATTGGGCAACCAGGACTGCATGCAATATCCAAGAAGTTGGCGTACCATGGATTTACATAGCAGCATGATGATATTTTCTGTCTTTTTATCTATTCCTTTCCTAATAGTTCGAAACATTCTGTTTGCTTTTTTGACTGCTGCAGCACATTGAGCAGATGCTTTCAGAGAACTATCCGCAATGACTCCAAGATCTTTTTCTTGAGTGGTAACAGCTAATTTAGAGCCCATCATTTTGTATGTGTAGCTGGGGTTATTTTTCTCAATGTGCATTATTTTGCGCTAATCACCACTGAATTTCATCACCTCTTTTGTTGCCCAGTCACCCAGTTTCATGGGATCCTTTTGTAACTCTTCACAGTCAGTTTTGGACTGAACTATCTGGAGTGTTTTATATTGTCTGCAAACTTTGCCACCTCACTCTTTACCCACTTTTCCAGAACATTTATGAATATGTTGGACAGCACGGGTCCCACTACAAATCCCCGAGGGACCCCGCTATTTACCTCTCTCCACTGTGAAAACTGACCATTTATTCCTACCATTTTCCCCTGTCTTTTAACCACTTACTGATCTATGAAAGTCCTTCTCTTTTATCCCATGACAGCTTACTTTGCTTAAGAGCCTTTGGTGAGGGACCTTGTCAGATACTTTATGAAAATCCAAGTACACTATATCCACTGGATCCCCCTTGTCCACATATTTGTTGACACCCCTCAAAGAATTCTAATAGATTGGTGAGGCGTGATTTCCCTTTACAAAAACCATGTCGACGCTTCCCCAACAAATCATGTTCATCTGTATGTCTGATAATTCTTTTCTTCAGACAATTTGCCTGGTACTGAAGTTAGGTTTACCGTCCTGTCATTGTCAGGATCACCTATGGAGCCTTTTAAAAAAAATCAGCGACACATTAGCTATCTTCCGTCATCTAGTACAGAGTCTGATTTAAGTGACAGGTCACATACCATGGCTAGTAGTTCTGCAGTTTCATATTTGAGTTTCTTCAGAACTCTTGGGTGAATCCCATCTGGTCCTGGTGATTTTTGCTGCTTAATTTATCACTTTGTCCCAGATTGAGGTGTCAATAGAGGAGGTTTTGGAACAGTTCCTCAGATTTGTCACCTAAAAAGAATAGCTGGAGTGTGGGGATTTCCCTCACGTCCTGTGCAGTGAAGATCGATGCAAAGAACAAGGCTGTTGCAGAGAAGATAAATGAATTGTCTTCCTTGAGTGCTCCTTTAGCACCTTGATCATCCATGGGCTCCACTGATGGCTCAGCAGGCTTCCTGCTTCTGATGTACTTAAACAAATTTTGCTGTTGGTTTTTCTGTCTTTTACTAGTTGCTCTTCAAATTCTTTTTTGGGCTCTTAATTGTACTTTTACACTTGACTTGCCAGAGTTTATGATCCTTTCTATTGTCCTCAATAGGATTTGACTTCCAATTTTTAAAGGATGCCTTTTTGCCTCTAACCTCCTCTTTTACTCCTCTATTTAGCCGTGGTGGCATTTTGTTTGGTCCTCTTTCTGTTTGTTTGTTTTTCAATTTGGGGTATACATTTAGTTTGAGCCTCTAGTGTGGTGTTTTTAAATAGTCTCCATGCAGCTTGCAGGCATTTCACCCTTGTGACCTTTTAATTCCCGTTTAACTAGCTTCCTCGTTTTGAGTGGTTCCCCTCTTTGAAGTTAAATGCTCCTGTGGTGGGTTTCTTTGGCATTTCTTCCGCCCTTCCCCCCCCCCCCCCCCACACACACAAGGATGTTAAATGTAATTACGTTATGGTCACTATTACTGAGTGGTTCAGCCATATTCACCAGTCCTCTCTCACGCCTGCCCTCCCAGAGCGAGGCTGTGATTGCAAGGGTGGTGTGGGATTTTTTGGGGAGGTGGGGGGTCACACGGAGGCTACTTAAAGGAGCCTCGTTTCTCAGAGGCTGGTTGCTCAGCACCTCCTGGAATCCAGGCCCCCTTAACCCGGCCCCCCAAAAGGAAGGTGGCTGATACAGCCAGTCACTGCTGGCAATGGTGAGCTCCTGCGCTGTGCTGGGTTCCCAAGTGCTCAGATGGGGCTGGGTCCATGCTGACATGGGGCACTCCTGGAATCAGGGGGATGTGCCCAGGCAGGGTTGGGTGCAGGTTCAGGGCCAGGGGGCACACGGCACTGATGCTGGCAACTCTAGAGGGAGTGGACGGAGAGGAGGAAGGCAAGATTGTGACTGGGCTGACGTGATTTCAAACTCCATCTCATGAGCTAATGGGAACAGAAACACCTGCAATTCACCCTGGGAAATGCATGAGCCCCAGCTCACCAGTGGGGCATAACATTAGCTTCTATTGGTACAAGGTCCTGGTCCTGGTCCCTAAGATTGGGCAAAACTACACGCCATTTCTCTGTCTGCCCCAACCCCTCCAGATCCACCTGCCATGCCTTGAGTGACAGGCAAAGCTCAGAGGGTGCTGGGTTGGGCTTGGAGAAGGACCCAGAATTCTGGATGTTGGTGCCAGAGCCCCTTGGGCCCCCAGCGTGACTGGGACGTGCCTGGGAACTGGTTCCCTGCTGCATTTTGGCGCTCCCTGCCTGGGAGTGGGTTGGCGCATCACGGGAATGGAGACCTTCACCATGCTTTGCCTTTGACACACACCAGTCTGCTACTGGACCAGCCTCCTGTCGCGGAGTGTGGGGGACTCAGGGCCCTGTACCCCCGGCTTCCTGCGATTCACCGTGACTCTCGGCCAGCCAGTAAAGCGGAAGGTTTATTGGATAACAGGAACACAGTCTACAGCAGAGCTTGTAGATACAACCAGGACCCCTCAATCAAGTCCTCTTGGGGAGTGCAGGGAACTTAGACCCCGGCTTGGGGTTCCCTGTGTTGCACCTCCCAGCCCCAAACTGAAAAACTCCCAAATCCCTCCAGCAGCTCTCTCCCCCCTCCCCTCTCCTCCTCCTCTCCTTTGTTCCGACTCCCGGGCAGAAGGTGTCACTTCTCCCAACCCCCCTCCTGGCTCAGGTTACAGCTCAGGTAGCTCAATGTAACTCCCAGGCTACATTCCCAGGTCAAATCCGCCCTGCTCCGTCACACCTCTCCCCCCTTCGAGACTGAACTGAGCGGGGTCACTCGGACCAGTGACCTGGGGAAGTTCCGGGACAACGCGTCCGCTATCAGGTTGGCACTTCCCTTCACATGGACCACGTCCATGTCATAATCCTGCAGGAGCAGGCTCCACCTCAGGAGCTTGGCGTTGGCTCCTTTCATCTGGTGCAGCCAGGCCAGGGGAGAGTGGTCGGTGTGCACGGTGAAGTGTCGCCCAAAGAGATACGGCTCTAGTTTCTTAAAGGCCCACACCATGGCCAGGCATTCCTTCTCGATGGCCGTGTAGTTCTGCTCCCGGGGTAGCAACTTCTTGCTCAGGTACACGATCGGGTGTCTCTCCCCCTTTTCATCCTCCTGCATTAACACTGCCCCCAGTCCCGTGTCTGAGGCATCGGTGAACACCATAAAGGGCTTGTCAAAGTCTGGGTTTGCCAGAACTGGGCCACTGACCAGAGCCTCCTTCAGCGCCCGGAGAACCTCCTGGCACTCCTCGGTCCAGACCACCTTGTCTGGCTTCCCCTTCTTGTACAGCTCAGTGATGGGGGCGGCTATGGCGCTAAAGTGGGGCACGAACCTTCGATAGTATCCCGCCATCCCAATAAAGGCTTGGACCTGCTTTTTGGTTTGGGGAGCGGGCCAGTCTCTGATCACCTCACTTCGGCTGGTTCCGGCTTTAGGCAGCCGCTCCCCACCCGGTGACCTAGGTAGGATACTTCAGCCATTCCCACCTTGCACTTCTCAGCTTTTACGGACAGCCCAGCCTCCTGGAGTCGGTCCAGCACTTGTCTAACCTGGGACACATGGTCCTCCCAGGTCTGGCTAAAGACACAGATGTCGTCAATATACGCCATGGCAAAACTCTCCATCCCCCTCAGTAGCTGCTCCACCAGGCGCTGGAAGGTGGCCGGCGCTCCCTTGAGGCCGAAAGGCAGGGTCAGGAACTCATAGAGCCCCAGAGGGGTGATGAAGGCCGTTTTCAGCCTGGCATCTGCATCCAGCGGCACTTGCCAATAGCCCTTTGTAAGATCCATGGTGGTAAGGTACCGAGCGCCTCCCAGCTTGTCTAGGAGCTCGTCAGGCCTGGGCATGGGGTAGGCATTGGCTACAGTGATGGCATTGAGCTTCCGATAGTCCACACAGAACCGGATCGACCCGTCCTTTTTGGGGACCAGCACCACCGAGGCCCAAGGGCTGGAAGATGGCTGGATCACCCCCAAAGCCAGCATGTCCCCGACCTCTCTTTCCAGGTCCTGAGCAGTTTTGCCTGTGACTCGGAAGGGGGGGCATTTTATAGGCGGGTGCGATCCTGTCTGCACCCAGTGGACAGTCAGATTAGTGCTTCCAGGCTGGTTGGAAAACAGCTGTCGGTACAGATGCAGCACCCCTCTGATCTCAGCTTGCTGGGCCGGGGTCAGCTGATCAGAGAGGGGAATTGCTTCCAGGGGGAAACAAGCTCTTGTCCCAGGGAATAGATCTACTAAAGGGCCATCTCCCTGCTCCTCCCAATGTCCACACACGGCCAACACCACATTCCCCCTGTCATAATATGGCTTCATCATATTCACATGGTACACCCGGTGGTGGTGCGCCCGGTTCGACAGCTCCACCACATAGTTTACCTCGTTTAGTTGCTTGACCACCTTGAAGGGACCTTCCCAGGCGGCCTGTAGTTTGTTCTTCCTCACGGGGATGAGGACCATCACCTGATCCCCGGTGGCGAAGGCGCGGGCCCACGCCGTGCGGTCATACCAGACCTTCTGCTTCCTCTGGGCTAGGGCCAGATTCTCCCTGGCCAGGCCCATGAGCTCGGCAAGTCTTTCCCGGAAGGTCAGGACATACTCCACCACCGACTCTCCATCGGGAGTGGCCTTCCCCTCCCATTCGTCTCTCATCAGGTCCAGGGGCCCCCTAACCCACCTTCCATATAACAGTTCGAAAGGCGAAAACCCGGTAGACTCCTGGGGTACCTCCCTGTACACAAACAGCAGGTGAGGTAAGTACTTGTCCCAGTCCTGCGGGTGCTGGTTCATAAATGTTTTTAGCATCATCTTTAGTGTCCCGTTGAACCTCTCCACCAGCCCGTTGGATTGGGGGTGATACGCTGAGGCCCAGTTGTGCCGGACCCCACATTTCTCCCACAAGCACCGGAGTAGGGCTGACATGAAGTCGGACCCTTGGTCTGTTACGACGTCCTTGGGAAACCCCACTCGGCTGAAAATGGTCAGCAGCGCATCTGTCACAGTGTCTGCTTCGATGGACAATAAGGGCACTGCCTCGCGGTAGCGGGAGGCGAAATCTACCACCACCAGAATGTATTTCTTCCCCGACCGGGTCGTCTTGCTGAGAGGTCCCACTATGTCCATGGCCACCTTCTGGAATGGCTCCTCTATGATGGGCAAAGGCCTCAACGCTGCTTTCCCCTTGTCCCGGGCCTTCCCCACCCTCTGACGGGGGTCACAGGATCGGCAGTACTGTTGGACGTTGGTAAAGACCCCAGGCCAGTAAAAGTTCTGTAGCAGCCTCTGCCTCGTGCGCCGGATTCCCTGGTGCCCTGCGAGAGGGATGTCATGGGCCACGTACAGTAGCTTGTGGCGAAACTTCTGGGGAACCACCAGCTGCCTCCTGATCCCCCAGGACTCCATCTCCCCGGGGGGAGCCCATTCTCGGTACAGGAACCCCTTCTCCCACAGGAACCTCTCCTGGCAGCCTCTCCCCATGGTCTGTACTGCCCTGAGGTCCGCCAGGCCCCTTATCTTCTGCAAGGAGGGATCCTTCTGCAACTCGGCCTGGAACTCAGCAGCTGGGGCAGGGCTGGCCACCTGCTCTCTCTCGCCGGCTGGGTCTGAAGCCGCAGCCTCTCTGAGCTGTGTCCCTGGGTGTTCCCTCCCCACCGGGTTAGGGTCCTGCGCCTCGGGCAAGGTACCCTCCCCAAGGTCAGGGTGCAGTACCCCTCGCCAGCTCTGACTACGGGTCACGACCAGGGCACCCTGAGGGTCGCTTGGCCAGTCCTCCAGGTCCCCCCCCATCAACACCTCAGTGGGCAAATAGTGGTGCACCCCCACATCCTTGGGGCCCTCCTTGGCCCCCCACTTCAGGTGTACCCTCACCACAGGCACCTTGAATGGGGTCCCACCCACCCCCGTCAGGGTCAGGTAGGTGTCGGGCACCACCCGATCTGGGGCCACCACCTCGGGCTGGGCCAGCGTCACCTCTGCGACCGTATCCCAGTATCCATTGACCTTCCTCCCATCCACCTCCAGGGGAACAAGGTACTCTCTCCGGAGGGGTAGCCCCGCGCCCACCCTGTAAACCGAAAACCCTGAGTCTGGAGCATCCAGCCCCGCAGAGGAGCTGGCCTGGAGCTCTCCTCCCTCCTTAGCAGGTGGTACTCTGCCAGCCCCCCTTCCCTGGGAATGCTGCCTCTCGCCCGGCTGGGTCTCTACCCAGTCAACCCTCTGTGGGTTCGGTCTGCTCAGTCTGTCCCTGAGCCTGAGGCACTGGGCCCGTATGTGGCCTCTCTGGCCACAGTGATAGCAGCCCATGTCCCGTGGGTCCCCTCGAGTGGGTCGGATGGACCTGACGCTGGATCTTCCCCTTTGGTGGGGGTTCTTCATATTTCCCCACTGGGAGGTCCCATGGTGACTCTCACTCTGCGTTGTGGTGGGACTGTTCCTTTGGGACTCCTCCCGGTTATCCCCTGCCCGACTGTTCACAAACTCGTCGGCCAGCTGGCCTGCATGCTGCGGGTTCTCTGGCTTTTGGTCCATCGACCATCGCCTCAGGTCGGATGGGCACTGCTCATACACGTGCTCCAGTACGAATAGGTCAAGCAGGTCTTCTTTAGTTTGGGCCCCAGCTGTCCACTTGCGGGCATACCCCTGCGCCCGGTTGGCTAGTTGTAGGTATGTGACCTCACGGGTTTTACGCTGACTCCAGAACCTTTTCCGGTACATCTCAGGGGTCAGCCCAAACTCGCGGAGCAGGGCCTTTTTGAACAGTTCGTAGTCCCCTGTCTCCGCCCCTTTCCGTCGGCTGTACACCTCCACGGCTGTGGAGTCCAGTGAGGGGATGAGAAACTGGAGCCTGTCTGCAGGGTCAACCTGGAGCAGCTTGCAGGTATTTTCAAAGGCCGTCAGGAAGGTATCCATGTCCTCCCCCTCCTTACGCTGGGCCAGGAAGCACTTATCAAAGCTCTTTGCAGTCTTGGGTCCCCCCTCGCTCACCGCAGCTGGGGCCCCACTGCTCCTCAGCCTGGCCAGTTCCAGCTCATGCTGACGTTGGTTCTCCTTCTCTTCCCGCTCCTGCTTCAGTTCTTGCTGCCTTAACTCGAACTCTTTCAGTCTCAGCTCCCTGTCATATTCCAGTCGCATCCGCTCCCGGGACGGGGAGCTCCGCCGGGACGATCCCCTGCTGGCCGCCGGGGTCAGGGCGCCCTCGGTATTCGCTGGGCTTCCCCCAACCCCTCCCCTAGACATAGGTAGGCAGGGTCTCGGGATGTCCTCGGCAGCAGTCTGACCCCTCCCAGCCATGTCAGGTCCCGGGGCCCACGCTGCATCCGCCGGGCGGCTGCCCTCAGGGACAGGGCTCGGTTCATCCAAGCGATCCCTCTCCTCCAGTTGGGCAATGAGCTGTTCTTTGGTGGACCTCCCAATGCGCAGCCCCCTCTGCCTGCACAGCTCCACCAGGTCGCTCTTAAGGCGTTTAGCATACATCCTCCTGCTGCCCACTCGCCGGCCTGTGCTCTCCGCTTTTCACCGTTCCAGGGGGACCCCTAGTGTGCCAGCCCTTCTTCAGGTCACCACCTCTCTGCCAGGGTCGAGCTGCAGACTCCTCCGCCCCGGGACCGCTCGCTGCGATCCCCCGGGGGACCCTGTTACTGCAACAGTCCTTCTCACTGGTCACACACTCCCAGGGGTTAATCGCCCCCTGAAACCATCTCTCTCTGACTCTTCAGCCCACCTGGTCCCCGTCGATCCCCCTTCGTTTTACTGCTCCCCAGTCACTTACTGCAGGAAGCGCCGTCCACGGGGCGCAGTAGATCCCACAGCTGCCACCAGTTGTCGCGGAGTGTGGGGGACTCAGGGCCCTGTACCCCCGGCTTCCTGTGATTCACTGTGACTCTCAGCCAGCCAGTAAAGCGGAAGGTTTATTGGATAACAGGAACACAGTCTACAGCAGAGCTTGTAGATACAACCAGGACCCCTCAATCAAGTCCTCTTGGGGAGTGCAGGGAGCTTAGACCCCAGCTTGGGGTTCCCTGCGTTGCACCTCCCAGCCCAAAACTGAAAAACTCCCAAATCCCTCCAGCAGCTCTCTCCCCCCTCCCCTCTGCTCCACCTCTCCTTCGTTCCGTCTCCCGGGCAGAAGGTGTCACTTCTCCCACCCCCCTTCCTGGCTCAGGTTACAGCTCAGGTAGCTCCATGTAACTCCCAGGCTACATTCCCAGGTCAAATCCTCCCTGCTCCGTCACACCTCCTCTCCATGCTACAGATGGGGAAACTGAGGCAGACAGGCAAAGTGACAGAGGTGGGATCAGAACCTGGTGCGCCTGGCACCCTGTCCTGTGCTGTGATCCGGAGAGTCAAGTGGGAGCTTGTGTGATTCTAACTGGGACCCTCTCCCTACGGAGACGTGGCCCTAGAGTTGACCCGGTGCATTCACACCTACTTAGGCCTGACGGCCATGGCTGCTCCCAAGCCCAGCGCTGCACCAGGCCCAGCTTAGCCGTGGGACTGACCAGTGAATGGCTGGCTTGTGAAAGCTCCCAGGGCAGCACGTGTGGGCCTGCACTCGCGGCTAACCTTCTCTCCCTGCTTCCTGCCACCTTAATGCCGCAAGCCTGGGGGGCCCGGGGCCCAATCCTGCCCTGAGGTTGGTGCCTATCAGGATGCGCCCCGGAGTCCAGCGCGTTCTGTCAGGCAGGAGCGGGCGGCGCCAGGACTAACCTCCTGCTTTTCCCTGAGAACGGATGAGGTTTCACCAAAGCAGCCGAACGTCCCCCGGGGGCGACGACACAGACTATCCGTCAGCCAGGCCGCTGCCTGCCTCAGCAGGATTTACAGGCTGTTTACCACTCTGATCTCTCGGGGCTACATAGATCACACCACGTGGCCTTGTTAACACAGCTCAGCGGAAAGATTTGGGCAAACTTCCCTGAGCGACACAGAGGTTTTCATCTGCTGGGGCAGAGGACACCGCAATCAACTAGTTTACAAACGGACAACAGCCAACCAAGCAAATCGAACAGCTCTGGAGTCACGGCTCAGCGCTCCGGCCTCACGCCCTCTGCTGTCAGGACAAAGTGTGCCAAGGGGTCTGGGGAGATCAGGGCCCCACTGTGCGGGACGCAGCGCAGAGCCCAAAGAGCTGAGAGTCTGAGCAGACAGGACAGAGGATTGTCATCCCCATGCTATAGCTGGGACCTGGCCCAAAGAGATCCGAGGGACGTCCGCACAGCAAGGCCGGGCTAGAAACCAGATCCCCTGTGTCCTACAGGGCACCGTTTCTCTCCAGCACGTTACACTGGGGTGAGCCCAGGGGACGGCTGGAACTTGCACTCCATTAGGACAATTCTGACCCCCCTCTGGGGGCAACTTCCCCCCTCCCATGGGCAACCCCCCCTCAGCAATTCTTTTCCTTGTGACATTTCCCTGGCCCGCCCTCCAGCCACGGGAAAGATGCTCCCTGTCAGCTCTTCCCTGCGAAGTTCTGTTGGGACTGACACGCTGGCCCCGGGCCAGGCAAACCACAGCCCTGTCTGACCTAGCTCCGCCTGCACCCCCCAACCCCCCCCTCCCCCCCCAGTGTAGACGCAGGGATGCCAGCACCAGGGAAGAATTAGTAGGGGAAGCAAAAGTGGATGGGAACCTGGGAGGCAGTGACCATGAGATGGTTGAGTTCAGGATCCTGACACAAGGAAGAAAGGAGAGCAGCAGAATACGGACCCTGGACTTCAGAAAAGCAGACTTTGACTCCCTCAGGGAACAGATGGGCAGGATCCCCTGGGAGAATAACATGAAGGGCAAAGGGGTCCAGGAGAGCTGGCTGTATTTTAAAGAATCCTTATTGCGGTTGCAGGAACAAACCATCCCGATGTGTAGAAAGAATAGTAAATATGGCAGGCGACCAGCTTGGCTAAACAGTGAAATCCTTGCTGAACTTAAACGCAAAAAAGAAGCTTACAAGAAGTGGAAGATTGGACAAATGACCAGGGAGGAGTATAAAACTATTGCTCAGGCATGCAGGAATGAAATCAGGAAGGCCAAATCACACTTGGAGTTGCAGCTAGCAAGAGATGTTAAGAGTAACAAGAAAGGTTTCTTCAGGTATGTTAGCAACAAGAAGAAAGTCAAGGAAAGTGTGGGCCCCTTACTGAATGTGGGAGGCAACCTAGTGACCGAGGATGTGGAAAAAGCTAATGTACTCAATGCTTTTTTTGCCTCTGTCTTCACGAACAAGGTCAGCTCCCAGACTGCTGCACTGGGCAGCACAATATGGGGAGAAGGTGACCAGCCCTATGTGGAGAAAGAAGTGGTTCGGGACTATTTAGAAAAACTGGATGTGCACAAGTCCATGGGGCCGGATGCGCTGCATCCGAGGGTGCTAAAGGAGTTGGCGGATGAGATTGCAGAGCCATTAGCCATTATTTTTGAAAACTCATGGCGATCGGGGGAGGTCCCGGATGACTGGAAAAAGGCTAATGTAGTGCCCATCTTTAAAAAAGGGAAGAAGGAGGATCCGGGGAACTACAGGCCAGTCAGCCTCACCTCAGTCCCTGGAAAAATCATGGAACAGGTCCTCAAGGAATCAATTATGAAACACTTAGAGGAGAGGAAAGTGATCAGGAACAGTCAGCATGGATTCACCAAAGGGAAGTCGTGCCTGACTAACCTAATTGCCTTCTATGATGAGATAACTGGCTCTGTGGATGAGGGGAAAGCAGTGGATGTGTTATTCCTTGACTTTAGCAAAGCTTTTGATACGGTCTCCCACAGTATTCTTGCCGCCAAGTTAAAGAAATATGGGCTGGATGAATGGACTGTAAGGTGGATAGAAAGCTGGCTAGATCGTCGGGCTCAACGGGTAGTGATCAATGGCTCCATGTCTAGTTGGCAGCCGGTTTCAAGCGGAGTGCCCCAAGGGTCGGTCCTGGGGCCAGTTTTGTTTAATATCTTTATTAATGATCTGGAGGATGGTGTGGACTGCACTCTCAGCAAGTTTGCAGATGACACTAAACTAGGAGGCGTGGTAGATACACTAGAGGGTAGGGATCGGATACAGAGGGACCTAGACAAATTAGAGGATTGGGCCAAAAAAAACCTGATGAGGTTCAACAAGGATAAGTGCAGAGTCCTGCACTTAGGACGGAAGAATCCCATGCACTGCTACAGACTAGGGACCGAATGGCTAGGTAGCAGTTCTGCAGAAAAGGACCTAGGGGTCACAGTGGACGAGAAGCTGGATATGAGTCAACAGTGTGCTCTTGTTGCCAAGAAGGCTAACGGCATTTTGGGCTGTATAAGTAGGGGCATTGCCAGCAGATCGAGGAACGTGATCGTTCCCCTTTATTCGACATTGGTGAGGCCTCATCTGGAATACTGTGTCCAATTTTGGGCCCCACACTACAAGAAGGATGTGGAAAAATTGGAAAGAGTCCAGCGGAGGGCAACAAAAATGATTAGGGGTCTGGAGCACATGACTTATGAGGAGAGGCTGAGGGAACTGGGATTGTTTAGTCTCCAGAAGAGAAGAATGAGGGGGGATTTGATAGCAGCCTTCAACTACCTGAAGGGGGGTTCCAAAGAGGATGGAGCTCGGCTGTTCTCAGTGGTGGCAGATGACAGAACAAGGAGCAATGGTCTCAAGTTGCAGTGGGGGAGGTCCAGGTTGGATATTAGGAAACACTATTTCACTAGGAGGGTGGTGAAGCACTGGAATGCGTTACCTAGGGAGGTGGTGGAGTCTCCTTCCTTGGAGGTTTTTAAGGCCCGGCTTGACAAAGCCCTGGCTGGGATGATTTAGTTGGGAATTGGTCCTGCTTTGAGCAGGGGGTTGGACTAGATGACCTCTTGAGGTCCCTTCCAACCCTGATATTCTATGATTCTATGATTCTATGATTCTATGATTGCTTCTACCGGCACAGCCCACGGCGCTCGGGGAGGTGGTGTTACTATGGCGACTGAGGAACGCCTTCTGTCCCCAAAGCACTTGTCAGGTAGCCAAGGCCTTCGATTCCCCATCACCATGGCATCTGGGCAGTGCCAGGCGTTGCCGAGAGCGGGCAGGTGCCTTCAGCTTTGTGACGGGAGGCACGTGACAGTGTGCGCTCTGCCTTTCCTCCCTCGTGATTGTATTGTAACGCTTGGCTGGGGGAGTCAATGGCACCCCAAGTCAGAGCCACGGGGTGGGGGGCTCAGTAGGGGGCACTCTCCCCACACGGTTAGTGGAGGCTCCAATGTCCCAGCGTGGCAATAGGGGGTGCTGTGCTCCAGGGCGCTCAACAGGGGGCGCTCTCCCCTGGCCCTCAGTGCTGGCCCTCTGCTCAGCCACGTGCCCGGGGGGGGGGCTGCACCCTCTGCTCAGCCACCTGCCCGGGGGGGGGGCTGCACCCTCTGCTCAGCCACGTGCCCGGGGGAGGCGGGGGGGCTGCACCCTCTGCATGCAGCCCCCTCTCCGGGGGTCCCTTCTCCACGGGCTGCCCCAGGCGTCTTTGCTGCGGCCTCCTGTGGGGGGGAGGGGCTGGCTGCAGCCTGGGGGGCTGTGGGTGCCCCAGGACAACGCACCACCTGCCAGGTGGGAGAGGGGCCAGATGCTGGCCCCACTCTGCTCCCCTCCCCCACTCGCCAATCTCCCCTGGGTAAATGGGAGTGCTGCTGCTCCCCGTCCCCGGGAGCTGGGGTGCAGGGCCCTGAGGGCTCCGCTGGAAGGCCATGGGGGGGCTCCCCCCCCCCCCCCCGAGCAAGGTCTGGGCCTCAGAAGGGGACTGTTAGGGCCTCCACATCGCTGACCCCCACCTCCCCGGGAGCTCAGCACAGGCCGGCCCAGGTGCGCTGGGAGCTGCTTCCATCATAGAATCACAGAATATCAGGGTTGGAAGGGACCTCAGGAGGTCATCTAGTCCAACCCCCTGCTCAAAGCAGGACCAATTCCCAACTAAATCATCCCAGCCAGGGCTTTGTCAAGCCGGGCCTTAAAAACCTCCAAGGAAGGAGACTCCACCACCTCCCTAGGTAACCCATTCCAGTGCTTCACCACCCTCCTAGTGAAATAGTGTTTCCTAATATCCAACCTAGACCTCCCCCACTGCAACTTGAGACCATTGCTCCTTGTTCGGTCATCTGCCACCATTGGGAACAGCCGAGTTCCATCCTCTTTGGAACCCCCCTTCAGGTAGTTGTAGGCTGCTATCAAATCCCCCCTCATTCTTCTCTTCTGGAGACTAAACAATCCCAGTTCCCTCAGCCTCTCCTCATAAGTCATGTGCTCCAGACCCCTAATCATTTTTGTTGCCCTCCGCTGGACTCTTTCCAATTTTTCCACATCCTTCTTGTAGTGTGGGGCCCAAAACTGGACACAGTACTCCAGATGAGGCCTCACCAATGTCGAATAAAGGGGAACGATCACGTCCCTCGATCTGCTGGCAATGCCCCTACTTATACAACCCAAAATGCCATTAGCCTTCTTGGCAACAAGAGCACACTGTTGACTCATATCCAGCTTCTCGTCCACTGTGACCCCTAGGTCCTTTTCTGCAGAACTGCTACTTAGCCATTCGGTCCCTAGTCTGTAGCTGTGCATGAGATTCTTCCGTCCTAAGTGCAGGACTCTGCACTTGTCCTTGTTGAACCTCATCAGGTTTCTTTTGGCCCAATCCTCTAATTTGTCTAGGTCCCTCTGTATCCGATCCCTACCCTCTAGTGTGTCTACCACGCCTCCCAGTTTAGTGTCAATGCCTCCTAGTTTAGTGTCATCCCAGCAGGGAGATGCACCAGCCAGCGGGAGCTACCCAGATCCCCAGGACAGATCCCCCCTGGGCCCAAGGGGACCCGCTGTAGCCGTCTTGGGGGGCTGCTGAGGCCAGCCAGTCTGACAGGGCTTTCCTCTGGCCATGCTCCTGCCCAGCCCTGCAGCGGCCCCTCGGCTGGCAGACTCATTATCCCCTGGCTGGCCGGGGCAGCGACCGAGCGCAGGGTAATGGGGGGAAGCCAGATGGCCTCCCCGGTGCGGAGGTGGCACCGCCAGCCCCATGCATCATTGTCGGGGGCCATTAGTCCCAGAAGAAGCAGGCGGGGGGCCCAGGCGCTGATCCACCCATGGGGCAAAGAGCCAGCAAAGGGGGGACATGGAGTCCAGTCAGCAGCTGCGGGAAGGTGCTGTGGGTTCCCTGGCTGCCCTGGGCTCCCCCACCACAACACTGCCGGCACCCCTCAGTCCTGACCCACAGCTCCCCCCACCCAGAGCTCCCCCACCACAACACTGCCGGCACCTTTCTGGCCTGACCCACAGCTCCCCCCACCCGGAGCTCCCCCCGTCACGTTATTGATTTGAACTGGGACCATATAGATCATTGTTGCAACCAAAGTCCTGTAGTGGCACCAAATCTTGTATAAAGGGGGTCAAATAAGGTGTCTAAGACAAGGTTATGGTTTGCTAGCTATGATTATGCTGTCTGTACGTGTGTATCAGTTTTGTAGTTGAAGTTATGAATATTGGCTCTATACTGTCTGTATTTCAGACTTATGCTATGCTTCTGGGTGACACCCCAGACAAGCTGGGATTAGCTCTGCCTAGCCTGCTTGATGGCCCATTAAGGACCATCATCTATACAATGGACCCATTGAGAGAAGGCCAATATGCCTTCAGACTCAGCAAAGTATGCAGGGACTGGCCCATGTGACTCCAGGCTCCATTTTGCTGGAATTTTCCACAGTAAGGACAAAGAGGTGTTCTTACACCTGGAAAAGACTATATAAGGCTGATGCCCCATCTCCACTTGTCTTTAATCCTGCTTCTTACCTCTGGAGGAACTTTGCTACAAGCTGAAGCTGTGAACAAAGGACTGAGGACCCATCCCAGCGGGGGATGTTCCAGAGACTTGATTTGAACCTGCAGTTTATTCCATCACTGCTACAAGCCTGAACCAAGAACTTGGCCATTACTGTATGGAATTGATTCCATTTAACCAATTCTAACTCTCATCTCTATCTTCTTCCTTTTATGAATAAACCTTTAGATTTTAGGTTCTAAAGGATTGGCAACAGCGTGATTTGTGGGTAAGATCTGATTTGTATATTGACCTGGGTCTGGGGCTTGGTCCTTTGGGATCGGGAGAACCTTTTTTCTTTTACTGGGGTATTGGTTTACATAACCATTTGTCCCCATAACGAGTGGCACTGGTGGTGATACTGGGAAACTGGAGTGTCTGAGGAGATTGCTTGTGAGACTTGCGGTTAGCCAGTGGGGTGAGACCAAAGCCCTCTTAGTCTGGCTGGTTTGGTTTGCCTTAGAGGTGGAAAAACCCCAGCCTTGGGCTGTAACTGCCCTGTTTTAAGCGATTTGTCCTGAATTGGCACTCTCAGTTGGGTCCTGCCAGAACCGCATTGTTACACCCCCACCACAGCTCTGCCAGCACCTTTCCGGCCTGACCCACAGCTCCCCCCACCACAGCTCTGCCGGCGCCCTTCAGTCCTGACCCACAGCTCCCCCCCACCCAGAGCTCCCCCACCACAACACTGCCGGCATCTTTCTGGCCTGACCCACAGCTCCCCCCCCACCCAGAGCTCCCCCACCACAACACTGCCGGCACCTTTCTGGCCTGACCCACAGCTCCCCCCACCCGGAGCTCCCCCCACCACAGCTCTGCCGGCACCTTTCCGGCCTGACCCACAGCTCCCCCCACCCGGAGCTCCCCCCACCACAGCTCTGCCGGCACCTTTCCGGCCTGACCCACAGCTCCCCTCACCCGGAGCTCCCCCCACCACAGCTCTGCCGGCACCTTTCCGGCCTGACCCACAGCTCCCCCCACCTGGAGCTCCCCCCACCACAGCTCTGCCAGCACCTTTCCGGCCTGACCCACAGCTCCCCCCACCCGGAGCTCCCACCACCACAGCTCTGCCGGCGCCCTTCAGTCCTGACCCACAGCTCCCCCCACCCGGAGCTCCCACCACCACAGCTCTGCCAGCGCCCTTCAGTCCTGACCCACATCTTCCCCCCACCCAGGGCTCCCCCCACCACAGCTCTGCCAGTGCCCTTCAGTCCCGACTCACAGCTCCCTCCCTGGCCCTGGGCTCCCCCCACCCAAAAAAACCACTGCCAGCGCCCTTCCGGCCCGACCCACAGCTCCCCCCAGCCCTGGAGACCCCCACCACAGCTCTGCCAGTGCCCTTCAGTCCTGAGCCACAGCTCCCCCCCCCCCCCGGGGCTCCACCCACCACAGCTCTGCCGGTGCCCATCCGGCCTGACCCCAATTCTGGTCCTGAGTCTCATCTGAGCGGAGCCTGACACTCGTGCCCCAAACATAGCAGTGATGGGTCTGTAATGTGGACAATCTGCTGGGGCTGCTGGACTCACTGCACTTGTGAGCTTGCTGCCTGGAAGGTGGAGCTGAGCCAGCCCCCGGGGAAGGAGTGGGGGATTTCCCTGCCCTCCATCCTGGCCGGCTGCAGAGAGCCAGTGCAAGGAGTGGGGCAGCCCCCCCCCCCCCCACACACACACAGCCACGGCCTCTTTCAGCCCCGTGGCCCGGCGCTGAGGCGGTTAAAGTGCTGCCTGTCTGAGCCCTGGCTCAGCGAGCCCCTGTGGGGCCGGGGAGGGGGGCCCGGGTGTGCTGGGCAGGGGCTGGGGGGGGGCGTTTGCTTAGCCAGCCTCCTCTGGGTTAATTCACTGAGCTCAGTGCCTGGGGCTCGGAGAGAAATCCAGCAGCCAAGTCCTCGCTGAGCCTCATCGATCCAGCAAGTGAAGCGAGCCCAATCAACGGGCCATGTGCCCACGGCGCTGGCACTGCTGGGGCACGGCCCCCTGCCCCTTGCCTCCTGCTCCTCTCCCTCCTCCTCCTCCTCCCTTCCTGCTGCCCAGATCAAGCCAACCAGAGTGGGGTGGGAAGGCCAGGTTATGGGGGGCGGCCCGGGGTCTAGCCAGAAAAGAGATGCAGAGGATGGAAAGCCAGATTTGCCCAAGGGCATGCATCTCTCTCGCCCCCTAGTGGTGGCCCAGAGTGGGTATAAAAGCCCTAGCATGAGCGCACCTAAGGGGGACGCTCCTATGGCTGGTGGCAGGGAACAGAGGGTGCTGGGGTATGCGGTGCAGCACCATGGCGCAGGGCCCCCATGGGACAGATCAGGGTCACCCACAGGAGGCCAAGGGGATGTTGTGCGCAGAGGAGGGGGCTTCTGTCCTGGGAGCTCACAATGCAGAGGGAGAGATCTCCATTGCGGCTGCTGGACACAGCTGGCCCCTGGGGCGCTCTCTGACTCTAGTTCCCAGCCTGCGCTCTCGAGGGCTGCCACCAGGGAGCCCTCTGGCCCCGCCCGGGTCCCAGCGGGGCCGCTGCCAAGAGCACTGCAATTGGTGTAAGATCTAGGGGAATAAGAGCAAGCGGCAGCTGAAGCAGGCGGGATTTTATCTGAGTCAATATTATAAAGTCGCTGGAGGGTTTTTAAACCTATTTAATCCAAAAATCCCCAGCAGATGCCATGCTGTGTTCATCCCTTTCTCAGCACATAAGCAAATCAATTCTCTATTCCACACACCTGCCAGGCTGAGCAAAATCCTTCCCCTCCCATCCTGCTTCTGGGGCTGGCCCTCGGGTGGCACCTGGCCAACACCTGGGGCCAGAGCCACGGCCTGATCCTTACTGACTGGCCCTAGAAGCATCTCCCTGCCCCCAGCCATCTCACCTGATTCTCTCATCCCTCCAGCTCTCCTCCATCGTAAGAGCCCCTTGTGCTCTAAAGAAAGCAGGACTGTGTGTGTAACATGTTCACCTGCAGTATATTATTCAGCCACTAAATGTCTCTGTGTTGTACAGAGTGCCAAATGCGGTGTGGTCCTGGTAAACACCGGGGACAAAGCTGGAATTGGAGCTATGCAGATACCTGATTGTCTGTAGTGTAGAATGGCTCACACCTCCTGTTTAAGGAGGACTGGTTCCAGACAGCACGAATGGAGGTGCCTATGTACACCCCTTGGGCACACCCTGCCAGGAGC
This sequence comes from Emys orbicularis, assembly GCF_028017835.1. Classification (NCBI taxonomy): domain Eukaryota; kingdom Metazoa; phylum Chordata; order Testudines; family Emydidae; genus Emys; species Emys orbicularis. Next base: position 3,494,771 of record NC_088683.1, read on the forward strand.
AAATCACCAATGGAAGATCTTTCACCTTGGATTCCAAAGAGGAGCTACAGATATTTTAAACGCACGTAGAATTAACCTGTGGAACCTCCTGCTGCAGGGTCTTCTGGAGACCATTAGCTTAATGAGATCTCAGTTAAATCTTCAACTGTCGCACAGGGAGCACTGGCTGCAGGATTCCCAGGGGATCAAGCACTGGGCCAAGACCCTGATGGGTTGGGAGATGGTCCCAGGTATCCCCCTCTCTTGCAAAGTAGTCAGCAGAATGGAATAGTGTGGCCACTCCGGGCTGGACACAGCGCCAGGCACCACTCACACCCCCTGCCCAAAGAGGGAGAGAGTGAGCCGTTAGAACAGCTCTCAGACCCGCGTGTGAAATCTCTGGAGGGGGCTGCTCTGAGCGTGGGAGACGCTGTCCCTGCATGGGGGGGAGCAGGGTCTGGAGTTGGAGCAGCTGGACTGGCCGGGGAGCTGCTGCAGAGAGACTCCTGGCCATTAGAGAGGGAGGAGCTCTGCTCGGTCCCATCCAGCCCATCTCCCCGGGGCAGGACTGTCCTGAACAGTCTGGTCTCCAGGGCTCTGTTCAGTCTCGTTTGGAGCAGCTCCTGTGATGGGGTCAGAGGGTGATGAGGCCCTCGAGTGGGGCGGCCGGGAGCGAGGGCCCCAGAGATGCAGCCAGCCATGGGAAGGAGAAAATTCAGCTGCGCTGCAGGCCCAGGCCCTGGGGGAATCTGCCCAGCCGCCGAGGAGACAGATCCTGTTTCCTTTAGCATGAATCACCCGTTGCCAAGCCGCAGATGCAGCTTTCAGCAGGGCCAGCGGGGCTGATTGGGAGCGGAATCGCTTCTGAGGAACAAACCCTGTTCCTCTAACAAGGCTGCGGAGAGTCCTGGGGGACCCCCCATCCCTAGCACTGCCCAAGCCCAGGACAAATAGCCTGGCAACCGCTCCATGGTGCTCGGGTCCTGAATCCTGAATGGCTCCGTTCGTCTAGCCTGCCCTGTATTCAGGGAAAGCACCTGGGATCCCTTAGCAGGACGTGCTCTGTATGCACACACGGCGTCTGCAGCCCTGCCCGGCTTCACGGCAGCACTGAGGGGTCCTAGGCCAGGACGGTGTCGGGATGGGGGGCTCCCCTTGAGTTAGTGCTGACCCTCATGCCTGGGGCTAGGGGGCGTTGTGCTGCAGAGATCAGTCCAGCATGGGTCCTGCATTACATTCCCCGGCCCTAAATTCACCCTGCAGCTGCAATCAGAGCTGTGAGTGTGCAGCTGTTAAAAACCTCTGCTAAGTTCCACCCCAGAATTGGCTGCAGTTGAGTGGAGGCTGACAGGCTCCCTGTCGGCGTTTCTTTGGAACGAGCTCTAGAAGTAAGATCACAGTGACGCACGGGGAGCTGGCCCGTGCTGGGTGTGATCATTACGCACAGCAGAGACACGCCCTCTGGACACTGCAGTGTGGGACTACGTGCAGTGATTTTTCACGGTGCTGCACGACAAGGCATCCTCCCACAGTGCAGTGTCCAGAGAGCCCGTCTCTGTTGTGCCTTTCCGCCCCATCAGAGCTGGTTCCAAGGTGATTTCTCTCAGCTCCTAGCAACTGTGGGGAAATCCAAGTCCAGCTGTTTCCACCCAAAAAAAAAGGAGTGATGGACAGCCAAAAAACAGATCTGCCGGCCCTCTTTCTACCGTATCCATCTGCACTCACTCAGCCCCCCTGGACTGCCCGGCTGGGGCTTTACCGCCACAGGAACAAGTCACCACTCGCACCCAGGGAACGGGGCTGCCCGCTGGGCATGTCATTCCAGCAGCCCAGCTGGACAGGCGAGGGGGTTAATGTAAGCTAGCTGCTCAAAGCCCTTCTAGCGCCCGGTGTGATTCACAAAGTCGTGTGTGAAAACAGGCCAAAATGGCTGAGTGTTTCCTCGCTGAGCGGTAACAGACTGGGAACCCCAGGGAGCAAACCTGGGATGCTCTGACCCCCCAAGCGCTCAGCCCTGTCAGAGCTGTTCCCAACGCTGCCCGCTGGCACAACCGATCCTGTGGGGTTATTGTGTGTGCTGGCTGGTTGTGTTGCACTGGGAGATTTGTGTGGTGTTTATAAGGGCGTCTGCTGCAGTGAGGGGCTGTGTGTATGGCGTTATTGCGTGTGCTGGTTGTGTTGTGTGGGTGATTGTATTGGCTATGTCTGGAGGTGTGTGCTTGGAGATTTGGTGTTGATATGTGCGGGTGGGGGATGAGAGGTGTGTGCTACGGTGAGGGGCTGTGTGTTTGGGGTTGCTGCGTGTGCTCATTGTGTGGTGTGGGTGGTTGCGTTGGTCTGTGTCTGAGAGGGTGCTGGGAGAGTTTGTTGATTTGTGCAAGTGGGGGATGAGAGGTGTGTGCTGGCTGTGTGGTGTGGGTGGTTGTGTTGGTCTGTGTCTGGGGGGGTGCTGGGAGAGTTGTGTTGATTTGTGCAGGTGGGGGATGAGAGGTGTGTGCTGGTTGTGTGGTGCGGGTGGTTGTGTTGGTGTGTGTCTGAGGGCTGTGCTGAGAGAGTTGTGTTAATTTGTGTGGTGGCGAATGAGGGTGTGTGCTGTAGTGAGGGGCTGTGTGTTTGGGGTTACTGTCTGTGCTTGCTGTGTCGTGCAGGTGGTTGTGCTAGTGTGTGTCTGAGGGCTGTGCTGGGAGAGTTGTGTTGATTTGTGCGGGTGGCAGCTGCGCACACGGGTGTGGCATTACAATCTCCCTCACACGCCCAGTGCTGCTGCTCCATGCAGACTAGCTGGGGCGTACGGGTGGCGATGGCTGAGCTCGCTGGGCTGTCCCAGGGCTCTAGGGCGCTTGGCCTGGCACAGACACAAGCCTCACACTAGCCGTGCAGCGCACGGGGACGATCCGTGCAGTCAGAACGGCTGAGAACTCAGAGGTGGCCGGTAACAGGCCGGGAAGGCCAGGGCCGATTCGGCCTGGGGAGGCTCTGCACACACAGCGCTCTCCGCCATGCCTGGGCTGCAGAGGGGCTCCTGGCTCCGGCCACGGACACATCAGCCACCTCCTGCAATGTCTCTGGAAACGTCCCCCCAGAGCCATGCCAGGTTTGACGAGTGGGGCCGGCAGTGCTGCATGGGGTACCGGGGTGGGGTGGGGTGGCAGAGTGTTGGGTGCTTTGCCATGGAGACGCGGCTCTCCAGGGAAAGGACCCCTGGGGCTGGCCGAAGGGGCTCGGCAACCTGGCACAGCCCTGGGACCTTTTCATGCCTAGCGGCCATCGGCAGGGGCTGGGACACTTATCCAGGTAGCTGCAAGGCCCGTCTGTACCCCGACACACACGCAGTGGTAAGGACGCCCCAGAGCCCCAGCTCTGCCTGCTGGACCCATGGTGGGATTGTTCCGTGCAGTGTGAAATGCAGGCAGGGAGCAGAAATGCACTCGGATCACCGGTGAGAGCGCACGGTGCCGGGGCAGAGCGTGTGGCTGCATCACTAGCCCAGCAAGGTACTATTCCAACTGCCCAGCCCCGGCGGCAGGAAGGGACGGCTCGCTCTGGTACCTGGCAGGCCACACAGCCGAGGAGCAGCCCAGCCAGTCCCAGCCCAGCACTGATCACAGCTGGCAACTGGTTTTCCCACCCCCAGGCGGCTCAATCCAGCGCGACCCAGTCCTCCAGAGCCGGCAGAGACGGCGGGTCAGGAGTCAGACGCTGCGGCTGGGCTCTGAAAGGGACTGCCTAATCGTATGGCCATTAATAACATTTGCGGCTGTGCCAGGGCGGATAATGAGCCGGGTTGAATCAGCGCTCCTGCTCCGGGGGCAGGGCCGAGCCCACTGCCTGTCGAGGTCAGAAACTTAATGGCTGAAGTTCTCACTTTTGCCGAGGTGTTTAAGGGAGGGCGGGATCATGTGGGACTGGATGGCCCAAACTGCCAGTCTGCGGAGCCGGCTGTGTGCTAGCAGGTCTACCCTTTGTTCCCTGTCTTTTAACCAGTTCTCAATCCAGGAAAGGACCTTCCCTTTTATCCCATGACAACTTAATGTACGTAAGAGCCTTTGGTGAGGGACCTTGTCAAAGGCATTCTGGAAATCTAAGTACACTATGTCCACTGGATCCCCCTTGTCCACATGTTTGTTGACCCCTTCAAAGAACTCTAATAGATTAGTAAGACACGATTTCCCTTTACAGAAACCATGTTGACTTTTGCCCAACAATTTATGTTCTTCTACGTGTCTGACAATTTTATTCTTTACCATTGTTTCAACTAATTTGCCCGGTACCGACGTTAGACTTACCGGTCTGTAATTGCCGGGATCACCTCTAGAGCCCTTTTTATATTTTGGCGTTACATTAGCTATCTTCCAGTCATTGGGTACAGAAGCCGATTTAGAGGACAGGTTACAAACCCTAGTTAACAGTTCTGCAATTTCACATTTGAGTTCTTTCAGAACTCTTGGGTGAATGCCATCTGGTCCCGGTGACTTGTTAATGTTGAGTTTACCAATTAATTCCAACACCTCCTCTAGTGACACTTCAATCTGTGACAGTTCCTCAGATTTGTCACCTACAAAAGCCAGCTCAGGTTTGGGAATCTCCCTAACATCCTCAGCCGTGAAGACTGAAGCAAAGAATTCATTTAGTTTCTCCGCAATGACTTTATCGTCTTTAAGTGCTCCTTTTGTATCTCGATCATCCAGGGGCCCCACTGGTTGTTTAGCAGGCTTCCTGCTTCTGATATACTTAAAAAACATTTTGTTATTACCTTTGGAGTTTTTGGCTAGCTGTTCTTCAAACTCCTCTTTGGCTTTTCTTATTACATTCTTGCACTTAATTTGGCAGCGTTTATGCTCCTTTCTATTTGCCTCACTAGGATTTGACTTCCACTTTTTAAAGGAAATCTTTTTATCTCTCACTGCTTCTTTTACATGGTTGTTAAGCCACGGTGGCTCTTTTTTAGTTTTTTTACTGTGTTTCTTAATTTGGGGTATACATTGAAGTTGGGCCTCTATTATGGTGTCTTTAAAAAGCGCCCATGCAGCTTGCAGGGATTTCACTTTAGTCACTGTACCTTTTAACTTCTGTTTAACTAACCCCCTCATTTTTGCATAGTTCCCCTTTTTGAAATTAAATGCCACAGTGTTGGGCTGTTGAGATTTTCTTCCCACCACAGGGATGTTAAATGTTATCATATTATGGTCACTATTTCCAAGCGGTCCTGCTATAGTTACCTCTTGGACCAGCTCCTGCGCTCCACTCAGGACTAAATCTAGAGTTGCCTCTCCCCTTGTGGGTTCCCGTACCAGCTGCTCCAAGAAGCAGTCATTTAAAGTATTGAGAAATTTTATCTCTGCATTTCGTCCTGAGGTGACATGTTCCCAGTCAATATGGGGATAATTGAAACCCCCCCACTATTATTGAGTTCTTTATTTTGATAGCCTCTCTAATCTCCCTTAGCATTTCATCATCACTATTACTGTCCTGGTCAGGTGGTCTATAATAGATCCCTAATGTTATATTCTTATTAGCACATGAAATTACTATCCATAGAGATTCTATGGAACATGTGGATTCACTTAAGATTTTTACTTCATTTGATTCTACATTTTCTTTCACATATAGTGCCACTCCCCCTCTCCCCCCCCCCCGCACAACCGGTTCTGTCCTTCCGATATATTTTGTACCCCGGAATGATTGTGTCCCATTGATTGTCCTCAGTCCACCAGGTTTCTGTGATGCCTATTATATCAATATCCTCCTTTATCACAAGGCACTCTAGTTCACCCATCTTATTATTTAGACTTCTAGCATTTGCATACAAGCACTTTAAAAACTTGTCACTGTTTATTTGTCTGCCCTTTTCTGATGTGCCAGATTCTTTTTTATGTGAATGTTTCTCGTCTGATCTGGCCCTTACATTATCCTCCTCCATCCTCTGCTCCTGACTAGAACCTGGAGATTCTCTATCATTAGACTCTCCCCTAAGAGAAGTCTCTGTCCGATCCACATGCTCCTCTGCAGCAGTCGGCTTTCCCCCGTCTCCTAGTTTAAAAACTGCTCTGCAACCTTTTTAATGTTTAGTGCCAGCCGTCTGGTTCCACTTTGGTTTAGGTGGAGCCCATCTCTCCTGTATAGGCTCCCCCCATCCCAAAAGTTTCCCCAGTTCCTAATGAATCTAAACCCCTCCTCTCTACACCATCGTCTCATCCACGCATTGAGACTCTGAAGCTCTGCCTGCCTACCTGGCCCTGCGCGTGGAACTGGGAGCATTTCTGAGAATGCCACCATAGAGGTCCTGGATTTCAGTCTCTTCCCTAGCAGCCTAAATTTGGCCTCCAGGACCTCTCTCCTACCCTTCCCTATGTCATTGGTACCTACATGTACCACGACCTCCGGCTCCTCCCCAGCACTACACATAAGTCTGTCTAGATGCCTCGCGAGATCCGCAACCTTCGCACCAGGCAGGCAAGTCACCATACGGTTCTCCCGGTCATCACAAACCCAGCTATCTACGTTTCTAATGATCGAATCTCCCATTATTAACACCTGCCTTTTCCTAGCAACTGGAGTTCCCTCCCCCGGAGAGACAACCTCAGTGCGAGAGGTAACCCCAGCACCATCTGGAAGGAGGGTCCCAACTATGGGAAGGTTTCCCTCTGCTCCCGTTGACTGCTCTGCTTCCCTGGGCCTTTCATCCTCCTCAACAGCACAGGGGCTGTCTGACCAGAGGTGGGACAATTCGACAGTGTCCCGGAAAGCCTCATCAACATACCTCTCTGCCTCCCTTAGCTCCTCCAGTTCCGCCACCCTTGCCTCCAGAGTCCGTACGTGGTCTCTGAGGGCCAGGAGCTCCTTGCACCGAATGCACACATACGCCACCCGCCCACAGGGCAGGTAATCATACATGCTGCACTCAGTGCAATAAACTGGATAGCCCCCACTCTGCAGCTGGGCTTCTGCCTGCATGGTCTCCTAGTTAATGAAAGGGTTTTGCTTAAATCGAGAAGTTTTGAATATAGTGTAGATTATAGTTTTAAAGAAATCAGCAAGGCCCTTGCCCCCTTCCTGCTCCCTTTCCAAACTCCCTTGTGAAACTCCCTGTTAGCAGCCCCTGGTTGCTTGTGCATGGCTTTATAAGCCCTGGCCTGCTTGATAGCCCCGCCCACTGACTAAGGCTCAGCCAATTAACAGAGGCTTCTAGCTTTCAAACCTTCCTTTGAAGCTCACAGCTTCCAACTTAGGGTTACCATATTTCCCCATTTAAAAAAAGAGGACACTCCACGGGCCCTGGCCCCGCCCCCGCCCCTTCCCCACCCCAACTCTGCCCCTTCCCCCAAAGTCCCCGCCCCAACTCCGCCCCCTCCCCTGAGCACCCCGCATTCCCCCTCCTCCCTCCCAGCCGCAAAACAGCTGCCCGAGCGCTACCGGCTTCACGGTTTGCCGGGTAGGCCCCAGACCATCAGACCCTGCCCCCGGCCGGGCGCTTCCCCAGAGCAGCCGGAGCCCGGGAGGGGAAGCGCCCGGCCAGGGGCGCAGGGTCTGGAGGTCTGGGGGCTGCCCGGCAAACCGTGAAGCCGGTAGCACTTGGGCAGCTCGGCTCTTCAGCTACACAGAGCTGAGGTGTCTGGGGGGAGCAGCAGCAGCCGCCGCGAGGGAATCCGCCTGCAGCTCGCAGCCTGCCGGAGCCGCTCTAAGGTAAGCAGGGGACTGGGACAGGGATGCCGGCAAAACAAAGCTGGGAGTATTTTCCTGGACATGTTTGGCTTTTTGGCAATTCCCCCCAGACGGGGATTTGAGGACCAAAAAGCCGGACATGTCCGGGAAAAACCGGACGTATGGTAACCCTACCTAACTGCCCCCCAGGACTCCACCCCATACCTAAGCCTCCCTGCTCCTTGTCCCCTGACTGCCCCCTCCTGAGACCCCCCCACCCTAACTGCCCCTCTAGGACCCTATCCCCTACCTGTCCTCTGACTGCCCAAAACCTTACACCCCCAACTCCCAGACAGCCCACCCCCAACTCCCAGACAGCCCCCCCCCGAACTCCCGACCCATCCAACCCTCCCCCTGCTCCCTGTCTCTTGAGTGCCCCCTCCAGAACCTCCCTGCCCCTTCTCCGATCTCGTGGCCCCCTTACCGTGCCGCTCAGAACAGCGTGTCGGGCTCCCCGCGCAGCCCGACACGCTGCCGCGCTCCCCCCGCGGAGCGCATAGCCCGGTTCCCGCCCTCGCAGAGTGCTGCAGAGCGGCGCGCTGGGCAGGGGGAGGAGCTCCAGACTGCCGGAGGCCCGTTGCAAACGGCCGGCCGGCTGCGAATGCAGGGAGGGGGAGGGAGAGAGAGAGGGGGGGGGAGTGATCTCATCTGCAGGGGAGAGGAGGGGGAAGCGGAGGAGGGGCTCTCTCTGGCTGCCAGAGCCCCATGCAAGTGGCACCATCCAGCCGGCTGCCCTGTCAGCCGCGTGCACTCTGCATGGGGGGGAAGTCCGGACATTTACAAATTCCCCCCGATGCTATTTTTAACTGAGAAAAGCCGGACATGTCCGGGGGAATCCGGACGAATGGTAACCCTATTCCAACTGCCAGCCACAGCACACAGTCCTTCAACCAACCAACCAACCAACCAACCAAACAGACGGACAAACACAAGCTCAGCACACAGCGAGTAACCCCCAAACACAAACACACACACACTACAGACAGTCACTTACCCCAAGGGTGCTGTATTTGCTCCTACTTCACCTGGAGAACTCCCTTGCGAAACTCCCTGTTAGCAGCCTCTGGTCACAAAAAAAAAAAGACTCCTGGATGAATACAGCAGCCAGCGTCCCGGCCCCAGCCCATCTCAAGCGGGAAGGGGTCACGGCCCCCGCTCTGCGATACCATTCACTGCACCCTGGGATGGAACCAAAAAGGAGCCAGAGACTAACAGCCCTGGAGGAAACGGCCGGGCAGCTCAGAGGAGATAGGCAGGAGAGCAGCCAGCCAGCTAGCCACAATCGAATGCAGCATTACTGCCCATGCAGCAAACCCTATGATTCGTCAGCAGGACTGGAACCCAGGCCCCGCAGAAGCAGCGCACACACATCTACCACTTGAGCTACAGGAGCAACCGCGATAGCAGGTAGCACCAGGACGTGGCTACGCTCCAGTGGATGCCGAACACTCGGCTGGCGTGTGTGACGGTGCCCGTGGGAGCCAGCCGAGGTCACTCAATCAGGGTGAACTGCAAACAGAACGGGGCAGACAAACCCCAGAAGCGGGTGGATATTCCAGTACTTAGATTTACCAACCAGCACAAAACAGCTTCTATAGCACCTCACTGGTTACTCAGAAGGCCAAACAACGCAGTTCCCTTAAAGTGCCCAGCCTCAGGCCTCCGTCCAGACACACCTGTCAGATATGATGATGATCACTGAAAATCTTATCTCATCATATAAAAGAAAAGGTTCTTCCAATCTCAAAGGATCAGCCACATACCCAGGTTCAATTATAACTTAGATCTTGCCCAAAATACACGCTATAGCCAATTCTTATTAACTAAACTAAAATTTATTTAAAAAAGAAAAGAGAGAGAGTGTTGGTTAAAAGATCAATATACAGACAGACTTGAATTCAACTCTTGAGGTTCAGATACATAGCAGAGGTGAGCTTGTAGTTGCCAAAAGTCCTTTTAGAAATAGTCCATAGATTATAGTCCAATGTCCATGCTCAGGGTGGCTCCAGTCAGTGACTGGGGATCTCAATCCTTGTGGCTTAAGGTTCCCCCTCTTGAAACCCAAAGCAGATCTGAGATGCAGCAGGATCGTGTTGTGACGTTATTGACATAAACTGGGACCATATCGATCATTGTTGCAACCAAGGTCCTGTAGTGGCACCCAAATCTTGTATAAAGGGGTGTCTAAGACAAGGTTATGGTTTGCTGGTTATGATTATGCTGTCTATATGTGTGTATCAGTTTTGTAGTTGACGTTATGAATATTGGCTCTATACTGTCTGTATGGCAAATGTATGCTCTGCTTCTGGGTGACATCCCAGACAAGTTGGTGTTAGCTCTGCCTAGCCTGCTTGATGGCCCATTAAGGACCATCAGCTATACAATGGACCCATTGAGAGAAGGCAAATATGCCTTCAGACTCAGCAAAGTATGCAGGGACTGGCCCATGTGACTCCAGGCTCCATTTTGCTGTAATTTTCCACAGTGAGAACAAAGGGGTGTTCTTACACCTGGAAAAGACTATATAAGGCTGATGCCTCATCTCCATTTTGTCTTCAATCCTGCTTCATACCTCTGGAGGGACTTTGCTACAAGCTGAAGCTCTGAACAAAGGACTGAGGACCCATCCCAGCGGGGGATGTATTCCAGAGACTTGATTCGAACCTGCAGTTTATTCTATCGCTGCTGCAAGCCTGAACCAAGAACTTTGCCATTACTGTATGGAATTGTAGGGTTACCATTCGTCCGGATTTACCCGGACATGTCCTGGTTTTTGTGTTAAAAATAGCCTCCGGGGGGGAATTTGTAAATCACTAAAAATGTCCGGGATTTCCCCCCCAGGCAGAGCGAGGCGCGGCTGGGAGGGCTGCAGGAAAGTCAGCCGCTCGCATGGGGCTCCGGCAGCCAGAGCCCTTCCCCTGCAGCTTGCCGGGCTGGGCTCCGGAGCAGCTGTAGAGCTCCCCCTCCCCCCCCTCCCGCCCCCCCGCATTCTGAGCCGGCCGGCCTGCCGGGCCGTTTGCATCGGGCCTCGGCAGCTCCTCCTCCCCCCACTTCTCCTTCTCCCCTGCGCCCCGCTCCGGCAGCACTGGGTGGGGTGGGACCGGGTTGTGTGTTGCGCTGGGGAGCGCAGCCACGTGTCCGGCTCCGCACAGAGCCCAACACCATGTTCTGAGCGGCAGGGTAAGGGGGCCAGGGGGCAGGAGAAGGGGCAGGGAGATTTTGGAGGGGGCAGTCAAGAGACGGGGGGGTCGGGAGTTCGGGAGGGGGGCTTTTTGGGGGGGTGGAGAAGGTTTTGGGCAGTCAGGGTACAGGTAGGGGGCAGTTAGGGTGGGGGGGGGTCTTAGGAGGGGGCAGTTAGGGGACAAGGAACAGGGAGGCTTAGGTAGGGGGTGGGGTTCTGGAGGGCAGTTAGGAGCAGGGGTCCCAGGAGGGGGCAGTCAGGGGACAAGGAGCGGGGGGGCAGTTGGGGGTTCTGAGGGGGGTGGGAAGTGGGAGGGGTGGGGGCGGGGCTAGGGCAGGACAGGGGCGGGGCTAGGGCGGGGCTCCTCCCGTCCTCTTTTTTGCTTGCTGAAATATGGTAACCCTAGTAATTGATTCCATTTAACCAATTCTAACTCTCATCTCTCTCTTTTTCTTTTATCAATAAACCTTTCGATTTTAGATTCTAAAGGATTGGCAACAGCGTGATTTGTGGGTAAGATCTGATTTGTATATTGACCTGGGCCTGGGGCTTGGTCCTTTGGGATCAGGAGAACCTTTTTTCTTTTACTGGGGTATTGGTTTACATAACCATTTGTCCCCATAACGAGTGGCACTGGTGGTGATACTGGGAAACTGGAGTGTCTAAGGAGATTGCTTGTGAGACTTGCGGTTAGCCAGTGGGGTGAGACCGAAGCCCTCTTAGTCTGGCTGGTTTGGTTTGCCTTAGAGGTGGAAAAACCCCAGCCTTGGGCTGTAATTGCCCTGCTTTAAGCACTTTGTCCTGAGTTGGCACTCTCAGTTGGGTTCCGCCAGAACCGCATTGTCACACGTGTCCCAGGGTTTTTATACATTTCCAGCAGCCTCTTGGCCTGAGAAAACAATAGGCCTAACTCTCCTTCTCCCAAACATCCTGGCAATTAGCACAGGGTAATTTGTCCATTAAACAGTTCAGATACAGGTTACCACAACCTTCAAAGAGACATAGAGACCAGTGGTCTCCAAAGTGGGGTGCGCAAAAGGATCCTTTGGGGAGTGCGGCAGGAGGAGCGCCACTGGGGCAGCGCCGCTTCAGCAGTCCGAGCGCTTTTTTTTTTTTTTTTTGCTTGGGGTGGCAAAAATGGTAGAGCCGGCCCTGCAGGGGGTGCGTGCTGAAAATTTTTACTGATAGGGGTGCGCGATCAAAAAAGTTTGGAGACGACTGCTATAGACAATAATACTATTTCACTCAAGTGTCTTCCTAAATGTTAATACTTCTTTTTTGATCTTTGAATCAGAGCCACCGCAATAGACAAGACGTGTTTGCTTACATCACAAGCCCTGAGCAAACACCTCCCCTTCTACCTCTAACAATGCCGGCTGCATTTCAAAGCTCTGTTCATTTACAGATCTTCCTAACCAGTCTCTAAAGTTCGGCCATGTCAGGTCAGTCTGGGAGGTAATTAACTCTTTCTGGCCCTGTCACCTTCCAATGAGATATTATATTACACTCATAATGTCACAGCGTGCTCCATGCCCACGCAACGTTTCTATCCCAACTTGCTGGGCTAGGAGTTAAAAGCTAGAAGGGAGGAGAGAAAAACCAAGAGGCCTCTTCAGTGAAGGTGAGACAAGGGGCCCCAGCCGGACGTCGGAGAAGGCTCTTACTCCAACAGTGGGGAGGGGCAGAGGAGGCTGCTGCCAGGCTCGAGGCAGGGGGACACGTGAGACCCCGCTGGACCGGAGATCGAGAGGATGTGTTCACTTAGAGGCTGGAGAAGAGGCACTACCCCTGGAGATGCTGCCAGGAGCCAGCCTGCAGGAGCCAGGCTCGTGATCACTTGGACCCAGCAGTCTGTCAGGGTACAGAGGGACTCAGCCCCTTAAAGCTGACCACAGTGTAGGCAGGGGGGAGGGAGCAGAGGTGGCCTGGCTAGGGCAGGACTGGCCCCTACAGTCTATTCCCTGGGGCCTCCGCCTGGAGTGACAGAGTTTGTATTAGCATCACCCCACGAGGGCCAGCTGGAAAAACTGCTGGACTGGTGGGCCCCTGTGCAGCTGTGATGTGCAGCCCTTCGCTGGGCGGAATGTGTTCATCCTGCTTGGGAGCGTGCCACTTCCCAGGTGTGGATGACTGTGCCTGCGTGCGGACAGCTGTGTATGTGGGCAGCTCTACCTCCGTGCGGCTGTGCCTGCGTGCAGGCGGATGGCTGTGTACATGGGCGGCTGTGCCTGCGTGCAGATGGCTGTGTACGCGGGCGGCTATGCCTACGTGCGGATGGCTGTGTACGCGGGCGGCTGTGCCTACGTGCGGATGGCTGTGTACGCGGGCGGCTGTGCCTACGTGCGGATGGCTGTGTACGCGGGCGGCTATGCCTGCGTGCGGATGGCTGTGTACGCGGGCGGCTGTGCCTGCATGCAGATGGCTGTGTACGCGGGCGGCTATGCCTACGTGCGGATGGCTGTGTACGCGGGCGGCTATGCCTACGTGCGGATGGCTGTGTACGCGGGCGGCTATGCCTGCGTGCAGATGGCTGTGTACGCGGGCGGCTGTGCCTGCATGCAGATGGCTGTGTACGCGGGTGGCTGTGCCTACGTGCGGATGGCTGTGTACGCGGGCGGCTGTGCCTACGTGCGGATGGCTGTGTGCGTGGGTGGTTATTCCTGCGTGTGGATGGTTGTGTATGCGGGCGGCTGTGCCTGCGGGCGGATGACTGTGTACGCGGGCGGCTGTGCCTGCATGCGGATGACTGTGTACGCGGGCAGCTGTGCCTTCGTGCGTGCGGATGGCTGTGAGTACACAGCGTTCCTTAGGAATGTGCATATGTGTGTGTGTGGATTCATGCATGCACTTCTGTGTAGCTGCATGCCTGTGTGCTTGTGAGTCCATGGGCACACACACGTGCACAAGGACACGCACCCCACTGCCTTCCGCAGGATGGAATGTGTCAGTGCGGCAAACAGCCCCAGGCCAGTGACTCAGGCACAGCCCATGCTCCAGGGGTCCGGTTCACTCCCCAGTGCCACACGTGATGAGCACAGACGCTTGGCACGGTGACCATGGATTGCTGACTCCTGCCGGCCCCTTCCCTCCTCCTAACGCTTTCCCAGTCTGAGCCATTGGCAGGGATCCATCCCTGGTGGTGAACCCTGCCCAGCGGTGTCCTGGGCTCCGAGGACTGCAGTCAGATACAATTAATCAGCGCTGGCTGGGCGGCAGGCGCGGGGACCAATACAATCAGACCCTTTGTAGTGAGGTTAACATCAGTTTGTCTGGCCTCAGAGTCAGGCAGACGGGAGGTGGTTCTAGTTTTCAGAGTTAATCACATCAGGCGCTATGGGGCTGGAGGGGAAAGGCAGCCCCCAGATGTGGTGTCAGGGTGGGGGGGCAGCGGGGCGGGGCCAGGGCCGGGCGGGGAGGTGAAGAGTGTGCCCAAAGTGCCAGGGGGTGGGAACAGAAACATGCCTTGCAGGAGAGGACCAGGCCAGCTGGGGCGTTGTGTCCTAGGTGAACGGTGCATGTCAGCTGTAATTGAAAGATAGCGGGGTGCGTGTGCGTTCACAATCAAATAATTTGTACCCCGAATCCAGGAGCCTCAGTGCAAAGCACTCCCGTGAAGAGGGCTCAGGTGTTTTACTACCATGCCATGAAAAGCAGTGGCTTTGTTCAGAGAGAGAGAGTGAAGGAGACCATGGTGGGACCATCCTCCAGCTGGCCAGCACCTCCTACTGAGCCCCCCACCCTGCTCACTGCAGCACAGCGCCCGCTAGCACTGCACTGGAGCATGAGGGTCTGTGACGGGGTGGACTAGGTCCAGAGGCCCTCCTGATGGAGACCTCAGGGTCCTACCACACCTGTCCCAGAAAGGAGCAGTAGAGAAGTCCTCCAGGCTGCTTAGAGTGGCTGTGGGGGAAGCGGCCAATCAGGGAGAGGCTGCCGGGAGGCTCCAATCAGGGCCCAGCAGGCCCATATAAAAGGAGTTGCAGTACCAGCAGACAATTAGTTGCTGCCTGGAGCTGAAGGATGGTGCTCCTGGCTGGTTGAAAGACCTGCAGGGATCGTGGTCTGAGCAGTTGCTGGCAGGGACTGGGGGAGCAAGAAGGAGCACCTGGCTGGCTGCCGAGACTGGGTACAAGACTTCAGTCCTACAGTAAGAGTGAAGCATTCGAGAAGGCGCTGGGGCCATGGGGAAGTGGCCCAGGGAACAGAAATGCAGGTTAGTTAAAGGGATGCAGCAGGCAGTTGCTATTTTTAGGGTTCCTGGGTGGGACCCAGAGCAGTGGGTTGGCCTGGGTCTGTACTCCCCCCACACCAGCCCCTAGGGAAGTGGCTTAAGCCCTGAGGAAAGGAGTAGAGAAGGGGCTGATTATTGAACTGGGAAACAGGCCTGGAAAGGGATTGGACAGTTTAGTGGCCCGGCTAGGAGCAGAGCAGGTGAGGACGGTGTCTCTAGGGAGGAAGCCCTGGGGGTACAGCCCCATACCAGGGCTGGGACTCTAAAGACTGAGCCCTGGGAGGGCCATGGAGATGCCAGTGGAGGGTACGGGGATAGGCCCCGTTGGCCAGTAAACCCCGGAAGGGGTCTGTTGGTTTCACATACAGACTGTGTGAGAGACGCGGCCGGAGAAGCCACTGACAGAGGTCACTGCAGACTGACCGTGCGGGCACCTGGCCAGAGGGTGCTGGTGAGAGGTGGGTGCCACCCTGACTCCGAGGGGAGAGCGCCCCTACTGAGCCCCCAGCACGCTCCCTGCTGCCCCTGGGTTTTCCCGTTCGGTACTGACCAGGCCCGAACCTTCTGGGCTTGTGAGCCGCAGCCAGAGCCCCAGCGCCGGGCAGTATTTCTGCTCCCGTGCGGCACACGTGTCTCTGCTCGCTCTCCAGCTCCCTTCCCGCGGGGGCCCCGCCAGTTTCGTTCACCCAGTGGTGCGGGGTCGGGTGCAGTGACTGGTGTGTGGCCGCGTTCCCTGCTGCCCCCCTCGGCTCTCCCCAGATCCCTGCCTGTGTTGGGGTGGTGGAGGCATTGGGGGGAACCAGGCTGCCTGCCCCATCCTGGCTGGTCTCTTCCTAGCTGCCCCCTGGGTCTGCACCTTCCCCTACCCCCCTTGCAGTGACATGGCCAGAGGGATAGACTCCCACTCTGCCCCCCACCTCAGCCCAGGGCCCACGCACCCCAACCCATGGCCGTCTAACAGTTCTGTGTGAAACGCCTCCAGCATTCTGCCTAGGCCGACCGTCCGTTGCGCGGGCACTGGCAGCACGGGGACCTGGAATGGGGGGGGGGGTATGCTGGGGGCTGGGGTTAGTGTCCCTTCCCTGGGGGGAGGGACAGACATTCCACACGTGTACCAGGGTGGGAGCGGAGGGGACATGGTGTTTTCACCCCGGAAAGCCAGGGGCTAGGAGAGTGAGGCCTAGCCAGAGGGGAAGTGGGGGAGTCACTTAGCACATACCAGCCCCTCCCCAAGGGGCTGGGAAGGGACCGGCACTAAGGACTGAGACGTGCTTAGGTAAGTACCAGAGCTCACAATGTGGGGTCGTTCCTGCCCAGAGGTACGGGGGAGCCCCCTGGTGGGAGGGGGGTGTTCTGCAGTGTCAGGGGGTTGAACCCGGACCTGTTTGCATGGCAGCACCAACCTTTGCTGCTTGGGCTGAAGGAATGCCTCTGGCAGCAGTAGTTGGCTATTATCCTCTAGTGGACTGGCCACAGCACATGCCTCTCTTGCAGTCCATGCTGATGGATGCCAACCGAGCATCTGGCTCCCGCCCTTCCACTGGCATTAAATTCACAAAACAAAAACCTCCCTTCAAATAAAAACCAACTTTGTGGAGGTCTTAGAACAAAGCCGGAGCCGCCCCATCCCCCCCTGCAGCCAGGCTGCCAAGGAAAGATTGAAGCCAGACGACAGAGCACATTTCATTTGCCGTGATGAGGTTTGAAAAGAAAAGCCCCTCTCTGGAACTTCTAAGGAAATGGTTTTCAGAGCCCATTAGCTTCCTGAAAAATAACTTGTCTGGGCTGATTTGTGGCTGTGGGCCGGTCCCCTGCCACACACCCCATCCATCCTCTGGGCGAAAAGGACCTAGAAGCACTTCCATAGGGTCCGCGCCTGAGCCCTCCCGGAGAAGGGGGAGGTGGCAGCAGCGGCAGAGAGTGGGAGAGTTCCAGATCTTGGAGGAAAGAGAAACAGAACAAGGAGCAAGTGTGACCTGGGGACTCCTGGCTCAGGGAGAGGAGTGGGGTCTAGTTTATACAGCAGGTGGGTCTGGGACTCAGGACTCCTGGGTTCTAGCCCTAACTCTGGGAGGGGAGCAGGGTCCAGTGGTTAGAGCAGAGACCTGGGAGTCAGAACTTCTAGGTTCTGTTCCTAATTTTCCCACCGATACGCTGTATGGGCTTGGGACGGTCGTACCCTCTTGGGACCGATACTTCCCCTCTCCCCACAGGATAGCTCATGACTGCCCTTAATACCTTGCCCCTGGGACCTACCTCCCTTCCAAGAAATCCCACTTCTGGCACCATCCGTGTCCTGCTGCCGAGTGCGGAGGAGACACTAAAACCCCTCAGTAACCATCAAAGGGTGCAGCACTGACTCACGCTCATCTGGGAAGGCAGCACAGGCAAGAAAAAAAGAGCTAAACTGTTCCCTTGCTAGTTGGCCACCCTGGTAGCTGGGCAGGTTTCTGGGGCCAGTTTCTGCGTGGTAGCTGTATGTGGCCAGGCCTGTCCGCGGGGGGTTGTGAGTTAGCACGATGAGGATGTTTGTCACTATTTATGGGATCTGCTAATACAGAAAGGTTATAAAACCCAAGCAGGCTGCACTCAGAGTGAACCCCTAGGGCACTGCACCTCAAGCAGTCATTTGCCGCCAGCCACACACTCCCCTCCCTAACAGATAGCGTTTCACACCTGGTTTGCACACGTGTGCCCAGGAACACAACAGCCCATCACCAAACCAACTGGCAGCCGCAACCACGGTCAGAGCTCTATAGAGACGTGCTAGCTCCACCCCCAGGGTGGGGCTTAAGCTATATATAACTGGTTCTCTGTGTTGGATGCCTGTCAGAGCAGCTGGTCAATCCCGGGACTGCGCTGAGCAGGGGACGAAAGGAGGAGCTGGGCGCAGAGGCGGTGGTGGTGCTAGGGGAGAGCATGCGCCTCTGCCTAGCCCCCTCCCCCAGGATGCACAGGGCAGGCACACCCGGAGAAGTGGTGCTGGGGCTTTCCATTGTCCACAGCCTGCCCAGGCAAGACTTCAGCGGTGCTTCGCTCTTGTATTCCGCTGGGCTGCACCCCAGAGCTGGGGCTACTGCATTCTGCCCCCTTGCTTGGCCCAGGTCCAAGACCCTCCCTGGGGACCCCAGCAGCCAGCCCAGAGCTTGTGATGGAGCCAAAGCATGTCTGTTAGCAACAGCCTTCAAAGCCCAAGTGGCAGAAAACCCCTCTCCTGCCCAGGTCAGCAGCCCTAGCGGTGGCGATCATGTGGGGTGAGGGTCCCAGTTTTCAGCTTTTCCTGTGCATCAGCAAAGCGGATTTCTGAGGGGCTGAAGGAGGGGCCGCCAGGCCTGGGGGCTGGGGCTAACGAGCTGGCGTGTGCAGGGAGCGTGGAGAGGCTGCAGGGCGCATGAGGACCGGAGTGTGGGCTGGTCCCTCGGGTGAGCCGGTGCATTGGGACTGTCACTGACACGCTGCCCTTGCCAGCATGGGACCCAAGGAGCCGCTCACCTGGGCTCCACCCACACTCCACCAGCTCAGCTTCACCAGGGGGTGCTCTGGTGCAGACAGGGCACCAGCAGCCTTTGGCACTGCCCTAGCCCGACTTGGAGCAAGTGGGCCAAGACCCACCAACTCATCCCACCGCGATGCCGCCAACGGATGGCAGCAGCTCCTAGTCACTACGGCCCCGGGCCAGAGGAGACCCCTCAGGGCAGGGATGGGAGCAGTTCTCCCTTGCTTTGCCGGCACAGAAGAATTTCCCCAAGTCCTGTATTGAGAGCCTCCCAGCGCACCAGGGCAGGGCAGCTCCTGCCAGGGATTCGCACCCCTGGCAGCTGCAGCAGGCTCAGATTAGGGGCCTGCCTGGGAAGCGGGGGTCAGCCTGTGAACCCCTTGTTCTTTGCTTCGCACTGGTGGGGTGGGGAGGGCTTTGATCTATAAGGGCCCTCAGAGGCTGGGACCTGCTGCGCCAGGCCCCGCGACCCATTGGCCATGAGAGGAGGCTGCTGGCAGGGTGTCTTTGCAATGCCTCGCTCCCTGCTTGGTCCCTCACAGCCATGGAGTGCCCAGCCGGGAGAGCTTGTGACGAACTGGGACTGTTCTTACTGTGGGCTTTGAATGCTGACAGGGGAGTGTGGCTAGGATAGTCTGCATTGGGGGATGGGAGACTGACCGATGGAGAATACCTGAGCATGTAACATGAGAACCCAGGAAGGGGTTAGAGGCGAGGCGATACCTTTGCCCGGGAAACTGAACAAAGGCTGTGGGAGGGGTCGCTGAAGGCAGAGTTTTGGGAAGCTGGCTGGTAAGATGGCTGGGAGGCAGATGGGGATCTGACCTCGCAAGGGGGCTGGGGCGCCCTGGGACCCCAAGATGGACCTAACTGAGGGGGGTCCTGTTGTCTGTGCCTGCAAGACCTGTCTTGGACTGTATTCCTGTCGTCTAAATAAACCTTCTGCTTTACTGGCTGGCTGAGAGTCATGGTGAATCGCAGGAAGCCGGGGGTGCAGGGCCTTGTGTCCCCCCACACTCCGTGACAACTGGTGGCAGTGGTGGGATCTACTGCAGCCCGTGGACGGCGCTTCCTGCAGTAAGTGACTGGGGAGCAGTAAAACGAAGGGGGATCGACGGGGACCAGGTGGGCTGAAGAATCAGAGAGAGACGGTTTCAGGGGGTGATTAACCCCTGGGAGTGTGTGACCAGCGAGAAGGACTTTTGCAGTAACAGGGTCCCCCGGGGGATCGCAGCGAGCGGTCCCAGGGGCGGAGGAGTCTGCCGCTCGACCCTGGCAGAGAGGTGGTGACCTGAAAAAGGGCTGGCACACTAGGGGTCCCCCTGGAACGGTGGAAAGCGGAGAGCACAGGCCGGCGAGTGGCCAGCAGGAGGATGTATGCTAAATGCCTTAAGAGCGACCTGGTGGAGCTGTGCAGGCAGAGGGGGCTGCGCATTGGGAGGTCCACCAAAGAACAGCTAATTGCCCAGTTGGAGGAGAGGGGTCGCTTGGATGAACCGAGCCCTGTGCCTGAGGGCAGCCGCCCGGCGGATGCAGCGTGGGCCCCGGGGCCTGACATGGCTGGGAGGGGTCAGACTGCTGCCGAGGACATCCCGAGACCCTGCCTACCTATACCTAGGGGAGGGGTTGGGGGAAGCCCAGCGAATACCGAGGGCACCCTGACCCCGGCGGCCAGCAGGGGATCGTCCCGGCGGAGCTCCCCGTCCCGGGAGCCGATGCGACTGGAATGTGACAGGGAGCTGAGACTGAAAGAGTTCGAGTTAAGGCAGCAAGAACTGAAGCAGGAGCAGAAAGAGAAGGAGAAACAACGTCAGCATGAGCAGGAAGAGAAGGAGAAACAACGTCAGCATGAGCGGGAAGAACGGGAGAACCACCGTCAGCATGAGGAGAACCAGCGTCAGCATGAGCTGGAACTGGCCAGGCTGAGGAGCAGTGGGGCCCCGGCTGCGGTGAGTGAGGGGGGACCCAAGACTGCAAAGAGCTTTGATAAGTGCTTCCTGGCCCAGCGTAAGGAGGGGGAAGACATGGATACCTTCCTGACGGCCTTTGAGAATATCTGCGAGCTGCACCAGGTTGACCCTGCAGACAGGCTCCAGTTTCTCATCCCCTCACTGGACCCCACAGCCAGGGAGGTGTACAGCCGACTGAAAGGGGCGGAGACAGGGGACTACAAACTGTTCAAAAAGGCCCTGCTGCGCGAGTTTGGGCTGACCCCTGAGATGTACCGGACAAGGTTCCGGAGTCAGCGTAAAACCCGTGAGGTCACATACCTACAACTGGCCAACTGGACGCAGGGGTATGCCCGCAAGTGGACAGCTGGGGCCCAAACTATGGAGGACCTGCTTGACCTATTCGTACTGGAGCATGTGTATGAGCAGTGCCCATCCGACCTGAGGCGATGGTTCATGGACCAAAAGCCAGAGAACCCGCAGCACGCAGGCCAGTTGGCCGACGAGTTTGTGAACAGTCGGGCAGGGGATAACAGAGAGGAGTCCCAAAGGAACAGTCCCACCACAACGCAGAGCGAGAGTCACCATGGGACCTCCCAGCGGGGAAATATGGAGAACCCCCACCAAAGGGGAAGATCCAGCGTCAGGTCCATCCAACCCGCTCGAGGGGACCCACGGGACATGGGCTGCTATCACTGTGACCAGAGAGGTCACATACGGGCCCAGTGCCCCAGGCTCAGGGACAGACTGAGCAGACCGAACCCACAGAGGGTTGACTGGGTAGAGACCCAGCCGGGCCAGAGGCAGCATTCCCAGGGAAGGGGGGCTGGCAGAGTACCACCTGCCAAGGAGGGAGGAGAGCTCCAGGCCAGCTCCTCTGCGGGGCTGGATGCTCCAGACTCAGGGTTTTCGGTTTATACGGTGGGCGCGGGGCGGTCCCTCCGGAGAGAGTACCTTGTTCCCCTGGAGGTGGATGGGAGGAAGGGCAATGGATACTGGGATACGGGCTTAGAGGTGACGCTGGTCCGACCCGAGGTGGTGGCCCCAGATCGGGTGGTGCCCAACACCTACCTGACCCTGACGGGGGTGGGTGGGACCCCATTCAAGGTACCTGTGGCGAGGGTACACCTGAAGTGGGGGGCCAAGGAGGGCCCCAAGGACATAGGGGTACACCCGTATTTGCCCACTGAGGTGTTGATGGGGGGGGGGGACCTGGAGGACTGGTCAAGCAACCCACCAAGTGCACTGGTTGTGACCCGCAGTCAGAGCCGGCGAGGGGCACTGCGCCCTGGCCTTGGGGAGGGTGCCTTGCCCGAGGCGCAGGACCCTAACCTGGTGGGGAGGGAACGCCCAGGGACACGGCTCAGGGAGGCTGCGGCTTCAGACCCAGCCGGCAAGAGAGAGCAGGTGGCCATCCCTGTCCCAGCTGCTGAGTTCCAGGCCGAGGTGCAGAAAGACCCCTCCTTGCGGAAGATCCCTGGCCGACCTCGGTGCGGTACAGACCATGGGGAGAGGTGGCCGGAAAAGATTCCTGTGGGAGAAGGGGTTCCTGTACCGAGAATGGGCTCCCCCAGGGAAAATGGAGTCAGGGGGGTTCAGGAGGCAGCTGGTGGTACCCCAGAAGTATCGCCGCCAGCTGCTGTACTGGGCCCATGACATTCCCCTCTCAGGGCACCAGGGAACCTGGCGTACCCAGCAGAGGCTGCTACGGAGCTTTTACTGGCCTGGGGTCTTTGTTACTGTCCGGCAGTACTGCCGATCCTGTGACCCCTGTCAGAGGGGGAGGAAGGCCCGGGACAAGGGGAAAACGGCTTTAGGACCCTTGCCCAGCATAGAGGAGCCTTTCCAGAGGGCGGCCAGGGTAAAAAGAGGGGCTCTGAACCGAGAGAGCCCGAATCACAGACCTCCAGACTGGAGTGCTGGGAGAAGACCGCAGCCCAGTTGGAACCCCAGGGGTATTGGGGTGGGAAAAGGGCACAGGCCGCATAACCCTTCCCACATGCGAACTACGAGTGCCATCGAGCAACCCCGACCTAAGGGGGGGCATGAAACTGGAGGGGCCTGGTGTAATTCTCACCAAGGAATGGGAGGGATGCTGGGGCATCCACGGGAATGGGGGTAGGTTCGAACTTCCCCGGGTCACTGGCTAAAGTGACCCCGCTCAGTTCGGTCTCGAAGGGGGGAGAGATGTGACGAACTGGGACTGTTCTTACTGTGGGCTTTGAATGCTGACAGGGGAGTGTGGCTAGGATAGTCTGCATTGGGGGATGGGAGACTGACCGATGGATAATACCTGAGCATGTAACATGAGAACCCAGGAAGGGGTTAGAGGCCAGGCGACACCTTTGCCCGGGAAACTGAACAAAGGCTGTGGGAGGGGTCGCTGAAGGCAGAGTTTTGGGAAGCTGGCTGGTGAGATGGCTGGGAGGCAGATGGGGATCTGACTCGCAAGGAGGCTGGGGTGCCCTAGGACCCCAAGATGGACCTAACTGGGGGGGGGTCCTGTTGTCTGTGCCTGCAAGACCTGTCTTGGACTGTATTCCTGTCATCTAAATAAACCTTCTGCTTTACTGGCTGGCTGAGAGTCATGGTGAATCGCGGGAAGCCGGGGGTGCAGGGCCTTGTGTCCCCCCACACTCCGTGACAGAGCTAAACTGGTATTTCAAAGCAGGCACCTCGCTCCCTGCAACGCCTTCCAAAATCCACCCTCAATACAAGCCGGAGTGGCAGAGCTGACGGCCCAGGCTCCAATCTGCAGCGTTGCCTGGTCACACCCTTTGCCTGCACATCCTCCAAGAAGCAAAATGGCTCTCCTGCCTTTGAGCCCTCCGACCCACCGGCTGGTCCCAGCTGAGCGCTAAGCTGGGGGCCAACTCCCCCGCAGCAGGAGGGGGCTGGCCATGGGCTAAGAAGCTCTCTGTAATCTCCCCATTTGCATTGATCTCATGAGCCAGATTCTGCCCTGCTGCATCTCCTCCCATTGCCGTGTGCGTTGAAACAGGCCCACTCAGTGAATTCTCCCCTCTTCCCTCCCATGGAAGGCTAACGCCGGATTTATTCCACACGCCGGAGAAGTGCAAACCTATTAGAGCTCTGCTACAGCTCAATTACACTCCCTGAGAAATGCAAATCTCTCATTTTCTCCTCCGCGCAGAGTGCTGCAGGCATCTGACTTTCTTAATTAGACTTTTTCAAGTTATTAGCTTTGCGAAGGCGACTGTTTTAAAGGCGAAAACAAACATGCAGTTGGAATATTAATGACTTCCTTCCCCACGCCAGCCTGTGCTCTTTCCCAGCCTGCATCCCGTGCAGCACACGGCCCCGTGGCGAGCCCATCGGCGCCTTCTGGGAGAGGCAGCACGATCTGTTCCCTTTGGGGGAGGGAGCAGAGAGCCGGGGGGGGGGGGCAGTACCAGGTCCCATCTCTCTAGCTACTCGCATGGCCCCCATTGCTGCTATTTCAGGGAAACCCAGAGGTCCCAGCGACGGTCAGGGCCTCATTGTGCTGGGTACTGCACGGAGTGACAGACGGGCCCTGCCCGAAAGGGCCCACGGTCTAAACAAGAAACATCCCTGTCCTATTTTACAAATGGAGAAACTGAGGCACAGGGTAGCTTAAGGGACTTGCCCACGGTCACGCAGGGAGTCGGGGCAGAGCAGGGAGTTGAGCCCAGGTCTCCTAACTCCTCGTCCAGGGCCTCAGCGAGGCCAGCCCTCCATTTGGGACGCTGTGTCTTCCCATAGCCTGAACCTCCCCTGCCTGAAAAGCCTGGCTGAAGTGAAGCATGTTACAGGTACCATTTGAGGGGCTTTGGTCCTCAAGCAAAGGCGGCACGTCAGCCAAGCTGCCGGTCAGACCCTGCTGCTTTGCCCGTCCGTGCCCGGGCGCTCTCACCGGCACACTCGCTTGCTCAGCACCTCGCCGGTGACGGCGTTTTGAGCTCGCTGAGCCGGGCAGGAATCCGCAATAGTCAAGTTCCGGCAGCCAGCTTAGATTCTTTACTTCCATCATTTGGAGGCAGCCGGCTCTGCGCAGGGGGCTGTGGCAATCAGCCAGCGAGACCTTGGCTTTTCTAGAAGAGAAAGGAACTCTGGCTGCCGCCCCCGCAGATACATTACGGCCCCTTCTGCCTGTGCTGGGCCCAGCCTGGGCCCGGGGCCCTGAGAGGCCGACAGGTTGGCTCAGCAGCACTGGAACGGTTCTGCAGTATCTCTGCATCACTTTTGTGGCTCCTGTTCTTTGTTGCGAATTAGATCGAGCCAGATTCCCCCCGGGAGACTGGAGTGTCTCCAGCAGCCTGTGCTCCGCTGAGTCCCTCAGAAACCTCCTTCAGCTGCTCTTGTGTGTTTAGTGCCTCTCGACGTGGAAAGTGTGGGCTGCATTTCGAGTCCTCCTCCTGCTCAGTGCAAATCTCGACGCACGCAGCGGAGCTGGATGGACCTGTCGAGAGACGCTCCCCTGAGAGCCATCAGCAAGCTGGGGCATCCACCGTCTGTTTTTCAGCCGATCTGCTGGGAAGCTGATGATCATAGAAATGGGGGGGCTGGAAGGGCCCTCGAGAGGACACCTGGTCCAGCCCCCTGCGCGGAGGCAGCACCAAGTAACCCTAGACTAGCCCTGGCAGGGGTTTGTCCAGTGATGGGGATTCCACAATGTCCCTTGGGAGCCTGCTCCAGGGCTCTTGGCTTTTCGCCACGTGCCTTAGGGCTGTGCAAGGTGTCGCTCCTTCCTCAGTGAGGAGCAAACCCCGGGCCCGGGCGAGCTCACTTCCCCATCTCAGACAGGCAGGACGCTCCCACCGGAGACGCTGCCTAATCTTTTCATTCCACATTTGCTGGCTCAGGAAGCAGCCAAGCCCACTTGCCAGACCATCCTCTACATTCTGGGACGGCGTCTGCAGTTACCAGTGTCCTGCATGGGGTGGAAATGCATTTTCCCTCCCTCTGGACGCTTGTGGCCACCATCGGGTCACTTCTCGTCTTTGAGTCACCGTCTTGCCCAGGTATCGATGTTGATTCTTGACATTCTTTCTCTGATTTGGGCTCTGTCTGGTCTCTTGCGGCATGGCACAGCTGAGCTCAAGGAATCCGAAGAATCTAATTTTCTGCTCTTGCTGGAATGGGCGTAACCCCTTTCCCCATTGCCACTTGGCAGCGTGTGGCAAGGCGTGCGTTTCATTTGAGAAGGATTAACTGCTTTCCCTGCTGAATCCATCTCTCTGGCCACTGGTTTCCTACTGCTTCCTCCAGCTTCAGGCAGGCCGAGGCAAATCAATTCATGCACTGATCTTCGGTAATTACTGAGCGCTAATCACCCATCTGCAGGACTGATCGGCAGCTTCCACTTTTACTACAGCTGCAATTTGAAACAACCACGAGTGAATTCAGCTCTGCAAGGACTGAAAAACAGGGGGCATTAGCCAGCTGTCTATGTAGCATCATCTGCCCTGACCACGCCATACAATCTTCTATATCCCCCAAAGAGTTTGTCATGCCATGCGCTGCTAGCACCAGTACTCAGGGACAGTTCATTCTACCCACTAGCGACTCCCTTCTCTCCAGTCCCCAGACCCCTTCCCAGCTGGGACTGCAGACAATTCGGCCCCATGCTTACCGCTCCCTAGCCCATGCTCATCCCATCCATCTTGCGTTTCAGAGGAAGGCTGGCAGGGATCAAAGAGTGTTCCACCACCACGCACCTTTCGGTGTTGTCGGCGTGGTGCCCTTCGCTCAGCCTGGACAGTGACACCAGCCTGTCAATCCCACTGCCTGGTGTTTACACGGAGGCACCGTGCCATTGAGCTTGGCCAGCCACACAGCGTAGGGGGAGGTTTAGCAGGCAGAGTAGGTAGGTGAGCTTCTTTAGTAACTGTCAAGTGCTCAGAAGTGCTAGGCTGGGTCAGCCCTGCAATGGGAGACCTGCAGGAAATGCTGGGGGGGAGTCATTAGCTTCCTAGATGGCAAAGCCAGAAGTGATGATTATTTAGTCTGAGTTCCTGTAAAACCCAGGCCCCAGAATCCCACCCCGTGATCCCTGTAGGAGCCCAGAACTCCGGGCTGAGCAGAGAGACGCCTGATCTCGAGTTAAAGACACCAAGTGATGGACAATCCACAGTGTCCCCAGGCCAGCTGTTCCCGGGGTCCGTTACCCTCATTGCAGGTTAATCTGAATCTCTCTAGTTTCACCTCCAGCCGTCGAAGCTCGCTCTGCCTTTGGCAGCCAGACGGAGAGCTCTCTGCTCTCAGAAATCGTCACCCCATGGAGGACCTTGCAGACCGTGGTCAAGTCCCCTCGTAACCTTCTCCTCAATAAACTAAATAGCCTGATCTCCTTCAGTCGCTCACTGCCAGGCAGGTTTCCTGGATCTTGGGTTGTTCTTGCAGCTGTTTGCTGAACCCACCCTGATTTTTGTCAACATCCTTTTTTGGGGTGTCCAGAAATGTCTCACTAATGCTGTAGGTAACACCACCTCCTGACCCTGGCAACGTAGCCCAGGATCACATTCAGCCCTCCAGCCCCAGCACTGCACTGCAAGCTCATGTGCCGTTGGTTCCTACCATGACCCCAAGTCTTTTTCGCTGCTTCCCAGGATCCTGGCCCCGTCTTGTAAGTGTGACCTACATTCCTTGCTCCTCGGTGGATGACTTGGCATCTGGTTGTGGTTGTATGAAAACACAGGTTGAAACTACCCCGCTCCCCCCCCGGGATCCAGCTCGCTCCGTAGGACTGACTTGGCCAATCATTATTTACCATTCCAACTGGTGTCGTGCCACCTGCAAATCTTGCTAGCAGTGATTTTCAATTTTCTTCCAGAGCATTAATTAAAAGAGACTGAAGAGCAGGGGGCCCAGAACAGATACCTGCAGGCCCCTACTAGAAACGCCCTCAGATGGGTTGCCCCCCTCTCAAGGTGCCACCTGAAGTGCCCAGATACCGCTGAGCCCGCCTGTTCTGCCAGCATGGGCCCCCTTTGACCTGTCTTGCTGAGCCAAGCTCTTAAGCCTCCTCCAGCACACACAGGCAGGGCCACACCCAGCTGCAGAAAGACACAGACACTGAGATCAGCTCTGGGAAGACTCAGCTTAAGGGACTTGCCCCAGCACTCAGCTGCCCACCTCCCTTGGCGTGCAGACCCGAAGGGATATTGTCTTGCGCTGTATAGAAGAATCTGCACAGCGCAAGCTCATAAAAATTTGCCCTCTTCCTCAATGTGATGAGATATGCAGCCCTTCTTCCCCCCCCCCACTTAGAAATGGCACAAACTGGGTTTAATAATAAACCAAACACATTTCTTAACGATAAAAGGCAGATTTTACGTGATTATAAGGGATAGCAAACCGAACAAAGCACACAAACTAAGCTTGATTCACTAAAGACATTGGCTACAAATAATAATTTCTCACCCTAAAAGTTGTTTCAGGCAGATTACAGCGATGCTTGAAAGCCAGCTGCACTGGCCTGCAGCTCGAGACCTCAGGTACTATTACTCTCAGGCTAGACACTCTTCCAGCCTGGGCTAACTTTTCTGTCCCCAGTTCAGTTCTTGCTTCCAGGTGTTTCCCAGTGTCTCTTTGGGCAGGGAGGCAGAGGAGGACCACGATGATGTCACTCCCCTGCCTCATATAGCTCTTGTGTAGGGCGGGAACCCTTTGTCTTCCAGTGGAAAAACTCTGGCATTCCGGGGGGGGGGGAGTCCAGTACCAGGTGACTCAGATCCACGTCTCTGCAGGGCTGTGACAGCCATTACTCACAGGCTGTTTGGGTAAGCTCTTTCACAGTCCATTGTCTTTGCTGATGAGCCATCAGCCCTGTCTGGCTTTTCCATTGTTGTACCTGAAGGGCTAGTTGTGGGTGTCTCCCCAAGTAGCACATTTGAAATACAGATACATAGTCAATATTCCTAACTTCAGATGCAGGAATGATACAGGCACACAAATGGGATAATCACATTCAGTAAATCATAGTCTTTCCAATGGTATCTTATATGAGCCATCTTGCATAAAGTATATCTCGGTTATGCCATATTTATATCATAAGCATATTGCCACAAAGCATATGGAGTGTAGCGTCACACACCCCAGTGACTGAACTGTTACCTTTCTCAACCAAATTTGTAATTCCTTCAGAAAATAACAAGTTTGTGCAACAAGACCTACGTGCCATAAAGCCAGGCTGATCGGCATGTATGCTCCCAGTCATTAATTCTGTACTGGCTGCTTCCTATCTGAGGCTTCCCATGATTTCTGCCTTTGACATCAATCCCAGCATTCAACCTGTAGTTTCCAAGATGGTCCCATTTACCTTTTAAAAACATTGGCACCATGTTAGCTTTCCCCCCCACTCCTTTGGAACTTCCCCAACGTTCCAAGACTTGCTAAAGATCCGAATCTGTGACTCAGAGGGCTCCTTGGCTCTCGCTAGTCTTTGGATGGAAGTTATTGGGTCCTGCTGTTTTTAAAAATGTTTAACGGTTGCTATATAACTCCCTCCCGAGTTACAGCCGGAATACAATGTATTGCTTTATCGCTGGAAGATATGAACAACTTATCCTGTTTCTTTCCAAATACAGAACAGAAATATTTACGTAATACCCCTGCCTGCTCTACATCACGACTGACAATTTTGTGGTCCTTATCTAGCATCAGCCTTCTGCCATTGCTAGGGTTTCGTTTGTTCCTGATAGAGTTAAAGAATTCCTTCTTATTGTCCTTAGCCCTACTGCCCGTAGGTTTTTCATTGATAATTTTAACCTCCCTTTTATCATTTTCCAACGGCTGATTTTCACTCATTGCTATCAACTTCCCCTGTTTTCTGCCTTTTTTTGGGGGGGGAGGGGAGGTTCATTTCTACTTTCACTTCCCCTCTGAGCCCAGGATGGGTTTTTAACCAAAGAGGCCGCCTTATACCCGATTGCTTTATTAGATACCCAGAAAACCCACCTTTGTAAAGAACGCCCAATTACCATTGACATAGTCGCGGTTGGGTGACATTTGTCCCTCTGAGTCAGTGGTTCTGAACCTATCTACCATTGTGGGCCGCATTTGCAGCTCTCTGTGTTATGTGGGCCGCATCCACGCAATATATGGCCCTGTATGGCCCTGAGGATGTCATATGGGCCGCAGCTGTGTGCTGACTGGGCCGCAGGTTGAGAACCACTGCAGTACTAAAGCACTAACTCAGATTGTCCCAGGGAGCACGGAGCTGCAGCCTGTGGGATGGGGGGCTCAGCAGGGGATGCTTTCCCCTCTCCCCAATGCCCCAGCACAGCGCTAGGGGGTTCTGGGCCATTTTCGGCTGAGATACAGTCAGGATGTCGCCATTCTGTGCTCGTTAACGGCCTCAATGGCAGATTTCATAAGAGGTGAATGTTAACCAGGTGTCCCGGCCAGATTCCAATGTGGGTAATGCCATTTCACTCTCCTGAAACCCCTGAAACCATCCCAGTTTCTTCCCTTCCAGCCCTGAACGGACACGGGGCTTTGCTGTAGGCTGTTAAACAGCTGCTGCGTTCTAGCCCAGAGGTGGCTGCACTTGGTCCTTTGAGGATTCCTGCCTAAACAGGTAAGGAAGGCAGCATCTGGCTGTGAGGTACCACCTGATCATGAGTGTTACATTGTCCGAGCCAGGAGGGCTCCCGTCCGCAGCCTAGAGACAGAGCTGGGCTTTTTTCCTTCTTGCCAGCTGGGGGTGGGATTTTTTGGCTCCATTCAGTAACAAATATATGGCCTGTAATTAAATGCACGCAGCCCCTGCAGGGGGATTTGACTTGATCTAACAGGTCTTTGGCATCTCTGACTCGCTGCTGTGATACAGCCTCCCTGCACGCCGCGGTGCCTGCGGCCTGTGCTGGCTCTGTGCAGCCCGGCTGCGCTGCCGTTCGCTGCTGGTGTTTCGCTCACCAGTGTAAAGTTCCTCTCGCTTCACGTTAGCCTAACGAGGTTGCGCCCCCCGAGCCCTGGGCCTCCAGGCCAGTCAGCACAAGGAGACGCAGCCTGGGAAGCAGCAGTCCAGAGGCAGTGCCAATGCCAGCTCGCCGGGCATGGCTGGCACTTACTTCCCAAGGCCTGGTGCCAGTCCCACCCCGACGCAGGCGAAGGGACCTTCCTTCACCTGGGCAATTCACTGCGGTGTCTGTGAGCCAGAGGGCAGGAGCCCAGCCCGCTGCAGGCCTGTCCACCAGGCAGGCAGGAATCGGGTCACTGACACCACTCTGTGTCTGCAGGGGATTGACATCACAGCCTCGCCGAGGGGCAGCCCCCAAGTGAAACGCCAGGGGCAGTGGAGGCGGAAGCGCCCTGTCCTGCTGACCCGCTTTGTCTTGTTCTTTCCTTGTGCTTCCCTCTCTGCTGCCTCGTCTCATTATACCCGAAGTGCAAGCGCCTATGGGCAGGGCCTGTCTGTGTGTTTGTACAGCACCTTGCGTGGCAGGGCCCTGCTCTGTCATCTGGGATCCTGCAGTGCTACTGCAGTAGGAATGATAATTTTTGTGGGCTCCAGACTGTCCTCACGTCAAGTGCTCCAGCTCTGCGCCCTCCTAGAGATCCCCCAGGCCCCTCTCTTGGGGCGGTGGGCGGCCAAATCTCTCTTTATTTATAGGCTGTGTAAGACCTGCAAAAGGGGGTGAAGGGTGGAATTGCAAACAGCCGCAAAGAGCAGAGACCCGAGTGTTACAGGCCAGCCACAGAGAGATTTTCCAGCAACTGCAACTGCTTCCCCAGCGAGCGTGACTCATGGAGCTGCATCACTCCTGATCGTAACAATCCTGCCAAACACCCCCAGCCGCCTCCTCCCTGCATCCTCTGGCTGCCAGCCTCACCTGTCCCCTCCGGAGCTGACTTCTTTGGGTTGGTAGCTCTCCGGGGCAGACAACGCACAGTGCGTTGTTATAATAATGCATCATTCATAGCTAACAGTCGGTTCCCGGGGGCAGGGTGCCCGTGCAGAATGCCCAGGTACAGACAAAGGGTGGGCAGCCTTGTGCTAAGGGCACCGTATTTGGGACTCGAGAGGTGGGTTTGAGTCCCTGCTCTGGCACAAACTCCCTGTGTGACAGGCTAGTCACTGCAGCTCTGGGAAACTCTGCACTCCAATTAAAAACCGGTGGCTGGCCGGGGCCAGCTGACTTGGGCTTGGGCCAAGGGGACGTTTAACTGTGGGGTAGATTTCGGGATCAAATTCCTTGACTCTCCCACCTCCCGGAGTCTTAGAGCCTGAGCCCAATATGTCTATAGCACAATTAACCCGCCCCTTAGCCCGAGTCAGGTGGCATGGCCCAGCCAGGGGTTTTACCCCCTGGGCCTTGGATCGCCGTCTGTCACCTGGGGCTGACGCCCTTCCTTTGCTGGGAATGTGCAGACAGGGAGTCCCCCAGGCAGGGGCTGTCTCTCCCTCTGGGCCTGGGCCTGTTCTCAGTTGGGTCCCCGATAGCCACTGTAATTTACATACCAATAAAGGCTCATAACGACAAATGTGGGTGTCCCCCAACTCCCACCCGGGCGACACAGCGAACAACAGGTGCAGACGTGGTTGTGGGCCCGGGGCCTGGACGGTCTGGTTGTTACAGCCCAGGCCGGGCAAGTCACACTGTGTGCAGCTCGACTTCTCCCGTAATCCCCCTCTCCAGGCCTCATTCATTCCAGTGTGTCCAGGGATGGAAGGTGCTAGAGAAGGGGGAACACCCGCTCCCTGGCCGGGCTCTCCCCCTGCGATGTGCCGGATCAGCTGAGGCAGAGCGCGAAGGCAGCGGTACAGGGTCCGGAGCTGTGCCTGGGTCACCTCCGCCCTGCACCCAGCTGCTGCCCACCAGGTTACAGAAGGGGCCTGACGGACAAGGAAATCTTGGTATTTATTCCCTAGAGTTAATGTGAGTTTGTAAGACCTTGAAATCTATTCCCAGCCCTGGGAGGGAGGTGGCCTGGGTTGGTGCTTAGAGTAGGGGCAGACAGAGACAGGACTCGGGGCGCTATTCCTGGCTCTGGCAAGGGGATGGGGTCTCATGGTCAGCTCTGGGGGGACCTGGGAATCAGGACTCCTGGATTCTCCCCCTGGCTCTGGGACATGCACCAATCCCCAACCTGGTGGCCATTTCAGAGGGGTCGTATTTTGGCCCCATGTACAGTTTTGTTTGCTTGTGCAGGTGTAACTTTTAGGCAGCAGCTGCACCTCCGAGATAAATCAGCCAATAGAGAGATTCAGGCACAACAGATTTTCTGTGGGGCCAGCCCCATCTGGTTAAAAATCATGAGCTAGGACCCCCAAAAGCAGGAGATAATTTTGAATTGATTAGTCTTTCACCTTCTGGGTTTTCAGTCATTACGGGGCGCTTGCTTCCTGCTGCCAAGCTTTCATCCACAACCTGTAAGTCTGGAAAGGTACTTTTGGTTTTTAAATGAAAGCTGAGATTCTCACGAAATAGCATGATTCCAGCAGCTGAAACTTTAAGAAAAACCCGAAAAATGGTGAGAGTCGGAAACATTGTGATTTTTCTCCATTTCCAAAACGAACTGCACCGCAGCTGATAACAAGCATTCCCTTCCACACCCCGCTGCCTATGCATGCCTTTAATAGCTCTTGGAACACTGTCCGTGGCAGTGCCATCTGGTGACTCCCTGTAGTATTACAAGCTGTGGTTCTCTGGCACACTCCTTGCTTTTTAAGCTCCCTTCCTTACCCCACTCCAACTACTCAGCAGTCAGGCCAGCTGAAGTCTTCTGACCTCTTTTTCTTTCCCCTGTTGCCTCTTGTGCTGCTCTCAGAAGGCTGGGATATCCCTGAACCATGTGTCTTTAGGGCCGGGCCAGGGGCGACAGACCTCTCCTGTGGTGGTTAAAGACCAGCCAGGGGACACAGAACTAGTTCTCCTGTATTAACGCGGGGGGGGGGCGCTAACTGCAGAAGAAGCTGCGTTCCAGCCCTGCTGTAGGTGGTGATACACATGTCTCTGTAACGGTGCATTTAGTGCAATAGATTGCCAGGTCCTGGCTCATCGTCTGTCTTAGTCACATGCCTCTTCCCTGCCCAGCATTGGCAGCCAGTCCCAAGCCAGCCAGCGAGCAGTGCCCTGGAGCGTGGCTGCTTGCCGACCCAGCCAGGGTGGCACTGGGGTGGCGCCCCTCGGGGATCTATTCTGCAGACATCAGGGAAAGTTGGACGTTGGATGAAGTTTAGTTTTTAATTTGTATTTTGAAGGAGTCTCTGACCCTGGTGCAGCGCCCGAGCCGCAGCTTTTGTATTTTCACGTTCTGCCTGTGACTGCTAACAAATTATGGAAATCCCTTTTAATTTTGATTAGAGTTAATTTTTCCCGGCTTCCCATGACATGATTCATTCTTCTTTAGCGGCACTCGGATTAGAAAAGGGTTTGTTTTTTTTACCAAAGCAGGTTATCGGACCTGCCAATCAGGAAAGCATCTGCTCAGGGAAGAAATTAAACAGAGAGAGCAAGAGCAGACATGCCCACACGCACCGTTCTGGGTATGTGTGTGGATCTAGATATAAACGTGTGCGCACACACACCTCTGTGTGTATACACACAGCTGCTTGGGTCAATATACACAGGGCTGCATGTGTACGTTATCCATATTGTGAATCCTTTTGAGCTGAGCGGTTAGTGTGTGGTCTTGCTGGTGGTTTCTGTTAGGAGAAGCTGATGATGGATCGATGATGAAATCCTGCATTGGGTTCGCAGGATTGAACACAGCTGGCATTAAACAGCGGGGGAAGTAGTTTCTTTGCTCACAGCTCCAAGCCCTTTTCTAGCCAGCACTGTGCCCAAAAGCTCTCCGCTTTTTCTCAGGGTCACGCTACCAGTGCTGCTGTGGCTGTGTCCAGTGCTTCCTTCTTGCCTTTGCTGTGTCCTTGTGTGATAGTTCTGGCTGTGTGTACGTACGTACATTTACACGCGTGCACACACTCACTTTCTCACTCTCTCCAATACCCAGAGAAACTCCTCCAATCTCTTCCTGACCAGCCCCGGGGCTGGGCAGCAACTCCTATTGTTTCAGGTCTATGCCGTAGCGGAGCTTGATTTGCCATTTGCTTCTTACGTTTACCCTGAGTGAAGAGCGGCTGTGTCACCCGCCAGTTTCACCGAGGTTTTGCCCAGCCCCCAGCATACCCTCACCCCCCCTCCCGCCTAAGCTCTGCCCATTGCCCCAGTGGAGTCTAATGGGGGTGACAACACCCTTCGTGCGCCTGATTTCCCTCTTTTGTGATTCAGGGCCAGGACTCTGTGGCAGGAGGAAGCATGTCATCGCCCCATAACCTGTGCCCCTCATGTCCGCGTGTGGTGCTGCAGAACGGCCGTCCCTCGGCGCCGCGGTACCAGGGCACTCTGGGGCGACCCCGGGTATCCGAGCGTGTCCAGTGCCCCAGGCGAACCCAGCTGTGAGCTGTGCCCTCCCCCAGCCAGGAGGTTAGACAGCCTGCCCCTCCCACACTGCCCCATGCAGGGGATGGGAGGGAAGGACCGGCTCAGCACACCTTGCCCTGGCCCAGCGGGGCCAGACTCAGGCTAGACTGGTCCTAAAGGAGTCGTGGGCTGTGTTCACCGGCGTCCTGTTAAACTCCGCCTGCCTTGCAGCCAGGCTCAAACACACACCCTGACTGTCACCATTAGTAATGAAAAGATGCTTTGGGCTCCCACCCCCTCCCCACCCCACTCAGAAACTATTTCCTGGCCTTGTCTGTCAACGCCAGCCCTGCCCCAAACCGCAGGTACGGTTCGGCCAGTCGCCCAGGAGGGCTGCAAGGGGCTCTAGGGCCAGCTTGGTGGCTTGCCCGGTGCCTGAGGGACAGCGGAGGGGTCTGTTGTGTCAATTTAGATGGACTATATGGGCCCAAAGAGTGAAAGATGCTAACGTCAGCCTGTAAGTGTGCAGCGTTCAACAGTGTTACACGAGCTCTGGGGTTTGGTACGCAGGGACCTCCGCCTGCTTCGCACCATGGCAAGCGCACCACGGAACAGCCTGTTCACCTCTGTTAAAGACACGGAAAAGGAGAGCACACAGGTAAGGCCTGTGAGATGTAAAGTGTCAAGGGAGGCTCGCAGTGTAACAGCATCCCCAAAGCCCCTTGTTTGCCAGTCTCTGAGATGGCATCAGGCGATAAGTGTCCTGTCGGGCTCCAGAGACGAGAGTGGCAAAGGGCTGGAGCCGACCCACGTTGCTGTTGTGGTTAAAGTCCAATATTGGCTCCTGGAAGCCAAAACAAGACGAACGCACCCGAGAGGGGAGAGGAAAGACCAGCAAAGGCAGAAAATGCAGCATCTGCCTCTGGTGCTGACTTTTACCTGCAGCCTGACTGCTGGAGAGAGACGGGCCTGGCGCGTGGTCGTCTCAGCCACTCCGAGCCCTGGCAAACTTGTACCAGCGTTGGCATGTTGGGGCATTGCTTTTAATTGTCGCTCTCTGGTCACAGGCTCACAGCAGTGTTGCAAAATATTCCAGCCAGCCAGTCTCTTACTAGACAGAAGGAAAAAGGCGAGCGAGAGAGAGGAAAGAGAAGAACTAAGGTGGGGAAGGAAAAGGACACACGGGAGGAGGGAGAGAGGTCTCCCATCCCAGGTGGGATTTGGCTGGAGCCAGTGTGCTCTGCATCCCGTGCTCTGACCTGATCAGGATAGCTTTAAGGATCATAGACTATCCGGGTTGGAAGGGACCTCAGGAGGTCATCTAGTCCAACCCCCTGCTCAAAGCAGGACCAATTCCCAGGCAGATTTTTGCCCCAGATCCCTAAATGGCCCCTCAAGGATGAAGGAGGTCTGGGGGCTCGGGAGACCGTGCAGGGGGCAGCCTGATGGTGACGCTCACTCCAGTAACCAATCCCCGCCCCAGTCTCTCTCTTTAAGGCCCCCAAAAGGGAGTAGGGAGCGGAATAGCCCCTCCCCTCCCCTCGTTACTGCAGCTACTAATAGGCCTGGTTTCTGACACACCAGTTTTGGTTCATTGATCTTTGGTCTCCCACTGGTCTTGTTTACCAGGCGTGTTCTTAACACAGCCTGGCGTTCTCTCCCGAGGCCTTTATCGTCCGGCTCCCGTTGGTGCCTTTTCCCATCCGCATCGATTGTCCTGGCTGTGGGGACCTTTGACAAACTCACGCTCACTTTTGACAGCTGAGTTCACAAGGCGGGTAAACGCGTGCCCAGTTCTCACGAGCTGGCACCCAGCCCTGGCACTCAGCCCATCCCCCCTCCCCTGGCTGGCACCAGCCCCCCCCCCCGGCTGGCAGGGAGGAGGCGTCAGAGCTGCTGAGTCAGGCGCGGAGGAGAATATCAGGCACTCGCTGGGAATTCGCCTGGTGCCCTGGGCAAGGGAAGCCGGCCGTGAAGCGCGGCTCTCCCGGCCCGCTCTGCCGCAGGAATCACCCGCCAGGCAGGGAGAGCAGCCCCACCAGAGCCCGCTGGGGGGCGCAACACGTACTCACCCCCCGCCAGGGTTCTCCAGCCACAGCTGTAATGGGGCAGGGCCTGCAGCCCCCTTATACGGGCCAGGGAACGAGGCACGGGGGGAGGGGCAGGATTTGCCCAGGGTCACACAGCACTTAGTGCTGGAGCTGGGGTTGGAACCCAGGAGTCCTGGTGCTTTGTGCACTTTACCCAGCTGTCTCCTGGTGACATCACCCATTAATCACTGCAGCTGAGCAGCCTGGCACCTCCAGGTGCGCCTGGGAGGTGGGTGCCCACCGTCCCCCCCCCCCCGAGCCCTGGCACCTCCAGGTGCGCCTGGGAGGAGGGTGCCCACCGTCCCCCCCCCCAGAGCCCTGGCACCTCCAGGTGCGCCTGGGAGGAGGGTGCCCACCGCCCCCCCCCCAGAGCCCTGGCACCTCCAGGTGCGCCTGGGAGGCGGGTGCCCACTGTCCCCCCCCCAGAGCCCTGGCACCTCCAGGTGCACCTGGGAGGCGGGTGCCCACCGTCCCCCCCCCCAGAGCCCTGGCACCTCCAGGTGCGCCTGGAAGGCGGGTGCCCACCAGGCCCTGTGCGGTGCCCGCTGAGCGCTCTGGGTGCGGCAGGGGCCCAGCCTGCAGGGCGTTAACACTGCCCTTCCAGTGGCTGTGAAGCAAGTCCACCTGCTGGGACTGCCTGGCGGCTCCGTCGGCCCAAGGACGTGCCATGAATCAGGGCCCGGGAGCAGCAGCCTGGGGTTGGGGTGACCAGGGACAGTCCCGATGTTTGGGGCGTTGTCTGGTGTAGGCGCCTGTTACCCCCCTCCCCCATCCCGATTTGTCACACTTGCTGTCTGGTCACCCAGGGCCTGGAGCAGCGTCAGCAAACCAGCTGGAGCACCTCCGGGAGGGCGGCTGGGATGGTCCATGCCGAGCGGTGGCAGCTGGTACCAGGATCCCAGCGCGTCCCTGCAGAGAAGGGAGGTGAAGCGCAGGCCCCAGGACCCGCTGCCTCCGTCCCAGTGCTTCGGAGCCACCCGGGGAGCCAGTCTCCCTGCCCCCTCCGAGATGGGCACCAGTAGGGATGGGCGCCTCTTCGGGCCAATGGGCACCGGCGAGGTGAGGCGGGGCTTCAGACTTGGGCCTGTCTGCGTGGCTCAGTCAAGGGGGTGTTTAGAGGCAAGGTTTGAAGGAGGGGTGGGGTTCCCCGGCAGACGGCGGAAGGGTGGGGTTCCCTGGGAGATGGAGGAAAGGGTGGGGCTCCCTAGGAGGGGGGGGGAGTGGGGGTTACCCAGGGTGACGGGAGGGGTGGGGTTCCCCGGGAGCTGGAGGACAGGTGGGGCTCCCCAGAAAGGCGGGGGGAGTTGGGGTTACCCGGGGTGACAGGGGAGGGATGGGGTTCCCGGGAGACCGGGGAAGGGGTGGGGCTCCCCGGGAGATAGAGGAGGGGTGGGGCTCCCCCGGAAAGGCAGGGGGAATGGGGGTTACCCGGGAGCTGGAGGAGGGATGGGGCTCCCCAGAAAGGCGGGGGGAGTGGGGGTTACCCGGGGTGACAGGGGAGGGATGGGGCTCCCGGGAGACCGGGGAAGGGGTGGGGCTCCCCGGGAGATGGAGGAGGGGTGGGGTTCCCCGGGAGCTGGAGGATAGGTGGGGCTCCCCAGAAAGGCGGGGGGAGTGGAGGTTACCCAGGGTGACAGGGGAGGGATGGGGTTCCCGGGAGACCGGGGAAGGGGTGGGGCTCCCCGGGAGATAGAGGAGGGGTGGGGCTCCCCCGGAAAGGCAGGGGGAATGGGGGTTACCCGGGAGCTGGAGGAGGGATGGGGCTCCCCAGAAAGGCGGGGGGAGTGGGGGTTACCCGGGGTGACAGGGGAGGGATGGGGCTCCCGGGAGACCGGGGAAGGGGTGGGGCTCCCCGGGAGATGGAGGAGGGGTGGGGTTCCCCAGGAGAGGGGAGGGAGTGGGGGTTACCCGGGAGCTGCTGGGGGAGGGAGGGGCGGAAGCAGGCTGCAGGCAGGCCAGGAGCTTGGCCTTGACCCTGACAGTCAGGAGAGCGCGTGGAGGAGCTGGAGGAGGGGAGCGATGTGCCTAGAGGAGGCCACAGCCACTGAGGCAGGAGATGGCCCAGCAGGGCTGCCTCGGAGCCGGGGAGCCGGGCAGGGATGGGCCAAGATGAGAGCCGCTGCTTTGGCTTCCAGGAAGCCCCATGTTTTCCCCCTGGGGAGCAGGGAGGTGGGGCTGGCAGCCCCAGTCCCCACCTTTGCTCAGCGCGGGCTCGCCTGGGCCACCGGAGCTCCCTCCCGGCCGGCTGACGTTTGGGTGCAGGGCTCAGCCCAAGGGCTGTGTCCTCCAGCATCGCCCTGGTGAGCCTGGGCGAGCGGCAGCTGACGAGCTGCCCAGGGCCAGCGGGCACCCTCCTTGAGGTTCCCCAGCGAGGGGACAGGCTGCTCGGGTGGGGGCTGGAGGGAGCCTTTTGCCTCTAGGGGACTGCGTGGGGGGCTGGGGGGAGGAGGTCTCAGGCCAGCTCCTCGTGAGACTGGTTTCCCCAGGGCACGGCCGCCCTCAGCAGCGAGGCCAGGGGCTGAATGGGGCCTTGTGGGGTGGGGGCGGTGGGGACGGGGTGTTGGAAATGCCTCTATGGAGATACAGAGCCGCCCCCTCCTCCCTGCAGGGGGGCGAAGGGGGAGCCGTGTTTGGGGCACGGGGTCGGCCGGCCTGGCTCCGGACAGCAGCCCAAGTCCGTGGGATGGCAGCGCTGTGCCGGGGCAGCGTGGGCTGCCCTCTGCTCAGAGCTCCATCTTCTGGGGTGACGCCCCCTTGCTCCTCCTTCGCCGAGCCTCCCTCCAGTTGCTATGACACTGACGGACACGGTCCCCAGGGCTAATTAGCCAATTACCTCGGGCCCTGCTGGGCTGTCAGGCCAGTGTGAACCTGGCGAGTGGCATGTTATTAGCGTGTCCGGAAGGGCGCTCTCAGGTTCAGCGTGCCCTGGCATGCCAACCTGTGTGTGACATGTGCAGCTCAGGGCGCTGAGCCTCGTCTCTGCTGCCAGCGCCCCAGGGAAGACAGACAGGCTGCATGTTGCAGGCAGCGAGCCTTGCTTTCCCGCCCCAGCCAGTCCCAAGGCAGACGCAAGGGTGCCAGCCCAGATGTCAGCTGCACTGGGCAGAGGTGCCAACGCTGCCCTCTGCTGACACCCCTCTGACTGCCATTAGGGATCCCCGCGCCAAGCCTCTGGGTCGATGCCAGGGCTGGGTGTGCCTGGCAGAGCTGGAGGATGGCAGGGCTAGGGGCAGAGCCAGGATTGCTAAACGTGAGCACGGTGCATGGACAGCTCCGTTCCATCAGCCTGTGGCGCGGCCCGCCTGGGTCCCGGGCAGATCCAGTCCCCCAGCGCCGGTTACCAGTGGCACCTGCCATGTGTCGTGGCTTCCTGGGTGACGCTTTAAAAACCCCCAAAGGGATTAAACTCCTCCAGGGAAACATCCCGTCTGATGAGAATCCATCTGCGCAGGGAAAGGAAGGGTTAAGAGAAGCAAACAAGGAGAGGAGAATAGCAACTGCAGTGAGGATATAATTAACAGCATCTTCCAGCCCCATGCTCCAGGGCACATTCTGAGCCCCAGCTGTGGCCAGGAAGGAACAGTACTGAAGGATTATTAGGGACCATCCAGCACTGGCTCACCAGAGACAGGCTAT
Source organism: Emys orbicularis (assembly GCF_028017835.1). Classification (NCBI taxonomy): domain Eukaryota; kingdom Metazoa; phylum Chordata; order Testudines; family Emydidae; genus Emys; species Emys orbicularis. The sequence continues at coordinate 3,535,385 of NC_088683.1, forward strand.
AGAGGGATGCAGCAACTGTTGTGTTAATCCCCCATTGCCTGCCAGGTTGGGTCTCCGAGCCGGCTGCACACGAGCCTCTCCCCTCATGTGCCTCTGTGACCAAGTGGGAATTTTCTATATTAGTTTTGAGCCATGTGTGTGCCTCAGTTTCCCCATATGTTGCATGGCTGGACTAAGTTTGCGCTCACGGCAGGCTGAGACATGGGCGTGTGTCTCCGCCCTCTCTGGGTGGAATGAAGCGTCGTCAGGGCAGTGGTTGAAACCCACTCGCCAAGGGGGTCAGAGACACAGTGCAACTGCCAAGGACTCCTGGATTCCCCCCCCTCTCACCAGGGAAGCTGAGCGGAGACCCCAGCTCGAGAACAGAGACCTGGGAAGCTGTGAGCTCTCTCCCCATGGGATCTGACTGGGGAGGTCAGGCTGAGAGAAGAGAGACACCCTGAAGAGGGCATTCACTGCAGCTTGGGCTCTGGGCTGACCAGGATGGGCCAGTGTGAAGCAGGAGGGCTGAAGCCCAGAGCCCGACCCTGGAGGACGAGTGAGACCCCGAGGGGGTCTGGCACCCTGAAGGGGTTCTTCCAACGCTGGGGGCATAGCACCGATCGGGTGGGTCTGTGACTCCCCTCACCGGGCTCCGATCCTGCTCCTGTAGAAAGGGCAGCGGGCGGGATCCCCCCTCCCAGCTCTGAAGCACGTGGGGTGGATGCAGCTGTGTGTGTGTGTGTGTGTGTGTGCGCCTCTCCCAGCCGGTGCATGGATGCCTGCAGCTCCCCCTGCTTCAGGGCGCGTGCACCGCAATCAGGAGTTCCTGGGGCAGAGCTTTCACGGTGAGATGGGCCAGTTGGAGGCGTAAGAGCCTGGGGTTCCCTGTACCCCAGAGCATGCAGCCCTACGGAGCTGAATTAGCTTCAGAGTTGCTGGTCATGTGTTAAAGTGTCTGGAAGGAGACGAAGTGCCACTAATGCGTCTGGAGGTGGGAGGCGTTGCCTGGCGCCCTTCACTGCCAGTGGCCGTGCTAATCACTCTGCGATTTCCCTGCATTAACGGCTGAACTTTCCGGGCCTTTCCGCATTTGGCAAGTGCAGGAGTCTTTGATGCATGGCATGGGCACGGAGGAAAACCAATGCAGAGAGAGCAGCAGCAGCAGCGTTGGATAGAGCGAAGGGAAGGCCAGTGAGCTCCTGGCTGGGCTATGGGGTTCCTGGCTAGCCACATACACGCCCAGATCTGCCCTCACAGGTCTCATTCCAGGAGCTACAGAGCAAATCCTGAGATTGCAACACTGCAAAGGAGAAAGCGTCAGGGTCTGCTTGTTACCCAGGGATCCGACCCGGTGTCTGTGCTCAGCTGGGGACTCCCCAAGGACTAGCGAATCTCACTGTGCAGGCAGCCCCCTGGAGCGGGAATGATTTAACAGAGCAAATTCCCCTCTTCTCGGCTCACTGACCGGAACAGCTGAAGCACCCCCCACCCCACCCCCCAAAACAAACCCCACATGACCCCACTTGTCTGCCAGGTCCTGGCAAAACTGACAAAACAGAAGGTCTCCAACATTCCAGTCCGAGGGGTCTGGGGTGCAGGCGGCAGGGGACACAGGGATAATCTGTTTTCACACAGCCCTCAGGGGCAGGGCTGAATGTGTGCCAGGGCTGAGCCCCGGCACCTCCGGGCCCGGCGGTTCAGAGCCCCGGCGCCTCCGGGCCCGGCGGTTCAGAGCCCCAGCAACTCCGGGCCTGGCGGTTCAGAGCCCGACGCCTCCGGGCCCGGCGGTTCAGAGCCCCGGCACCTCCGGGCCCGGCGGTTCAGAGCCCGACGCCTCCGGGCCCGGCGGTTCAGAGCCCCGGCACCTCCGGGCCCGGCGGTTCAGAGCCCCGGCGCCTCCGGGCCTGGCGGTTCGTAGCCCCGGCACCTCCGGGCCTGGCGGTTCGTAGCCCCGGCACCTCTGGACTTGCTGCATCAGTTATGAAAGTAAAAGAACCGCGTGAGCCCCAGCCCCTCTTACGTTACAAATTAAGCCCGGCTTAGGGGGACGTTCCATCAGCCCGTGGCCAAAGCACTTCATGGATTAATAGGCCGGGAGGAACCATCCTGATCATCTCGTCTGATCCCCCAGGCAGCCTGGGCCAGAGACTGTCCCCCAGGGTCCCTGCTGAGCCCGAACTCGATGTAACGACACCAAGTGATGGAAAATCCACCGCGTCCGTCGTTCCAGTGTCAGTTCCCCTCACTCTTTGAAATGGGCCCGGCTGTCGAGGCTGAATTTATCCAGCTTCCGTTCCCAGCCGGCGGCTCTCGTCCAGCCCGCAGAGCAGCCCAGCATGTTCGGACCTTCTCTTTCGAAGCCAAATCGATTGAGCTTCTTCAGTCCCTCGCTGCGGGCGGGTTCCCAGCTCTCGGCCGTTCTTGTAGCTTGTCTCTGCACTGTCTCCACATCCTTTGGGAAGGGAGACGCTCAGAACAGGACCCAGGGTCCAGTCACGGGCTCGCGAGATTCAGAGCGTTTAAGGCCCATCTAGTCTGCATCGCACAGGGCCTGAGATTTCACCCCGTTACCCCTGTACTGGGCCCAATAACTTGTGTTTGGCTAAAGCCTCTTCCAGACAGGGAGCCGGGCTGGGCTTGAAGACAACGGGAGCTCCACCACCTCCAACAGTTCAGCACCAGCACTAGGGTTTCTATTTCTGAAGGTAAGTTTTGCAGGGACTAGGTCTGGTGTGAGGATCTTTGGGAGAATGGGGCTTCCCAGGCAGACCCCCTGCGGGTCCTTTCACCCCCTGAGATAGTCCAGACCTTTCTGAGGTCCTATGATGGCTTTGGAGAGACTATGTTTGTATGGGCTATACACAGATCTCAGCCATGTCTGTCAGTTCTCCTCCTTCTCTGACCGCCTGCCTGGCCCTCCCTGAGCTCTGCCATGCCTGGACACGGCACGCCGGAGCAGGAGGGGTCCAGATCATCCCTGTAATAGCGTAACCACTGCTCAGCCTTCCCCATAAGCACCAGTCTTGCGCTACAGACGACTCACTGGTCACTGTCAGCAGCATAGAGCATCTTACACAGGGCTGAGGAGTTCTGGTTCCAGCCAGTAGGAGGCGGTGGCACGTGTATGCGCGTACACACACACACACGCACACAGCTCATTGCACCCCACTCTGTATTACAGCCTAGTCCTTTATTATTCTACCCAGGCTTCCTAATGATGTTAACGGCAGCCGCTTTGTGTTAATGTAATGAGTAAATTACACACACGAGCACAAAGTCTGTAAACCTCATTTTTCATGCAGCATTTAGCAGGGCGAGGAGGAAATGGAGAGAGCTGCTGCGTGACAGACGCTTCACCCAAAAGCTGGTGCCAGAGGAGGCCGGTGCTGTGGGGACAAGGGCCTGCACGATGGAGGCGCTAGGAGAAGCACAGTCTCCTGCTCTCTGCCCCAGGGCGTGAGCTATGTGGGACGTGATGGGGCCTCTGCCTTCCATTTCTGGGCTTTTCTGATGCAATTAAAAGGGAGCCCATCTGAAGTGGCTAAAAGGAATGGCCTTTACTGCTGCAGCAGCACACGATTAACCTGTGGAACTCACCGCATCAGGACAGCATCGGGGCAATTTGCTCAGTAAGATTCCATAGACCCCTCCCCAGCAATGCTGGCAGCTTGCTTCTTCCTAGGCAAGGTTTATGCAGCGGCGACCAGCCTTACATTCGGTAAGGGGTCAGGGTGGGCTACGGGGTGGGGAGAATTGGGAGCTGCAGCAGGGGTGGGGTGAAGGCAGGCCACGTCTCCAGTGACTGGCCTCTGTCACGCACAGCTGGAGGGCGAGGTCAGGCTTGGGGAGAAGAGCTGGTTGCAAATGTTTTGTCCAAAATAAGTGTTTTGCGTTAGAAAATGGCCTTTTTGGAAGAATGAATGTTTTTATTTAAATTGTCTGAAACATTGTGGTTTTTGTGTGGAAAGATGTCATGCTCCCCCCCACCCCCCAACACACACAATTATGACCAAGACTTTTACTGAGAGAACCCCCAGGATTTGGTAAATGAAAATCATCGAGAAAAATGCGGGGCTAGTCTTTAAAAAAATCACTCCCTACAATGTGGCAAAAATGAGGGGCGGGTCCATCCTGTGTGGGCCCCGCCCCCAGAGCCAGTGGCAGCCAGAGGGTGGCCCAGCACTAGCGCTCGGCCCGGGCGGCATAGGGCTCCAGCGAAGCACCTGCCCGTCCCAGCAGCGCCGCTGGCTCTGGTGTGCTGGGATTTGAGGAGGGGGCAGTGGCTCTATTCCAGTCCCCGGTGCAGGGAGAGGACTGGGAGGAAGAGTCCGGGGTCAATGGTGCTGTGCATGGGGGGTGGCTGTAGGATTCCCGCGGTCTAGGCCCTGGTTCAGACATCCCGCCCCCCCTTCACAGAGACCTTGCCACAGAGGGAGGGGAATGGACAGAGCCCGCAGGGCCTGGCCACGGGACACGCTTCCAAGGGATTCGGGCAAGTGGCCTCCGGGTAGCGAGCCCTGGGAAATGATGCTCGGCCCGGCTGCTCCCTGCAGGCGCCGGAGGCCTGGGGCTGGGCTGCTGTGGGGTTAAGCGTGACGGATTCGCGGTTGGGGGCCCAGCACTCACTGCAGCCTCGAAGCGCATCGCTGGCTTCGCAGCAGGAGCCCCGCCCAGAGGGCCGGGATAACGATGCAGCGGAGCCGCGGTGATGCATTGCCGGCACGGCTCGCTGCCGGGGATGGGGGCTGCAGCGGGCGAGGTCTCTCTGGCAGATACCGGCCTAGCTCCCGGCTAGGAGGGGAGGGGGCAGCAGACAGACACTGGGCATTGGCATCCTGGGAGAGTAGCCCCTGGCCATTCCCAAAGCCACCTGGAGCACAGGGCAACAGGCCCGGGATGGAGCAAGCCAGGAGCCAGGGTCCCAGGCAGGGAGCGCGGCCTGCGTCTGTTACACCTCGTGCAGGGGCCGTGCGTGTACACGACCAGCACGTTCCCTCGTGGCCTGGGTGAGGGCAGGGGCTGCGGGGCCTGCTGAGAGGCACCTAGACACCACGGTGATGGGCGTCTGGTTTCCCAGCCACACCCCTGAGCCCCCTCCCAGCTCTGCAGCCATGGGGCAGGCAGCGTCCCCAAAGCTTGTGTAAATATTGTTCCAATTACAATAATTGGCTAGCATGAATTATTGAAACATGCCATACAGTGCACTATACTGTAATTATGTTCAAATTAAATTAGCATGGCCTCTAATTAGCACATCAATAACAACACGCAAGAGGGGAGGCTCCCGAAACAGGCTCCAAGCAGCAGCCGGCACAGCTCATCTAAGGGAATTCTCTGCTGCAGCCCCCCCCCCGCCCCAGCCCCCCCAACAACAGAGTAAAGTGAGCAACCCAATCAGTAAAACATCAGCTCCAGGGACAGGCAGCAAAACCCACCGAGCCGCCCTCCCCCTCAGCGCTGGGGACTAATTGGCCAAGACTAGCTGGGGAGAGAACGAGCTGAGATGAGAAACGTTCCTCCCTCTGCCACAGACCTGTCCTAGTGTGGGATAGATAGATAGATAGATAGATAGATAGAGGGGGTGGGGTGGAGATAGATAGATTAGATAGGGTTATGGGGATAGAGAGAGAGCGAGAGAGAGGGTGTTTGGGGATAGACAGATGCCCCAGTCCATCCTGTGGCCAGGACGGCTCTGCTTGGACCCGTTCTGGGCACCACCAACAATTATACAAAGCTGGCACCCATGAGGCCCTGCCCACCTGAGCCAGGGCAGATCTCCCTCAGGCGGTAGCGGCAGTAGGTGCCTTATCCTCTCCGTAGGCCCAGCTACTACAGCACAGAGCCTCTCCCAGCCACAAAGCCAGAGCATTTGGTAGGGCCCCTCCCCGTGAACACGAGTGGCTGGGCTTTGGCACGGTCCTGGGAGCGCCCGAGAGCCAGCCCAGCGGAGCAGGGGCCAGCAGCGTGAGGAGTTGCCGGGCACCGACCTTCTGTGGCCAGAGACAGCTCGGCGGAGGATGCACAGGGAGGCGCTGGCTCAGCGCTGCGGTTGGACGCCCTCGCTGAGTTAGTGAGCTGCTGTGCCGGGGACCGAGCTCCACATCGCCTTCGTTAGCAGAGCCGGGCAAGCCCCATTAACCGGGTCTGGGAGCGTCTTAGCGAGTGGCTGGTAAAACAAGCCCTGTGTCCCCGCAGTGGGCTGCTGACCTGAGGAACTCCCTGCTGCGGGGGCCACTCAGCTAGAGCCCTGGGAGGGGAGCCACATAACAGGACACCCCTCCCTTTGCAGCCTCTCCCTGCCAAGAGGGACCTCCCTGCAGCCACCCTCAGCCTTTGGTCATGGCAAGTCCCTCTGCTCAGGGTCATGGGCTAGAGCAGGTTGCAGTGGCCAAGCCACGGACACCAGGACCAGCCCTGGCCTCCCACCACCTCAGGAGCAGTGGGGTGGGGGATGCTGGCCTGGGGGGGCTAGAGGCAGGTTCCTGGAGCCTGTCCGCGCAGTAATGCAGGGCACCGGACTGGCTGGCCCAGGGCTGGAGCGGGTGTGGCCTCCCTCTCACCTGTCACTTCTCGCCTCACACCCGCTGGCCCCGCAGGGCGCTTACCCCACTGGCTGTAGCAGCAGGGTCATTTCCGCGGATGAACATTGGGTGTATGGGGAGCTCCAATGGGCCCAGGGGTGCGAGGGCTGGCGGGCGGAGTCAGGGCCGGCTCCAGGCACCAGCCGAGCAAGCTGGTGCTTGGGGCGGCAGATTGAACGAGGTGGCGTTCCGCCCAATCCTAGGGCGGCACGGCCGCTTTTTTTTTTGGTTGTTGTTCCGCTCCGGCCGCCCTGTAGGGGGCAGCGGCGCAGAGGACGGGAGCGCCCTGCAGTAAGCCCGGCAGGGCAGCCCCCATCCTTCCCTCCCCACCGACCGGAGCTCCCTGGCTCCGGTCTGTCCAGCCTGGCCTTTTGGGACTCCCTTCCCTGCAAGGCTCAGCCCCTCTCCCCCCCCGGCCTGTTACCCAGCTCCCGCTTCTGCCCTGCTGGCAGCCTGCCCCCTGGGGTGCGTTAGCTCACCCCAGACCAGCTGTCCCCTCTCCCCCACCGTGGCCCCTCTCATCCCTGCCTGGGGCTGGAGGGCGCTGTGTGGTCCAGCACCCCTGAGCGCGTCCCCGTGCGGGCGCCGTGGTGTGAGCCCAGGCCGGGGCCATGGGCTGCCCCGGGACGCAGTGAGTTACAGCCCCTGGAACTCGTTCCCCAGCTCCCCTCCCCATTCGCGCCGGGGCCGGCGGCCGTAAATCTCCCGGCGAAGGCAGCCGGACGGCTTTAGTGCCAGTGCTGCTGGGAGTGACAAGGCCAGCGGCTCCTCTGTGCCGAGGGCCCTGCCTATGCTGGGTCATAAATCCCGGGCGGCTGTCGGCACTGGAGCCAGCAGCGGCCCTGTTCGCCGGTAATTGGCACTAAATAACCCTAATGGATGGCCCTGCGGTGCCCATGGAGGGCCGGGTGCATGAATGCCCCATAAATCCCCCAACGGCCGTGCCGGAGCGCGCACCCCTGGGGCTGCGCTTAACGAGCCTAGGCAATTAAACACTAATGTTTGTGTGCCAGCCGCCAGCGCTGGGAACGGGCTGGGCCGGGGCTGCCGCCCAGGAGATGGGGTTAAGCCCCAGCGCTGCAGCAAGACTGGCAGCAGCTCTCCAGCTTGGGGGGCAGGCTCATGGCCCACCCAGCCCAGCCCGGAGAAGGGGCTCCAGGGCAGCTGGGTTATACACCTGGCTCTGCCGCCACCATCTACTGCCTCAGTTTCCCCAGCTGTAACGGGGGCTAACCAGTATGGCCTGACTCCAGGAGGGGGCTGAGGTGGGGCTGGGGAAGGGGCACCATACGGTGGTGCCAGCAGCCTATGGATAAAGTATCCCATGTCCGGCAACACCCAGTGCCTGATGTTGGGGGTGGGGCAGCCCCCGTAATACCCCTTGCGGTACTGTGCTGCGACTGAGGGACATAACCCTGACCTCACATCCCTGCTGGTGTCCCCACCCTTACTCCTTCCCTACACTCCCCTCCCCGCCCTCTCCCTGCCCCCCAGCAGCTCGGGTGCAGTCTGCAGGAGTGGGGCTGGCAGGGTCCCCAAGAACAGTGGGGACTGGGAGTTAAAACCCACATAGAGATGCACAGGGCAGCGCCCCCCTCTCAGCGCAATGGGCTCAGGCTCGCTGCAGACTCAGGCAGCATCCCTGCATCGGTCACACCCATGTCACATTTTCCCAACTTTTCTCCCCAACTGAAAAGACTTCTTTTTAAAATGAAGATTGAAATCCCCTGACTCCAGGAGCTGGGGCTCAAAAAATGGTTCCTTCAGACCCAGCAGGGAGGCCAAGGGCAAACAGAGTCATGGACATGACCCCCCACTCCCTCATCTGCCTGGGTAGGGCTGGGACCCTGGGGAGCTTGTCCATGACTCGTCATCATGGTGATGGGCTCACGGAGCTGGGGACCATAAAGTCATGCTCGGGGGCCACACCCTGGCCTGGGTGCAGTCAGTACCAGATACGCAGGCAGAGCGGGGGGTGGGGGGGCATTCCCCTCACAGCGAGGTCCCAGGTGTGTGTGTGAGAAGCATCAACCCCCTCACAACCGGCTGGCTCCTGCCTCCCTTCAGCACAAGTGAGAATTTCTCCATCACCAGCACGGCTGTGTTTCCATGGCACCCTGGCTTCCGTCACCCCCTGACCCCAGAGCCTGGCCTCAAGGGTGGTACCAGGCCTGTGTGACCCCAGAACCCCAAAATGCCAACTGAGAAGGGGGTGCAGAAGGGTCAGAAATCTCATGATTCTGGGGTGCACATTTCTAGCTCACCAGAGAACATGAGGCACGGGTGCAGTTGGAAGCCGGAGTCAGAGTGGTCATTAATGTGGTTGTGAGACAGATGCTGTGTAAGGCGTTACACCCGTCCACACTGACGGTATGTCTGCAAAGTCGATATCAAGGTGTTAGTCACCAGCAAAGGGGACACAAGGGTTTTCCTTCAGCAAGGAGGTAAGAAACTGTACTCCCAGGCGGGTGTCGGTGACACATTGTGAGCTAACACATCCGATGCCCATTCACATACAAAGTCAAATGGTAACGAAGAGATGTGAAGTCAACAAGAAAGGAGACCCGGGAAAGAACAAGGGGCCAGGGGCGAGGGGGGCGGTGTTATCCCGTCTCCGTGTGCAAAGACAATGAAGTCGGGGGGGGGGGGGTATTTCTAGAAGACACCCCTAACCCTGCTCTTAGGATATCACCTGACAGTGCGTTTGCCTCCATGAAAATGGGGTCTCAACCAGCCTTGGTTGGAAACACTGAATAACTTTGAGTGAGTGTGAGTGGGTGTACCAACCCCACACTGGTCAGGCAGGGGTTAACTTTGGGCCAGGCCCCCTTGCCCTTGCCGGGCATGCTCCCGGTGGAGGGAGCATATAAAAGGAAGCAGCTCCAGTCTGGGCTGGCCGAGGAGGAGACCGCGGAGAACCAGTTGACCATGGGGACGCCGAGCCGCTGAGGAGATGCCTGAAGCAGGCCGAAGAGTAGGAAGCAACACAGGGAATGACATGGAGCCCGGAGCCCTGCATGAGGATAACTGGTTTCACAGGACCCTGGGTGGGAACCCGATGGAGCAGGGTGGGCCCGGGTTCCCCTCCCCTCCCTGCACCTACGTCTAGGTGCTGCTGCCTGGGGGCTGCGGACACTAGGCGCTACTGCTGTGGACACTCACTGCCAGGCCTGGCTGCCTTGAAGGGAAGGATGGCTCTGGGAACCCTTGGCACTAGACGTCACAACCACAGCAAAGGGGGCAACCGCCCCGGAACCCATCATCCCCCGTGACAGCGAGAGAAACTTCTTTCGATGGGCTGTTAACTTGCAGTTAAAGTTAGGCTCTAGCAAGCACGTGATTTTGGTTTACATGTAACTTTTTGTTTCCAATATTCGTACTCACTATAACTTGAATCTTTGATACCAACCGTACTCCTGTGTTCACTATAAATAGATCTCAGTGCGGTGGGGTGGGGTGGGGTGAAGCAAAGCAGGGGGGAGGGATAGCTCAGTGGTTTGAGCATTGGCCTGCTAAACCCAGGGTTGAGTTCAATACTTGAGGGGGCCATTTAGGCATCTGGGGCAAAAAATCTGTCTGGGGATTGGCCCTGCTTTGAGCAGGGGGTTGGACTAGATACCTCCTGAGGTCCCTTCCAACCCTGATAGTCTATGAAAGTGCAGGCCCTGAGCTGAATCTTACAAGCTGTATCTCTAGACTCTCAGACTTGAGGGCCAGAAGGAGCTCTCTTGATCATCTAATCTGACCTCCTGCACGTCGCAGGCCACAGAACCCCGCCCATAACAGGCCCGTAACCTCTGGCTGAGTCACTGACATCCTCAGATCTGGATTTAAAGAGTTCAGGTTACAGAGAATCCACCATTTACTCTAGTTGAGAAATACCAGCCCGTTCCTTCAGGAACAGCATGCCTGGTACGTCTGTGAGCAGCCAGAGTCGGGGTGGTTATCATAGGGGTGCACTTACCGTTAACCTGCCAGGCAAAGTAGGGGCTGGCCTAGCCCCGAGGAGCTGTGGGAGGGGCTAACAGGCTGGTGGGGGCAGGGAGCTGGGAGTAACAAGGTGACTCACGTCCTGGGTACCCCAAAAACCGTATGAGTGGGGCAGCCGGCAGGAGTTGCACAGTTTGCCGGTCAGCTGCGGCTCCAACGCCAAGCGCTTGTAAACTGGATTGTAAGCGAGGAGGCTGGGAACAGACACGGTTACAGCTTGTTGTTTTGGGGTAAGGGAAATAGAATGAAATGAAGTATAAGCTGGGTGAGGCGGCCAGCTGGCCAAAAGCTCCACCCCAAGGGCTGGAGGGCGAAGTGGAGGCAAGCTCAGAAAACCAGCCTAGCACATCCCCCTGCGGTGTGGAGACGCAGCGCGTCGAAAAGGAACCGGCGCACCGGAGCTAGGAAGCGGCGGAAGCAGCACCCCAGCGAGCCACAGAGCTGCGGAAGCGGACGTGTGAGGCGAAGGAGCATGTGCACACGGTGCTGGAGATGCAGCTACAGGGGCCCCAAGCCGCCCCCTCCGAGGCTCGATCGCACGGCTGCGACAAACGTGTCCTAGTGACAAGGTAACTGGCTGGATTGACGAGTAGTTAAAGGCACAGAACAGCCCTGGGGCCTGGAAAACGGCGGCTCCACTCCCCAGGCTCCTGGGTAAAGTGCTACAAGGGTTTTCATGCTGTGGCTGTGAATAAAGTTACGAGCTACGCTGGGTTTAAATTGTCTCTGGTAAAAAGGTTTCAGAGGATGCCAGAGGCTCAGGGCCTCAAACTCGGGCCCCTCCTCTGGGGCGATAAACGGCATGGGGAATAGCTGCATAAAACGGTTCCATTTTCAGAAAAAATGGATGAGAAGTAACGGGGCAGCCCCACGCCACACTGGGGGAGTGGATCGCTCAGGAGAAAGTATCCACTCGCCAGTGACGGAGAATCCACCCCGGGCACATTGTTCCAATGGTTTGTTTTATGGTTAACATTTGTACCTTAGTTTGAGTCTGAATTTGTCCAGCTTAAACGTCCAGCCATTGGATCTTTTTAGACCCTTGGCTGCTAGATTGACGAGCAATTCTGTTCCAATTTCTGCCCCCCAGGTAGGTACTTACAGACTGTGATCAAGTCACCCCTGAACCTCCTCTTTGCTAAACTAAATAGCTTGGAAAAGAGACGGCAAAGGGGGGATATGATAGAGGTCTATAAAATCATGACTGGTGTGGAGAAAGTAGATAAGGAAGTATTATTTACTCCTTCTCATAACACAAGAACTCGGGGTCACCAAATGAAATTAATGGGCAGCAGGTTTAAAACAAACTAAAGGAAGTATTTCTTCACACAACGCACAGTCAACCTGTGGAACTCCTTGCCAGAGGATGTTGTGAAGGCCAAGGCTATAACAGGGTTCAAAAAAGAACAAGATAAATTCATGGAAGATAGGTCCATCAATGGCTATTAGCCAGGAGGGGCAGGGATGGTGTCCCTAGCATCTGTTTGCCAGAAGCTGGGAATGAGCGACAGGGGATGGATCACTTGGTGATTCCCTGTTCTGTTCACTCCCTCTGGGGCACCTGGCATTGGCCACTGTTGGCAGGATACTGGGCTAGATGGACCCTTGGTATGACCCAGGACGACTGTTCTGATGTTTGAGTCTATCACTCTGTGGCAGGTTTTCTAATACTTTCATCAGTCTCAATGCTCTTTGCTGACCCCTCTCATTTATCAACATCCTTCTCGACTTGTGGACACCAGAACTGGCCGCAGGATCCAAGCAGCGGGCCCACCAGTGCCAAGTGTAGAAGTAAAATCACCTCTCTGCTCCCGTTCATGCCTCCCAGGATCACATCAGCCCTTTTGGCCACAGCCTGACGCTGGGAACTCCTGCTCAGCTCATTATCCGGCATGGCCCCCAAACCCTTTCCAGAGTCCCCCATCCTGTAAGCGTGGCTGCATTCGGCGTTCCTAGATGCACACATTGGCATTGAAACACCGAGGTGCTTGCGCCCTCTGTACCAAGCAATGGATCACGTGGTAGCGGTGACCCGTCTCCTCACCAATCACCACGACTCCCACGCAGCCTTTACCAGTCACGAGCTGATGTTTTTTTCCAGATCATTGATAAAAATGTTACCGAGCACAGGGCCAAGAACCAACCCCTGTGGCCCCCCAGGCACACGCCCGCTTGCTGAGAAGGATTCCCTAAGAATTACAGCGTGAGACCGTCAGCCAGCATTTAACCTGGGCCACGGTCCTTTTTTATCATTCTAGTCGTGCGATAGCAAGACAGACACTGCACCGGACTCTCCACCTCTCACCGGTAGCTACCGCCCGCGGAACCCCGCCAAAGAACAATGCCCAGCCCTCTGGCCAGGCTCTGGCCCCATAACCCCGCACTGATCTGCAGGCAGTGCATCTCCCGCCCGTGATGCTCTATTCACCGAGTCCCACGCCAGCCGCTCCGTTTCCGTGCCCGGGATCGATGTCGGACTGACAGGCTGTGACGAAGTGGGGGGTTTCTTGTTTTCTGTGGAGTTTCAATGGTTTGCATGCGGAGGGGGTGGGACTCAGTTTCCCTGGGTGTTACTGGTTTAACGAGGTGAGGGGAGAGGGAGTTTGTTTTGCAGAGGACCGGAGAGAGGACTTGGGGACCCAGCCGATGGCCTGGAGGATGGATACCCCAGCGACCGGTGACCTGGCGACCTGCTGACCCGGACGCCCAGCTGAGGAGACGCAGCCAGTTCTGGCCAGTGGGAGGACAATGGGCTGCAGAGTGAGGACCCAGTGACCGAACCAGCCGGTTCCAGCCAGAGGGAGAAGCAGGAGAGGAGGCCCCGGTTTACGACCCTGTTTACCTGGAGAGAAGACAATGGACAGAGGTGGGGCCTGGGAGCTCAGATGCCCAGCTGGGAAGCAAGGGGGGCTCTGGGCTGGAGAGGGGGAGCAGGCAGAGCCCACCTGGATGCAGAGACTGGGATGTGCTGGGCTGAGGGAGGCCAGGCCTGAGGCCCTGAGAGTTTCCTGTGTTGTGTTCAACGCTCAATAAACCCTCCTGTTTTACGCTGGCTGAGAGTCACTCCGGTCTAGAGAACGGGGTTGCATCAACCCCTTCGGGGGTGGAGGCCCCGGGGGTCCAGAGCGAGTGGACTCCCTGAGGGGGCCCACGGCAGAGACAGACGTGCTAAGGCTCAGAGAGGTGCGGCTCCAGGAGGTGGAGGGGCCGGACCCCGAGAGAGAGTGGACCCCCGAGAAGGGCTGTCGCACTGAAAGGGGCACCCCCCACGGACCGCACGGGGCCACAAGTGGGCACGATCTGTGAGTCCGTGACACAGGCCTGTAATTACCCGGGTCATAACTCTTGGCAGGTGAGCGCTGCAGGCAAGGGGCAGGGTGGGAGGGCCAGGGGGGTGCCTGGCACTGGGGTGCAAAGCGGGGGACACAGGCGGGATCAAGGCGCTCAGGGAGGAAGGGGGTCGGTGTTTCAGGAGAACATGGCGGGGCTGGACTCGTTCCCTTGTCCGTCCCAGCCCACGACCCCTGTGGCTAGTGCGAGGGGCAGCCCAGGGCTGGGTCAGGTGTAGGAGGCAGCAAAGGGCTCGGGCTTCCCCTTGGCTCTGTTCTCCCGGCGTGTGGCACAGCCACCCCTGGGGGGGCAAATGACCCCCCCCAAGAGCAGCCACTGCCCTGAATGAGGCCAAGCTCCTCCCCGCAGGGGCTCCCCGGGACAACTCCCCATCTAATGAGTTAGACGGGGGGGACCCCAATGGGCAGGGAGGGCCAGGGGCACCCACTGAAGGGGGGATGGGTGCAGGGCCATGGCACAAGGGGAGGGCAGGAGAAATGGGGAGTCAGTCTTGGAACCCTGCCCCACATCACAGCTGGGATCTCCCCCAGTCCACACAGGACCTGATCCCCCACTTCCTCCCGAATTGGTGTAAGCCTGGCTTTTCCCAGCACAGGGGCCTTTCTCCCCCGGACTCCTGGGTTCCAGCCCCGGCTGTTCACAGATGTACTGTGCATCCTGCGGACGAGGCCGGCTGGCAGCCCAGCCCCTCCCGAGCCGGCCCCCCTCTCTGCTTCGGGCAGGGGTGGGGAACCGGAAATGGCCCTTTGTACCTAACTGAGCCCCCAGATCCTCCCCACGCCGGCGGGCCCCAGCCGCAAGGAGACAGCACAGCGCAGCACTTGACTACTTTATTGGGCCTCCAAAGCTTTAAATACAGGCCAGAGCCGGCTCCGCGCGGGACAGAGGCAAGGGCAGATCCCCCGGCGGTCGGACTGGGGCGGGGGGGCCAAGAGCCGCCCGCCCCCCCAGGGGGCACGGGGCACAGGGCCCCCCCCCCAGCGGCTCGCTGCCCGGGGCGTGGAGCCGAGGCGAAGGGGGGCGGGACGGGCCCAGTGCGGTGCCCTGGCCCTGTGGTGGCGCAGCGGCTGGGGCGAGGGCTCGGGGAGGAGACGAGGAGAGACGGCGGCTTGGTGGCTGCGGTGGGGCCGGAGCCCGGGGCCTCCCCTAGCGGCTGTAGCCAAATTCATCCGCGTCGTCAGCCCGAAAGTCGCCGTAACGCCACAGGTTCAGCTGTAGGGGAGAAGGGCCGAGGTGAGAGCCGTGGCGGGCCGGGGAGGGGTCTCCTGCTCCCCCTCCGCCCTGCCCCACAGCCCCCCCCGCCAGGCTGTTCCCCACCCCCACTCCTCCCCAAACCTGATACCACCCTCAACCAGCACCGGCCCCGCTCCAGCTCCCCTGGGGCTGGGGGACAGGCTGCTGTGGGCCCTGAGCTGGACTCACCCGGTTGGTCTTGGCCAGCTCCTGCGCGTTCAGGTACTCGGTGATCTGCATGAGACAAAGGCCGTCATGGGGGGTGGGGATGCATCCCTCTCGCTGGGCCCGGGCCCCCGTAGCCACACCCCCAATCACCTGCTGGGCCCGCCCCTGAGCCACGCCCCCAATCGCCCGCTGGGCCAGGTCACACGACACAGAGCCAGACAATTCCCGTCGCCCCCCAGGTGTGTGTGTGGGGGGGAGGGGGAGTCAGGTTCGGGTCACGGTTTCCCGGCTCTTTACTGCCAAGGAGCTGACAACGCCCCAGGCCCCTGTCTGTTCCGGTACCACCAGCGACCTGGCGTGCACCGTGTGCCATTCTGAGAACAAACTGGGGTCCCTCCACGCAGCAGAAGTGTCTGAAGCTGCCCTGGCTCTAGGGACGGACCCGCACATAACCCAGCGTGGGGCCCAGGGGTCTGGGGGCCCTGCTTTGGGAACCCACTGGCCGAGGACACCTTTTCACTGCGGGCTCAAAGCGCTTGGCAAAGGGGGAGTCATGCTACAAATGGGGAAACTGAGGCACAGAGCAGGGCTGGGACCATTCCAAGGCCACAAAGGGTGGGGCTAGAATCCAGGAGTGCTGAATCCCAGTCCATCTGCTCCAACCACTAGTCCTCACTGCCCACCAAGAGCCAGGCATGGTCCGGCCGGGCTCCCTCATTTATGTCCTGGACAAGAAGCGGCGGTTACGCTGCAGCAAGGCAGGTTTGTGTCGGATCTCAGGAGAGTCCCTGGTGCTCCGGGAGTGAGGCTCCGGAACCCCCTGCCGGGGCTGGCCCAGGGTCACTGGGGGCTGCACCTCTCGGGGGCCCTGCTGGCCCCACACTGCCGGGGCTGTGAGTGCAGCCTGGCATGTACTGGGCTCTGTGTCAGGGCACAGGCCAAGGGCGCTGCAGTGGGGTGGGGTCCATCCCCCTGGCAGGGCGCAGAGACAGCGCCGCCAGCCGAGCCGCCAGGGAATCAAACGGCTCCACGGGACCCAGAGCATCGATCTGTGAGCCCTGGGCATGAGCAAGCGCCACATCAGCGCCCCTGCACGCACCACCCTGCCCCCCGGCACAGAGCACACGGGACGGCCTCCCTCCGACCCACAGCGACGCCAGCCTGGGGTGAAGGGGGCAGGCAGCGCGACTCCCACGAACCTGGCACTGGCACTCACCAGGGCTGGGCATGCCCAGGCCCTCGGCACCCGTTTCCCCACCCCCACGCTCTGCACACGCCCCCCTGTGCCCCCTCCCCCCAAATCCCCATGGCACACAGGGACACCTCAGCAGCTGCACCCCATGTACCCCCAGCCCCTGCACCCCCCGCATCAGGCCAAAGCCACAGGCCAAGCCCATGGACCCCTCCCCACCCTGCTCCCGCTCTGCGGGGGGGGGGGGGGGGAAGGCTCACGTACCACTTTCTGGAACTGCTTCTCCTTCCGTGCCTCCACCATGACCAGCCCCTCCTTGACCAGCCCCAGCCCCACGTCGCCCTTGGAGTCGGCGAACTGCAGGGTGACGTGGGGGCAGCTGGGCCCGAGGTGCTCCACGTTCAGCAGGCACTGGGTGTTCTGGATGTCCCGCACCACGCTATCCACCGCGTCGGCGCGCGCGTCGTCCTGGAGAGGCCGGGAGAGAGAGACCGTCGCCACGGGGCTGGGCATGGGCTACGCGTGGCCGGAGCCGGGCCCTGAGCTGAGCGCACAGGGGCGGCGTGGAGTGTGCCCGGGGGGGTTGCAAAGCCGGACAGAGAAGGGGAGGGACGGATGGACAGAGATGGACACGTGTTGAGAATGGCCGACACGATCGGCCCCTCCCTGGAGTCGGGAAGAGATGTATTTTGCCCGCTGTGGGCAGCAGGGCGCTGGGCAGGCTGGGTCCAGGCCCCACCTTCTGGGGAGCCCCCCTCCACCCCATGGGGAGCCCCACCCCTGCATACTTACATCCTGTGGCACCTGGATGAAGGCAAACTTGTACTCGATGGCCTGGGCGGGCAGGATGCGGGTGCTGAAGGCAGGCGGCAGGGTGCCCAGGCGCGTAGAGGGCAGGGTCTCCTTCTGCAGGGAGCAAAGGGACGGGGTCAGGGGGCTCCACGGGGCGGCGGGCGCTCCGGCATGGTGTGCAAGCTCTCTCGCTGCGTGTCGTGGCAGGGCCAGAGGCGCTCAGCCCCGCAGTGTGAACCGCGCCCGTGGAGTGCGCCGGGCATCCGGGTGTGGCAGCGAGGGGAACAGCCACGCCGCGCCTGCCCCGGGCGATACAGCAGGGTGGGGGCAGGGAGACCAGGATCTCAGCGCTTGGGGGCCAGGTGGATGGGCAGGTTCCTGACCATCTGCACTGGAACAGTGTGATTCCCGCACCCGCATTCCCTTTTCAGCCCTTCCACTGGGGCTGCCGCGGCTTGGCCCTTCCTCGGCACGCTGCTGACACACAGGGGTGGGGGCTGCGTTCCTTGCAGCCTAAGTCCTCCAGTGGTTGCTAGGGAGGGAGCCGGGCTTAGCCGGGCCGGCTGGGGTGGTGAACGTGCCCACGGCCGCCCAGCTGGTAGCGGTGCCCCCACGGAGGGGCCAGGAACTCACGTTGCCGTAGTCGATGTAGAAGATGTGCACCCTGGCTGGCGACTCCACCTTCTCCACGCGGGCCCGGTACCTGGCAGGCAGGGAACACGGGTGAGAACCAGCCCCCCCTGCCCCCCAACAGACGGGAGCAGGCCGATGGGACCGAGAGACCCCGACTGGGGGAGAGAGCCCCTAGACAGACCCCCGAGGTGCAGCCCGAACCCCGGCCCTGCTCAGATCCCCAGCGCTGCCCCTCCCCTGCCGTCCCTGCCCCCTGGCCGGGCTCCAGGCCCAGCTGAGCAGCCAGGCCAGACGCCGAGAGGGGAGGAACAGATCAATGGGCCCCTGGAGCACAAAGCACCGCGACTAATGAGCAGATTGATGTGCGCTGCTTAAACCAACACGCTCACCACGGCGGTAATTTGCCGCAGATCCGGCTGGGGCTTCGCACCGACAGACGGCCGTGGTGCCTTCGTCGCCCCCGGCCCGGGACAGGATCTCAGCTTTGCCCTGCGCAGAGCCAGGCTGCTCCCCGCGAGGAGCAGGAGACAGAACAGAGCCTGGCAGCCACCGACTGTGCCGGGCCTGGCGCGCCCCGCGTGGCTCTCCCGGAGCCGGGCACAGAGTCACTGCACGGAGCCCCCCGGGAGAGAGCCGCACCCCAGTGCAGGCCACCGGACCAGCAGCTGAGCCCCTCGCTGAACGCCCCCTCCTCACCAGGCAGAGGCCTGGGCCTGCACAGGGAACCCCACTGGCCTTCCCTGGGGGTGAGAGCAAAGAGCCCCTGCCAAGGCCCCAGCTTTGCTCAGCGCCCAGCAGGGGGCGATGCCCACCAGAGGGGGCAGCAGGAGCTGGTGCAGACAGAACGGGGGCTGCCCTGCTGGAGTGGGGGGCGGGGACCTGTCCCGTGCCAGGAGCGGCAGGGTAAGGCACGTCGGAGCAGAGATACTGCTGCAGGGGGTTCAGACCAAGGCACAGCTGAGGGCGCCCCCACCCCCGCCCTGTGCTCTGATGCATTTGGGGGGGGGGCAGGGCGGGCTGCTGGCTGGGACCCGCAGTGCCGAGGTGTGAACACAGCTGTGCCAACCCACAGCTGCCAAGGTGCTGGCACCCTCCCCCCGCACAGCGGCCTCACACAGCCGGGAGGCGTTTCCCATCTGTTCCCCCCCGGCAGCGGGAGTGGGGCTTGCGGCCCCCCAGAGGCGGTGGGAGCAGCCGAGGAGCCTGGTGGCTTCTCCCTGCAGCACGGAGGAGGGTCCCCTCACCAGTGAGCTCTGAGGCCGTGCCACGCCGGGGCAAGGCAGTGTCTGGAGGTGCCACTCCGGGCCAGGTCCCTTCCCAGCCATGGCAACCAGCCCGGCCCCAGGGCTGGAGCTGGCACCATTTGTGAGGGGCGGAGGTGTATGTGCAGAGTGCCTGCTCATCTCAGTGATGTGGGCCCCGGGCCGGCTCTGCTGGGCACAGCCGGCTGCGGCATGGGCCCCGGGCCGGCTCTGCTGGGCACGGCTGGCTGCGGCGTGGGCCCTGGGCCGGCTCTGCTGGGCACGGCTGGCTGCGGCGTGGGCCCCGGGCCGGCTGCTTGCTATGACCTGGATTCCGCTGACACCCCACGGATAAAGCTGGCTCGAGGTCTCCCCTCCCCCCTCAGAGAGTTGTGACCCCCAGCACAGGCATTTCTGGCACCAGCCCAGTTCTACCCTCTGTCACGGAGTGTGGGGGAGTCAGGGCCCTGCACCCCTCTTCCTGAGATTCACCGTGACTCTCAGCCAGCCAGTAAAACAGAAGGTTTATTAGATGACAGGACCACAGTCCCAAGCAGCGCGTGTAGGTACAACCAGAACCCCTCAATCTAGTCCTTCTGGGGGGGTTCAGGGAGCTTAGACCCCAGCTTGGGGTTCCCAGCATTGCACCACCCAGCCCAAACTGAAAACTAAAAACTCCTCCAGCCCCTTTCTCCCCCCTCCCCTCTGCTCCTCCTCTCCTTTGTTCAGTCTCCCGGGCAGAAGGTGTCACTTCTCCCAACCTCCCTCCTGGCTCAGGTAGCTTCCTTCAAGGGAAGTCCCCCATCCCCAATGTAACCCCCTTGCAACATTCCCAGGTCAAATCTGCCCCGCTCCCTGCTCCGTCACACCCTCCCCCTGGCTCCTGCCTGCCAGCGATACCCCTGCTGGGCCTGGGGCCAGCGATTCCTGAACCCTCCCATCCTGCCCTGCGGGGTGAACAGACACGGCTGGCTCAGCTCCCCCAGCCCTCCCCCTGTATTACTGCACTGAGCCAGCGCCCCCCCTCACCGAGAGCCCTCCCCTGGCTCCAGGGGCACTATTCTCAGGCGGGGCATTCAGAGGAGCTGGTGTACCCAGCGCATGCCCAGCGGCGCTGCAGCCAGAGCCCCACCCCCACATCCCTGGGGACAGGACGCCCCCCCAGCTGGCCACGTGGCTCCGTGCCCGGCCCGGGACCGAGACTCACCATTCCCCATCCACAAACTTGGCGATGCAGTAGTCCCCGCGGCGCGGCGCGTAGGACCCTTCCACGGGCGGGTGGCCGGCGATCTCGCTCCGCATGTTCTCCATCAGCTTCTCCAGCTGGGTCCCTGCAGGGGGAGAGACCTGGTCAGGCAAGGGGCACCTGTCAGAGCCAGCCCAAGGGCCACCCGCGCAGCCCCTCACAGGCGGCCGCTCCCCAGCTGCGGCCGCAGCGGTGCCGGCTGCCTGGGCGCTGAGCGCGTGGCCTGGCTGGGTTTAGAGCTCGCGTCACTCCCGGTAACCGCCTGGCACCGATACCCTCCGCTCTGACGCATGACACAGGCATGGCACTGCCCTGAATGACTCTGTTTGAGCCAGAGCAGAGCTGTCAGACAAACGGCCACCCTTCACTTCCAAATAATCCCCCCGAGCCCCTATTCCACTGATTAATTACCCTCCCCGTTCTACAGTCCCGGTTCATTCCAGCCCAGGGTCTCGCTCCCGCTGCCCACCATGGGACCTGCTAGGCCGCCGGGCCCCTGATCAAATACTTCTCCCCGGGCAGGTACTGACAGACTGGGATCAGGCCACCCCTTCGCTGCTTCTCTGCGATGCTAAACAGCCGGAGCTCCACGGGTCTCTCACTCAAGGCAGGTTTCGAAGCCTTTAATCTGGCACGCCCCAAACTTTTCACGGTC
Source organism: Emys orbicularis (assembly GCF_028017835.1). Classification (NCBI taxonomy): domain Eukaryota; kingdom Metazoa; phylum Chordata; order Testudines; family Emydidae; genus Emys; species Emys orbicularis. Next base: position 3,556,449 of record NC_088683.1, read on the forward strand.
ACGCCCCACTTTACCCCCTGCCCTCTCGGGAGCCAGGAGTGGGGCCACAGCTCGGGGGGGTGGGGGGGGCGGAGGGAGGCGCAGACAGAGGTAAGGGGGCCGAGGCTGGGGCTGGAGCTGGGGTCGGTCCAAGGCTGGGGCTGGGGGCACCGGGAGCAGAACTGCAGCTGGGGGCTGAGGATGGGGGCAGGGCTGGGGACAGGCCACGATCGGGGGCCAAGGCTTGGGCTGGAGCAGAGCTGGGTGGCACTCCCACTCACCACCACCCCGTACGTTCCTCTGGGCCCCCTGGGGGGGCGCCCCACAGTTTGGGGCTCTCTGCTTTAAGAATTCTCATGGCTCTTTCCTGCCCCTTTTCTCCTCTGGCGCCGGTTTGTAAGTGCCTGGGGCGTAGCTGCACCTGGCCCGGGCACAGACGGACGATCTGGGGGCCTGGTTCGCTGTGCTACACCGAGAACCCGGGTGCGGCAAGGTCCCGGCGGGATCAGACGGCTCCTGGCAGGGCTGGAGCTTCCCCCTCCCGAACGGGAGCCGCAGCACAGGGGGCGAAGCTCATTTGAATTGAAACTACGGCCCCTTCCCTCCCGAACAACCTCTCTCTGGGTCTGTCCCTCCTGCAGGCTCTGTGCCAAGCCCCCCCTGCTCACAATCCGGCCTGGCGGCTCCTTACACCTACCGGGCATGGCGCTGCCCTCCCTGGATCTACCCTGGTGACTTCCCCAGGGCCCCGCCAATGCCCACACATCCTATTCCTACCCTTTGTTTCCTGCCTTTTAACCAGTTACTGATCCATGAGAGAACCTTCCCTTTTGCCCCATGGCGGCTCACTTTGCTCAAGAGCCTTTGGTGAGGGACCTTGTCAAAGGCCTTCTGAAAATCTAAGTCCACTATATCCACTGGATCCCCTTGGTCCAGTGGATGATGGACGGATGGACAGACGGATGGGGCACCTTCTGGGGAGCTGGAGCCTCGCCCCCGCTGGCCAGAGGAGGGGAAGTAGCCGAGCTGCTCCCCGTGGCCCCGAGCCCATCACCCACCCTCCCCCCGAGCCCCTGCCGCGCCGCACGGTCCCTCACGTACCCAGTGCCCAGGTGGGCCGAGCTGCAAGAGGGACTGGTGCAGCTGTGGGCGTGAGCGTGGGGAGAGGCTCCCCCCCAGGGCTCGCCCGTTACCGAGGGCCTGGCCCAGGGAGCCACTTGCTGCCGGGAGCGAGCACGTGGCTCACCCTGGGGAGGTGCCGGCTGGGCACGCTGCCCACACCCTGCAGGCCACATGGCCTCACCCGGCCCAGCCGGGCCGGGAGCAGTGGAGCTGCCGGGGGGACGGGCCCTGTGTGACTCGGCTCTGATTCCTCATGGCTGGTTCCTGAGCTCGGCGCTCCCAGCCAGACGGGAGCAGCTCCCCACAGGCCCCCGAGGAAGGAGAGAGGAGTCGGGGCAATCCCCCCCCCAGCCCTGCCTTGTCCCATCCCACTGCAGTTACACGATGCCCCCCCTTTCCCCGCCGCCACCTACCTGTCTCCACGTCCTGCACGTAGAAGTGCAGCTCGTCGGTGATCTCCGTCACGAAGACCGGCTTGTAGCTGGCGGTTCGCTCCTTCTCCTCCAGCACCGGCACCACCTCCTCCACCGGCGCCTCCTCGTACTGGGACCAGACCTGCCGAGGAGAGGAGACCGGGGCTGAGAGACGGAGCGGGCGAGGGGCACCAAGGCGTTCTCCGTGGGACCCCCTGGTCCAGCGCTGACCCAGTGCACCGGGGAGCCCAGGGCTGGCACAGCAGGCGGCGGTGCGGGTCGGGACTGAGGGGCAGCGACAGAGCTGTGTGCCTGGGCAGCTCAGGGCTGGGATGGCGAAGGGGTGCTGTGGGTTGGGATTAAAGGACACTGGCAGAGCTGGGGGGCAGGGGGGAGCCCAGGGCTGGGATAGCAGGGGGCTGTGGGTCTGGATAGAGGGGCATTGATGGGTAGAGAGCAGTTACACGCTGCAGCTCGGCAGGCTCAGGGGAAGGGGTGGGCTCCTGGCACCAGTGTGTTATTAACCATCCAAAGCTCCCTCCCTCTGGGCCAGACTCTGCTGCGGCTTCACCACCTACCCCCAGGTGACTCTGGATTCACACCAGGCGCAGCAGCCCGTGGCCCGGAGCTGCTGGGAGGGGGAAGGCCCCTGGGCTAGCACGGACCAGATGTGCAGGGTGCAGCCCGGGCACCAGGGCCTGGCCAGGGCGCTGGGAAATGCCGGAATGGCAGTACCACCCTACCAGCCCCGGTTTGAGCCGGTGCAGCTCAGGTGCCCTGCGAGTGGCTGCAGCCCTTGGCAATGCCCCAGGCAGCAGTGCCCAGCCAGCCCGGCCCGTGCCCACGCCCTGGGAAGGACGCAGCTGCTGAGCAGTGACCTCTCCTCCCCTAGCCCCGCGCTGAGCGGCGCCGGCACCCCGGCGTTCAGGCTGGCAGGAGCGGGCCGGGACGCTGATTGGACGTGACAGCGTGTCACGTCCAATCCCGTCGCTCGGAGGCTGAACAAGCAGCGGGGGCTGTCACAGGCGGCCAGCGACACAGGCCAGCCGACGGTGCGGGCGCAGCAGAACGCACACACACCTGCTGCCACGGGGAGCAGAAACCCCCTCACGCTCGGGGCTGAGACGAGGGAGCAGCTGGCGGGGAGCAGACCCCAGCCCCCGCCAGACCGAGGGGGCACCGCAGCCTGCAGCCGGGTTACCGGCACGGCCGAGTTGGATGGAGCTGCCCCGGCTCGCGGCAGTGAGGAGGAAGGATCGGATCAGACCCAGCCTGAGCAACGAGAATGGATCAACTGGTCACATCGACTGCCTGCCTCACCCCCGGCCGATCGCTGGCCAGCCCAGAGAGCTCCCCACAGGCTGCGAGTGCGCCACAGACACCAGAGAGCAGGCTCTGGCCAAAGCAAGCAGCCCAGCGAGCGAGCTGCGGCCGGGGTGCCACCTGGGGCCAGGGAAAGGGCACGGCTGGCGCTGCCCCCCTCAGACACCGGCGTTGGGGCAGGGAAGCAGCCAGGCAGACGAGGCACCTGCTTCGGACCGGGACCGGCTCTGCAGAGCGCGGCTTCCCCGTGACGGGGGCTCTTTGGAGCCACCAAAGCGCTGCCCCTCAGAGAGAGGTGCCCGTACCCGGGCACACAGCCACCTCTGAGAACGGGGCCTGCAGTGACCTGCCCACGGCCCCTCGCTGAGTCAGCCGCGGCACGAGGACCTCTCCCCCTCCCCCCGGAAGCCACCACAGGGTCCCTGCGCGCGGACACCACAAGGAGACGCTGCTGAGCACAGGCAGGACGGTTCCCTGGGCTGAGTTCTCATGGGTGCGCGGTGCCCTGGGCTGGGCACTTCCCTTCACCCGGCTCCTTCCAGCCCCCTGAGTCAGCGCCCCCCACCCCTGGCAGGGCTCCCGGCACCCCCAGAGCACGGGGCAGCCGTGCTGAGCTCACCCCGCTCACGGACCGAGGCAGCCACCATCCCGGGGAGGAGCCGACAGCGGGGTGCCCAGCCGGGCCTTGTGCCCATGGCACCTGAACCAAGGGCTGGCCTGTGGGGGAGTCCTGGCACCTGTCCCAGGCCCAGTGCCTGGCAGCCACGCACGCTTGGGACCATGGTCAGCCCCCATGGTGCTGCAGGCAAGGCACCTCCAGCACTACTGCCTGTCCTGCCACCGGCCGCCCCGTATCATCCGAGCGGCCCCCAGGTTGTGAAGGGCTCCAAGATCCAGGCTGGTTAGATACCGAGGTGACAGGTGGGCACCTTCCAGGACAGAGACGGGGGCATGGGCATCTGGCCCCCATCACAACCGAGTGCTACGGGCTGCCGGAGCTACAGCCCCTGGGGTCCCACACCTCCTGCTGGCACCGCAGCTGCTCAGGCCTGACTGCCCGGGTAGCAAGGGACCCCAGCTCCACTCGCCCGCCCAGCACCAGGCTCTGGCCGGGGGAGGAGCCCATCAGCCATCTCCCAAGGCTGGAGCTGTGCTGCCCCAGCCCTGAGACCCTGCCCGCGGGGCACGGAGCCAGGGCTGCCCGTGGGGCACGGAGCCAGGGCTCTGCCCAGGCTGCTCCCAGGGTCAGTGGCACACCTCGGGCTAGAACCCAGGAGTCCTGACCCCATTTCCACACCCCCCCCTAACCCACAGACCCCCACCTTGGCCCAGAGTTGGGAACCCAGGAGTCCTGACCCCACCCCCAACTCACTAGAATCCACTCCCCTCCCAGCCTGGGAGAGAACCCAGGAGTTCTGGTGCCTGTTCTGAGCACTGACACGGGAACACAAACCCGCCGGCGCCAGTAGGGGCAGCCCGAGAGGCGGCCGAACAGCCGCTGCGAATGGCTGAGCGAGGCAGCTCGGTGCCAGGGGGCCTGTCCAGCCTGTCCCTGCTACGAAGGAGCCGGGGTGGGGGGCTCACTACAAACACCGTCTGCCCCGGACCAGAGCCCAGGCACTGACAACATGGGGCCCAGCCCCAGACAATGCCCATGGCTGGCACGTGCCGCTGCTGGCGTTGGGGGACCCTGTTCTCAGAGCCAGCCACAGCCACCGCCAATACCTCCGCCCCACGCCGGCGGTAGCCACAGCTCTGCAAGGGGGACTCTGGGACGGGACAGAGCGGCTCTCCAGGGCACGCAGCCAAATGCAGACTCCAGGCTGGGCACAGGGGCTATGCCAGCCCAGCACAGGGTCTCCCGGTGCTTACCGAGGGCCAGAACCCTGGGGGGAGCTGCACGTGGGATGGGAACGCCGAGCCAGCACTGCAGTCCTGTGGCTGGGGAGGAGCCCCCCCCCCCATGCAAAGTTCACCCCAGCCCCTGGGAGCACAGGCCTCTGGGGACAGATGCCTGCTCGCGGCGCCCCTGGGTAGCCGAGTCAGCGGCTGGAATGGCTCAAGCTGGGCCTGGATTCTCTGCAGTCCGAGCCAGGACGGAAAGGGGCCGGCGTCGAAGGGAAAGACTGAAAGGCACTGGGGGGAATCGGTGCTGAGACGGTTAGCCGGACAGAGCCCGGGGGCCACCGGGACACCAGCGGGGCTGGGCTCAGCACAGGGCCGTATTCGCCGGGGCGGGCAGGCCTGGGCAAGGCTCCACCAGCTGAGGATCTGGCCCGGATCATTTTGGGATTTCATTTACCCGGATTCTCGCTGCCTGTGCCGGGGCGGGTGGGACCGGGACTGTCCCTGAAGGCAGCTCTCCTCCCAGGGACAGTGTGGAGAGACGCGGGACGCCCAGCTCAGGCTGACACTGAGCTACACGGCCGCTGGCTAGACTCTGCTCTGCCCCTGCCGCGCTTGGGCACTGCACCTCGGGCTGCTCCTTGTCTGAATCCTTGCCAGCCTGTAACCCAGCAGAGAGGTCCCTGGGCCGGGCCAGCTTTGGGACCACTGCGTGGACAGCCAGGTGCTTGCCGGCTGCGGATCCTGCTGCCTGCCTATCAGTTTGGGGACTCTCCTTCGACTGCCCCTGCGCCTGGGGTGGGCCCTGCTGCAATGTGCCCTGGGGCGGGGCTGCGGCGAGCGGAGGGTGGCAGGGAACAGGATCATCCGGTTCGGGGGCCAGCGCAGGGCTGCTCCCCGCTGTGCGCTCCAGCCCTTTGCCCTGTTACAAAGCGTCCCAGGCCAGGAGGCTTCCCAGCATCTCTCTGCCAGGGGGCTTGCTGGTATCCAGCCTAAATTGCCCCTGGCTCTGCTCTGGCCTCGTGCGCTGTTTGCAAAGCGCAGCGGCCGTGAGTCACCAGTGGTTCATTTAGCCAGGTGGCCCTGGTGTGTGCTGCCCAGCGCTGCCAGCCCAGAGGGGCCAGGGCTCTGCCCGCAGCAAGCACCCAGCCGAGGGGGCAGAGACCGAGCAGGCCCTGCCCTTCCCGGCCAGGGGAGTGGCTCACTCTGCCGGGTACAGGTCAGCGTCTCTCCGCCTGCCCCAGCCAGGGCTGCGGGAGTCTGGAGCCGGGGTGCAGGCAGTGCGAGCCAGCTGGGAAGGGAGCAGGCAGAGGTGGCTGCAGGGACCCCGCGAAGGGAGAGATCAAGCACAGGGCACACGCAGCCCCACGGAGAAGAGAAGCAGCAGGCGGCGAGCCCAGGGCAGGGACACTGCGCAGGATTCACTTTCTGACAGCGAACTCCCAGCTCACGTGAGGTCTGCCTGCCTCTCCAGGGGGCCGGGAACCAGGCTGGGGGTCGGGGAGTGCTCACGAGGCAGCAGCCTCTGCCCACCCCCCAGCTGGGCTAGGGAGTGGTGGCACTCTTCCTATGCAATCCTACAGCAGCCAGCCCCAGCGCTGGGGGTCACTTGATCGCAGGCTCAGCTCTCACAGACATGGGGGGGATCAAGGGGGGGCTTACGCGCGCTGGTCCCTGCTTATCAGAGCACGCACACTTTCATGTGATCTCCCCCAGCTGCTGAATCAGCCCCTGGATGTAATTAATGGAAGAATTAAGCGGACTGCTGGCTGGAGCCCCAGGGGCCCCGCACGCCACTCGTGAAGCGCTCCCAACAGACCACATTCAATTAAGCCTAGAAGACGGCTAGCTGGCTCCGCGCACCACAGGGGCTTCCCTCGAATGCAGGAGCTCACTGCGTGCTCCCGAGCCCTGGCGCGGGCCGGGCGTTCCGCAGAGGGGTCCTTTCCGAGGGGCTGAAGCTACATACATCGATGTCACTTTCCCCTTCCCCTCAGCACCAGAATCTCGTCCGCTGCAGCGTTGGCTGGTGGCATCCCGCTGTCACAGGCTGGCACTCGGGGATCCAAGCGGACACGGGATGTTCCTCTCCCTGGTCTCAGAACACCCCCCACCCGGATCTGTCCTGCCAGTGCCTCCCGGCTGGGGCCACTGCGCTGGCAGCTGCCGCAGCCTCTGGGGCAGGTGTGTGAGTGGGCACTGGCGGGACGAGGTGGATTGCGCCGCGCCTGGCAGACTGAGAAGGTGCCGCGCTGTGAGCGGCCTTTGCGTTGTTAGGGTGCGGCGTGGCCGAGGAGAATGTGCGTATCCAGCCCGTCTGACCGGGCGGCCTCCGAGCCTGCCTGCTCTGGTTGCGGCATGGGCAGTGCCGCGGCAGCGAGTGGACGGTGTCCAAAGGCAGCAGCCGGAGGTAGCACAGCTCCTGTTGGCTTATAAACATTCGCTCCGTCTCTGGATCAGACAGCTGCCCGCGTGGTGGGGTCATGAAACCCCGTTCGCTGGTTCCCAGCGCTAGCTGGTAAGTGACAAGGTGAGTTTAGGCCAAACTACGTGGAATTCATTCACCCCCATCAGCCCTGCAGCATAGGCCAGGCGTGTCCCTATGGAGGCCTGACACCGGACTAGATGGGCCAATGGTCTGGAAGCAGCAGCGGAGGCGGGGACTCCAGGCCTGACCTGGGACGAACAGGTGACCTACTTTAAGTGTTAGGGCTGTTTGGAAGATCCCTGTGATTCACATCTCACGGCTGCCGGTTCCCCCTTCCCCTAATACGCCCCGCCCTGCTTATTAACTCAACCAACCCCAGACTCCCTTGGCCAGGCGCTCTGCCCTCTTGGGCTCCCCCTCCAGCTTTGTTCCAGCCACTGTCTCCCACCTTCACCTGCCAATACCCACGATGGCGGATGGTATTTAAAACCTCAAGCCACGCAGCCCTGTTCATTGGAATGCCAGCCAACCCAGCAAGACACTGCGCCCAGCTGGGCTGCCTTAGCTCTGGATGTCCTTATTACTCAGCGCCCAAACGTTCCTTGAGTCCTGCTAGGCTCCCAGCCTCCTGACATCCTGCAGCAGTGAGTTCCACAGGCCCCACGCGGAGGCGGCTTCCCTATCCTCAGTGCCGCTGTCCTTTCCTCTCCAGGCCCCCTTGCTCTCGTACGACAAGATGCAGTGGCCGGGAATCCCTGCTCTCACCCATCCCAGGCAGCATTTCCTGCGTCTGTAGTGCGTCCCCGGAGAGCTGGGAGGCGTACGGCAGGCCCAGGCTGCGTGGCTCCCGGGAGGGAAGCGAAGGGACTCCTGACAGCCCCGGCATGTTAATGTGTTTTACTGGGTTGATTTTCCCCACTCCTTGCCTCTGACACAAATGCAGAGTGATGGGGCCTGTCAGGCAGGCAGCAGCCAGACAAGAGGGCAATAAAACAATTAACTGCCGAGTAAACCCTGCTTTAATTGTCAGGTCACGCTGGCTCGCACACAGGCTCCTACGCTGGAAACCTCCTCTGACCTGGCAGGCTCCCCGGCGGGCGCTCGGGGGAGAAGGGCTTCGGGCACCAGCTGTACCAAACAGCGGCGATGCTCCGGAGCGCGGCCAGGAGCCGTGCAGTAACCCCCGGCCTGCGCTGCAGCACCTGGACCTCGCCTGGGAAGGGCATTTCCCTGCACAAGCTGGGCATGCTCAGAGCCCCACGGCCCTGCCTCCCTCCTGCCAGGACACCGGAGGCTCGGCCCCCCCTCTCCAAGCTGATGGGCTGGCCAAGGGCCAAACCCAGATGTTCTTCCACCTGCCCCATGGTGCTTATAGGACCCAACCCCCATGTATCCAAACTCGGGAGGCTCCCAAGCAGTTGCTGCCCCACAGACGCATGTTTCAGAGCTACCCGACAGCCCATGTGGGGCTGCATGGAGCTCAGGGGGCAGCAATCCTCCCCCCCACCCCCCGCTGGGATGGCTCCACCAGGGCAGGGGGCAGAGCAGCAGAGCGCACCCGCTGGGATCCCGGGCTGCAGCACAGACCTGGCCTGGCGGGGCGAAGGAGCCTGGCGCTAGGACGGACCCGCTAGGTCGCTGGATCACCCAGGCCAAGATTCATCTGGGGCTTCAGGCTGCAAGATGGGTGCCCCCAAGGGAACGGCGCTGGGAGCGGCTCCGGGGCGGAGGCGGCGCCTGGGAGCGGCTCCGGGGCGGAGGCGGCGCCTGGGAGCAGCTCCAGGGCAGAGGCAGCGCCTGGGAAGGGGCTGGGAGTGGTGCCAGGGCGGAGGCGGCGCCTGGGAGCAGCTCCGGGGTGGAGGCAGCGCCCGGGAAGGGGCTGGCAGCGGCTCTGGGGCAGAGGCGGCGCCCGGGAAGGGGCTGGCAGCGGTGCCAGGGCGGAGGCGGCGCCTGGGAAGGGGCTGGGAGCGGCTCCGGGGCAGAGGTAGCGCCCGGGAGCGGCTCCGGGGCAGAGGCAGCGCCCGGGAAGGGGCTCGAAGCGGCTCCGGGGCAGGGCGGTGCCCGGGAAGGGGCTGGGAGCCGGCTCCGGGGCGGAGGCGGCGCAAGATTTCCATCTGGGGGCCACGCGGGACCGTCCCAACGCCCCAGCCGATCAATTCCAAACCACCGGGGGGTGTCTGGGCGTCAATGGCAGGACCCGACTAGTTTGGGGGGAGCGAGGGCCCCACGGAACCCCTGGTATCTGGTCAGCAGAGCCCCAGCCTCCGGCACCGCAAAGTCTCTACGGATCCCAGCAGAACCTCACCCCTTCCCGCACCCCCCCATCTCATCTCTCGCCACCCCCCAACACAGCTTAAACATGCAGACACCTGCGGGGGAAGGGGGACATTGGGGGGCAGACAAAACCACTGGCTGGGGGGCAGGGGCGGAACTGGGGGCACACGGAGCCCCTGGCATGGGGGAGGGGAGGAACGGGGGGCACACGGAGCCCCTGGCATGGGGGAGGGGCAGAACGGGGGCACACAGAGCCCCTGGCATGGGGGAGGGGCAGAACGGGGGCACACAGAGCCCCTGGCATGGGGGAGGGGTGGAACATGGGCACCGAGTGCCTAGCATGGGGGAGGGGCAGAACGGGGGTATACAGAGCCCCTGGAATGGGGGAGTGGCAGAACGGGGGCACACAGAGCCCCTGGCATGGGGGAGGGGCAGAACGGGGGCACACAGAGCCCCTGGCATGGGGGAGGGGCAGAACGGGGGCACACAGAGCCCCTGGCATGGGGGAGGGGCGGAACGAGAGGCACATGGAGCACATGGAGCCCCTGGCATGGGGGAGGGGCAGAACGGGGGCACACGGAGCCCCTGGCATGGGGGAGGGGCAGAACGGGGGCACACGGAGCCCCTGGCATGGGGGAGGGGCGGAACGGGGGCACACAAAGCCCCTGGCATGGGGGAGGGGCGGAACGGGGGCACACAGAGCCCCTGGCATGGGGGAGGGGCGGAACGGGAGGCACATGTAGCACATGGAGCCCCTGGCATGGGGGAGGGGCAGAACGGGGGCACACGGAGCCCCTGGCATGGGGGAGGGGCGGAACGGGGGCACACGGAGCCCCTGGCATGGGGGAGGGGCGGAACGGGGGCACACAAAGCCCCTGGCATGGCGGAGGGGCGGAACGGGGGCACACAAAGCCCCTGGCATGGCGGAGGGGCAGAACGGGGGCACACGGAGCCCCTGGCATGGGGGAGGGTGCACAGGGTCCTCGGGGGGATGGAGGGGTGCAAAGCGCCCCGCTGACTGCACTGAGCTCAGCCGCCAGGAGCAGCGGAGGGAGGGATGCCCCTGTTCGTCACCGCAGCCTGTGGGGAGTCAGGGGCAGGGAGAGGTGGTGACGTGGCCAGGCCCCCCTGGAACAGAACCTAGGGGCCCCGAGTGCCCCACTACAACCACTAGGCCCCGCTCCCCCCAGAGCCATCTGCCTGCGCTCACGCCAGCGCCTGTCCCTCTAAGGAGGCACCTCGCTGGGAGCAAAGCAGGTTTCCCTGGCTAGCCCCTCCGGCGACCTCCCGCCTTGCCGCTGCGTGGTGGAGTTGGAGGCGCGGCCGGGGCAGAGGGCGCGGCCTGCTGGGATCTCCAGGGATGCAGGGATCCCTCCCCAGGCCCGCGTGTTGTGCACGGCCTGTCCCTGTCGTTGGCCAGGGCACCCCGCAGAATGGGCTGTGGGGTACGGGGTCCCCAGGGGGAACGAGGCAGCGGCAGCTTTCCCACGTCAGCTGGTCGAGGCAAACCCCAGGCTGCTCCCTCGTGCCCCTGGCAGGCCCCAGGAGGCTGTGGTGGTGCAGCCGTGCGGGATCCCACCCCAGGCCAGGCCAGGCGAGCGGGTAGCGACCCATGCTGGCACATTCCCAGCGCCCTCCCCTGCTCAGCAACCCGCAGGCGGGCACTGCCAGCCGCCTGGTCTCCAGGAGTCAGAGGGAGGCATGTGGGGTCAGGAGCTGGGAGGACAGCTGGGGGGCTGGGCCGGCGGAGGCCCCCTTCGCCCTGGTGCTGGGGGATGCAGCGGGAGAGCCCCAGGCAGGGAAGGGACCAGGCCCCTCCTGGCAGCTCCCTCTCCTGTGGAACGGACCCATCTCTTACCTTCTCCTTCTTCTGCTTGGCAGCCTCCTCCGCGGACAGCAGGGCCTTGTAGTAGGAGCTGCGCTCGGCCGTGAAGTGCACCTTGGAGAGCGCGTGCTCCACCAGCGCCACCGACAGGTTCACCCCCTCGATGTGCAGCCAGCCAATGAAGTTCCCAGCCTTGTCCATGCTCTCCACTTCCACCTCCACCTGCGGGCACAGACGGGCAGGCCAGTCAGCGTGCGGCCGGGGGGGGGCGGTGGGCCTGGAGCCGAGGGGCAGGGGGAGCATGGGGGGGCGGGGGAGCGACTGGCAGAGCATGGGGGCCAAGGAGGTGCCTAGCACAACGCGGGGCCAGGCAGAAGGCAGGAGCCGGGGGGTGACTGGCGGAGCGCGGGGGCAGAGGGGGGTGCCTAGCAGAACGTGGGGACAGGCAGAAGGCAGGGGCTGGGGGGTGTGTGACTGGCGGAGCGCGAGGGCCGGGGGTGGGGGGGTGGGTGCCTAGCAGAACGTGGGGACAGGCAGAAGGCAGGCTGCTCACGCTCTCCCATCCCCAGAGCAGGTGGTGATTGCGTTGGGGGCGAGCCATTTGACAGATCACCCCCTTCCCCTGGGTCGCTGAGTAAATCTGAGCTGGACGGCTGCCCAGAGGAATGTCCCCTCCTGCGCTCAGTCATGACATGGCCAGCACCACTGCCCTCTATTGGGCACGTTCAGAACAACATGCCTGCGGGTCATAGGTCCTATATGCTAACAGCTGCTGGGGAGTCTCCTCTAGCTCACCTGGTCAGAGCTGTTGCTTTGAGAGCAGAGGGGGCTGGGTCCTAACCCTGCTATTGCTGGGGAGTCCCGAGCCAGCCCAGGCGAGAGCCAGAGGATTGTGGTAGTTTGCCAAGTGGCTAATGCCCTCTCGCACACAGAACAAGCTGGCACTGAGAAGGCGTTTTGGAACAGGACGGAGCCAATCACCACCCAGTGGGCTCAGCATCGGTGCTGGGACCAGGGGGGCTGCCACCCCCCCGGTTTGAAGTGCTTTCCATTCTATCCAGGCATTACAGTTTGGTTCAATGGCTCTCAGCCCCCCTGGGTCGCTGCAGGCCACACCCCCCTTGGTCAGGTGAAGGCAGAGTGCCGCAGGCCATGCCATGTGGCTGCCCCATATGCTGCGGAGAGCTCATCTGGCCTGGTGCACAGACGACAGCCCCCACCCCTTTCTGCTGCAGCACCGGCTCCCTGCTCCACACGAGACCTCCAGCGGGCCACTGCCTGTGCCAGCCGCAGCCCCCCGGCGTCCCGGCCGCCGCCCGAGCGCTCGGAGCCGCGGCGAGGAGCCTGGGAGCTCTGGCTGCAAGAGCTGCTATTAAATATGCAGGGTCCCTCCCTCCCGCAATTATCATGCCACAGGGATCTCAAAAGGGAACCGTAGATGGGGAAAATGACACTCAAAGCAGCACAACTGATAAAAATTAGGTGTTCTATTCAGACAGCCGCACTGGCTGCCATGGCAACCAAAGTTCAACCGACGAAGTGCCCCGCCCCTCGCTGTGTCCTCCAGCAAAGCCCACCCAGAGGCACATGGGCAGGGGAGCCAGGCCACCATGGTGAGCAGGCAGCAGGGCCATGTCAGGAGCTCTCCTTGGGCTGGCAAATAGCGGCACTGCTAACACTCGGCCAGGGCACAAGGGAATCCTCCAAGCTCAACCCTCCATCGCAACTCCCACGGGCTTCCAATGCCCATGCTTCAGGGCTCCCAGCTGATCCCCAGGCCAGGTCAGGAGACAACTCGCCCCAGGCTACTGCACCAACCACCACCAAGGCTGCTTCTCTGCCCTGGCACAGGGTGCTGGAGGGCAACGTATGCACCAGCCCCGGCACACAGCTGCGCTGATGGGCGGTTTTGCACCCAGCATTAGTGGAGCCGGGGCCCCAAAGCAGACAGACGGTGAGCGTGGAGCAGGGTGGCACTCAGACCCCTGCCTGGTGCTGATCCTCTCTGGCTATCGTGCCATCCTTGGGTCTCCCCACAGTGTCCTCCCTACACCCCTAGGGCTGCCCTGCAGCACTTGGTCCAGGCGATCACAGGCTGAGCTCAGATCCTGCCCCCTGCGTTCACCTCTCCAGGCTGGACCAAGGCCTTTTTTCATGCGCATTAAGATACACCCTACACAAATCCTACAGCCGGCCACCACACCCCATTTTCATGGCGTGACGCTAGGGGGCCAGGGTCCCCGGGCCTCAGCTGAACCCTGCCAGCTCTGTAGCTGGAACCCGGCTGGCTCAGCTGTGTGGTTGGATCATTAGAACAGGTGTTGGCGTTACCGGTGTTCAGGCTTTATTGGATGCTTGAGAGTCGCTGCCGGCATGAGCCTCGCTTAGAGCATCTGTGTCCCTTAGTGTGGTAACATTTGCGCGGTTGTGTTGTGAGTCTCTGTGACTGTAAACCACCAGCCAGGAGAGACACTAACTCGTGGGAAGGGCTGAGCTCCATCCACCCCAGACAGACCATTGCGGGACAGTCAACGAGAGGACAACAGACGTGTTATTCTGCCTGCTCCCGTCAGCTCAGCTTTGCAGCCCAAAGCACGCTGGGAGAAGAGACTAAAGCCCCTAAGGAGAAGGAAAAAGTGATTCCTCTTCTGTAACTTGTTCCTCGAGATACCTTGCATGTGCCCATTCCACTGCTGGAGAACTTTCTTCCCGTCTGTGGTACCCAGCGGGGTGGCCTCTGCCGTCTGATGCCACTGCACATGGGTAGCAGAGCCGCCTCCGACCCTCAGCTCTTTCGCCCCACACAGACTCCAACAGAGAGGGGAAGGCAGCGGGGCGTGGAAGGGACCCTTACTGAAAGGTAGGGAACCGTTTCTCCTTCGTGTGCTTGCACCTGTCCATTCCACTGCGGGCGAGTCCCAAGCAGACAAACCCGGAGGAGGGCTTGGAGTGTGACAGCCCGTTGGACACCGGCCTGTCCACAGACTGGCAGGGAATGGCATCAGGAGAAGCAGAGGTGTGGACTGATGACCGAGTTGCTGCTTTGCAAATGTCTAAGATCGGCACTTCTAGAACCGTGGGGTTAGGAGAGACCTCCAGGATTTTTTTCATAGATTCATAGATTCTAGGACTGGAAGGGACCTCGAGAGGTCATCGAGTCCAGTCCCCTGCCCGCATGGCAGGACCAAATACTGTCTAGATCATCCCTGATAGACATTTATCTAACCTACTCTTAAATATCTCCAGAGATGGAGATTCCACAACCTCCCTAGGCAATTTATTCCAGTGTTTAACCACCCTGACAGTTAGGAACTTTTTCCTAATGTCCAACCTAGACCTCCCTTGCTGCAGTTTAAGCCCATTGCTTCTTGTTCTATCCTCAGAGGCTAAGGTGAACAAGTTTTCTCCCTCCTCCTTATGACACCCTTTTAGATACCTGAAAACTGCTATCATGTCCCCTCTCAGTCTTCTCTTTTCCAAACTAAACAAACCCAATTCTTTCAGCCTTCCTTCATAGGTCATGTTCTCAAGACCTTTAATCATTCTTGTTGCTCTTCTCTGGACCCTTTCCAATTTCTCCACATCTTTCTTGAAATGCAGTGCCCAGAACTGGACACAATACTCCAGCTGAGGCCTAACCAGAGCAGAGCAGAGCGGAAGGATGACTTCTCGTGTCTTGCTCACAACACACCTGTTAATACATCCCAGAATCATGTTTGCTTTTTTTGCAACAGCATCACACTGTTGATTCATATTTAGCTTGTGGTCCACTATAACCCCTAGATCCCTTTCTGCCGTACTCCTTCCTAGACAGTCTCTTCCCATTCTGTATGTGTGAAACTAATTGTTCCTTCCTAAGTGGAGCACTTTGCATTTGTCTTTGTTAAACTTCATCCTGTTTAACTCAGACCATTTCTTCAATTTGTCCAGATCATTTTGAATTATGCAGGATCTGTTGTGTCTAAACCACCCAGGACAGATGGCTCCAGCCTCCTTTGGAAGGAGCTTCCCCGACCTCCCGAGGCGCCTGTTCCATTGTCCTGCTGCTCTGACAGTTAGGAAGTTTTTCCTGAGATTTAATCTCAATCTGCTCTGCTGTAGTTTGAGCCCATTGCCCCTTGTCCTGCCCTCTGTGGCAAGAGAGAACAGCTTCCTCCATCTTTTTATGGCAGCCTTCCAAGTATCTGAAGACCGCTGTCACCTCCCCCCTTCATCTCCTCTTTTCCAAACTAAACACACCCCGTTCCTTCAGCCTTTGCGCCTATGGTTGGTGTTCCATCCCTTTGAGCACTTGCACCGAAAAGCCGCTGACGCTGCCTGGGCACTAGTGGAACAGGCCGATGCCCTAGCTGGCAGGGCTGCATTAGCCACCCGGCAGCACAAACCGCTGCCCGAAGAGACAGAAGAGGAGAAACTGGATCAGTGGAAGTGGAAACTGGATCAGCCCTTAGCCCTGTCTGCAACCACCATGAAGTCTGTGGGGCTCTAAGGGCTTGGGAAGCTCCAGGGAGGAAGCGAACGCCATTCTTGCACCCAATGAACCAAGTCTCTCCTCATCTCGCCGTGCAGGGGGCTGGGAAGAACGTCGGCAAAGAGACATGGGCCACCTTCGGGAGAGGGCAGAGAGAAACGTCATCCTCATGGAAAACGGTCTCGGGAGGCTCTGCCCCTCCCCCCCTCTGGCTGTGGGGATGGCCATCAGAAACGCTACCTTCACAGAGAGCCAGTAGCAAGGGGTTCCTTGGGCGAATCCTAATCACTTGGCTAGCCCCACGTTTGGATCCCGAGGGATGGGATCTGGCACATGCGGGTAGGGTCTGACCAAGCCCTTCAGGAATCTGGTGACGATGGGGCTGGAGAAAAGGGGCAGGAGGCTGAGACAGCTGCCAGGTGACCTCTTACAGGGCAAATGGCTGAGCGCTAACACTTTAGGTACAGAAGAGTCCAGTGTGAGGTTTAGGGGTGCGTGCTCTGAGGACCCAATGGAGCAGCGCTTCCATTTACCCAGCTTAGTGCCCCTAGTTGAGAGTTTTCTCCTATTCAGATGCATTTCCTGGACACCCGGAGAACAGGCTCATAGGCTGGGGTGGAGCAGGCGGCCACGGTCCTGAGAAATCACATCTGGATCCAGCCGGAGAGACAGCGGAGACTTGACTGAAAGGTCAGTAGGGTCGAGGCCCCGCCGGTGCGACAAGGATGAGACGAGCATCATCTTGTTTGACTTTGACCAAGGCCTGGGGCAGGAGGGGAAGCGGGGGAAGGCACACAGGAGTCAGTCTCTCCAGGGTAGCAGAGACGCATGCGTCAGGGAACCTGGGCTGAGACCATCCTGGGAACAGAATCCAGGGCGTTTTCGGTTGGACATGGCTGCAAACAGGTCCACTTGGGGAGTCCCCCAGCGCCGGAGGGTGGGTCTGGCGACGGCCGGGTGACCGGAAAGGTCCTGCTCAGTCGCTCTGTGGATGCGTTCTGGAAGGTACGCGGCCCCGAGACGAATCGAGCTGGTTATGGACAAGTCCCAGAGCGAGTTGCCTCCTGCTGTCTATGTTCGAATGGACAGACTCTTTCCTGCGACGGGTGGAGGGAGGCCGAAGAGGAGTCCCACAGCTCTTAACTCCCTGACATTGACCCACGAGCTGTTACACCCTGAGGTGACCGGAGCCCCCACAGGAGCCCCTCAACCCAGGGCTGCTGCTGCGTCTGTGACTAGCGGGGGGTGTCGCGGAGTGTGGGGGACTCAGGGCCCTGTACCCCCGGCTTCCTGCGATTCACCATGATCTCAGCCAGCCAGTAAAGCAGAAGGTTTATTTAGATGACAGGAACACAGTCCAAGACAGGTCTTGCAGGCACAGACAACAGGATCCCCCTCAGTTAGGTCCATCTTGGGGTCCCCGGGCACCCCAGCCCCCTTGGGAGGTCAGAGCCCTGTCTGCCTCCCAGCCATATCACCAGCCAGCTCCTCAAGACCCTCCCTTCAGCGACCCCTCCCACAGCCTTTGTTCAGTTTCCCCGGGCAAAGGTGTCACCTGGCCTCTAACCCCTTCCTGGGTTCTCATGTTACATGCTCAGGTATTCTGTCGGTCAGTCTCCCATCCCCCAATGCAGACTATCCTAGCCACACTCCCCTGTCAGCATTCAAAGACCACAGTAAGAACAGTCCCAGTTCGTCACAGGGGGATAACGGAGACCCCCCGGACTTTCCATGAGGAGAAAACTGCCCCAGCACTCCAAATGGGGACGAGTCGGGCGCGTGCCAACACTGACCATGCCGCAGCTCGCGGACGTCCAGCCCGGTGAGCTGAACCCCTGGGGCTACGCGGCCACGTGAGCCAGGAGGCCGAGGCAGGCCTGCACCGCGGTGAGAGGATGCGCCTCCAGTCGCAGCACGAGGCCCTGCAGCGTTTCCAACGGCCAAACTCCGTTCTCGGTCCAGGCTGCAGAACTGGTTTGTCTCCATTTCCCAGCGCCCCAGTGGACAGGACGGCAGACGCTGGGCGACACCTGAGCCTCGCACCGACCTTGGATCCGTCAGACGTCCGGGCACGGGAACAAAGAGAGGGAACCAAGGAACGGGCATCCTGCCCTCGACCAGCCCGTCAAAGGGTCTGTCCGGACTAGGCAGCTGATGCTGACAAGGAGTGTGGGGGGGTGCCGTCTCCTGTAACCCCTGCCCTCTGGAGGCCTCCCTGCGTCTCTGCCAGGCTGAGCAAGGAGCCCAGCCGCCCCGGCCCCCATCCCTTAACGAGAGGCCAATTAACACGGGCCAGCCCATCATCCCGGGCTAACGCTCTGCACCACCAGGCTCCAGGCTGGAGACCCGGCGACCGGTCAGCTACACCAGCCACATGGCAGAACCTGGCGAGAGCCTCGAGGGGCCAATCCCTGCCTTGGTCTGCCAGCTGATGCGTCTGCTCGGCAGCCCCAGACAGACCCCAGCAGCACGGCCGGCCAGGCAGGCGGTACCCAGAGGGATACCGGCAAGTTGGCAGGGGTGCAGAGATAGGACAAGAACGGCCTGGGGAGAGCAGTGTGTGGGGAACGAGCAACAGATGGCGCTTGGCTACGGGAGGAGCAAGAGACACCGTGTGCAAAGCCGGGACGGGAGGGAGCCCGCAGGAGGAGAGTATTCGATTGCTCGGGCCACTGGGGTGCCACTCGCCAGGTCTCATCAGGAAAATTTACACCGACTCTCCGCGGAGCTTCTGAGCCATGGGGTGCACCAGGCTGGGAAATCTTCTCCCCGGGGACGGGGCGGGAGCCCCACTGCTTGGGGCATTTACAATGGGACCGGGCTGAGCCCGAGCGGACGCTCCTACACCAGCTGATCCCCGCATCTCCAAGGCCTGGGCTGGAGGGGAACGCGGGCACGGCTGGGTTGGGCTGGCATTGCCCAGCAAAGGCACCGTGATCTCACACAGCAGCGAGCAGCACCGTGAACTCACAGGCACTTTTAAATCCCCGAGGGGGTTTGCAGGCAGCTGCCCCGAGCAGACGGTGCCCCTGCCTCTGCAGACAGAGCTCTCCAGCTGATGTGCACCGGGGACACTGGAGGGAAGAGGAAATAATTTCAAGGCAGCAAACTGCTCTTCCATGACCCTGCGTGTGCCACCTGCTGGCGCCAGGGCAGAGGGTGTTGGCAAGCTGTCTGGCAGTGGCTCAAAGCGCGGGTACACCAGTCTCGGGGCAGGCTGTCGGCAAACAGGGCACACACCCGACTGGCTGTGAGTTCTAGACTTACATTTCACCAACTAGTTCACACCGGGTGACTCCTCAGGCCCTGTAACAACCTGGAGCCACAGACAGTCCCCTTGGGCATGCCGCTCTGGCTTGCCACCCACGTGAGCATGCCTCCCTCGCAGCAACAGTCAGGGTACTGCCAGTCCCAAGGGACCAGTCACTTACCCCAGGTCAACTGCACTTTAGTGCTCACCCCAGAGACAACGCGTATAGCCAGTCCTGTGATCACCTATCTACCGATGCACTAACTAGGAAAAGGAAAGCAGAGAGCTATTTACAAGGTTAAAGCAAGTGACACACACCAGTGAGTTACAGCCTTAAGTTTCGAAAGACAACTTAAGCAAGCTCTCTATGTCCTTTAGGGCTAACCCAGGCCAAGCACTGGGGATCATTTGCTTATGCCAGGAAAACCTTGCCCCTCAGACTCCAAGCAGCAAATGAGACCCAGTTCCTCCTGGGTTGGCGTTTTTATTCCCTTCCCCGCTTCTGCTCTGAGCTGCAAACTCAGCTGACAGGAGGACTTCACCTGCATGACTCATCTCCACTGGGCACAGGGTGAATAACAAAGTCTTTTGTCCTCATTAATGTCCCACACTAGTGCGCCTGTGTCCATGGGCTGTCCCTGCCAGGCAGCCGTCCCACTTCCTGCTGGAGAGCAGCACTTCCCACTAGCTAATGGCTCTCTCCTGGCGGGTGATTTACAGAGACTCACAACACAAAACACTCCGATGTGCCCGTACAAGATGGGACACAGATGTTATCTGGGAGATTCACGCTGGCAGCTACTCAAGCATGCCATAAATTCTAAGCAGTGACTGCGTTCTCAGATCTCCAGTCCCTGCGTTACCAACCCTCACACGCAGCTCGGGGCCTGTCAGTGGCCAGCTGAGAGATGGGACCTTGGCATGAGCTGGCACCTGGTCTCCCAGGACGAGACCCCCGCGCGCCTGGCAGAGCTCATGCTGCTGTCTCTGAAGCCCTGGCAAACTGCAGTCCAAGAGCGACCTGCCCTCCCGGGCTGGCGTGGGGCAGAGAGCCAGGGGCTGCCCCGTTCTAAAGGCATCCATTACACTCCGGCGTCCTGCACCCGGGATCATTACAGCAGAATTCCAGAGGCCAAGAGCCCATTCCCACTACTCGAGCCTGCGCCCATCTGCTCCCATTGGCAGGAGGGGCTGTGCAGATGCAGCTGGGAAAGCCAATCCTCTCGGAGGGCAAAGCAGAGCTGTAGTCCGGGCATGCGCAGGAGCTGGCACCTGCATGCCGTGCCGACGGAGGTGGCTCCTGGTCTTGTTTTCCAGAGTCGGGGACAGAGCGGGAAGTGGCAGCGCCGGGTGCAGTCGCGAGGCCTGCTGAATGCAGCCCAGCTCTGGCTGCCTCAGCCGGGCACACAACACCCGCTGCTGTGCCAGCCAAGGCACCGCCTCCGCCAGCCAGTACCCCAGAGCCGGCCACTCCAACAGGGAGGCCTCCGCGGGCAGCGGAGGCTCCGAGCGAGCCAGTGGCTCCCAGGGAGGGTGCTGCGCCAGGCAGCAGGGATCAGGGCGACTGGGTGTAGGGGGGAGTGGGAGGTGAGGAGACTGGCATGACCAGGCAGAGGCAAGGAGGTGGACGCAGGGGTCGGGGCATTTCTGACCTGGTGTCCAGGCTGCCCTGTCAGGAGGTGACAGAGTAGGGAGTGAGCAGAGGCTGAAGGAGGCTGAGAGGGGCGACCCGGCTGCCAGTGCCTAGCCGACGGGGGCTCGCATCCAGGCGTCCTGCACCTACGGGCGGCCAGCACGCTCCCGCATGGTTACAGCCATTCCTATCAGCCTCCAAGCCCTGCGGTGGCCGGAAGGAACAGAGCGCGGGCAGGGTGGTCCCACGCCCTGGGCTGGGGAGAGGGAGAGGCCAGGCCGGGGGCCCTGGAGTTGCTAGCCTTGGCGGGTGGCTCGGCTCTCCGGAGAGCACGGCTGCTGTAATGGTGCGTTTTGCTCCCATGAATACTGCATGAGAGCTGCGGCGTGGCGCTGCGGGGAGAGCCCCGCGTTCAGCCAGCCGCCTGGGTCTGAAGCTCGCTGACATTAGCACTAATACAATACCATGAATAATGGATCGCCAGGCGCTGGAAAAGGCATTTTTGTGTTAGACGTGTACGCGGCCCTGATTAATGCCGGGCCCTCCACGGGCGAGGAGCCAGTCATCTCACCTTCACTGGCACACAGGCAACACGGCACCGTGACAGGCCCTGCTCCGAAGCTAAGTGGAGTCCAGGGCGTTGGAACGTGGAGGGGAGCCCGAGTCGGGGCTAAACAGCAGTGTCCCAGCTCATGCCACGAGCATCTGCCCCGCGGCATCCTCGGCTAATGCCAGCTGCAGGTGGGACTCTTCACTGCGCCGTATCACCAGACGTGGCGTCCTGCCCCAGAGGTGGCTGCATTGCAGCGGGGGCTAAGCGAGCCCTGGGGAGTTTAACTCCAAGCAGCGGTTTTTAATCCAGGGGGGCTGGAGGTGCATCGGGAAAGGCAGGAGGCTGTTCTGAAGCAGGGAGACACGGACTCACAGCCACGCTCATGAGAAAGCAGCTGAGCCCCCCTTCCCCGGCCGAATCCGTGGGCCGGAGGGAGCGCGCACGTCCCTGTACAGCGACTGAACCTGCTGCCAATGCCTGCCCAATTCCTGAGCGGCAGCTCCCTGTAATAGGAACACAGGTGTGCGCCGGCGAGAGAGCTGAAAGCTGCGGTGGATGGAAGGGGGGAAGAGACGCATATGCCTGCACCCACAGGCCAGGGAGGGGGCTGGCTCCCAGCGCTGGGATCCCAGGCATTTAGGACCCTTCCTCATGGCTCCCCCCTGAGGAAGCAGGGTCCATGTGCATGAAAGGGTGTTTGACCGCAGAGGGGCCGAGTGTAGCCGCTGGAGCACCCAGCCTCACGTCTCAGAACTCTTCCCAAGCTCCCCTCCTAGAGGCTGGGCAAACCTAAGGGGAAACTGAGGCACAGAGGGGGCACTGGCATCCAAGTGGTGGTGCCCTGTCACCACCTGACCCAGCCTCCTCCTGTGCTGCATGACGGGCTAAGGATCCAGCGCCTGACGCTGAGACATGCCCCAAGACAAGACTAGCGCTGGGCCCTTCCAGTTCCTGCCACGGGAGCGGGAGTCCACGGGGCAGCCCGAGGCGGGAAGACGCCGGACGTGGTGGCAGCCGACAGAGCGGCACACCTCCCCCAGCCAGGCCAGGCAAACGGCTGCTTTGATCGCCCAGCACATCGTCCCAATTGCTGGGCCTGGCAGCAGAGGTGCCCGCTCCCCTAGGCCGCGTCGATTGCTGCTCGGGAAGATGCGGAGCCGTCTCTGTTGCGTGGTGATCAATGGGCAGGCGTGAGATAACGGGAGACTTGGCAGGTCGGGCCGCGGCTGCTGCCGCTGCTCAGAGCTGGGCTTGGAGTCCTTCGGAGGGGAGGCCTACCAATGCAGCCTCGCCTCTGGCTTCTGGAAGTGATCCAGGCCCGTTCTTATCTCCGGTGCCCAGATCCTGACAGCTCTCCCCTGCGGCGCCACAGACAGCTCCGGCTGGTGGGCCAGTCCCCTCAACTGCCTTGGGGAACAGGTGTTTGCGGCGGGGCTTCCATCTGAGTCAGAGTCATTCCCAGGCCGAGCGCAGGGTAGGGCTCATCGCTGCCCAGGCTTCTCTCTCTTCCCCACTGCCGGCTTTCGCAGGTAACGCAGCCGCAGCCCTGCTCCCCGACAGCCATCTCAGCCTGCATTCCCGGCCCAGCCCCGGCGACAGCCACAACCTGCCGAGGGCTGCCCTTTCGCCAGGCAGTGCCAGGGCCCGCGTGGGCTCCAGGGCAGGGCAGGGCAGCACGCTTGCTGCCACTGAGACATTCGAAGCGGAGAGGAGAGACGCCGAGGCGCCGTGGAGAAGGCAGTAATCTCCAGAGTCCAAGCGCTCCCTGGTGCAGACTTGCCCAGCCAGGTGCGGGGAGGGCAGCTGCGGACACACATGCACCCTGCACTCCCTCTGCCCACTAAGGAGAGCCGACTTCCAAACGCTGTCCCTGAAACCCCCCAAGGGAGGAGGAAATTTAAAACCCAGAGCCTGCCCGCTGGCCAATAGATCAGGGAGCTAGTTCCCCATTCCAGTAACTGTACACGCCACATATCCCGCTTATCAAACGAAATGTTTAAAGAAGTGTCCCCCTCCCTCCCCCGCAGACACTGTTTATGGTTTTCTCCTCACCTTTCCAAGTACATTCATCAGCCCATTTTCCTTCCCTGCTCCAGATCGGCTCTGCATTACAAACTGCTGAGCGGCGCCGAGGGTTTACATCCCGCATTGCGAGGCGCAGGCGATGGCGGGTCGGAAGCCAGGGAGGCGAGATTTAGTGCCTCGGCTGGGGGAAAAGCTGAAGCTCCTCCGCGAGGGAAGGGGGCAAGGCGCAGGAGAAGGGACGATGAATTTAAGAGCTGGCGGGGTCAGAGGCCCAGCCAGTCTGGCTGATAAAAGCGAAAGCTCCCAGGACCCGGCGCTGCTATTAATGTCACCCCTCATGCATATGAGATATTTATACACAAATAAATCCACACCGTGGGAAGCTGAGCGGGACTTGTGCCGGAGCAGCCTGTGCCCTCGCTCACCCCGCACATGAACTGGACATCACGAGCCAGAGCAAAACGAGCAAAGCCCCTGACTTCCCTTCCCAGGAATCCTGCAGGCCAATAGCTCCCTGCCACACAGACAAGCCATCAGCTGCCTTCCCGCTCCCGGGCCACCGAACCGACCCACGGCCCGAGCAGAGTCCCCTGTGCCCAGAACAGGAGCAGGACACGAGGGGGCAGCGCACCCCCCGGCTGAGGGGTCCCAGCCCCCCCGCCCGAGGCTGCCCTCGAGGAGGCAGCAGGCAGCTGTCTCTGCTCCACGGCCGAGTCGGTTCTCAGCCCCTCTGCTGAGGCTGCCAGGCAGTGCCAAGTGCACCGTGTATTCACCATGTGGAACTGGCTCGAGACTCGCTAGCTTGTCCTGCGCCAGCCGCCGAAGGGCTGCGAGACGGCAAAGGCCGCGTCGCCCAGCACTGGCTGGATTCGACCCTGCGCCCCAGAGATCGAATGCTGAGCACACCCCTAGTCTCCTGCGCCAGCCCATTCCCTGCCTGTAAGCACAGGGGATACAAACACGCCGCGAGCCGGTCCCTCGCTCAGTACAACCCAGGGGCCACCAGGGCCGGAACGGGGCCAGTCTTTGCAGTGATCAATAGCTCCGTGAGAAATACACAGCCAGTGCTCGCCCTGCCTCCTCCGGGGCCAGGGTGGGGCACTGCTAATTCCCATCCCGGGTTTCACTTCATTCTGCTGCTGCCCGCTCTGCCCGCGGTGTATTGCCAGGACCAGGACTCACTGCTCCGAAGGGGAAAGCGCGCTGGGTGCAGCGGGCTGCTTAGCAAGGCCGGGCTCAGTGAGATCTCGAAAGTCAGCAGCACGTGGCTTGCACGGACGCAGCCAAACAGGAGGCAGATGCCCTCCTTGGGGAGAAGGTCCCTTGGGGAGCAGCACCCAGCTTTGCCCGGCTGAGGGGCAGGCTGCCACCCCCGGGAGTGTCACCGCTGCTCTCTGGTTAACATGGAGCGTGAGAAGCTTCCTGGGGGTAGGCAGGGTTGAGGCACGGTGCCACCACCTCTCCGCAGCCAGAGAACCTCACCTCAGCTCTCCGACACCCCCGGCCACAGGCGCTCAGTTCTCACGCAGGCTAGCGGCAGGTGCACCCCCATTGCGGCCCACCTCTTACTCACTGGACGCTGCCAGACTTCCCAGGTCCGTGGTTCCCAAAGGAACCGTTCACACCAGCTCGGGAGCGGCTCCGCTGAGCACCCAGATGAGAGGAAGCCAGGCTGCGGGTCTGTCACGCAGTGTGGGGGGAGACAAGGCCCTGCACCCCCGGCTTCCTGCGATTCACTGTGACTCTCAGCCAGCCAGTAAAGCAGAAGGGTTATTTAGACGACAGGAACACAGTCCAAGACAGGTCTTGCAGGTACAGACAACAGGACCCCCCCAGTTAGGTCCCTCTTGGGGGGCCAGGGCGGCCAGAGCCCTGTCTGGGCTCCCCTCCATTTCCCAGCCAGCTCCAAACTGAAACTCCCTCCAGCGTCTCCCTCAGCCTCTCCCCGGCTCCTCTCCCAGCCTTTGTCCAGTTTCCGGGCAGAGGTGTCACCTGGCCCCAACCCCCTCCTGGGTTCTCATGTCACATGCTCAGGTCTCCTCCCTCACGGCCAGTCTCCCAACCCCCAATGCAGACCGTCCTAGCCACACTCCCCTGCAACCTTCCCCGGCCAACACTCCCCACTCAGCATTCACAGACCACATTAAGAACAGTCCCAGTTCGTCACAGGGTCTAACAGCTCCGAGGCTCAGACGGCAGCAAACACAAACATGGGACAAAGGATGACGTGTAAAATAAACTCGCAAGCTGCATTCTAGAGCCTAACCGCTGCCCACACGCTGCCCTCCCGTCTCCTGGGTCCTGCCCACCCCGCGCCCTTCTCCCAGCGCGATCGGAAGATCAAGCGTCCCCCGATGCAGGGCGCCGGGGGGTCTGGCTGCATCTCCCGACAGATCAGCTGTGATGGGCGAACTTCACCTGAAAACAGCGTCCCCCCGCTCCTTACCTCTTCCTGTTCATTTCTTCTCCTGCCGTCCCTGCAAGCTCCTCCTGCACACGCCAGGGAAGGGAGCGTCTCCCATAGCCTGTCTGGGGGGACCTGGCCGAGGGTATGTCACCTGGGGCCCTGCCGCTAACTGCCCCGCCTTAGGAGCATGAGCTCCAGGGTCCAGACCCCTCTCCCAGTGCACTGCCCGCGCACACGCTTCCCAGAGATCACGCCGACCCGTGTGACACGGGCTTTCGGCAGAGACCTTGCCCGGGGAACTAGGATACCAGACCTCGAGGGTCCCTTAGACGCCCCTGTGCCCTCTGCCAGGCTGCCCTTGGGTCAGAGGGGGCCCTGCCCCGGCAGGCAAGAGTCTGTCTCTGCTCGAGGGGGCACAGGCAGGGACTGAGGGGCACAGGTAATTCTGGGGAGGCCTGGTGCTGCCAGGTACATATGGGCAGGGATCCACGCGGCTGCTGCGTCACACACGACCAGGAGCACAATGCCGGCCAGTCACAGCTGTATGGGGACCGGTTCAGGTTCCCCCGTTTGGCCGTGGCAGGGTTTCGGGTTACAGCTCCCCCCAGCGATTGCCCCGCCAATCTGCAGACAGGTGAGAGCCTGCCGCAGGCCAGCTCCGAGTCCTGCGTTCAGGACGACGCAGCACTGACATGCAGCTGCCATTGTCCTCGGGAGGGAGCACCGACCCAGCGCTGCTCCACCTCAGCCTTCCCCCTGAGCCCCAGGGCCCCGACCCCCGGGGCAGGTTTGCAGCCCCTCCCTAGCCCAGACCCCCCGGGGCAGCGAGAGAGCCAGCAGCTCCTCTGCTAGGAGCACTGTCAGCTGTCATAGCCGGCCAGGCCGGAAAGCTTTGACAAGCCTTGTCAGGTAAACACGCGGGCACTTGCCTGTCACGCTAACGCCTCTCCCCTGACAAGCCTCTATCAGCGCTGAGGCTTATCTCCAGAGCACGTCAGCCCCTGCCAGAGAGAGACGCTCCGGACCTGCCGCCAAACCATTACCGGGAAACTAGGTCTCCTCACAGCCTGGCAACGCGGGCACCCTTCCACCACTTGCAGCGCGCTTTCCCCAGCCCAGCCTGGCAACGCGGGCACCCTTCCACCACTCGCAGCGCGCTTTCCCCAGCCCAGCCTGGCAACGCGGGCGCCCTCCCGCCGCTCGCTCTCCCCAGCCCAGCCTGGCAACGCGGGCACCCTTCCACCACTCGCAGCGCGCTTTCCCCAGCCCAGCCTGGCAACGCGGGCGCCCTCCCGCCGCTCTCCCCAGCCCAGCCTGGCAACGCGGGTACCCCTCCTGCCGCTCGCTCTCCTCAGCCCAGCCTGGCACAGCGGGCGCCCTCCCGACGCTCAACCCAGCCTGGCAACGCGGGCGTCCCTCCCGCCGCTCGCTCTCCCCAACCCAGCCTGGCAACGTGGGCACCCTCCCGCCGCTCGGTCTCCCCAGCCCAGCCTGGCAACGCAGGCGTCCCTCCCGCCGCTTGCTCTCCCCAGCCCAGCCTGCCAACGCAGGCACTGCCTCCCTCCCGGTAGAGCTCACAGCGCGCTCCCCCGAGCACGCCTGCCCAGAGAGCCTCACACTGCCACTGCCCGCCTCCACCACATGGCATCTGTCCTGGCACTCTTGGGCCACTGGCTAAAAGAGGCTGGAACCGGTGTGGAGGAGGGACGGGATGCAGCTGGGTGCAGGACACAAGTGTGAGATCCTGCCGGCTCCAGCACGGCCTCCCGCCATGGCAGACGCAGGGAACAGCCCTGCCAGGCTTGGGGTAGACAAGGCCTTTCCCATCTGCTCCTACCACCTGATGGGGTATCGTGTGAGAGCGCCTCAGAGCATCTACCAGCACCTGACACCCCTAGAAATGCAGCCATCTCTGGGGTGGGCATGGGGCACCAACTCCATCCTTTGCTATGGCCGGGTCACCCAAACCCCCCCACGTGCAACCATTATCCATTGCCTCACGCGGGGGTCTCCTCTGCCCTGGGCCTGTCACACAAGGGGTTAAATGGGGGAAAGGGCAGCAGATCCTTTTAGGAAACTGACCTGGCCACTCTGGGGCCAGATCCTTGTTTGTCCCTGGGGCCACTGGGCTAGGAGCTCCCCCTAACCCTGGCACCCCACCCCCGGGGCAGAAAGAGCTACCCCGTGATTGAATGGACTCGCTGATCGTAAGGGGCCATGACGACCCCCCAGTCTGATCTCCTGCACGGCACACGCCAGGGAACCACATCCAGCCCCTATCTTGTGCTTGAGCTAGCATGTGTCGGACCCCTACCCCCGTCTGTCACTGCCCCCTGGAATTACTGGCACGATCAGCGTCACAAGCAGCTCCCCAAGCCCCTGGCCGTTCGACGCCTGTTGTGCCGGGTGCTGCCTGGACAGCGCGACACACTCGGAACAGCCGAAATAGACCAAAGGTGGGAGGGAAACAGGCCCAGCAAGGAGAAGGGACCTGACCAAGGTCACCCACAGAGCAGTGACACAGCTGGGCTTAGAACCCATGTAACCCAAGCCCCTGCCTGCCAGCGGCCTGCCCACGGGACCATGCGATCTGCTCCCCCTCACCTCCCCGCACTGCTGGGCACACTCCAGCTGCACTGCGAGCTGCGGGGGGAGAGGCCCGTCCCCGTGTGCCAGCCTGCGCAGCACCGGCCAGCTGGGGGCCCTCCTCGGGATCCACCCGCCAGCTGGGGGCCCTCCTCGGGATCCACCTGTGACGAAGTGGGACTGTTCTTAATGTTTCCTCCGAATACTGTGTGGGTGCCTCAGTTTCCCCTATGCATTTCTTAAGTCTCTAGGAGGTGGGACAAAGGCCAGTGTACATAAATCACTGACACTCTGTCTCCCTGGCAACAAATGGCCAGGGCCCTCCCCCCCCCTCCGCAAGGAAATGCTAAAGGTGAACAAAGAGATCAGGTGACCTCCTGGCCCGGGAAAGGGACAAAGCCCAGAGAGGAGGGGCTGGAGGGGGTTTCAGTTTGGAGTTGGCTGGGGGCTAGGAGTGAGGGCAGACGGGGGTGTCTCGCTCGCGGGACCCCAGGATGGACCCGGCTGAGGGGTCCTGTTCTCTGTACCTACAAGCTCTGTTTTAGACCGTGTTCCTGTCATCTAATAAACCTCTGTTTTACTGGCTGGCTGAGAGTCACGTCTGACTGTGAAGTGGGAGTGCAGGACCCTCTGGCTTCCCCAGGACCCCGCCTGGGCGGACTCGCTGTGGGAAGCGCACGGAGGGGCATATACTGAATGCTCCAAGGTCAGACCCAGGAGGTGAAGCCGTGTGAGCTTCTTACCCTGAAGACGGTCTGCTCCATGGGAGTGGAGACTCCCCAAAGTCCTGCCTGGCTTTGTGGGGAGCAGTTCCAGAGCATCGCCCAGGGACTCCGTGACACCACCCGCCAGCTGGGGGCCCTCCTCGGGATCCACAAGCCAAAAGGGACCCTGGCGATCATCTCGTCTGACCCCCGGCACAGCCCAGGCCAGAGACCTGCCCCACGGTCACACCTAGGGCAGAGCGGTTAGAAAACCATCCAATCCGCACTGAAAAACTGCCTCTGGGTGAATGGTCCCAATGGTTAATTACTGTCACCGTTAACAAGTTACACCTTATTTCCAGTCTGAACGGGTGTCGCTTCAACTCCCAGTCACTGGCTGGGTTAGAGCTTTCTCTGCTAGGCTGAAGAGCCCGTGATCAAATACTTGTCCCCACGTAGGTACTGACAGACAGTGATCAAATCACCCCGAGCCTCCTCTGTGTTACACGGAACAGACTGAGCTTTGAGTCTATCCAGACACGGGAGGTTTTCTAACCCTTTAATCGTCCTCGAGGCTCTTCTCTGACCCCTCTGCAACTTATCAGCGTCCTCCTTGCCTTGTGGGACCAGAACCGGGCACAGGATCCCAGCAGCTGTCGCACCGGTGCTGAGTACAGGGTAAAATAACCTCTCTGCTCCTCCTCCAGATTCCCGTTTATTGCCCAGGATGGACTAGCCCCTCTGGCCACAGCCTCGCCCTGGGGGCGCCTGCTCAGCTGATTGTCCAGCCCGGCCCCCAGACCCCTCCCAGTGTCACTGCTTCCTAGAGGCTAGAGTCCTCCCCCGCCCCCGTCCATAGACCTCGGGGGCTGCGGGAACAGAGACTGCCGTGCAAACAGCTCGCTGTGCAGGACAAACGTTCCCCACCCCCGCGGGCTGGAGCCCAGTGGCAGCCATGTCCAGCCAGGCCTCTCGAGAGCCAGCGGGTACCATGGCATGGCAGTGCCCTCCTTTGGGGACGATGGGTCCCAGCATGCTGCTCCACCTAGCCCGGCCTGCACGGCGCACCGGGATACGGTCTCTGGGCCCCCTCCCATGCCTGGCTACCAACACCCCAGCAGGGGGCAGCAGCGGGACCCCCGATCTGGAAGGGCAAGCCACGACCGCTCGGCAGCCCCGCGGGGGGGGGGGGGGGGGAGGATATAGAGCCGCACCCCCGCACTGCAGCAAGGCCAGACACTGAGGCCCTTACTCTGCAGAACTCCACAACCTTGGTGCTGCTCGGTGCAGGCCGCGTGCGGCTGCCGTCAGCAGCCGAGGACAGGGCCAGCGGCACAGGCAGAGGACACTCGGGTGACCCACTCACGTGGCCCTGGCTCCGGATCGGCCAGGTGACCAAGAAGCACCTTGACGGGCACAGCAAGGGGAGCACTGCACGCCACCGCCCAGCGAGTAGCGGTGCAACACGCGCTGAGCCCGAAGTGCACCATGAATCGCACGTGCGCATCTCCTGGGCCGGCCTCAGAGCTCTGGCAGGAGAAGGGGTGTGCAAGCAGGCTGACCAGGACTGTTACTGGGGGGTGCACAGGAGCCGGCGGCACGAACCCTCGCCCCGGGCAGCCGCTTGAGGGAGGAGACGAACCCGGGCGTCTCCCAGACAGCTAGAAGTGCTCAGGCTGGCTAGAAGCGCAGTGACAGCTGCCGCTGACAGGGGAACAGTAGACCCTTTCCCTGGCCCCTGGAGCCTCACGGAGAAGTGAGGCCCTGGCCGAACCCCCGGCTAAGCTACGAAGTGGGGTTTGGGGAGCCGGATGCACACCGACCCCAGCCTCTGTCCGCTCCCCCGTTGAGCTGGAGCTGGGTGGCGGGCAGCCGGGCCCGTGGGCGAACACTCCTCCGAAGTGCTGGGAAGAGCTTCTCAGCACGGCTGTGCCCACAGCCCGGCATCCTGCCCCCACACCCATTGCCAGGGAAGGGAACATGGCACGGAGGGTTGAAATGTTCCCCTTTGGCCCTGGCTTTGAACGTCACATGGCTCCGGCTGCTTTCTGCTCTCCACAAGCTGGAGCTCACGTCGGGCCGTCTGCTGCCGGGGGGCGAGAGGGGGTGGAATCGAGCCCAGGTGTTCGGCCGGTGGCGGAGCGGGAGCGCGCGGGCAGGAATACTGGATGGGCGAGTGCTTCAGCACCAGACCCTACCCGGGGATGTGCTGCCCTCCGAACCACAGAGCCCGTGAAAAATCCACGCACAACTCGGCGTGGGGGAGAACTCCTCCACGCCCAGCACCTCTGACCAACCTGCAACCTCAAGGGTCTCTGGCCCCCAGCAGCGGTGACCTCCCTGCAGCGTATCCCGGCGAGCGGCTCTCTGGAGATCCCAGCAGCCCCTGACGGGGGAAAGGAGCCCTGCTCGGACGGCTGCAGGACTGACAGCCAGACGGGGTGGATGGAGCTGTTCTGCTGGGGGGAGCAGCAGACTTGGCTGATTTATACACACCCCAGTGTGGAGGTTAAAGACCCCCAGTGCCGTGCTCCTCACCGGCCGTTCCCTGCAGCCACCTTTCCCGGTATTCACCCCCAGCAACCAGAACAGGCAGCAGCAAAGGGACCCGAGCAACGTCCTTGCTGGGAAAATGCTGCGCTAGCGAGTGCCCGATGTCCGAGGAGACACACAAGGGTGGGAAGCCGCCCTGATTAAGCCGGCTCAGCAACCTTGCGAGGCTCTGGGAGGAGCGACACAAGTTTAATACTGCAAGTTCCAGACGCTAAGATGGCTTTCTTCACGCCGGGCGGCTTTTGCCAAGCCACGGCACCAGAGATCCCAGCCCCACGGCTCGGCCCGGAGCCTGCAGCCCCAACTCCGGCAGAGCATTACTGGCTCTCCCGGCCACGCTGCCTCGGGGGGTTGGCTTGGTCTGGTTATGGTGCTGGTGCCTTGCGGGGCGTTCACGCCCCGCGTCCCCGTGCTCAGCACCAGCAATCAGAGCTGGAGTTTCCAAAGAGCCCCGCTCCCGTGTAGGCACATTAGTAAGCACCCAGGTCTTGCGATGGGCTCAGCTTTGAAGAGCAACTGGCGCTTCGTGGCTCCAGGACCAGAGGAGCCTCCCCAAAGGCACGGGAGACTGGCAGAGAGCTGGCTCCAGCAGCATCCAGCCCGCCCAGCAGGACATCGGCTGTGCACACAGCCCAGCACTGGGTCTCACCCACCGAGGGTCTGGCTACACTGCACTGCATTGCAAACCTGAGTCTCCAACAGCCGGACCCTGGTGTCTCAGCCGTGCTAACGCGTCCACACTGCACTGCGCAGACCTTCTGACTCGGGGCTGAGGCCTGAGCTGCGTCCACACTGCAAAATGACAGGGCTTGGACCCGAGTCGCAGCGGGACTCGCCTCTGCCCCCCACCCGGCAGCGTCCTAGGAGCCAGGCCCTGCACTTGCCGACCCGTCAGGCTGACTTGAGTGTGGACAGAAGTGGGGCTTGGGCTCAAACCCGAGTCCGAGCCCGGGCTAAGGGTGCAGAGCAGACACACTCAGAGCTCAGGTGTGCTAATGGGGAGCAGGGCACCACAATCACCAAGCGTGCCAGGGACACACCAGAGGCCAAAGCCCTGCGAAAGGTGACCAGGAGTGTTGGGGGGTGGGGGGAGCAGGCCCCCATTGGTGGAGAGCCCTGGGGGGAGGAGATTCTGGGAAGCAGAAGCAGTTCTAGCTGACTGCTGCAGGGAGCCGGGGTGCTCCGGCAGCAGCCCCAGCCTGGGAAGGTCTGTCAGGTTATATTAGCACCAGAGACTTCGCCCAGGAGGCGAAAGAACAACGCGTTCCCCCTCCTCCACCAGCACCAGCTAAGGTGGCACCCACGGGTCCCCCAGGGCCGCTCTGCCACGGCAGGAGTGCGAGGCTTGGTTCTGGGTGCACACGCTGCCCGGGCAGGCCTACCAACATCCCATCCAACCCTGGCTGTTAGGAGCGGAGGAAAGCCAGGGCCGGACCAGCACCCCCCACGGGTCGAGCCGCACCGGCGGGCGGATTTCAGACCCGGCCCAGTGCAGACAGATCACAATATAAGCCCAGGGACAAAGCAGCCGCCAACGCCCAGCATGCCGCACGCTCTGCACCATGGGCACTGCCCACGGTGGGGACCTGTCTGGGTGGGTGTTCCGACCGCAGCTCCTCTGCCCCTGCAGACGTGGGCTCGGAGACACCCTGGTAGGCACGAGGCCTAGGTCTGCTCCAGAGCTGGAGCAACGAAGAATGAAATTTACAAGCGATGCACTAGGGGGCCCAGGCTACCCATGGGGTCATAAAGTTACCAGGAAGCTACCCTGATCTGTAACGCCTGGCACTGCTCGAGAGCACCCGTCCACCTCCTCTCCCCCTCTCCCGTACACACCAGCCTTCAGTGCGTGCCCCCTTCGGACAGGCGTGGGGCACGGGTCACTTGCTGGAGGATTCTCTGCACCTTGAGGACTTTAAACCACGATTTGAGCACTTCAATAGCTCAGGCATAGGTTGGGGGTTTGTTACAGGAGTGGGTGGGTGAGATTCTGTGGCCTGCGTTGTGCAGGAGGTCAGACTAGATGATCATAATGGTCCCTGCTGGCCTTAACGTCTATGAGTCTATGAAAGTCCACCCTGATCTGGGGTGCAGGTTCACTTGCTCCCTGGGCATTTGTTTTAGCCCCTGGTCGACCCAACCCTCCTCTCAACACCCCCCCAAAAGCGAAGAGCTTCTGCCACCCGTCAGCCTCTCCCCCACGGCCACCCCGTCAGCTGCCTCCTCCGCACACAGCGCAGATGTCAGCAGCGAGGGTGGGGGCACAGAGAGGCAGCTCCCGAGATGAGGGGCGGCATGAGCAATCTGGGGCACAGGGGATGCCAGCACCAGGCACGGGGGCGCTGGTACCCCGCAGGCCCTGTCCAGAGCCTGGCACGGCTGGCAGTTCATTACGCACACTGGAAAGCGGTTCCTGCCATCCCGCCGTGGCAGAGGGGCCGGCGGTCGGCTGGCAGTTCATTACGTGGCGAGCTTCGTGGCGGGGCACAAGGAGAGACAGCGCATGCGCGGGCCCAACGGACACTGCTCCCGAAGTTCTCCAAGCCGCAGCGCAGGGATGCAGGCACCCCGGGGGTGGAGCACCCATAGGGACGCTGCTGGGAGAACTGCCCGGTTCCCAGCCGCAGCCAGATCGTCCTCCCGTTAAAGAGCTCGGCGGCCCCGCTAATCTCCGCTAATCCTGTAATCGGGAGTTAAAGCCCCCGCACACAAGTGGATTTGCAGAATAAGGCTCCTTGCAAAGCAAATGACATTAGTCGGCTTTCAACTGAGAGAAGAGAGCGAGACACGGAGCACTCGGCGATGTGCCCTGGAGACTGCCCCCTCCTGGCCAGACTGGCACAGCGCAGGCCTTAGCACGGGTTTAGAGTTTGGCTCATCCATAATCGGATGTGCCCTAGGCAAGCTCTGAAATTTGCACCTATAAATAACCTGGCCCCCGTTACCCCAAGGCCAAGCCAAATACCCCCAATGGCAGAAACGTCACTGAGCCTCTCCAAGCCTCCCCGCCCCCCCCCCCCCCGGGCACAGGGAGAGAGATGGCTGCGTAGTGCACAATGCAGCTAGTGAACGCCGGCTGCTACAGAATCGTGCTCCAAAGGCTTTCGCTTGCACACGCACACACGCACGCACACACACACCCTCTTCCACCCTGATCACCACCAAGTGGCAACGCGACAGCAGCTCTAAGTAACAGATCAACTCTTCCACTGACCCCCACCCCCGTCCCCCGAGGCCCATTTCCGAGCGAGCCGCACGGGCTGGCCCATCCCAAGGGACAGAGCCAGCCGCACCTGGCACTTTGACGCTGCAGCCACGCCGAGGAGCGCACCGGCCCTGCCCTCCGGGGGGCTTTGTGGACATCTAGTGGCTGGCTGGGGGAAGGAGAGAAGACTCTTAGAGCAGGCACCTCAGGCAGGGAAAATGACCACGTCCTGACCCCGTGGGGCCTGGCAGTGCCGCGGACAAGCCCGGGAGCAGTGCTGAGATTGGGGGCTCCCGGGGCAGGGCGCTGCAACGAGAGACCGGCCCGGCCCTGCACAGCACACAGCCAAAGAGATCAGACCGGAAAGAGGGACCCCTCCGCAGGAAGACTGGTGACCTGCCCTGAAACTCACCCCCACCCTCCTGAGTGGGCCAGTGCCTTCACCCCCTGGCCTCTCCAGCCAACCCCCAAGGGCAGCCCTGCAGAGGGCGGCTGTGTGCGGCCAGGGCAGGGAGGGGACCTTCCGAGAGGCTGCAAGTTCCTTATCCTCCCCCTCAAAGTGGCCCGTGCATGGGGCCAGACGCAGGAGCAGCGCTTTCCTGCTGCTCCAGTGCAGAGCAAGGACAGGGCCTGTTCGAGATTTCCCGGTGCCGAGCAGAAAAACGACACAAACACCCAGTGTGACCGGATCCTGATCAATCGTCTGCAGCCCAGCGGCCCCGGAGCTTGGCCAGTGCATTCCGCTGCAATCAAATCCTCATCAGAGGCCTAGCAGTGGCAGCTCGTTAATTGAATTAGTCTGCCTGACACAAGAAACGCACAGCCGGAGCGCCGGGGCGGACGCAGGGCAGCACGCGGACAAGCATAGTCCCTGGAGGTCAGCGGCCTGGCTGGCGGCCAGACGCCCTGGAGATGCGCAGCCCACAGAGGCCCCGGCATGCCATGGCTTTGTGCCTGCGGCTTCTCGCTTCGGCGCCGTCGAGAGGGTGTGGGGAGCACCAGGGCCGGCTCTAGGATTTTTGCCGCCCAAAGCAAAAACAATTTTGCCCCCCCCCCCGTTTTTTAATTACCCCCACCCCCGGCCCCGCCTCAACTCCGCCCCTTCCCCAAATCCCCATCCCTGCCTCCTCCCCCCAGGCTCTCAAGCCTGGGAGGGGGAGCAGCGGCGCGCGAAACGGCCGCTCGGGATCTCCCCCTCCCTCCCAGGTTTGAGAGCCTGGGAGGGAGGGAGGGGGAGACTCCGAGTGGCCGCGGCGCGGGCGCCGCTTCTCCCCCTCCCTCCCAGGCTCTCAAGTCTGGGAGGGAGGGAGGGGGAGCAGCGGCGCGTGAAACGGCTGTTTCGCGCGCCGCGGCCGCTCGGAGTCTGGGAGGGAGGGCGAGTAGCGGCGTGCGAGCGGCAGCGGAGGTGAGCTAGGGCGGCCGGGGTACATCTTTAGGGGCGGCATTCTGGCGCCGGCCATGCCGCCCCTAAAAATGTGCCGCCCCAAGCACCAGCTTGTTTTGCTGGTGCCTAGAGCCGGCCCTGGGGAGCACACCCAGAGTGCCTGCAGCTCCCTGAGCGTCCTTCGACCACAGCCTCTGCCCCGTGGGGGTGGGGGGACATGGTTCTCTCAGGGGAAGGAGCTCGCCCCAGGTCACGGAGCAGGGCTCAGAGCCTGGCAGTGGGGACTCGCCGCCGCCCCCCCCCCCCCCCGCACTTCAGGGAAGTGGGAGGGCAGCCGGGGTGGGCGGACCTGGCTGACTAGCAGGCAGAGATGGATGGATCCTGGTGCAGCCCTACAGGTACCACGCTGCTGTAATTCAATTAGCCCAGTGTAGCCGCCGCGTTGGTAACTGTGTCTGGCTTCCACCACATGCCCAGGGCATCCGGTTCCGATCTCCTCAATCGGTGTGTCACCTTTCCTGCCACGGCGCTCCTCCCGTGCCCATCTCGGCCTGCCAGCGAGCGCCGATGGAGAAGGAGGTTAAGAGCGGCTCGCTGCCAGACGCGCGCCCGGCACCGCTAGGAACCAGCTCCACGCCTGCAACAGTGTCCAGTCACCCGCTCACCGCCCCAGCTGGGACACGCAGCTCTCAGCCGAGCACTCATCCTAGCAAAGCCACCTGCCGCCGAGCCCGCAGGCGGGACGCTCTGCCCCTGGGAAAGGGAGGGGCGCCTGCTATGCCACCCAGGGACCGTGCCCCAAACCCTTCGCTGCCCTGCCTGGGAACGCGGACTCCGGGCTCCCCACGGGGTGTGTGCTTTCCGCTCTACCGCCCGGCCCTGTCCCCTGGAGAGAAGATCCGTCACGTCCTGCCCAAGTTGGCCCTCTGCCCTGCTGCAGCGTGGGGCTGCTGACCAGCGGCTGGGTTCCCGCGGTGAGCGCACAGGCCAGGCTGTAACCAGGACCACCGGGGCTGGGGAAGGCTCACTCGGGACAGGTCGGCTTTGGGTGAGCTCCAGCACCCGGGGCGCGCTGCTCCTTGGGCTGGTAAAAGGAGCTCTAAAGGGGCCGGCCGAGGCTGGGATCCAGCTCGGGAACTGTGGGGCCTTCCAAAGAGGGGCACGCCGGCTGCCAGGCACCCCCGCCTCCTCTCATGTGCATCCTGTTCCTTGAAGTAGCATCATGGTTACAAAGCTAGACGGCAATTTGAGCCGTGAGAAGATCTTTGCCTCCTTACTAGACAGCACCGTGATCTAGTGGCGCCTGCCCCGGGCTGGGCCGGAACCTTCCACCGCAATGGGGGCGGTGTAGATGGGGCCTCACCTCACCCGCGTGCAGAGGGCAGATGGCAAAATTCCTGTCCAGACCCAGCTCCGGAGCAGCCATCACGTCGGCCTTGTGGCCGAAGCATTGGACGGGCACCCTGAGCTCTGTGCTCAGCTCCAGCCATGTCACAGGCTCCCTGGGGGACGCTGGGCAAGCCACGGGGCCTCTCTGGGCCTCCGTTCCCAGCTCGGTAACGGGACAGATCTTCCTTCTGTCCCGCCCGCTCTGACTGGGGCAGGGGCTGCCTCTCATTGTATGTCTGGGCAGCACCCGGCTCAACGGGGTCACCCGGATCCTGGACGGGGTCTGGGTAGCGCCCAGCTCAACGGGGTCACCCGGATCCCGGACAGGGTCTGGGCAGCGCCTGGCTCAACGGGGTCCCCCAGATCCCGGACGGGGTCCGGGCAGCGCCCGGCTCAACGGGGTCACCCGGATCCTGGACGGGGTCTGGGTAGCGCCCAGCTCAACGGGGTCCCCCACATCCCGGATGGGGTCTGGGCAGCGCCCGGCTCAACGGGGTCACTTGGATCCCGGACGGGGTCTGGGCAGCGGCCGGCTCAACGGGGTCACCCGGATCCCGGACGGGGTCTGGGCAGCGCCCGGCTCAACGGGGTCACCCGGATCCCGGACGGGGTCTGGGCAGCGCCCGGCTCAACGGGGGGCCCCGGATCCCGGACGGGGTTCAGGCAGCGCCCGGCTCCATGGGGCTCATCACGGTGCTACCACACTATAAACAATTAGCAATCATCCCCCACATTCAGTTTCCACTGGTGCTCAATCACAGGGTAATGGTTCTCCCACAATGCACAGGGACTCTGCCAGCGACTCAGTGAACATCCACCAGGGATCAGAGGGGTAGCCGTGTTAGTCTGAATCTGTTATCTGTTAACCTCGTTATCTCCATACTGATTTATACCTGCCTCTGGAGATTTCCATTACTTGCATCTGAAGAAGTGAGGTTCTTACCCACGAAAGCTTATGCTCCCGATACTTCTGTTAGTCTTAAAGGTGCCACAGGACCCTCTGTTGCCATCCACCATGGAACTGCTCCCCCTCGTGCCCCAGACCTGCTTCCGCGGGGCTTGGAGCTGGAGAACCTGGCGATGGGGCGTATCTGCAGGGCCCAGCTCTGGGGAGTGTTTGTACAGCGCCCAGCCCGGGGTCCGTGGCGCTGCCCCACCACAAACCCCAGTAACCGGGGTGCAGCGAGGCAAGGACATGGCAGAGCTGGGGCTCTCCCGAGTGAGCCGGGCAGGGAGCGAACGAGCTGCTATCTATGCCAGCCCAGCACCCGCCCAGGCTCCATTCACTCCCGGGGCCGTCCTGCGGTGGCAGCGTGCGAGCCGGAGATGAAATCAGGCAGGGCAGACGGGGAGGAGCAGGGGGGAGCGATTCCCATTAGGCCAGACAGAATTACATGCCATTACTCTCCACCCGACGTAGCCAGCTCGGCAAAATGAGACCGATCTATCTCAGTGCCGGCAGGGCTCCCACCACCACAGCGTCGAGCGCACCAAGTATTTAAAAATAGCAACCCTAATCACCCCCCTCCTCCCGGCAGTCTGCCATCAGCAGAGCCAGCTCATCTCGCAAACCCTCCCGATCCATTACAGGCGCTAGCAGGATCCCCGCCCTCGCCAACGGGCACCACGGCCCACGCTCTGCTTCCAGCGGGCCCGGGGTGTTACACGGGGTGAGGAGGGGAGGCCCACCCCTGCAGCGATCCGATGGGATCCTGGGCTAGTCCACCGGCCTGGGGTGGGGCCAGCCCAGCCCAAGGGACCATTTCTTTTGATTTATGGCACACGTTAAAAACGCAGCCCGAGACCCAGTCGCTGCTCCTCCCCGAAGAGGCAATCAGCCGCCCGCTCCTCCCCCAGCCCTAGTCCTCACTAGGACCCCCGCCGCACAGCACGACCTGAAAGTCCTCAGGCTGGGGCTACAGATGGGGAGGGGGGGTCTTCTGGAGAATGCCCAGCTGGTAGCTCCTTCTCCGAGACCCAGGGCAGCTCCGGCCGCGTCCCTCCGACAGGCCAGCCCCGAGCCACGCAGGCCTCATCCAGCGCCCGAGGCTCCATGCGGAGCAGTGGTGTCACTGGCTCACAGCTGCCCAATTCTGTGCCCGTTCCCTGGTGAGTTTAAGGGGCAGCCCCGTGCGGCGTGCACGACAGGAGCCTACGCCCCAGCTGACAAAGGCCTGGCCGACAGGAACAGCTGTGCTCACCTAGCCAGGGGGATGACGGATAGCCGCCGGGGAGCCACTGGACTCCCCAGACCGTGAACTCCAACCGCAAACGGGGGCACACACCCTCCGTACCAGGGACAGGCACAAACCTAGCTCTCCCCGACCACCAACAGCCTCCAGCGCCACACAACCGAGACCTGTGCACCCAGCTCTGCCTGCCGCCAGGACACAGAGCGACACGAGAAACCAGTCCGAGCCGCTGCATTCCCACCGGGCGTAGGTCCCCGCTAGCCAGGCAGCGCCTCCTGGAATTCAGAGTCCATTTGGGCAAGCTGGTCACGCCGTCTCAGTGTGCACCTGCCCGAGAACTTTCCCCCTAGAGTGACCACAGCTGTGCACCCAGTGGGGTCTAGCTAGCCACGGGCGGGCACAGCGACTGGATTTCTACACCGAGTCAGTGACTGTGCATGGAACTGGGACAACTGTGTGGCGAAGGGCACAAAATCCACACGCACCCACGTCTCGTGGGCAGAGCAGCAGCGATAGCCTAGTGACGGGACCCGAGCATGTCCCATCACCGATGGATAGATCCTTCGTCCCAATACAATGGTGCCGTTCCCCACTGGACAGAAACATTTCAATGCTCGTGCTTCCCAACCACAGCAGCACGCGATACAGACAACCACACGGTACTACCACCCCGCCTCCAGGACACAGCCGGAGAATACGGCAGCGCCGGTCGCTCCTCTCCAGCCAAACCTAGCGTGGTCACGGGCATCTGCCCTGGCTCTCCAAGGGCACTCTGCTTCAGGGGCCCCCAGAGATCCAGCTCGCCTCCCCTGCTCTGTGGGAGCACTTGGAGAGGTGCCAGGCCACCCCGCTTGTCAATATGGCTCCCCCACCCTCACCGGCAGGCTGTCCATTACACACCAAAACCTACCCTAAAGGAGCGAGAAGGTGGCCAAGTGGAGCACTCAGAAGTCAGGAAATGCCGGAGCGCTGCACCCTTCTCTGCAGCATGAGATGGGATGGGCGCTGTCCTTCCACAGGCCTCCCGCCTCCGTCAGCGAGCGACCCAGGCCTGATTTCACCTGCCCCAGGCCCCGCCGCACCGAGTGCTTTCCTCCGTGGTGCTCTCACCCCAGTATCCAAGCGCTTCACACACGTTAGTGGATTTGTCACCACAATTCCCCGGTGAGATTAGGTGGGATTATCATCCCCGTTTACAGCTGGGGGCTGAGACTTGGAGAGATTAAGGCCAAAATTGTCAACAAAGTCTGTTAATTTTTGGCACCCAACTCGAGACACCTAGGGGCTGGTGTTCCAGCGTACCTAGCATGTGTATAGCGCTGTCTGTTCAACTGCACTTCTCCAGGTCTGCCCCCGGCGTCTCTCCTGGGCCCCCCAGCTGGTGGCCAACCAAGCATTTTCCTTTGTGACTTATCCAGCGCCGCACAGAAACCCTGGGGCGGCGGCTGGGGGAGAATCCAGTTCTCTCGGGCAGCATTCGACTGCCTTCGCCGCGAGCCCCTCCTTTCTCCTCCGGCATCCCCTGCCTCAGTCACTGCACACCTGTCTGCAGCAAAGGAGGCTGGGGTTCTGCAGACCCAGCCTCCTTCACTGCCCCACCTCAGTCACCTCCAGGGCGGTGTGGAAAAACCTATGAGATCATGTCATCACGCCCGAGGGCGCAGAGTTCAGGTTGCACAAATAACCTCAATTGTGGCCTTCCTGACTGCAGGGGGCTCCACTTTGCTCCCTTAACGTCCTTTTCCTGGGTTTTTTGGATGTAATTTCCAAAATAACCCCCCTGAAAAAACGGACCTTCCACCTTATGGAGCCCCACTGACCCCCAGCCTGGGTCATCAGTAGGCTGGGATCTTCTGACCCACACGACGGAGCTGGACCCCGTGAGCGAATGGAGAAACCGGCAGCAGTAGCAGACTGTTATCCTGTCCGCACGCGGGGACGGGCGAGAGGCTTGGCCAGCGGGTTTCGCCACGACAACGGACAGCTGAGAACGAGGAGCTGGCAGGGGAACGTGCTCTCACGGGCACTGCCCCTTCTGCCCCGTGCTCCTTGCCTGGCTCTGGGCCACTCTGCTCCTACCCACGCAGCTCACTCCGGCTCCTGCCACCCCCCTCTCTGCTCCCTTCTTCCTCTCCACCCTCCCTGCGCCTCAGTGGGTGGGGGCACAGCGCACAGGAGAGCCAGGCCCCTGCTCTCAGTCCAGTGCCGCCTCGGTGCCTGCAGCCCCACACTGGAGCACGGCCAGTCTCTGCAGGGATGGTGCGGGCGGAGGCCGGGCAGCATGAGGGCTTGATGCCGGCTTGGGGCAGACGGAATCGTCGGCGCATTGAGCTGCCGAACTAACATGTCTGTTGAGCACCCGCAAACTTGCCAAGTTTGGGTGGCTTTCGGTAGGAACAGCAGACCCTGCGTCCGTGCTCCCAGGGAACGCCCTCGCGGCGCTGTTCCCAGCACAGGGCCACGAGAGCGTCTCACTCAAACAGCTGCAAAGCCCCGTCACTGTCAGGCAGTACCAGGCCCCAGGCAGGAGCAGGCACTGTACAAACCCAGGGCGCCGCTCTAACCCCGAGACCATCCCTCCCGCCCGTCACGCCACGTCTGCCCCGGGGGGGGGGGAAGGAATGAACCCGAAGCTGCTCGGGGGACAACTCGCTCCCTTTCCCCACTCACCAGACTGGGTTGGAGAAGCCAGGCATGCCCACCAGCCACGCAGCAGGGTGGCATCCCGTGCCCACTGCCTTGCCAAGCCATCCCCGCCGCTTTCCCAGCCTCCCCTTGTGGGCAGTGGAGAGCCAGGCTTGTTCCGGCGTGACCGGGGGGGGGGAGGGCACGGCCTGGCGGAGCCAGCTGCAGGCGCAAGGGACCTGCAGCCCTTTGGGATCCTGGCCTAGCGACGAGGTACCGAGCAGCCACGTGGAACATCAGCTGAGAGCCCCCAGCTGGCAAGGCAGCGCGCCCGGCCTCCCCGGCAGCCCCTGGCAGATGGGGAAGTGCTGGCCGGCCAGCCCCGGCCCTGGCGGGATCCAGCTACGAGGGGCACGAAGGGGCATCACAAACACCCCAGCCTGCCGCCCCCCCAAGAAGGGAGCCAGGCTGCACACACCTGTCCTGGGGCATGGGGAGCCAGCGAGGGGCCGCAAGCAGGATCACAGTCCCCCTCCCCTCCCCCCGGTCACTGCTCTCTCCCCTGCCCCTGCCCCTCGTGCTCCAGGGCACACGAGGCTACAAGTGAGCTGCCCCCGCCCCCCCCAGTACAGGTCAACTTCAGAGCTCCCAGCCCTTCCCAGATCATGGGATGGGGGCGACTCCAGACACCCCCCGCCCATCCTAGGGGCGACTCCAGACACCCCCCGCCCATCCTGGGGTCACGGGATGGTGGCGACTCCAGATC
Source organism: Emys orbicularis (assembly GCF_028017835.1). Taxonomy (NCBI): domain Eukaryota; kingdom Metazoa; phylum Chordata; order Testudines; family Emydidae; genus Emys; species Emys orbicularis. Next base: position 3,599,401 of record NC_088683.1, read on the forward strand.
CCCCACCCCGGGACAGGGTGAATCCAGACACACACCTCTCCCCCGAGTCACGGGACAGGGCAACTCTAGACACACACCCCCGGTCACGGGACAGGGTGAATCCAGACACCCCCCACCCATCTGGGGTCAAGGGACGGAGCGACTCCAGATCCCACCCCCGGGACATGGCGACTCCAGACACACACCCACACCCCCGGGACAGGGCGACTCCAGACACACACCCACACCCAGTCACGGGACAGGGCGACTCCAGACACCCCCCCGAGTCACGAGACGGGGGTGACTCAAGACACCCCCTCCCAACCCATCCCGGGGTCATGGGACAGGGTGACCCCACTCTCCCCCCCAATCATAGGATGGGGCATCTCCAGACACCTCCCTCCCCCCAAGTTCAAGGGATGATGCAGCTCCAGACCCCCCCACCCCTCAGGGTCACGGGATGGGGGTGACTCCAGATCCCACCCCCGGGACCGGGTGAATCTAGACACATACACACACCCCGTCACCGGACAGGGCGACCCCCTCACTACCCCGCCTCCCGGGTCACAGGACGGGGCGACTCCAGACACACATGGGTCATGAGACAGGGCGACCCCCCATCAAATTTCCCACCACGGGGTCACGGAATGCGGCAACACCAGACACCCCCCCCCGGGTCATGGGATGGGATGACCCCACTCTCCCCCCCCCGATCCAGATACCCCACTCCTCCCAAGTTCAAGGGATGGCACAACTCCAGACCCCCTCTACCCTTTGGGGTCACGGGACGGGGGTGACTTCAGACACCCTCCACCCATCCTGGGGTCAAGGGATGGGGCAATTCCAGACACACACACCCCAGAAACAAGGGATGGGGCGACCCCACAACTGCCCCCTAGGGTCACGGGACGGGGCGACTCCAGACACACACACACCCGGGTCACAGGACTGGGCGATGCCCGACACCCCTCCTCCACCCGGGGTCATGGGAGGGGGTGACTCCAGATACCCCCCCACCCATTCCAGGGTCACAGGACGGGGCAACTCCAGACACACACATCCGGGTCAAAGGACAGGGCGATGCCCGACACCCCTCCTCCCCCCGGGGTCACGGGATGGCGCAGCTCCAGACACCCCTCAGTACCGTTAAGGGCTATGGGTCAACTCAGTTCAGACATCCCGAGCCCCGGGACACGGCCGTTCTCCCCAGCCCGCCCAGCCGCACTCCCCTCCTCGGTGAAACGAGTGCACCTGGGAAACCCGGGGGCGGGGACGGAGCACGTGGGGGAGGCAGAGGAACGGTCTGAGCTGCTCAGCGCTGCCTGCCTCTGTCCCTGCGCAGGCCCCGGCGGGCCCCCGGACAGCAGCCAGCTCCGCGCTCAGCAGGGCATCGCTGGGCCTTTACCCCGAGAGCCGGGGGAGCGGGGCGGGGGAGCGGGGGCCGCCCGCGCCCCGTCCGCGGCCACCCTGCCTCCTCCTGGAGCAGCACGGCCGGAAGCAGCTCTTCCCGGCGCGGCTCCCTGGCCCTCCTTGCAGGGAGCGAGCGAAGGCAGCCTGGCCGTTAACCCCTGGAGGGAAGCAGAGGAGGGGGAGGCTGTGAGCCCTGCATCACGCTCCCGCTCTGCCCAGCACACGATGCGTCAGCAGTACATTCACGTTCCCACTGAAGGACAAAAGGATGAGAGAGCAGCCTGCGCGGCTGCCGCCTGCACCAGCACCGCCGCGGGGAGCCCGGGCGCCGGGGGAGAGGGCTGCCGCCGGCACGGGTAGGAAGGGAAGATGTTACCGGGGTCCGGTGCGTCTCACGCCGCCGCTACTGCCGCTGCCGCCACTTGTGCCGCTGCTGCGCCGCCTCCGCCTCCTCCCGCCGCCGCCGCAGTCGACGGGCAACAAAGACGTTAACGGCACCGGAAGGCTGGCGCCACAACTCACTACCTCAGAGCCGCGGGGGAGCCGGCCGGGGCCGCGGGAGGGGAGCCGGCCGCCCTGCCCAGCCTGTGCCGAAGCCTGGGCTCGGCGCTAACGCTGGCGCGCTCCCCTCAGCAGGACAGCGGCACTTTAGAGCGCCCCCCCCCCCCCACGGCCGCGCGCCCCCTTCCCCGGAGAAGCCGCCGGGTCGCCGCAAAGCGCGAGGAGGCTGCAGCCGGGCAAGGCACCGCAGCCCCGCACACAGAGGAAGGGGGGGCGTGCAGAGTGACCACTAGCCTCCGGCGAGCCCCAGCAGAGCCCCCCGTGGGGAGGGGAGCGAGCACGGAGCGGAGAAAGAGGCTGGCAAAGGGGCAGCGAGCGGAGAGAGCAATTCTCTTTGGTTCCTTGTCTGGCTGTTCCCGGCGGGGGTGGGGGGGCAGGGTGCATGCTCCAGCGATGGAGCAGCGGCCCCAGCAGCTGCGAGCAGCAGCCGGCGCTCGGAGCCAAGGACACATTTGCAAAGCGCTGGCAGCGTTGCTCCCTGGGGCAGAAGGCAACTATGCACCTGCCTAGCCGAACGGGCCTCACCTCCAGCCGGGCTCCTTCCACGCTGCTTTCCCGGCTCCTGCTTTGGATTTACTAGGAGCCATTTTGTCTTTCACCCCCCTTTCCCCTTCCCCCCTCCCCCTTCTTCCCCTTTGTTAATTCAAAACTGAACCGGAGAGGGGATGGGGAGGCTGGAGCGGCGTCCTGCGGTGAGAGCTTAAAGAGCAGCTCACAGACCCCTTCCTCCCCAGGCAGGTGCCAATTACAGAGCAGGGGGCTCGGCTGGGGGGGGCTTTTGCTTTGCTTTGTTTCTTTTTTTTTTTTTTACCCCATTTTCCCCTGATCCCCCCCCCCCCCCGAGCTCCCTCCCCCCGCCCCTTTGTTAGCTGGCGAGAGGAATGAACAGCTGGTTTAAGCCGGGGGAATAGGGCCCCTTCTCCTTTCTGTGCCAAATCCCGGACGATGGTGAATTATGAACGTGCCACATCATGAAGCTCTTGTGGCAGGTAACTGTGCACCACACCTGGAACGCTGCCCTGCTCTCGGTCGTCTACCTCACGGCGCAGGTGTGGATTCTGTCTGCAGCAGCTGCCTGGGCTGGAGCCCCGAACTGCCCCTCCGTCTGTTCCTGCAGTAACCAGTTCAGCAAGGTGGTGTGCACGCGCCGCGGCCTGGCCGAGGTCCCTCAGGGCATCCCTTCCAACACCCGCTATCTCAACCTCATGGAGAACAACATCCAGCTGATCCAAGCGGACACCTTCCGGCACCTGCACCACTTGGAGGTCTTGCAGCTAGGCAGGAACTCCATCCGCCAGATCGAGGTGGGTGCTTTCAACGGGCTGGCCAGTCTCAACACCCTGGAATTGTTTGACAACTGGCTGACCGTCATCCCGAGCGGGGCCTTCGAGTACTTGTCCAAGCTGCGGGAGCTGTGGCTCAGGAACAACCCCATCGAGAGCATCCCTTCGTACGCCTTCAACCGGGTCCCGTCCCTCATGCGCTTGGACCTGGGCGAGCTCAAGAAGCTGGAGTACATTTCTGAGGGGGCTTTCGAGGGATTATACAACCTGAAGTACCTTAATCTTGGGATGTGTAACATTAAAGACATGCCGAACCTCACGCCCCTGGTGGGGCTGGAGGAACTGGAGATGTCGGGGAATAACTTCCCCGACATCAAGCCAGGATCTTTCCATGGGTTAAAGTCTCTCAAGAAGTTGTGGATTATGAACTCCCAGATCAGCCTGATTGAGCGGAACGCATTCGACGACCTCACCTCGCTGGTGGAGCTCAACCTGGCCCACAATAACCTGACCTCGTTGCCGCACGACCTTTTTGCCCCCCTGAGATACCTGGTGGAGTTGCACTTGCACCACAACCCCTGGAGCTGTGACTGCGACATCCTGTGGCTCTCCTGGTGGCTGCGGGAGTACATCCCCACCAACTCCACCTGCTGCGGGCGCTGCCACGCCCCGATGCACATGAGGGGCAAGTTCCTGGTGGAGGTGGACCAGACCTCCTTCCAGTGCTCCGCACCCTTTATCATGGACGCCCCCATGGATCTAAACATCTCTGAAGGACGAGTGGCGGAGCTCAAGTGCCGAACTCCCTCCATGTCCTCTGTGAGGTGGTTGCTGCCTAACGGGACCGTTCTGAGCCACGCGTCCAACCACCCACGGATATCCGTCCTCAATGACGGGACCTTGAACTTCTCCCATGTTTTGCTAACGGACACCGGGGTTTATACGTGCATGGTCACCAATGTGGCAGGGAACTCCAATGCCTCGGCCTACCTCAACGTGAGCACGGCCGAGCTCAACACTTCCAACTACAGTTTCTTCACCACCGTCACGGTGGAAACCACAGAGATCTCCCCCGAAGACATCTCCCCAAAATTCACTAAGCCAGTGCCAACGACTTCAACAGGGTACCAGCCGGCGTACACCACCACCACCACGGTGCTGATCCAGACCACCAAAACGCCCAAGCAGGTGGCGGTGCCCACCGCGGACACTAACGACAAAATGCAGACCAGCCTGGACGAGGTGATGAAGACCACTAAGATCATCATCGGCTGCTTCGTGGCGGTGACGTTGCTGGCGGCGGCCATGCTGATTGTCTTTTACAAACTTCGCAAGCGGCACCAGCAACGCAGCACGGTGACGGCCGCCCGGACCGTGGAGATCATTCAGGTGGACGAGGACATGCCGGCGGCTCCAGCGGCTCCGACCAGCGTATCAGGTGAGGGGGCAGTTGTGCTGCCAACAATTCATGACCATATTAACTACAACACCTACAAACCGGCCCACGGGGCCCACTGGACAGAAAACAGCCTGGGGAATTCGCTACACCCCACAGTAACCACTATCTCTGAACCTTATATAATTCAGACCCACACCAAGGACAAAGTACAGGAAACTCAAATATGACTTTTTTCAGAAATTATAAATGCAATAGAATGCACAAAACAAAACAAGACAGCAACTTTTGTACAGAGTGGGGGAGAGACTTTTTTTCTTGTATATGCTTATATATTAAATCTATGGGCTGATAAGAGAAGCAGATTATATTAAAATTAAAAACCCTATTTTCTAACTTGTAAGTTCTATTTAAAGAAAAAGGGTGGGGGGGGGCAAAATCTAAATCTAAAACCAAACCAATGCCAGAGCGACTTTCTGGAGCGAGGCTGAGAACACAACTAGCGAAGGGACAGGCGGGGAGCGGGGGAAGGAAGTATCACAGAATGCGGCAACACAAACCTGTTTCTACAAAGATCTTTTCTGAAAGCCCAACGTCGATATTTACAGATTTATCTTATTTAAAAAAAGAAGGGAAAAAGCGCACCAAGAATGTGTACTGTGCCAAAACGTTACAAATGCAATAATGGGGTTTTTGTGGGGGTGGGGGGGGAGGAGCTGGAGAGACCGTGGGGCTAGATATATATATGTATTAAACAAAAAAATGCCAATCTTTGCCATGTATCTCAGTAGGGCTGTGCGTGTGCCCGCGTGTACCGGCTCCGTGGGTCTCACGTATCCCAACGGCGCTTCTAAAGAAAGAGCAGTGAAAGAGAGAGAGAAATTGGCGTTGCTCTCAGTCAAATGCTTCCACACTGCACCAGATTCCTGCAGTTCAGTTTAACCCACTGCGCACAGGGAGCATGTGTGTGCGCCTGTGACTTTCCCAGGAGGGAAGGGAGCGAGGGAAGGTTAGGTCAGGTTGGCTAGAGGACATCCTAGCAGCCGTGTGTGTGTGTGTGTGCGCGTGTGTGTAGCTATGGTGCGGGAGAGCTGACAGATGATTGTAGACCATGCTCCAATTTTATGATTTTTTTTTCCCCATCTTTTTTAAGGTGGCAAGAGCTGAAGCTTTCCCCCCCCTCCCCAATTGCTGGGGTTCCCCAATCAATCGAGGGCTCTTTAGATATCTGTCAACTGGTGGGGGTGGGAGCAAATCAAACCAGAGCTGCTGCAAGGCAGAAATACTCTCACTTGTTTATAGAAATGCAACCAGATTACGCATGGGGGAATCGTCAGATTGACAGAAAGTCTCTTGCTCACGCGAGCATCTGGTGAACCCTAGAAGGGGGAAAAAGGCTCTCTTCCCTGTCACATTCACCCAAAGTAACTCGGGAAAGGTGTTTGGGGAGCAGGGAAGCGTTGGGGGAGGTCGTGCGCATTTCCAACGTAACTACTTTCCTTTCTTATCTGAGCTTTAAAAAAAATAAAGTGAAAGGATTCAAATCTAAAGGGTGAGAACAGAAAGAGCAACTCCAGAACAATCTGACTGTACTCTGAGAAACAAGTGTATTTTTGTATTTTAATAAACATTGTTCACATTTTTAATGAAATGTCCCTAACGGATTAAATTGACCAGCTGACCCGAGGAGGAAATCAAACAGAATCAAATCCAAAGGGTTTTGACCTGGAACTGGTCAGAAAAGCCAAAATAAAATAAAATAAAATAAAATAAAAAAATTAAGTGGGGGGATAGGGGAGAAAAACCGAAGTGGTTCATTTAAAAAAAAGCATTGAACATTTTTCAAGCTGGCCGGAGCCTCTCCTCCAATGAAATAAAACCATTGTGAGCGCTAGCAACCGCAGCCGAGTCCGAGATCTTCCCAGATGGTGCAGGGCCCTGGTGTGAGTGGGTGCACGGGGGAGAGCAGCCAGCCCTACTTAGCTGCCGGAGCCCGGGGAGAAATAACTGCAACCTCATCGAGCTGCCCCCCCCCAGCAATAACCCAGCTCCCCTTCCCCCCGCCCCCTCGCAATTAATGCTTGCTCAGGATTCCCAGCAGTTCTCTCCAGAGCAGGGTATTAGATCACCTGCCTGTCTGAGTGCTATTTACATTCACATCCTAAACAAGTTCATGGTGCCCAGAGGGCTGGCTTCCTGACTGGGAGCCTGATGGCTTAGCAAGGCGTGCATTAGCATATCGGGGTCATAGAGGGGGAAGTCGTGGAGCAAGCGGGTGGGCGCAGGTGCCTGGCTGGATGGACAGACAAGACAGCCGGTGGTCTCTCCCCAGCCTCACCCGTTAAGCTGCAGATGCTGAAAGCCCCTGGCCTGGGCTAGTTTGCATGTAGGAATTAGATTGTACAAGGCCTGGCAGGATCTTATTAAAACCAAGAAAAAGGCCAAGCCGGCGCAGGGCCAGCCGGCGGCCTCCCTCGCTTGGGTCCTGCTCCCTGAACCAGGCCGAACCCCCTGCAGGGTCAGCGCCGGACCGATTAGAAGTTATGCAAGGAATGTGCGGGGCGGGGGAGGCCACCCGGCTGATTGCAGGGCGACCCCCCCAGCAAAAGCCAGAGCAGGCAGCCATTGCGCGGGTCCATTAGTCAGCTTGAGTGCTGCACCTCAATAGACTCGGGCAGCAGAGAAATTGCTCTGAAAGGAAATTCTCGCAGGGAGCACGGGCCATTTGAAAAGCAGCTGGGCGGGGGACGTGGGGGGCTGGGAGGAAGTGCAGAGGGACAAAGCCCATTAGCCGTGTGTGTGTGTGTCGGGGGGGGGGGGGGGGCGGGGGGAGGAGGGGATAGCCCTGTCATGAGGAGCTGTAATTGGTCCTGGCCAATGTTGGGGGATCCTGCATTAGCCCATTTCTCAGCTGCCCTCCCCCACGCTCCAAGCGAGCTCAGCAACACAAGAGTCCGGCTCTGCTGCCCCAGAGGCCCGAGCCGGGTCTGGGATGCTGGAGCCTCCAGCCCCGTAGGATTTCAGCTTGTCCCCATGCCAGGAGATGGTCTCTGGGAGAGGGCTGCTGAATGGAATTTCCCCATCTGGCCTTGCAGCACGACGGGGGCTTTTAAAGCGACTGTCTTTAGTCACCATAACGGGTCACCAAATCCGTCCTAACCACGACGGGCCAACGCCCCCCCAGACTCTGAGGATGAGATGTAAGGAGCAAGCTCCCCCCACCCCGGTCACTTTCTTTGTGCCAACCGATGCCAGCTCCTCATTGTGCACAGGCCAGACAGAGCTGCCGTCTGAATGCACAGTTCTTTTCCTAGGGACTCCTGCCAGCCAGGCGTGACCCGCACATGGGGGCTGCAAAGGCCTGTGTCCACTGGCGGTTCTACGGGGCACCCTGGGCGTGGGGGCAGGACAGGGGCCAGTTCCCCAGGCAGGCACAGACGAGGCAGTTAACACTGTGATTTATAGGTTCCCCTGCTGTAAAATATTAATTCGTCATTAAACGAGAGAGGGGCTAAATCCATGAATGAATCACTCGCTAGCTTGTTCCAGGGGAGGGTGCGTGCTGCAGGCTGCCATGCGTGGGGCTGGGCTGGTGCGGGAACGAGACAGAACAGGCCAACCAAAACCAGACTTCACCTCCGGGGCGGTCCCGGCCCTGATCCGCCCTAGCAAGCCAGCCGCCTGCCCAAACTCCCCGTAGGGCCCCGGGCCAGGCCGGCAGCTGCAAGGAATGGATCTCCGAGCATCCTCACATCACCACGCAGCCGCCATCATCAACAGAGAACTTCCCCATGCTTGGGGGGCGGGAGAATCACTGGTGCTGATTCAAGTCCAGAGAAAGTTAAACCTGTCCCCACACACCCTGGGTCGCCGCAGGGAGGGGAGCCCAGCCAGACAATGGCAGCCAAAGAACAAAGGACTTGCCAGTCCACCACACTGTCACGGAGTGTGGGGGAGACAAGGCCCTGCACCCCCGGCTTCCTGCGATTCGCCGGGACGCTCAGCCAGCCAGTAAAGCAGAAGGGTTATTTAGACGAAAGGAACACAGTCCAAGACAGGTCTTGAGGGTACAGACAACAGGACCCCCTCAGTTAGGTCCATCTTAGGGTCCCAGGGACACCACAGCCCCGTTGGGGGGTCAGAGCCCCGTCTGGGCTCCCCTCCATTACACCAGCCAGCTCCAAACTGAAACTCCCTCCAGCGTCTCCCCCGGCTCCTCCCCCAGCCTTTGTCCAGTTCCCAGGCAGAAGTGTCACCTGGCTCCAACCCCCCTCCTGGGTTCTCATGTTACGTGCTCAGGTATCATCCCGCAAGGCCAGTCTCCCATCCCCAATGCAGACCGTCCCAGCCAACCTCCCCTGCAACTTTCCCCGGCCAACACTCCCCACTCAGCATTCAAATACACATTAAGAACAGTCCCACTTCGTCACACACACCCCGCCAGGGGCTTGGGCATCGCACCCCCAGAAACAGGGCAGTGGCTGGCTGTACCCACTGGGTTCCTGCCTCCCTGACCTACACACAACTTTCGCCAAGACACCACATCCAGGAGGAGCCATGAGCTAAACCCCAAATCACCCTGCAGCCCTGTCAACCCCCCAGCCCCAGCGGAGCGAGAGGGGACCCCACCCCCAGGAGCCAGGGTGCTCTGGAGGAGGGGACGGGTCATTTCCAATCTCCTGGCAAACGGCCCCATCCCTTCGCCGCTTGGCGGAAGCACAGCCAGGCAATCTGTGGGTGTCTCCTCGGGGCACGGGGCACTGATACCCCAACAACACTTCTCACCGGACGCCTGCTGGGGGCAAGGCTCTGTCCGCAGGAAAACCCGCCTGCTGTACCCCAGGGGCTAGGGCGGGGAGTCACGGCCCCACTGGGCTCAGCACAGACTGGCGGCCCCCCCGTTCCCTAGAATTAAAGAACAAATTGCTGAGTGTTCCCCCCCCCCCCCAGCATTTCAGGCTCATGTGTCTGGGGAGCATGACTGTTGTTTTTGGCTCTGTGGCAGGAGTCTGGGCCAAGCGGGAGAAGACTGTCCTGGAAGCAAGCAGCGCGGGCTGCATGCCTTGGGGCTGCCAGTACCCCGCGATCCTGTGGCAAAGGCAGCAAGGTCATTAACTTCCCTGCCGCCGGCTGTAGAGACCCCCAACCACTGGGGGAGCCCCCCACCCTCACGGCCTCTGCACCTCGCAGAGCCAAATGCTCCAAGTCAGACTCAGACAGCGCCCGCAGAAGCGGCGGGAGCATCTCGCTGAGGTGCTGTACATTTAATTTAGTCGGGTTATTTATTTATTTTGTGGAAACTGGGAGTGTTTCTGTCAAAACATGTGTCTGATTTTATCTTCCCGGCCGGCTTCTATTGCTCCGGCTGATCGGCTAATGCAAACGCTGCACCACTTCGTTCGGGTTTCTGCTTCAGCTCCGCCACAAACTAGGTCTGTGCTCCGGGCTCTTCCTGCTCTGTGCTCTCCTCCGCCAGGCTCGCCTCCGCCCTCCTACTCCTGGGGGGATCTCCCCTAAACCCGTTCATACAGCGGCAGACAGACAGGGATTGGGCTAGAGCCACACAGTGGTTTTATCTAAGCGCTTAGTTTTAATTTGGGCTTTAAATTAAAATACCAAAGCAAATAATGCTCCTGCTTATAGCAAAAAAATGACTTCAGAGGGAGTGAGAGAACAGCCTCCTCTCTTCAGGAACTCTGCTCAGCGCTCCGGCGAGGGGAGAGCTCTTGGCCGGGGGTGAGTTGCAGCCGGAGAGCACGGCTGCGGTAGAACCCTACAGCTGCTAGAGGCAGCAGAGAGACCGTTCGCTTCCCTTTCTCCCGGAGCTCGGCCAAACTTTGCTCCCTGAATATCGTTCAATAATAATTAAAGCTACGGGAGGCAGTTTATTCAGGGGCTGCAGAGACACGGCTGATCAGCCAACAGCCCAGGCCAGCAAGAGAAGCCAGCGGGGAGGGGTACGGGGATGGAGAGCGGGGCAATCTATGCAGGGGATTCTGGGCAGAAGCCTTTACCATTGATTTCTCACAGACAGGCAGGCGCTGGAATGGTTTTATGACTCCAGGGCTGGGCTCACCCCGGCCCCAGCTTGTTTGGGAATCGAGGGGGCCGAGAGTCGAGACTCAGAAGCTATTGCAGAAGGAATCCCAAAGAGCCAGCGATTCCTGGCGAAGCCGGGCAGGCGTCCAGGGGGAGATGCAGGAACATGGCCAACAGCCACAGTGGGGTGGAAACAGCTTCCGTAATGGCCAGGACCCCCCGCGCCGCGCCAGCAGAGCCCCCTACTGAGGGGGCAGCTCGCAGATCACACGGAGAAGGTGGGGAGGGAGGAGACGGGACAGGCAGAGCAATCTGGGCTATTCCTCTGCCCTACCAGCCATGGCCTACAGTACAGGACTCGGTGAGATGGGGAGCCAGGCCCTGCCGCCCGGTCCCCGTGGGAGGGCTGTGGGGAAGGGGGCTGCAAGGGGAGCAGGGACAGCGGATGGAGCGCAGACCCTCCCAGGGCAGCGCTTGCTCTGACCACGCTCGGGGTGGATTCGAGCAGCTTGGGAAGGCAGCTCCCTCTGTGCGTCGCTCGGGAGCGCGGCGGCCTCGCCGGGCCAGGCCCTGTGCATTGTTTTAGAACAATGCCGAGGGGCCGCGGTTAGTGCTGCTGGCAGACGGTGCAAGGCCCTGACGCCGCGCCCAGGAGTCCTTGTCAAAGCTGCGTTGAATACTCCTCCATCGCCTCGGTGCATCGAGGTCAGCACAACCCCCCAGACACACCCACTCCGGCGCCACGCATGCCAACCACAGAGACCCACGCACAGGCCCGGAAGCCAGCTCAGAACCCCGCCAGATTCCCCAAACCCACAGGCCAGGCACCCCCAGGGCAAAAAGCCCTGGCGAGTTTCTCAGCCGATCACAGACTCGCAGCCCCACGGGGTTAGAAGGGACCGCAAGGGCCACGAGGCAGGCTGTGCTGTGTCTGAACCAATGGCACAATGACGCTGGCGCAGGCTTAGACCAACCTAGAACAGGGGCTGGATTCTCTCACGAAAACCGACAGGATTTGAGAGGCTTTCCGTAGCTAGATTTGCTGTGTGAGAGCGCGGGAGGGAAACGCTGTATAACTGCTAGCTCCTGCCTGCGGCTGAGACGGGGAAGGGGAAGTGACTTGTCCAAGGCGTCAGCGGGATTAGCACTCCTGGCTCTCGGGGGCAGGACGACAGCCAGGTTAGGTGGGTTCCCCAGCTCTGGACTCTCTCAATGAGCCACTGGCGAGGCCCGTCGCACCCCTCCCCTGCAAGCCACAGCACCAGGTTGTAGAGGGACCGCGCAGTAATTAGCTGCAGTGCCTGCAAAAGGCAAATATTTACTAACGAAGAAGATGCACTTTCAAAAGAAGTAAATGTCGCAGCAGCGCCGAGAAATCCGCCCGGTGCCGCAGCCTCCCCGTGGGATGGCGCTGGCAGGGGTCTCTCCCACCAGGCTGCTGGCACCTCCCAGCAGGAAGCTGGTTGGGACAAAGGACGCTTTGCTCCTGGTGAGGTGGGAGACTGTCAAGGTCGGGGCCCTCCATTCAGAGCAGGAATTCTCACCCCCTTCCTCTCCCAGCCATTCCAGGCTGAGGCTGCATTTCTTGTGCCGAGGGCTAGGGCGTGGGCCAGGGCACCGAGACAGATTCTGGCTTTCGGTGCCATGAGAAATGGGCAGTGTTTCCCGTGGGGACTCCCAACAGTCACATGACCCCAGCCTCACACTGGGCCCGCTTTGTGGGTTCCCGGGAAGGGCTGGATGGGGCTAGCTCCAGTGGAGAGCACTTAGGACAAGCAGCTAGTTTTCCAGGGTGACCTGACTCTGCCAAATAACTGTAAGCTCAGCAGATCTGCTCCCGGGGTGGATGCAGACCCCCAGCGGCTGCCCTTAAGGACAACACTGGGAGCTCCGCTTCAGCCTGCAGAGCCACCCCAGCCAAAGGGGAGCTGGAGTCTGGGCCTCTTTGAGCCAATAGCAGGGCTTCAGCCGAGCTCCTGCAGCCTGCACTGCAGACAATGGAGTTCCACAGATGTCAGCAAGGGCTGAATTGGGCCAGCAGAATTCTTTAGCGCCGGGGATGATGCTTGAACAGGAAAGCTCACAGCTTGCCTCCTACGGCCCAGGCTGAATCTGCAAGGCTGGCAGCGAGGGGAAAAACAAGCAGTCGTTTACTTGGAAACCGAGCAAATTTGTTATGGCATCAGTGTGACACAAGCCTGGAATCCGACGAGGAGACGGCACCGAGTCAACCCAGGCTTTGCAGAAGCAAAATCCTTCCCTCCAGTGCCGGCATCCCCGGGTGAACTCCTCTGGCTGTGTCAGGCAGGAGCTCAGGCTCAAAGGGTTCCCTTCCAGCCTTAGTGTGTGCCAACTGCCTTTCCAATGGAGCTGAGCGACAGGAGTCCTGCCTTGCCTTCGCTCACTTCTCCCCGCTGAAAGGGCTTCCCAAATGGGCCCCGCCCAGCTGCCGGAGGGGAGGGGGGCAGGATTAGGGTGACCCCATGCGGCAGTAATGATGGTTCCTGTCACAGAAACTGCATTCCGGAGTCTGGCCTTGAGTCGGGGACATTTCTCAATGGAACCCAGCAGGTTCGCAGCGAGGGGCAGTCTGCAGCTCCAGCCCGTTCTAAGGAGCACTCAAATGCCTTCCCCACACACGGACAAGCCGATGCCAAATCACCCGGTTGTTCAGAGACGTTCCCCACAGAACCCAACTGGGGTTAACGGTAATTATTCTTACTGCTGCAGATATTTTTGGCTTCGTTGCTGCGGATGTTTTTGCAGATCTGCATGAGTTTACAGTAGCAGCAGCCGACTGGCATGCACCCTCGTGGGGGTTCTCGTAGTCCCACCCGGGGCGGGGGCGGTTATACTTCAAAGAGGTGCCCAGGTGTCACAATGAGGGACACGAAAGATGCATTTAATTTAAAAAAAAAAGTGTTTAGAATCTTTTTATAGCCCATGGTAGTTTTCCTGTAACCCACAAAAGCTACACCGTGTGCATATGGGCGCGTCCAGTCATCAGATGGGTGGTAGCAACTCCAGCCAATGATGGTGGAGTTTAAAGGACTACAGTCCTGTATTTCACACTTGAATGATTAAATTTAGTCTCCAGTTTTTGCATATACATACACATATATGCACACGCACACACACGTAACATGTGTGTCACATATTGGTATGCATATAGAAACGGTTCATGGTTTTACAGTGTATCGAGTTAAATGTCCCTATTCTGCATGTGTATTATCTGTATGCAATAGAGATAATGCACATTTACATACACTGTGTGTATGTGATGTCCCTGTTATATACTGTAGCTTGCCTACAGCTCTGTACATTACATTGATATAGTTTAATATTTAAAATGCATCGAGCTATTGCACAAAACTTTGTGTACACTAGTGTGTGGGTGTGTGAGATCTGCAGTGGCGAGGTACGGCGCACACACGGATTAGAAGATCCTGTTTCCAGGAGTGCAATACGACTATAAAACCACAAGCCATTTATCCTCTTCCAGCACAACCAACTGCTACAGGGCTCTTGTCAACTGGAACGTGATCCTTCCCCAAAATGAGCTAGCGCTGGGTTAGTCATAGGCTCGCTCGCTTCACCTGCCTGGTGAGTCAGCAGCCAGCCAGAGACAATATTTTAAAAATACCTCCTCCTCCTCCTGCCAGACTAGGAAAATTAGAAGGTATTTGGTTTCCACTTCTCCCAGCAAGGCTCTGCTCTCCCCGCCTCATCTAGCATCCCAACAACTCCCCTCCTCGGAGGGCTGACGCCACGAAGGGCTTTGCCCGCTCGCCCTAGAGAACCTAACGATTTCAAGAGAACTCTTCTGCTGTTCCCAGCCAGAGAGCAGGCTACAGCGGAGTGGCCAGTGCTGGTGTTAAAGGAAACACCCACGAAGGCGGGACCCAATGCAGGCTATTTTGTATGTAAAGGAGCCGGAATAATACGTTATCCTATTAGCATCCAGGGCCAGCGCTTCCACTAGGCTACCCTAGGCGGTCACCTAGGGCAGCAGGATTTGGGGGCGGCATTTTGCCGTCCTCGGCGGCAATTCAGCGGCGGGGGTCCTTCCGCTCTGGGTCTTCGGTGGAAATTCGGCGGGGTCCTTCACTCACTCCGGGACCCGCCGCCGAAGCGCCCCGAAGACGCGGAGCGGAAGGACTCCCGCCGCCGAATGCTCTGAGGAGGAGCGCTGCTGCCTTGGGCGGCAAAAACCCTGGCGCCGCTCCTGTTAGCATCAGCCTCTGTGATCTCCCAATGGACTCCACTGCTTGTGACATGGCAGCATTTCTTCCCCGGTCAGTTGGCTTCCGCAAGGCTGGAGAAGGAAGGCGTGGCTGCAAGGTGGGGATGGGGGAGTGACTGAAGGGAACGGGGGTGTGTGTGAGAGAAGATGGTTTGGAGCAAGAGCTGGTGGATGGACCGTGCGCACGTGCGAGCATGTCACACTTGGAGCAGCGCTGGGCTCTACAAGCGTGCAAATACACACACACGTGCACTTGAATCTTCCTGCAGCCCAGCCCCTGATCTCAGCAGGACGCTGGCACATGCGCAGGGTGACCGTCCCGTGCCAGATTCTGAGCTCGCTCACCCCAATGACCCTCCTGGAGTCAGGAGAATTACTCCACACTTACATTAGCCCGAGGAATCGGACAGTGGCCCTTCTGTGGCCCCTGGCTAGCGAGCCTCACATACCACAGCAAAGCTTTCATTAGTCAGATTGATTTGCATTGGTTGGTTTTTGTCCCCCTTCTATGGTAGCAGGTGTAGAGAGTGTGTATGCGTGCGTGCGTGCGTAACAACCCTCCTTAGACTCACAACCACCACGGAAGCTGATGGGGGGGAGGGAGCACTGCACCCCCCCCCATTTCCTTTGTTGGCCTTTCCCACCGTCCCAACCCCTCTTCTCTTCCCCACAGACAGTTACTCTTCAGAAGACCCCGAACCGCTGCAGCAGCCCAGCTCGCAGCAGCTGGGTCCTTTTGCTGACACGGGTTTCCCTGAGCTCTCGCTCCTCTGAGGGGCGAGTTGTCGAGAGGAGCTGAAATCAGAGCCAGGCTGTCATTCCCCCAAAGAAAATGGACTTGCTACAGGGCAGGCTGTTATTCCAGCCACTCCAGCAGCGTCAACATCCCTGCTTTACCCCCGAACCTTCGGGGACATGGCCAGTAAATCCTCCCCCCTCCCCCAAAGACCTGGAATTTGGGGGGACTTATCCGGTCAGCTCTTCTCCACCAGCATTTCCTTTAAAGGGATCTTCGGCCTTGCTGGGTCAATTTCTCTTTGATCCTTTTGCAGATGGGGCTGGGGGAGCTGCAGCTTTGGATCTCAGGGGCCCAGCGGGCAGCAGCAGGGAAAGCGCTGGCCTAGGAAACCTACATTCAATTCCTGGCTCTGCCACCGACTGGCTGAGTGACCTTGGACAAGTCTCTTCGCTTCTTTGCGCCCTGCTCCCATCTGTCCTGGCTGTGAGGATCGGGAGCTCTCGGAGGCAGTACTGTGTCTGTGCCGCACCCGGACACCAGACACAGCTCCATTGATCCCAACACGTGGGCAGAGTACAGGCGTGCTTGGGGAATACCCCAGACAAGGACCCCAAGGGGCGGACAAGTCCCTCTGGCCCTAGGGATCCGCCACCCCCAACACCGATTCGGGAGGGTCAGAGTGGTGAGCATGCTCGGGGAGGAACGCTGAGCGGACAGGAAGGCAAATCCACGCTCTCTGAGCTGGGGACCCCACAGCTCAAGGATGAGCAGAGGAGGGGCATGGAGGCCATACGAGCCATGCAGCCAGGCCATATCGGTGGCACGGGCAGAGGCCGCTGGTGCCAAAGGATGTATCAAAGACTGCTGGGAGAGTCCTGCACGTCACCTGCCAGCACGTAGGGGCTCTGGACAGATGCTGACAACTCCCTGTGTTTTGGTTGCCGCCCTGGGGCTATCGCAGACCCATGTGGAGAGGGGATCCTGGCCCCGCCATGGGCTCGGGCAGATCTCCAGGGCTCTCCTGATGTGTCACACGTGCCAGAGGCTCTCTGGGATGTGAGGCACAGACGGCAAGGCTGCCCTCAAGGAGCTACGAAGCACAGCTTCCAGCAGCTGTGAGAACCTCTCCATCCTCGGGCAGCAAATGTGGGAGCTGCTCAGAATGTCCCCAGCCCCCCAACTGCAAAGCCAGCCAGGCTGAAGCACTGGCCGCCGAGGAGCTGCCCCTGGAGGTTACAAACAGCAGGCTGCTCATGCTGCGGTGGGTGAAGACGCGGGACCAGACGGATGGAACGAGGATTAAATAACGAGAAGGACAGAGACGGGGACTCAGGAGCATCTGCTCAGCCTGGCTCCATTCAAGAGCAAATTCAAAACTGATCAAAAAAGGAAATACTTATTCTGCACACAGTGACGTTAGCCTGTGGAACTCCCTGACACTGGATGTCACTGAGTTCAAGACTTAGCAAGATTCAGAGAGGGACTGGACATTTCCGTGGATCACAAGAATTATCCAGAGTTGTTACAGCTAATGGGGTGGATATAAAACCTCCAGCTTCGGGGCTAAAGCCAATCTCTGCCGGGGGCGGGGGACGACCTTTATGGGCGACTGATTATCCCCTAGCTGCTATTGAACGGTTCTTGCATCGTCCTTGGAAGCAGCTGGGGCGGATGCTGGGCTGGCTGGACTGGGGCGGGAGCCAGTGGGTGTGCTGAATGTGAAGCGCTAGAGGGGCGCTCTCTTTCCAGGTGCCACGTGGGAGCTGGGCACAGTAGGCAGAGTGCATTCTGGCCAGCGCATGCTATAATGGCCCTGTGGGGCCTTCCTCCGGCTCTGCTCGGCCGCCAGGCTCAGACCTCAGGAGCTCGGCACCGCGGGCACTGGCTGGAAGAGGATGCATCGCTCTCCAGGGTGCAGCATCCCTCTGCTCTCACGTCGAGGGGACCTCCATGGTGGGCCGCTGGAACAGCACCAGACCATACAACGCCCAAGCTGGGTCAGAGCAAGGGTCCATCCAGCCCAGTGTCCTGTCTGCCGACAGTGGCCAATGCCAGGTGCCCCAGAGGGAATGAACAGAACAAGGAATTATCAAGGGATCCATCCCGTCACTCATTCCCAGCTTCTGGCAAACAGAGGCTTGGGGATACCCAGAGCATAGGGTTGCGTCCCTGACCAGCTTGGCTAATGGCCACTGATGGACTTATTGTCCAGGAATTATCTAAATCTTTTCTGAACCCAGTTATTCTTTTGGCCTTCACAACATCCCCGACCAGGAGCTCCCCAGGCTGACTGCGCGCTGTGTGAAGAAGTACTTCTGTACATGTGTTTTAAGCAGCGCCGGTCACTGGCCCCCTGGCCTGGCCTTGGTGACTAATCCACCCCCCTGCTGCGCTGACTGGCCAGACGCACCATGGCCCGTCTCCTTGCTCTCGATCCCCACAAGAGCAGTGGCCCTTTGCCCATCAGCCTTGCGCCAAGAGCCCTGACTTGAGGACCTCCCGGTCCCTCGCATTGGCATTGGTCTGGAAGCCCTCCCTGCGTGGAGCTTTCCACCAGGGCCTCTCACAGGACGTCCCCACCACAGGGCGTGTGCCCGCCCAGGGCGCACACACAGCATCCTCCTGGCTGAGTGCCCTGGGCCATGGTGCTTCTCCGGCGGGTTCAAGGCAGCCCCTTCCACACCATCACCGAACAAGCCGAGGGAACTTGCCTCATTGCTCAGCCTGGCACGGGGCACCCTGCAGCCTGGCTGGCCCAGACACCCAGCTCTTGCTGGGGAGGTCCCATCAGCTGCCTCACCTGGTGCTGACACGAAGCCCGTGCCCCTCAGAGCCTGGTCCCCATCGCACCCGCTCAGCAGCCTGGCTGGCTCCAGCGTGGCCCGTGTCACGTGCAGCATGGCTGGTGAGCGACCGGGCCTGGGGCCTGCAGGCGCTGGGACGCAGGCCAGGTTTAGGGTTACCGCCCGCTGGGTCCCCTGGGATGTGGTTACCGCAGCGACACTAAACCCCATAATCCTCACCTACCCCCAAGTGCCCGGCAGCAGCTTGCTGGGAGTGAGCCACCCGTCCTGTGCTCCAGCACCACAGCCTGACCCAGCCCAGCTAGTCCTCGCCAGCCCAGCGCAGGGCCCTGCCAGCTTTGCCCTCCGAATTCAGACGCTCCAGGGGTCAGTGGCCTGCTCCGATACCAGACAGCAGTGCCACCCTGGGCAAATACTCCCCCCTTCTATCCAAGTGCTTTACGATCAGCACATCCCAATACCAGAGAGGGGGAAACGGAAGCACGGAGTCTTGCCCACGGTCACCCAATGGGGTGGTGGCATAGCGGGCATGGGACCCAGGATGGCCAGCTCTCCCCCCTGCTTTATAAAATACCCAGCCCGGCCGTTCGAATTGCCGCTTCGCTTCTGCAGCCCGGCTACCTGAGAAGCAGAGCCTGCAAAGCGCCGGCCAGGGAGCAGCAGGGCTCTGACGCTGGGGTCAAGGGCTCGGCACGACACTGCTTTTCAGTCCTGCAGCGTGACAATAATCCGCCCCGCGGGACCCACAACGGCCTCCGCGCTAATTTTATCACCTCCATTTAATTACAATCTCTCCCGTCCTGACTGGTTCAAGCAAACTCCCCCCAAGGTAGATTGTGATACAATGAGCGCTCGGCGCCGTGCGCTGCCCTCCCCACTACGCTCATTGAGCAGACATTGGCCACCTTGGCTCCAGCAGCTGGACTGCACAGCTGGGTGTGCACATGGGGGGGGCCTGGGGGCCTGTCGTGGGGCGGAGGGGGAAGAGGACAGGGTTTCCAGGGCACCTTGCCAGTATGAAAGAGCGGCGCCCCCGAAGGCAGGGCCCCCGCAGTGGGCTGAACGGGATCTGCTCGGGTCCCTCCCCCTGGGATGAAGGCGAAGTGTGCCGAGCCGTCCCCTCCCCGCTCCGCGAAGGGATGAGCAGCCGGGCGTTCGCGTGGGCACCTCTCCCTAGGCCTCGTGTTTTCAAGGCTTCGCTGCAGACCCGCCTCGCCCAGGGCTGCTCGGCCTGCTGCCCCAGCACACATGGCCCCAGGCTCCCTCCGGGTCCCCCACCGCACCCCCTGCCTCCAGCGCTGGGCAGAATCTGCCAAGAGCTGTGCTGCCTCTCCAGCGCCCCCCTCTGGCCAGCCCAGGATTGCACTGACTGGCTCTGGAGCACTGCGATTGGAAGGGGGTGGGGCAGGAGGCGGGGCTCAGATGGTGGGAGGAGTAAAGGGGAAATTCTCCAGGCCCCACGGACTAGAAACCACAGCCAACAGCAGCTAAGGATGCCCTGCCCATTAAAACAGAACCCCCCAGCCGGCAAGAGCACCAGGAAGGGAGGGAGGCTGCTGCTGCTGCTGCAGCCCACGGCGGTCACGGTGCTTAGCCCAGAGTTTCCAATGGTGGGAGTTTTTAGCCCTATCTGTGCCTCCCCCACGCTCCTCGCGACACAGCGCTGCCAGGGCTGTTTCATCACTACAGCACGCTTGTAAGTGCCCCCCCGTGAACAGCCTCTCTCCAGCATGGGGTGAAATCCTTTGCCGGGGGGGGGGGGGGGGAATTATTCAACTGGCTTTACGGACCGGGAAGATCACGCAGCAAGCGGGCGCTGGAGCAGGGATAGAGCCCAGGCGCTCTGACTCCCAGCCCCCCCACTGCTCGCAGTGGGGCTCAGCATCTCCGGCGGGAGGCTGGGGATACTCCATGCAGCCGCTGCCACCGATGAGCTAATCAATCCATGTCCTGCGCTTCAGCGGCAGGCACGAGGGGTCAGAGCAGGGGTGGGCAAATGCCGGCCCGTGGGCCATAGCCGGCCCGCCAGCCATTTTAATACGGCCCTTGAGCTCCTGCTGGGGAGCAGGGTCTGGGTCTTGCCCCGCTCCTGTGCTCCAACTGGGGAGCAGGGTCGGGGGCCACTCAATGCGGCTCCTGGAAGCAGTGGCATGGCCCCCCCTCTGATTCCTACGTGTAGGGGCAGCCAGGGGGCTTCGCTCTGCATGCTGTCCCTGCCCCAAGCGCCGCCCCCGTAGCTCCCATTGGCCGGGAACCGTGGCCAATGGGAGCCACAGGGGTGGTGCCTGCAGATGGGGCAGAGTGCGGGGCAGCGTGCAGAACCTCCTGGCCGCACCTCCACGTAGAAGCCGGAGAAGGGACATGCCGCTGCTTCTGGGAGCCACTTGAGGTAAGTGCCGCCCAGAGCCTGCACCCCTGAGCCTCTCCCCATGTCCCAACCCCTTGCCCCAGCCCTGATCCACCTCCTGCCATCTGAACCCCTCAGTCCCAGCCCAGAGCACCCAAGCCCCTCAGTCCCAGCCCCACTCCAGAGCCCGCACCCTGAGCCGGAGCCTGCACCCCTTCCCGCACGCCAACCCCCTGCCCTGATCCCCCTCCTGTCCTCTGAACCCTTCGGTCCCAGTCAGGAGCACCCTCCTGCACCCCAAACCCCTCATCTCCAGCCCCACTCCAGAGCCCGCACCCTCAGCCGAAGCCCTCACCCCGCCATGCCCCAATCCCCTGCCCCAGCCCAGAGCCCCCTCCTGCTCCTCAAACTCTCATCCCCGGCCCCACCCCAGAGCCTGCACCCCCAGCCGGAGCCCTCCCCCCACCCCAATTTCGTGAGCATTCATGGCCCGCCATACAATTTCCATACCCAGATGTGGCCCTCGGGCCAAAAAGTTTGCCTACCTCGGGTCAGAGGAAAGCCGCTCGTGGACACGCACGTTGTCTGCAAGAGCGGTGGCTGGCTGCTGCGTCTTGGTCAGCGCAGGACCAGGTGCTGTCCCACTGCTAGGCGAGGGGCCAACCAGAGCGGCTTAGCCACCCCCACAGCACTGGAGCAGCCGGCGGGCGCCCCATCCGCATGCCACAGCTAGCACGCAGGGAGCTCGGCCAATGAGCCTCTGGATTGGTGGTGGAGCCGCTGCCTGGGCTGGTGCCAGATCAGAGAGGAGCTTTCTGGCTCTAGCGCCCCTCTCTGGGGGGGCCTGGCACGACACGGGCGTCACGCAGCCGCCAGCTTGCTCCCTCCCTGCTCTGGAGCGCGCGCGCACAGGGGAGAGGAGTTTAATTAATTTACCACATAAGCGAGCCATGGTTCACAGCAGCCTCTGAAACTGGGCTCGCGTTAACGCGCGGCTCAATGTGCACAAAGCCCAAACGCTTGCGCTCGCTCGGCCGTGGGCAGCTGAGCTTCATTGGCAGCGCCCGGCGCGCGGGCTCAGAGCTGGCCTGCTTGCTGCAGCCTGTCGGTACGAACAATGCCGCTCCAGAAAGCCACAGCTGGTGCAAGTGACCTTTCCCGTCGCGATTGACCCTGAAGCTCGCGGACCCCCCTTCGTCCAGGAAAAACGCACCCAGTGGTGCCCTGCCTGCCCTGCAACCACCAGGAGTGGGGATGGCAGAGGCCCAGGAGTCCAGCTGCCCACCCCTCTCCTGGTGCAGGGCGGATCCCACCGCACAGACAGCAAGACAAGACACTTCGCCGTGCGCCTGGCATCGCCTCCCTCCCGCCGTCAGGGGAGCAGCACCCCTCCCTCTCCCGTGCCAGGGCGGCCCTAAGGCACGAGGCTTATTGCTGGGGTCTGCGTGGAGCTGGCTCAGGCTACGACCCAGTGACGTCCCCCAGGAGGCGGCGTAGGGACCTGTGCGCCTGTGACAGAGGCCAGGGCCGCCAGGAGTTCCCGGGCACTTCCCGGGGTCACAGCGCCGGCGGGTGGCAGCGAAGGTGTAAGGAGCGGGGGATGGGCCGGCCTTTCCCGAACTGGTACCGCCAGGCAGCCCGGCCTGGCTTCCCGCCACCCACATCTCTGCCCAACTGGCCAATACAAGCCATGTTCTGCAGCGCCAGGCACAGGTCAGAGACCGATCCCGGCAGGCTCCCGGCGCGCCTCAGGCTGGGCCAAGGCCGTCGGCAGCTCGACCAGACCACCTGGAAATCTTCCCCTAAAGCCTCTTTCGCTAAGTAACACCCCAGCCCCGGGCTCGCCCCTGAGCTCTGCCAGTGCCCCTCACTCCTGACCCGCAACCCCCTGCTAGCCCAGCCCAGCCCTGGGCTCCCCCCTGAGCTCTGTCGGTGCCCCTCACTCCTGACCCGCAGCCCCCTGCTAGCCCAGCCCAGCCCCGGGCTCCCCCCCAGCCCTGCCAGTGCCTCTCACTCCTGACCCGCAGCCCCCTGCTAGACCAGCCCTGGGCTCCCCCCCAGCCCTGCCAGTGCCCCTCACTCCTGACCCGCAGCCCCCTGCTAGCCCAGCCCAGCCCAGCCCAGCCCAGCCCTGGGCTCCCCCCCAGCCCTGCCAGTGCCCCTCACTCCTGACCCGCAGCCCCCTGCTAGCCCAGCCCTGGGCTCCCCACACCCAGCTGTGCCAGTGCCCCTCACTCCCGACCCCAACCCCAGGCTCCCCACACCTGCCCCATTGTGAGACGATATATAATTTGGACTCAGAAGTACAAGGCCGCCAATCTCCTTTCATGTGCTGAGCTTGGAGTTGGCCCCCAATGCTGCCACTGTAGCTTGCACACGACCCACCCACCCCCTTGTCTTGTGGGAGGTTCTGGAGCCCACGAAGGAAACCCAAGTCAGACCCCCTCAGCCCAGCACATGGCCAGGCGCCAAGTGCCCAACCCTACAAACAGGGGGGTCCACGAGGAGCCGCTACCTGGGAACCTCCGGAACCGTTCCCTAAGCCTCACGCCAGAGCTCAGGGGCTGGGTGCCACCCCACGGCCTGGGCACACTGCAGAGAGGACAGGCACGTGCCAGTCCTGTGCCGCCTCCCGAGGACCCAGCTGAGCACACGCGGTGCCGCCCAGGCCATGCCAGTGCCCACGGAGTGTACACACGAGCCTGCTCAAAGCGTCATTCTGCCCTGCCTCGGCCCCTCGTGCTCTGGGGCCAGGGACGCTCTGGCTGGGCGATGCTGGCCTGCGAGGGGAGAGTTTAAGACCCTTCCCAGCCCCACAAAGAGAGAGCATCGGCCCCCAGCCCTGGCAACCCCAAACGCCTCCTTCCCTCCTCCGCAGGGAGACATCACTTAAAGCCACCGAGGATCTCGCTGGCATGGAGCAAAGCCACCGGGGTCCGGCCAGGCCGGCGCTCCGCTCTCCAGCCCCGTCAGGCTGCCGCCAGCTACTCTCTCTCCATTACAGACGATTACAGGTGCGAATCCCAGATGCCCGCAGAGCTGGTGCTACGAGCTCTCATGCCCGAGGCCGCCTTCCAGCACGGGGAACAACAGCTGCGAGCCGTGTTCGAAGGACCGGCCAAGCCAGCTTTCTCCTCTTCCCTGCAGCCCTCGCTGAGCCAGGCTGGTGTGGGCAGGTGAACCAGCCCCAGCGAGGCGCTGAGCTAGTGAAACAGACGCATGCTGGATGGCAGGAGCCAGATGAGGTGGCGTGGCCGGGAGAGGGGGGTGGTCAGCTGTGCTTAAGTGATTATGTAACATATTTAGGCGAGGAGAGATGCGGCCAGGGAAAGACAGGCCAGGGATTAGCGCTGGAGGAAGGAGGCTGTGGACTCCGGGATCGGCACTAAGGCGGCAGAGTTGTGTGCGCACGCGGCGGCTAGCAGCATCTGCTCACCGGAGCCAGCTCTTGGGGCTGTCAGAGCAGAATGGCTCCCCTCGGGCCCAGGCCGGGTCACCCCCCACGCCAGGGGCAGCGCTGCGTGCAATCAGAGGACAAGGGAGAAATGGAGCAGCCAGCTCTGGGATGGGAGCTCTGGAGACGAGCAGCGTGCCAGGCAAGAGAGAGGCAGCGCCGGGTGCGCAGGCAGCCGGACGTCCTTGCCAAGATTAAAAATATCCGGGAGCAACGGCCGCCGAGCTGCCCACGCAGAGATGAACAGCCAGTGCCAAGACACGGGACCCCCATGCTAAATCAGCAACGATCGCACCCCTTGAGACATTAACCCCCCTGGCGCCCAACAGCCCACGGTGTGAGCGGAATGGAGGGGATTTCCCCTCCCCACCCAACGCCGCCAGCACCATTCCCGGAGACGCCCGCCACCCGAACAGCAGGGGTCGCCGCGGGTCGGGGGGCGGCGCTGTGGGGGAGGGAGCCCAGAACTGGCACAGTACAGGAGATCAGAAACTGTGGGTCAGGGCTGGGGGGCACCGGTAGAACGCAGGCGGCGGGGACGGAATACCAGGGGGCCGCGGGTCAGGGCTGGGGGGCGCCGGTAGAACGCAGGCGGCGGGGACGGAATACCAGGGGGCCGCGGGTCAGGGCTGGGGGGCGCCGGTAGAACGCAGGCGGCGGGGACGGAATACCAGGGGGCCGCGGGTCAGGGCTGCGGGGCGCCGGTAGAACGCAGGCGGCGGGGACGGAATACCAGGGGGCCGCGGGTCAGGGCTGGGGGGCGCCGGTAGAACGCAGGCGGCGGGGACGGAATACCAGGGGGCCGCGGGTCAGGGCTGGGGGGCACCGGTAGAACGCAGGCGACGGGGACGGAATACCAGGGGGCTGCGGGGCACCGGTAGAACGCAGGCGGCGGGGACGGAATACCAGGGGGCTGCGGGGCACCGGTAGAACGCAGGCGGCGGGGACGGAATACCAGGGGGCTGTGGGTCAGGGCTGGGGGGCACTGGTAGAATGCAGGCGGCGGGGACGGAATACCAGGGGGCTGTGGGTCAGGGCTGAGGGGCACCAGCAGAACTGGGGGTGGGATTGGGGGGACCCCAGGGCTGGTGGTGGGAGCGAGCGGCCTCAGCGGTGGAAAGGAAGCTACAGGGATGTGGAAAGGGCCTACACTAGAGCCCATGCACTGCTCCATGCCAGCCCCACGCTGCCACCCCCCTGCTAGTCCTGCCTCTCCCCGGGCTGGGGGGCTGGTGAGCTCCTGGCGGCTTTGCTGTGGTGACCCGGCTCTCTCGGCCAAGCAGCCTTGGCTTCCCCAGAGGAAGGCGGTGCTAGAAAAGCAGGACTGGTAGGCCCTAGGGCTAGTGAACCCGGCCGGCTCCCAGCAGAGCGTGGCCCTGGCATCACGCATTACGCCAGGGGGTGCCTCTCCCTCACGAGAGGGGAATTCACTGGGGGAAATGCCACCCTCCAGCTAGCACACAGCCTCTGTGCCAGCACCGTGCCGGGCCAGGCCTGAGCGTGGGGCCGGCTCATGCCGGGACTGCCACTGGGAGATGTTTGCTGCACCTTTTGCTGGGAGTTTCCCAAGCTGCTGCCGTCTGCATTTCGAGTTCCTTTTGGGAGGGTGGGAGGTATTTCATGGCTACTGCTCCCCCCTCCCCACGCAATTCCCTGGCGGGCACGCTGGCTGCTGCTGGGGCCATCTGCATAAACCGTTTAGCAACTGTGCTGCCTGACTGGTGCTCACTCCAGGGCCTGCTTTGCAGAAAGGGGAGTTGCACACCCGATGGGCCTGAAGAGCTTTAACCTTGGAAACTGGGTGAAATCTGGAACCTGACGGCACCAGTTGCCGGCCGGGGTGTGCGCCCGGGCGGAACATCTCAATTCCACGGGGGTGCAGCCGGAGAAAACTGATGCTGGTTCATTTCTCCACCATCTGTCTGTGCCGGGCAGGAGTGCGCCAGGTACAAGGTCAGCTGGCAGAGTCGTGCCAGGCCCAGCCCCAGGCACCCTCGGCATCGGGCGCGGGCTGCAAAGGCTGGAGGGAAGGAAGCTGCATGTGACCCAGGGGCCAGGGCTACACCTGGCCATGCCCCTTCCTGCAGCAGAGGAACCCGGCTAGCGTCTCAGCAATTCCTGCCCCCACCTCCCCCGGGCACAGCCACCTCCCGCTGCAAAGGCACCCTGGCACCTTGTGCACCGCTCACAAACCCATGTGGCGTGCCAGGTGCCGGCACACAGCAGCTCCCCCGCACAGGCCCCAGCGGGTGCAGGGTCCCGCAGCTCCATGGCGGGAGGAGAAGCTGAGACGCAGGCCAAGGAGCCCGGCGCCAAGGGCGGGTGCAATGGCCCCAGTGGAAACATCCCATCCCCTCTCAGCTGCAGGCCCTGCCAGCTCCAGGCTGGGGCATCACGCAGCTTCCTCAGCACCCAACCACGGCCCCGTCTCTGCTGCCCCGTCCCCCCGAGTGGGCCCGAGCCAGAGCCCCTTCCAGAGCGCAGCGCCGGCTGCATGGGCAAGGCCAGTCCCTGACAGGGGCCCTGTCCTTCCAGGCAGCTGGAGCAGTTCTGCCCGCCCGGCCAGGGGGTTCAGCACCAGGGCGGCTGCTTCCCAGGGGACCCCGGCAGACCCTAAGCTCAAGCCGGTCTGGCCATTGTAACAGCTGTCAGCATCGCCCCTGGGGAGAGCACCCTGCAGAGGCCCATCCCGCACTGGCCTGGCGGGGCCTGGACCGGCCACAGCGCTCCTCCGTCTTTACGTCTGGGGGGAACTTTGATGGACAGGGATGGGGCAGGACTACATTTCCCATCATGCAGCGCTTCGGACACATGGCACGACCAGCCGAGCACGGCAGGAATTAAGTAACATCCCCACAGGGGCCGGGCCGCCGCGCCATGCAGGAGCTGGGGCGCACACGTAACACACGCGGACTGCGACCCTGCTGGCA
Organism: Emys orbicularis; assembly: GCF_028017835.1. Lineage (NCBI taxonomy): Eukaryota > Metazoa > Chordata > Testudines > Emydidae > Emys > Emys orbicularis. The sequence continues at coordinate 3,626,586 of NC_088683.1, forward strand.
CCCCGACACCCAGGCAACAGCCCAGCAGCCCTGTGCGGACACGCCAGGGGTCGGCCCCAATCGGGACTGACGCCTTGTCCGCACCACCAAGGCCTTTCCGGAGCCAGGGAAAGAGCTGCGGCCATGAGGCGGATGGTTCATAGGCCCGGGAAGGTGCCGCTCAGGAACGAAGGGCTGTCTGGGGAGCCAATGAACTAGCCCAGAAAGCGGGACCGTCTGCAGCTGAAGTGGGGAGGGGAGGAGGCCGGGTGCCAGCTGCAGCCCGGGCATGCTGGCGGTTAGCAGAGATCTAACACCTCCTCTCCGCTCCCAGCTCCACTAGGGACTCATTTTCCTACTCAGTGAGAAACTCAAGTGGGTAAATTGCTTCTTGAAGCTGGAGTGCAAAAACCCACACGAGCTCTAATAATGTCAGCACTCCTGCAGCTCTGCCTAGCCACGAGGCGCCCGGCGCAGTGATGTGGCCAAGGTCACCCTGCAGCCCAGTGGCAGAGCCCAGTTCGGTGCCATGCCCACAGGGTGCACGTGGAGGGCTGTGTCCGCGGTGCTTGCCCCCGAGGCTGAGCAGCCAACTCTCCATCCTTCCGGGCTGCAATTAGCAGAGTCCAGGGACATTCAAACGAGCCTCTCCAATCCCCCCCACCTGCCTCGTAAGAGCAGGGGTCTGACTGAACTCCTGGGGCTGTGATTCCCACTCCTTGCAGCATGACCCCTGCCGGCTGGAGGCCCCTCCTCCCCAGAGCTGGCTGCATGGCAGTGCGGGTGAGCGAGCCCCCAGTGTCGGTTGCGAAGCACGCGGAGATCCTAAGGATGGATGACTCTGTAGAAACGCAAAATATTATGCACCTTGGGAAAATCCGGCAGCTTCTCTAACGTAATTAAATCAGGCACCTTGTCAAAATAAGGCTGCTCATTTGCACAACGCGGGCGAGGGGAGGGGAGGGGTGGGCAGGCCGGGACGCGCTCCAATCTCTGCCTTTGTGCAGGAGCTGGTGCCTTGGCGTTTAACTCCCTGGCAGGGCTGCAGAGACCGGCTGGCCTAGGCCGAGGACGGGCCGAGCTGCCCCCGACGTGAAGTGACCCCTTCGGGGACTGCAGCCCCCAGGGATCGGTTAATCCCTACGAAAGAGATGCGGCCTCCCCTGGCCCTGTGACAGCAGCACGCTGAGGCCTGGGGTGCTTTTCACTCCACGCTGCCTGGCCCTGCCGCAGAGACGCCGCTAAGGGACGGCAGCTTTCGGAGTTCTTTGGCTGCCTCAGACAGATGGGGGCATGTGCTGGGGGCATGAGGGGCACGTGCTGCAGCAGGCGGTAACCAAAGCCCTTAGACCCCCGAGGCTCACAATGCCACGGCCTCCTGGCGGGCTCTGTGGCTGTCCTCTGCTAACACCCGCGGGACTGGGAGGCTGTCCCTCCCCCAAGCCCAGTGCCCGTAGCTCAGCGAAGTGCCGAGTTGGGTGTGTGCTGTGCTGTGATATTTTGGGGTGATGATGGTCCGTCTCCGCCTGCTGGAGTGGGGGCGGTGACCCCCCAGGGGAGGGAGGGAGAGTCGGACACCTGGGTTCTGTACCCTGCTTCACTGCGTGCCCTTGGGCACGTCCCTTGCCCCGTGCGTATCCCCACCCATAAATTCATAGATTCATAGATTCTAGGACTGGAAGGGACCTCGAGAGGTCATCGAGTCCAGTCCCCTGCCCGCATGGCAGGACCAAATACTGTCTAGACCATCCCTGATAGACATTTATCTAACCTACTCTTAAATATCTCCAGAGATGGAGATTCCACAATCTCCCTAGGCAATTTATTCCAGTGTTTAACCACCCTGACAGTTAGGAACTTTTTCCTAATGTCCAACCTAAACCTCCCTTGCTGCAGTTTAAGCCCATTGCTTCTTGTTCTATCCTTAGAGGCTAAGGTGAACAAGTTTTCTCCCTCCTCCTTATGACACCCTTTTAGATACCTGAAAACTGCTATCATGTCCCCTCTCAGTCTTCTCTTTTCCAAGCTAAACAAACCCAATTCTTTCAGCCTTCCTTCATAGGTCATGTTCTCAAGACCTTTAATCATTCTTGTTGCTCTTCTCTGGACCCTCTCCAATTTCTCCACATCTTTCTTGAAATGCGGTGCCCAGAACTGGACACAATACTCCAGCTGAGGCCTAACCAGAGCAGAGTAGAGCGGAAGAATGACTTCTCATGTCTTGCTCACAACACACCTGTTAATACATCCCAGAATCATGTTTGCTTTTTTTGCAACAGCATCACACTGTTGACTCATATTTAGCTTGTGGTCCACTATAACCCCTAGCTCCCTTTCTGCCATACTCCTTCCTAGACAGTCTCTTCCCATTCTGTATGTGTGAAACTGATTTTTCCTTCCTAAGTGGGGCACTTTGCATTTGTCTTTGTTAAACTTCATCCTGTTTAACTCAGACCATTTCTCCAATTTGTCCAGATCATTTTGAATTATGACCCTGTCCTCCAAAGCAGTTGCAATCCCTCCCAGTTTGGTATCATCCGCAAACTTAATAAGCGTACTTTCTATGCCAATACCTAAGTCGTTAAGGAAGATATTGAACATAGCCAGTCCCAAAACAGACCCCTGCGGAACCCCACTCGTTATGCCTTTCCAGCAGGATTGGGAACCATTAATAACAACTCTCTGAGTACGGTTATCCAGCCAGTTATGCACCCACCTTATAGTAGCCCCATCTAAATTGTATTTGCCTAGTTTATCGATAAGAATATCATGCGAGACCATATCAAATGCCTTACTAAAGTCTAGGTATACCACATCCACAGCTTCTCCCTTGTCCACAAGACTCGTTATCCTATCAAAGAAAGCTATCAGATTGGTTTGACATGATTTGTTCTTTACAAATCCATGCTGGCTATTCCCTATCACCTTACCCCCTTCCAAGTGTTTGCAGATGATTTCCTTAATTACTTGCTCCATTATCTTCCCTGGCACAGAAGTTAAACTAACTGGTCTGTAGTTTCCTGGGTTGTTTTTATTTCCCTTTTTATAGATGGGCAAAAACGTTGGCTTCCAGGTGCTTTGATGGCCCGGCCGTCCCCGACGCCATCTCCTGCACTCCATTTATTACCCGTTGTAAAGCGCCCTCGGCTGGAAAGCCCTATGGGAGTGTTGAGCGTCACCACAGACAGCCAGAGCCCCCTGGGCCTGTCCCGTGCCCCCCGCCCCACATCGCAGGGTTAGCTTCCCCAGGGGGAGGAGGTAACCAAAGCCCAGAGGGCCAAGCTCCAAAAGCGGAGTGCTGGCCCTCACCCCTCCCCAGTGCCCTGGGAGATGCCAAGGTGTAGCACAACCCACAGCAACACTGCTGATGCCAACTGGCCAGCTGGGTTTGCGCCTCGCTGGGACTCCCGCAGACACGGCCGGTCTCTGACCCCTGTAAGGGCAGGGCGGTGCTGGGAGGTCATGTCAGCGTGGCAAGCACAGACTGCCGATGGCTAGCAGTGCAAAGGCAAGGCACGTGGAGCCAGCCCTTCTGGCTTGGCCCGGACCCCCTGAAGGAGGATATGCAGGGAACAGGGGGTGCCAGCTCAGAGCAGCTCACGCGCTGGCCACCTCGTGAGAAAGATGCCAGCTTGCCCGGCCAAGAGCTGGCACCGAATGGGTCCCACGGGGCCGCTCTCTGATGGACAGACTGCCAAACGGCAGGAGACAGCAGCAATTTGCTCAGGAACATGCGTCACACACCTAGGTCAGCCAAGGGAGATAAACACGCGGGTCCCAGCTCCTGTGCCTAGCCAGCCCCGCGCCAGCAGCCGGGGAGAGAGTCTGGCTGCCTGGAACAGGGCGCTGCTCTCCCCTCTGGAGTCAGTAGCCGGCTGCCTCCAGACGCAGCCCACCATGCGGGAAAGAGCCCCTCCTGAGGCAGGGGGCACCGGCCGCTCCGGAGAGGGGAGCGAGCGAGCGAGCTGACAGACACACATGGAGCAAACTGACCAGGAGACTCGTCACATGCTGGCCAGACCAACAGACACTGCAGTTCCCGTTCAGCCACCCACCTGCAAAGGGCTCCACGGTCCATGGAACCCCCTCCCCGGCCATTCCCGCTCCAAGCGGCCAGAGTCCCCCCCCCCCCTCCTCGGCCATTCCCGCTCCGAGCGGCCAGAGTCCCCCCCACTCCCCGGCCATTCCCGCTCCGAGCGGCCAGAGTCCCCCCCACTCCCCGGCCATTCCCGCTCCGAGCGGCCAGAGTCCCCCCCACTCCCCGGCCATTCCCGCTCCGAGCGGCCAGTCTGGGCCCACCCCCTCCAGCCAGAGCTCCCCCCCCATTCCCACTTGGAGCTGCCAGAGCCCCTTCCTCCCAGCCATTCCCGCATCCCACTTCCTAGTGACATCACTGTGGGGTTCCCCCGGGGATGAACAACCCTTCCTCCTCCCGGGGTGCAGTGAGGCTCTTACACCAGCCATGGGTTCTTAGCTCCCAAACTTCCTTCCCCTCGGCCCATCCCTTCTACGGCCCCCGCGCCCCCGCCGTCCCTCCTCCAGGCCTTGGCACAGCTTGTCCTACAGTGGGCAAGGGGCTGCTCCCGAAGCCTCACCGATGGCCAGGTGGGGAGCCCCACAGCACCCAGCTCCCTGCACTTCCCAGGCTCTCCGATGCCAAGGTGACGGGCATGTTGGCAAGCCGCCGGGCAGACAGACAGTAACGCTGCCTCCTCCCGGCTCAGAACAGAGCCCAGCCGATAATGAGCCTGTTACAGACCAGAAGCAGCGTGGCCGCTCTGGTCCCTCTGCTCCGCACCCTGCAGTCTGAGCGGGGATGGGATCTCCTTCCCCAGGCCCCAACCTGGTCCCATGGGCTCCAACCCCCCCCCCCACCCGCCCCTCGCGGGCGCCCAGCTCCCATGTTTTCTAAAGCACCGATAAAAAGGTGCTGTGCGCTGAGCAATTTATCCTCCGCAGGCAGCTCACAGCCCAGCGCAACAAATCCCCACAAAGACTCGATTTCACTGTCTTATTAACAATAAAATACAGGCCGGTCACGGCTCAGCACTCTGCGCGGGCTTTGCCACAGCTCGGATTCGGCCGGCAGCCCTCTCCAGCATGGCTTGTGCCCACCACAGCCCAAGGGAAAGGAGCGGAAAATGCCAGGTCCTTCTCTCTGCCCGCTCCTACACAACCCTCTGCCCCTGCCTTCGAGCTGCCAGCCTCAAGCGGGGAAAAGCTGCCACGTTAGGGCTCCCGCGTCCGCCCGTCCCGTCTGTCGGTTTCATCCCTGTCAGGCCCCGGCACAAACCAGCGTGTGAACTCTCGGGGCAGCAGTTTGTACAGCCGGGTCTGACGGGGGCCGGGGTGCTGAGGGAATACCAGGCGTTTAGGACAAAGGCTGGGGCTCTGGGTCCCATTTGGGGCAGCGCTGGTCTAGGGGGAGTGGGACCAAGGGCAAAGGGAGGTCACCGCGGGCCGTGCCCCTGCCGCCGCCTGAGCCCGTCGACACAGCTTTGCTACTAGCGCAGTAAAGTCCTCAGCTCCTCAGCTCTGTGCACGGGGCCAAGGGCTGGCAGGGAATGGAGCCAGGGCACTGCCCCGCACATTTGCAGGGCGTCGCAAACGGCTCCCTCACAGACGCCATGCTGCTAGTGACGGCTTTTCTGTGGTGCCCATCACCCGCGCACGTAGGCTGCTGGTGGGGGTTCCTGGCACCGCCGGAGACTCATTTGGCTCTGGTAGGAAGTTTAACAGAATCTGTTTTCTAAGCGTGCAGATGCTGCAGGGATCTTCACCCCCGGCACTCGCTGGGCACTGGCAGGGGCCTGCTCCACAGCTCTGACGCACACGGCGTTACCAGGGGAAGGGGCTGGGCTGGACCCTTTCCTTTGCTAGCAGGTTTGGGGAGCTTTTACAGAGCACAGACCAGGCCTCAGTCGAGAGGGGCTCTACACCTTCCCCCCACCTCCGCCCCCCATCGCCGGGTGTCTAGCATCCCTGTGCCAACTACAGCTAGGCCCAGGGGCACAGCCCTGCCTGGTTTGCACTGAACTGTCTCTGGCCCGATGCGCGTCTGGGCCAGCTGAATGCGTCACTCACAGGCTTCCCATCCCCCCACATGCCTCTGCCCGCCCGCCCCCGGCTTCCCTGCACCTTCCCCTGCCACCTGGTCCCCAGCCGGCCGCCCTGTCCTCCCCTCCTCCTCTAGTGCAGGCTCACTCCCCCCAGCTCCCTGCGTGTCCTGCAGCGGAGCCAGCCCCGAGCGACCCGCCAGCTCCCCGCAGGCCCCCACGGCTCAGCCCCGCCAGCGCAGCAATGGGGGAGGAGGAACTTCTAAAGATGGATACGCACTGGCTGGCCCACCGAAGCCTGGTAAACAGGAGCTGGGCGGAGAGCCAGCCCCCAGCGACATCCCTTTCATGCAGCATCCCAAACACGCACCAGGTCCCTGCCCGCAGGCGCGTACAAAGCACTGCCAGCTCCCAGCATTGTCACAGCCGCAGCCGGCAGATCGAGAGGGCCGTGATCTAGGCGGAGACCGTACTAGGTTTTGCGCTATCCCTCCTGTGATCTGATAATGTCAAAGCAGTTACCAAGCAGGACTCGCGGCTGGCTACATTAGCTGTAGGAAATGCAAGGACGCCTGCCCCTCCCCCCAGCTCTCCTCCGCCAGACTCCCCACGCGCTCGCTCCCAGCCAGCCAGGGCTGGCGCTTGCTGCCCGGCCTGCAAGCGTGACGGCGAGTGGCGTGTACGGGGATGGCAGGTGTGCCGAGGAGATACAGCCGCACACTTTGTTGCTCTCAAACAGGATACAATGCAAAGTCATTTTTTGCTCAGTGATTCGAAACCGAGAACCCCCCAGCGGTTGGGAACGCGGCGCTCTCAGGAGTCGGGCGCACAGCACGTGTTTTAGAGCTCTCCATGCAGAGCACAGGCATCCTTCTCTGAATCCACCCGCCAGCCCTCTGCAGCAGATCAGAGCCAAGGCGACTCGACAACCACAGAGCGGAGTAGATCCCACGACGGGCCAAGGGACCATTGAGCACCGTCTGGTCTAGCCATGCTCACCAGCGCGCTCCGGCCCTGCACCAGCCAACGGGGAGTACCGGAGCACCCGCTGGCTGTGCCACCGGAGCGTGCGCAGGGTAGGGGCTGGTTTGGGGTTAGCGGGGGAAGATCGAAGTTGGCACCTTGCGCTGCAAGTGGAAGGTGGGGATACGGGGGGGGGGGGGGGGGGGGACATCCGACTGAAACGTTTTCCACGACCAGACCAGTTTGGCAGGAAACCGCGCTCCAGCCGAAGCGAAAGGCAGCGCTCCGAGCTCAGCAAGGGGCCAGAATCCAGCCTGCAGCATTTCCGCCCATGGGAAGCTGCGAGTTTCCGTCCCAATTCGAGATGAGAGGGGATTTTCCACGGACAGGAATCCCCCACTGCAACCAGCTCTGGGGGGAGATCTGGGGTGGTCTTCGGGGGGGTTCCAGCACCCACTGCAGGGACGGGGCGCAAATCCTGCACATACCCTTAGCGGCAGGGAGCAAGCTTGCTAAACCCCAGTGCCGCTCCGCCGAAGGCTACAAGCTACCTCCCGCTGGGAAGCCCTCCGCCGCCCTCGCAGAACACTGCTGGGAGCCTGGGATACGTCTCTTCCCGTTCTCCGCCGTCTGGCCAGGCCGCTGGGTCCCGGCAAGGCTAAGCCACCAGACGGTTCGTGGAGCTCTCAGCAGGCCCACACCGAACTCTGCACTCCCCACGGGATTCGGACTAAGCCAACTTTCCCGCCGGCATTTTCCAGCATTTAATTCCTTAAAGGCATCTCAAGTGCTCGCTCCCAGGGCGCCGGCCTCCCGCGGCGCCTGCTGTACAGCGTTTCAAGGGAACCGCTGTCGTGGGAGCTCCAGCAGCATGAAAGAGGCTTTCAAGGGTATCGGGAATCAAGCTGCGTGCAGCCGTTAAGTGGAGAATTACGCCTCCCTATTAGAGCAGGAAAAATGCATCTGAGGCAGAGAATTACACCTTGACAGCGGGAAATTCTGCCCACGGATTAAATGAATTGTTCCTGTTAGCCTGGCTATCGAACCCAAGCTGAGCGCAGCACGAGGCAGGGAGACAGGCCAGGCCAGCGCACACTCCCAGAGCCTGCCGCAGAAAAGGCTTTTCAGGGGCTGCCTGCCCGATTGCCCTGGTGCTGGGCTCCAGCAATGGGAGCTGGGGTGGGGAGCCCATGATTCGTGGGGCTGGCCGGCTCAGATGGGATCGTTGGTTTAAGAATGGTCCCTCCCCAGCCAAGATCCCCATAGATCATAAGCCCCGTAAGTGCCGCGGGCCAGAGCAATGGAGTTACTTATGTCTATCTCAGTGGGGAGGGCTGGTCTTTGCAGCGCCGGGCACAGCAGGGACCCCAATCTCAGCGGGGAGGGCAGTGCAGCGCCTGGCACAGCAGGGACCCCAATCTCAGCGGGGAGGGCGGTGCAGCGCCTGGCACAGCAGGGACCCCAATCTCAGCAGGGAGGATGGTGCAGCGCTGGGCACAGCAGGGACCCCAATCTCAGCGGGGAGGGCAGTGCAGCGCCTGGCACAGCAGGGACCCCAATCTCAGCGGGGAGGGCGGTGCAGCGCCTGGCACAGCAGGGACCCCAATCTCAGCAGGGAGGATGGTGCAGCGCTGGGCACAGCAGGGACCCCAATCTCAGCAGGGAGGGCTGTGCAGCGCCTGGCACAGCAGGGACCCTAGTCTCGGAGCGGGGGGGGAAAGAGATCTGCCGGACCCAGTCTCAGTCAGGACACCTGGGCACTCTTGTAAAACATACGGGACAGTGCTGCATGGCGCGGATGGGGATCCCAGCAAAGGAATGTATTTCAGCACTGACCCTGCTCCACGCCCTGCTCCCATTTCTCCTCGAAAGAACGCCGTTCCCTTTCAGCCCAGAGAAACCAGCCGCCTCCCGCTCCACTCACAAACCGCTGACATGCCAGCCGAAGCCTCTAATTAAAACCCTAATCATAAAGGAGAAACGTGGGCTGCACAGTGAGCGCTAATGGAACACCGCCCTCCGGTCCCATCAGAGCTCTGCAAAGCCATTACCCGCACGGTCCCAGAGCAAGCTCATCAACTGCCCTGTTATCAGCCCGGGAGTGTGGGGACAGGGCCGGCCCGGTCCATCGGCCCAGGGAGAGGGGAGGGAAGGCCGGCCGGAAGGCTGGGGATGGCACCTTGACAGTAAGAATATTTTATGATAAATGGCCTAGAGCTGCCAGACCACTTTCTCCCGCCATTTGAATCAATAAAGGGAAACGGTGAATTGCTCTTGATCTTCCCGACCCCTCTCAGCAATGCTGTACAAATTACGGGAACGCTGGGCCAGACAGAGCAGGGCCCCGCCGCAGGCACCTTCTGCCCAGGACGGCTGCTCCCCAGCTCCATGGGGCGTGCCAAGCACTGACGCTGAAAGTCTACGTCGCTGGGCACAAGCCTATCGAGGACGCCGTTCCTGTGACAGCGAAGCTTCAGAAAGAGTCCGGAGGTGAGACGTGCGGAAGGAGGAGTCATGACCGCGAAGGCAGGCAAGCTCCAGCACACGCTGATGGAGAAGGGCCAGGGGCGGCGTCTGGCAGCGGTGCTAGCACTGAAATGCCACGTACGGCAGGGCCAGCCTGGCTCCTGCAGACAAATTGGAGCCACAGGAAGCCCCCTGTCATAAACATACAGCTACAGGTAGCATAAAATCCCTCCTTTACCTGTAAAGGGTTAAGAAGCTCAAATAACCTGGTTGGCACCTGACCAAAAGGACCAGTAAGGGGAGAAGATACTTTCAAAGCTGCAGGGGAGGTTTTGTTTGTTCTCTCTTTGTTTTTGTTCCCTCTGGTTAGCGAGAGAGACACCAAGCAGGTAACCCAGATCCTACTGAAATGATACATCTACAATTACAGAAAGTGTAAGTAATAGCTAGGAAATGCGTTAGATTCTCTTTTGTTTTAGCTTGTGAATTTTCCCTGTGCTAAGAGGGAGATTTATTCCTGTTTTTGTAACTTTGAAGTTGAGCCTAGAGGGGAATCCTCTGTGTTTTAAATCTTTTTATTACCCTGTAAAATTACCTTCCATCCTGATTTTACAGAGGTGCTTCTTTTACTTTTTTCTTTATAATAAAGTTCTTCTTTTAAGAACCTGATTGGTTTTTAGTGTCCTAAAACCCCAAGGGTCTGGTCTGTGCTCACATTGGTTGGTAGATTATTCTCAAGCCTCCCCAGGAAAGGGGGTGAAGGGGTTTGGGGGGATATTTTGGGGAAATAGGACCCAAGTGGTCCTTTTCCTGAATCTTTGTTTAAATCACTTGGTGGTGGCAGCAATACCGTCCAAGGACAAGGAAAGGAATTTGTGCCTCGGGGAAGTTTTTAACCTAAGCTGGTGAAATATAAGCTTAGGGGGTCTTTCATGCGGGTCCCCACATCTGTACCCCAGAGTTCAGAGTGGGGAGGGAACCCTGACACCGCCCAGGCAGGTGAGCGCAGGCACGTGCCAGGCAGGGGCTGGGGAGCATCTCTGGCCGTGGGCCGGACAGTTTGATCCTGAGCGCTGCGCACGGCCCCTGCAGGCCCTGCCGACGCTGACCCCATGTGGGCTGCGGCTGCATCGCCAACACCTTCGTGCTCCGAAACAAAAGCTATTCTGGGATTGCCGCGAGAGCTGGGACTGGCACTGCTAGGTGCCGACTGCACGCTGGGCTCTGCCCGTGACTCTGGTGCAACCTGGCAATGTGACCTGGATTCTGCCAGTGCCCAGACACGCACACCTGCTCTATGGGCGGGCGAGCAAGGGAACCGCCGGAGCAGAACGCCAGCAGGGCGCTCCTGGCAGAACCTCTGTGTCCTGGTTTTAAACCCAGACAGGGGTGGGGGGAGGAAGGCGGCAGCCTGGTTAGAGGGGCAGGAATCAACAAGAGTTTGCCCCTGCTCCTGGCAGAGCTGTGCCCAGGGCACCTGGGGCTGGAACAGCCGCAGGGTTGCGGGTCAGGACTGAGGAGCATCATAGAATCACAGAATGTCAGGGTTGGAAGGGACCTCAGGAGGTCATCTAGTCCAACCCCCTGCTCAAAGCAGGACCAATCCCAAACTAAATCATCCCAGCCAGGGCTTTGTCAAGCCTGACCTTTGTCTGCGGGGAGCCCAACGCTGAACTGCAGGGAGGCGCGGGCTGAGGATGGAGGGGCAGTGATGGAGGCGCATGGCTTGCATAGACCAGTGCACTATGCCTGGCTGCGCCCTGTGATCTCCAGCGCTCCCATTTGACACTGCTGCCCAGACCACTCGACCCTGTCGAGGAGCGCACGCAAGACAGGGCCCCTGGCGCGCTGCAGACTGACGTACCGACAGGACCAGAGCGCACTGGCACACCCGTACCAAGCCCCCCAGCAGGATACCATGGGGACTAAGGCTCCTGTAACCTGGCGCTACCGGCAGGAGAACTGGGACGGGAGGGAGAGGACAGAGCCCCTCACTACCCCAGGCTACGCCTGCACTGCAGCTGGGAGCAGCAATTCCCAGCCTGGACGGTCACTTGTGCTAGTCTGAGGGCAGGTGGCTATGCCGAGCCGCCACCCAAGCAGCTTCCTGCTACCCGTCCACACGGGAGCCCCTGGCCGGGAGCGCCGCTAACGCAGCACCAGGCCCCCCTCCGAATGCCCCCTGCAAAGACGCTTGTTCAAAGCTATGCCCGCCCCGCCCCCCACGCTGCTCTTGCAGCCCCGGACCAACAACGCCGTCATCCCCACTGCTAAACTAGACTGTGCCCAGGACACCCACAGGGCTGCAAATGCCTCCCTTGCCCCCCACCCGTGGCTACGTGAGACCTCCCTCTCCACGGCTGCCTTCTTGCTCCTCGCGGTAACATCCAGCACCTTTGGGAGTCCTCAGCCAACAGGGGCTGGATCCCTGGTGTTCAGACCCCGAGAGCTGAATGGAAAATTGACCTCTCAGCTGGAATTCCCCAAGCCCGGGCTCTGCCTGAAAGAGCAGTGCTAAGTACGCACGCTCGTGAGAGCACTCGCTCCACACACGCGCTTTCGCCACTGCAAACCTGGCGCTTTTCGATTTAGAAGGGGGGGGGTGGACCCTGAGAGACAAAAGATTCCCGCCTTGTGCCAAAGCTATAAAAGGGGGTGGAGCAGGACAAAGGGGGCTGCAGTCATGAGAAAACCCCGGCTTTCCACCTGAGATGTCTGCTGGAACTAACAAGGACTGTACCAGGGGAAAGGATTGGGCCCAGACTAGGAAGGAGTCTAGTCTGTGAAAGAAGCTTCTTGGAACATCTCTAAGGGTGAGATTTATCTGTATTCAGTTTCTTAATGTATTAGGCTTAGACTTGCGTTTTTTGTTTTATTTTGCTTGGTAACTTACTTACTTTGTTCTGTCTGTTATTACTTGGAACCACTTAAATCCTACTTTTTATACTAATAAAATCACTTTTGTTTATTAACAAGCCCAGAGTAAGTGATTAATACCTGGGGGGGCAAACAGCTGTGCAGATCTCTCTATCAGTGTTATAGAGGGTGGACAATTTATGAGTTTACCCTGTATAAGCTTTATACAGAGTAAAACGGATTTATTTGGGGTTTGGATCCCATTGGGAGCTGGGTGTCTGGGTGCTGGAGACAGGAGCACTTGCTGTGCTGTTTTCAGTTAAGTCTGCAGCTTTGGGGGCGTGGACCAGACCCTGGCTCTCTGTCGCAGCAGGCTAGTGTGTCCGGCTCAACAAGACAGGGTTCTGGAGTCCCAAGCTGGCAGGGAAAACGGGCTCAGAGGTAATTTCAGCACATCAGGTGACAGTCCCAAGGGGGTCTCTGTGACCGAACCCATCACACCCTCCATCCCGGCTGGCCCTACTCAGCCTCCACGCCCACACCTTGGCAGAGAGACCGCAGGCTGACGGGCCACACCCCCTCGGGGCAGGGCTGATGCCTGCGGGCAGAGGAAGCTTTCGCTCCTGCTGCCCGGCTAAGGAGACCACTGGGTCGCCAGAGCTCTGAACCTCCCGCTAAATTCACCTCCTCCAATAACTAACTAAAGGAAAGAGCCCCGCTCCCGCTCGGGCCCCGAAGGACTCCAGCGTTTAGCAAAGGAGTTTAAAGCTGCTGACCTGGCACGGGATGAAGTGCTGAGATGATTATGAGAAAACCTTTAACTGTGCCCTAGGTATTTGGGGGGAAGCTGCAGAGCTGTAAGCTGCTAGAGGATTACGTCCTGACGAGCCCGGCCAAGCGGTGCCTGTGCTGCGCTGGCACTAGCCTCCGTGCAGGGAGGCGAGGACGTGTTAAATACGCGCTAGATCCATCCTCGGGCCAATCTAAAAATACAGCCCTGACCCCATTCTAAAATTACCGTTTGACACCGGCAGCTGGCAGGCGAGCGGCCCAGAAATCCATCTCCATCAGCAGCCAGGGACCGGCGGGTGCATTTCCATAGCTGAAATTGCTGCAGCACTTCAGAGGCGGGGGCCTGGCCCTGCTCGCAGAGACAGCGGCTCTGCACTTGAATTAATTAATAACTCACTTAGAACACCATGGGGGGAGGGGAGACTGGCAGCAGGACCAGCAACACCGCTGCATAGGCCCCTACCCGTTCAGCTAAAGGTGCATCTCTCTCAGCTGACAGCAGTAGTAGGCTGTTTTCTTGCTTTGACTGACGGTGGGTTTGTGGCAGGGCGCTAGCAGGGTAGAACTGGGTTATCGTTACACAGCCCATGACTGGCTGGAAAGAGGGAAGTCCTCACGGCAGCGGCCACAACAACCCAGGCCAAGCGTGATGGGACCACATGTTGCCTCCAGTGCTTGCAGGAGGGAGCCTGGCTGAGGGGGGCTGCTTTCGGGGCAGAGACAAACCCACCTGGAGTTGCTAACCCTGGCCAGGTCTGGGAATGCCCAACACTGCCTGTGTTTGCTCTGGCGTGGCCCAGTCCCTGCAGGAATGCAGGATGGAGAGGGAGGGCTCTGCCAGGTACCCACCTCTCTGCAACGGCAGCCAAGGACCCACAGGGAACATTACAATGGGATCTGTGGGGCCTGGCACGGCCAAGTGACAGCAGTGTTGGTAGGGGAGGGTGGGTTGGAAGGTTACACTGAAGTGCTGGCTGCATGGAAGAGCTGTTCTCAGAGTGCTGCTGCAGGGCGGGCCAGCCCCCGTACCCTGCCAAGGGGTAAGATGGACGCTCCTTGCCACGCTGTGGGGTAAGCAGAAGCCAATTGCGGGGTACGGGCTGGCTGCACGAACCATGGGCAAGAATCCCTGGCCTGGGCTCCACAGGTCTGACTGGCTGGCCATGTCTCTGAGCCTGCTCCTGGCCCCACTGCCACATGGGCAGCTCCCAAAGCACAAGCCGCTCCCGCTCCCTGGACTGAGCAGCCCGGCCACCGGCTCTCAGCCTTGCTGGGGCCCTTGTCCACACACGGGCTGGCGTGGAAACCCAGCCCTGGTGCAATGGAGCCGGCCAGCACGGCTGTCTGAGCGAGCACCACACTCCTATGGGAGCCCGACGCCCTGGCCAGCATTCCCACTGCACCGACCCTGGCCCCACCGCAGAGGCAACCAGGGTGCCAGGCATACCATGCCCCAGCACGGGCCGTGCCTCCTGGTGAGGGACGGGCGCAGCTGCCTGTGTCCCCCGCCTCCCAGAGTTATTTAAACCAGACAAATTCATTATCCCCTCTGACAATTCGCGGGACGGCCTCAGCGCCGCCCCGCGCAGAGCTTAATTAGAGGCACTCGCCAGCTGGAGACGCGTTCCAGGCAGAGCACACAGCCGCTTAATTAACAGCGCCTGCCCCAGAGAGCACCAGCCGGCCCGCGGGAGCGCCAGCTCGGTTCCGCCGCGCACAGGACGCGGCCAGACGGGCCTGGCGTCAAGGCGGAGGCAGGCTGCGGGGAGGCCGCGCTTTGCTGGGGAAGGGGCGATAGTGAAATGCAAACAAGGGGAGACCGCACCTTGGAGGTACCGGAGGAGCCCCAGCCTCGCCACAGGACCCGTGGGTGCAGAGCGCCACCTCTCCGGGCGAGTCGCAGCACATGCTGCCCAGCAGGCACTGCGCTCCAGAGATGCCCAGGAGCAAAGCCCCCCTCTCAGACACGCCGGGGGCCTCGGCTCCAGGGGCCACGCCGCTCTCCCAGATACAAGGGCAGCCATGCTACGAGCCCTGCACCGGCCCTTCTGGGACTAGCTTCGCCCACCCGCCGGCAGCACCAGCTGCCCTCCCGTCCCACTGCCTGCTCTCCCGACGCAGCAGGGAAACGCGCTGGGAACAGCCAAGGAATTAGATCAGGTGGGTTTCAGACGGCCGCCTCCCTCCAAGAACAGAGTCAGCAAAGGAGCCCCCACCCCGCCAGCTCAGGCAGCCCGCAGGAGAGGGGTTCCTCTGTGACGGAGCAGGGAGCTGGCTCCCCCCGCTGATTCCTAGAGAGAAGCTGCCACACCGGGGCGGTCTCATCTTATTTGCTCAGACGCACTGGGAGATCCCAGGGCAAACCCAGCCCTACACGGGGCAGCCAGAGGCTTGCCCTTTACACCCGGTCCCTTCCATCCGACCCCTCCTCGTCAGAGCACCACCCACCCGCGGCCATGGAGCGCTGCAGAGGGAGCCGTTTCTGGCCATCTCCAAGATCTGCTGGCCTCTCAGCCTGCCGCTCCCTGCAGCTGGCGTTTGCTAGCCAAACAGCACTGCAGCGCTGGCTCTCATCCACACTATAAGCCATGGGCCTTGGGCCGGGGAGGGGTGCAACAGGGCACAGCCGAGCAGGGGGCCCAGGCAGGCCCGGGCATGGCTGCTCCACTGGACTGGGAATGTAACCCGGCCTCCTCCCTATGGGGATGAGGGATGAGGAACCCTGCTCGGTCATGCTCCTGGGTCTATTTCTCTCTCTTCTCTCCCCGGGTCCCTCCTGCTGCCCCCCTCCCCAGCAGCATCCACTCAGCATCAGCAACAGGCAGTGGGGCCAGAAGCGGGCACAAAGGGGGGCCAGGGAGGGAAGGACCCCTCCATACACCCAGCCCCCAAACCCTGCCGTCAGTGGGGGCAGCGTGTGCTGGGCGCCTGGGAGAATCCGGGCACGTGGGCTTTGGCGTCCCAGCCCGCTGCAGCCCAGGGGCCAGATGGCACAGAGGCAGCAGCTCCATTTCTTCCCCTCACTTCGTTCCCAGGGGGAAAGGGGAGGCGGGGCTCTGCTGAGCCCCACGTACGGCTCACTCGCGCGCCCAGCACCCCCTCACCTCACGCAGGCAGATCCCAGTGCAGATAATTCCCCAGCTTGTTCATTACCCTATTTCACGTGCCATCACACCTCGCACCCTACCAGCGGACGCTCAGCCGGCCAGCCATAGCCACCTATGGGGCACAGGCTGGGGGATGTCACTGCTCCTACGGGGGAGCCGGGTGGCATGGGGGGCACAGCCAGCAATTGGCGTCTGTGCCTAGTGGCCCGGGGAGAGCCGCAGCGAGCCGGCGACTCATGGGAACGCTACTGGACAAGTCCCACCCCTCCCCCTGCCAATGCAGCAGCCCAGTGTATGCTGGTGGCCAGTGACGCAGGGAGCCCAGGCCTTGCTCCATCCCTTCAAAATGCCAGCGGGCAGCATGGGCAGCTCTGGAGAGGGTGGGGTGAAGCCCAGAGACAAGGCTGCAAACCCAGCACCTGGCACAGAGCCAAGCTGAGACGCGCCCGCCCCAGGCGAGAAAGCAGCGCTGCAGGGGCTACGGCGACAGCCGCCTGCCCAGAGCCGTTTGCTCATCGGGGAGCTGCTCCCTGCTGACCAGGCTGGGTTCCTGCAAGCTCACAGGAGCTTGCTTTTCAGCCTCGGAGTGCCCAGCAGGAGCTCCCCCAAGGGCTGCCCCCGAAGATCAGTGCGCAGGGAGGAGCCAGTGACGTGCCCCCTGAGAACGTGTCAGCTCCCGGCTCCCGGGGGAAGCCCCAGCACCAAACCGAACTGGCTGCTCCGGAAACCAATGTAACCATGGAAAGCCCAGGACCACAGCAACCACCCCTGCCCTACCCAGCCAGCGGGGCTGGGAATCCCTCTTCTGAAGAGCTGAGTGGCGTCCCAAAGAGACAGCAGTCTAATCTCGGCTGGGGCCGCTTGGCACCACCCTACTAGAGATCGGGCCGTATGAGTGTCCTCGGGCAAGGCCCTGGACACCACCCTACTAGAGATCGGGCCGTATGAGTGCCCTCGGGCAAGGCGCTGGGCACCACCCTACTAGAGATCGGGCCGTATGAGTGCCCTCGGGCAAGGCGCTGGGCACCACCCTACTAGAGATCGGGCCGTATGAGTGCCCTCGGGCAAGGCGCTGGGCACCACCCACTAGAGATCGGGCCGTATGAGTGCCCTCGGGCAAGGCGCTGGGCACCACCCTACTAGAGATCGGGCCGTATGAGTGCCCTCGGGCAAGGCCCTGGGCACCACCCACTAGAGATCGGGCCGTATGAGTGCCCTCGGGCAAGGCCCTGGGCACCACCCTACTAGAGATCGGGCCGTATGAGTGCCCTCGGGCAAGGCCCTGGGCACCACCCTACTAGAGATCGGGCCGTATGAGTGCCCTCGGGCAAGGCCCTGAACACCACCCTACTAGAGATCGGGCCGTATGAGTGCCCTCGGGCAAGGCGCTGGGCACCACCCCACTAGAGATCGGGCCGTATGAGTGCCCTCGGGCAAGGCGCTGGGCACCACCCCACTAGAGATCGGGCCGTATGAATGCCCTCGGGCAAGGCGCTGGGCACCACCCCACTAGAGATCGGGCCGTATGAGTGCCCTCGGGCAAGGCCCTGGACATCACCCCACTAGAGATCGGGCCGTATGAGTGCCCTCGGGCAAGGCCCTGGGCACATCCCGGCTGGAAGCCTGCGTGCAGCTCTGGTCACCCATGGTCGAGGACGATGAACTCAAGCTGGAGCAGGTGCCGAGAAGGGCGACCCGGGGGATGAGGGCCTGGCTGAGCTTGGCTTTGGGAGCCTGGTAAATGCAGGCTAGGAGGGAGACGAGCTGGTGAGGCTAGAGGACAGTGCTGGCACACGAGCCAATGGGGATAAGCTAGCCAGGGGGAAATGCAGGCTGGAAGGAGAAGCAGGTTTCCAAGCTCCAGAGGAGAGGCTCTGGCCCAGCCCCCGCCAGGAGGAGGGGGCTCCGGACCCCGCTAGGTTTAAAATAGAGCTGGTTAACGTTCGGCATGGGGCTGT
This sequence comes from Emys orbicularis, assembly GCF_028017835.1. Classification (NCBI taxonomy): domain Eukaryota; kingdom Metazoa; phylum Chordata; order Testudines; family Emydidae; genus Emys; species Emys orbicularis. The sequence goes on from NC_088683.1 coordinate 3,644,763, forward strand.
AGGCCTGGGGCTGGTCGCACTAGACGCAGATGGGATTTGCTAACCCAGGAGGTCCCTTCCAGTCCTATACACGGAATAAATAATTCAGGGCCACAAACTGGCTCCAGCCTCCAGAGCTCGGCAGAACTCAGTAGCCACAAATCTCCCCCTCCCCCGCCCCCCCCAAGAGGCGCCGGGTTTCTCCACCCAGCCTGGAAACGTGCATTTCAGATGGAGGCGCCGGCGCTGAGAACCCTGCTGGACTCTTCCTGCTCCTCTCCGCCCAGCTCACAATGCCGCTGAGGGACGCAGCCCCCAGGGAGCGATGGGTGAGCCCGGATGAAAAGGAGCAGCAGCAAATTACTAATAACCCAGGGTTTAGAGTTTTATGCAGCCAACCTGCAGCTGGTTGACTGTCAAAGGAATTGCACATGCCCTGACCTTTCGCCAGCCTTGCCCGACCCGCAAGGTTGGCAAGCTACCAGCAAAACACAATCTGTCGTGCTCGGAGCAAGCCGAGACTTGGAGAGGAGACGGCTGTTTGCAAATGAAAGCATGAGAGGCATTTTCAGAGAATCATAGAACTGGAAGGGACCTCGAGAGGTCATCTAGTCCCGTCCCCTGCACTCATGGCAGGGCTAAGTATTATCTAGCCCATCCCTGACAGGGGTTTGTCTAACCTGCTCTTAAAAACCTCCAGTGATGGAGATTCCACAACCTCCCTGGGCAATTTATTCCAGTGCTTAACCACCCTGACAGTTAGGAAGTTTTTCCTAATATCCAGCCTAAACCTCCCTTGCTGCAATTTAAGCCCATTGCTTCTTGTCCTGTTCTCTGAGGTTAAGAACAATTTTTCTCCCTCCTCCTTGTAACAACCTTTTATGTACTTGAAAACTGCTGTCATGTCCCCTCAGTCATCTCTTCTCCAGGCTAAACAAACCCAATTTTTTCAAATTTCCCTCAATCTTTCTCAATCGTGTTCTCAACCTGCTGCACATGGCCCCCCGTTTAGCAGTAGGGGGCCGGATGGTCCAGCTGCCGGTCTGTGACCCCCCGGAGGTGGAGGAGGAAGGTTTCTAGCCGTGCCAGGAGATGAGCTGGTAGCCATTGCTAAGTGGGGTTGGTGCAGTACCGGGGAGACTCTTCCAGCCCACTCCTGGGCTGGCCAAAGGCTGCCCATGGCCTGGCTATGGCTCCATTGCCCTCTGGATGGGGGGTGCGATGGCTCGATGCGATGGGCCAACATGGCCCTCAGCTCCCCCTCCCTGCTCCTAGCCTAGACTCCTCTGTCAAGCCAAGGGCACAGTCTGCTCCACTGGCCATGCCGCCCCAGAGCCACCCGGCCAGGAGCAATCACTGCGTGGCACCCATGAGCCCCCGTCCCTCCTGGAGGAGTAAGGGACGGCTGGTACGTACCGAGGCAGCCGCCACGGTCCCAGGCCCCCCTCAGCCCAGACAGCGCTGCTGGCGCTATTGCTGGTTCCTAGGGACCGTACTGGGAAGGACCACTCCAGTGCAGTCGGACCCAAGGGGTCCATTCCACCGGTGGCTGCTCAGCCCTGGCTGCTGTCAGAGGGCCGAGCAGCATGCAGACCTTTGCTAGAGTGTCCTGCTAACCTGAACGTTTCTGGAGGTAGAGGGGCCCTTGCTCCGTTTGGGAAAGTAGTAGGGTGACCAGATGTCCCGATTTTATAGGGACAGTCCCGATGTTTGGGGCTGTGTCTTATATAGGCGCCTATTACCTCTCACCCCCTGTCCTGATTTTTCACACTTCCTGTCTGGTCACCCTAGGAAGCAGGCACTGGTACCACTTCACCCTGTGGAGGGAGGCGCAGAGACATCCCCATGCCAGATGCCTTTTAAACACCAATATGCTACACAGAAACAAACTGCACCCAACCTGGTTTCTGCTGGTTTCTTCAAGAGACTCCCACAACGGCCATGCCAGCCTGCAGACTACAGGACGACTGTCCCTCCCAGGAGTCGCTGTGCCTAAGCAGTGTGAACACACAATCCATGCTAGCAGAGTGTGGGTCTGCTCAGGTCCCCTCCTAGCGCCTGGTCCACTGGAAGGTAACAGCCTACACCTGCTGCCAGCTAATGCAGTTGCCCTTTAGCTCACGAGAGCTGAAGGCCCCAGCGGGTTCACACCCTGCTGCTGATGCGTGCCGGGGGAGAGGGGCAGTATGACGAATGCCCACATTCCTTCTCTTGGCACCGCAAGGGAGTTTAATTTCTGCCAGTGCCCTAAGGTGGGGGTGCATACCCGCAGGGCGTGACTGCCACAAGGTTTGGAAAGGCCCGCTCCAGATGGAACTAGAGGCCCAAATATGCCACCAGAGGCATCGGCGGGATCCCACGCTACCCTCAACGGTGCTCAGAAGGGCCAAGGGAACTACCTGCCACTAGAGCCGCTCCCCACCCCAGGGCAGAACTCAGGTGCCTGCACTGCCACTGCCCGTGCTGTCCCTGCTCTCCGGCCCTAAGAACTCAACATTCGCCCGGCTCCATCACCCCGGAGAAGGGCTGCAGCTTTGAGCAGAGGCAAAATGCAAAATCTCCCGATCGAAATTCAACGAGCGTGGAGAGCAGATGGAAACAAGCGCCGAGGGGTCAATGCATAATAAAAACCTAACCTAGCGCCAACACTGCCTGCAAAGGCTGCTCTCCGCATGGCCCCTCGAGCACAGCGAGGTGGACAAGCTGCCTCAGGACATCTCATTCAGTTATTAGGTTTCTCTGCTCAGCGCCTGGCCATGGTGTGTTCTGCAAAGATACAGACGGTTCCTGGGAGCGAAGAACCACTCCCGCTCCCCACCCCTGCCCTCCTCGACCCACCCTGGAGGAGCTGGGCCTGGAAATCCAGAGGGACCAAGGGGCAGGAGAAACTGCGGAGTCCACGGCCTGTTCCCAGCTCCCTCAGGCCTAATGCCGGCAGCTCTGTCCCGGCTGACTGCAGCTCTCGGGTAGCCAGGACCGTTCCCGACCACGCAGGTCCAAACCAGCAGCGTCACCGGCCCCACGCAGCAGCCCCTAGAATGAGCGCCGCTGAGCTCCTCTGGCGCCAGCAGTGCCGCGCCGCACTCTGACCTACCCAGAGGTGACACGAACCCAGCCCTGCCTAGAGAATCGTAGCCGGCAGGGCTCCTGCCCCCTGCTCCCAGGGAGCGATCTACAGCTCACCCATTCGCAGGATCCAGCCCACCACCTTGGAAGGGTTTTGCACTGACCAGCGCAGCAGCCAGCGGCTGCTCTATCGAGGGGAACCTGCCTCTTCCCCTTGTGTGGCAGAGCTTCCAGCTCTCACTGCTGCCACAGTAACCACCAGCTGGTACAGCCCCCTCCCCACGTGCTCAGCCTGCCGGCTCCTCAGCCCCTCGGGGACATCACCGCCTCCGACCGGGCCGGGCAGAGGCTTGGACGTGCACATCAAGCGCTGGGCCCAGAGCGGTTTCACAGGAGCGGATGCAATTCTGTGCTCGGCTAGCCGTGAAAGCAATGAGCCAAGGGAAAGCCGAGCGCGCTGCAGATCGGAGCTGCACACAGGTAGCAGGAACCAGCACACGCTCTCGGCCCTTCCTGCCCCGGGGCTGAGCGCACACCTCCGGATCGGACACAGGCTGGCATGGGGCTCAGGCACACGGCTACACACTAGACACGTACGTCTGTCCGTCCGGGGGATACCAGAGGCCCTTTGCTCTCGATTTAGGACCTCCCAGTAATGGGCCGTGTTGCTGCTGCCAGCCCACCGGGGGGTGACTGTTACTAGCAGCCAGCTGGTGCCATCGGGAGGGGGACCCACTGTGCCAGGCGCTGCACAGAAACCCGGCCCCTTCCCCCTGGAGCCTGCAGTCCAGGCAGGCATCTGAAGTGTCACGCGGGGGAGAGGAGATCCCGGAAGCCCGGGGGGTTCTCCTGCAGGTTCCTCCCGGGCACAGCGCGTGGTGCAGCCATGTCAGGACAAGTGATATTAATTATGAGCATGACAGTAGCCCCTGGGGCCCCACGTGCTGGGCGCTGCTCACAGCCAGCAATGAGAGGCCATTCCTGCCCAAAGAACACATGTAATTGATGTTCTATTTCACGTTTCCCTTTCCCTCCTCCCCACTAGTCCGCGGAGACCGAATTCTGCCCACCCCAAATGCTACGTTCCAGGAAGCCATGCTGGATCGCCTTGCGCTCTTGAACACCAGCCACCTCTGGGGTAGAACCTGGCTGAAGAAATCCCTGTGCCTACCAATGGAGACCCAGGAGAGATGGATACAAGCTCATCACACGCTCGTTAGAGGCAGCTCATTGTCACCTTGTTAGTAACAGCTTGCTAACCCCCCTGGCCCCCAAAGAAGCTAATCACTGAACTCGGGCGCGTGCTAGAAAACAGCTTTCCTGGTTCAGTCTGCAAAGTGAACAAAGCGGGGCACTACTGGGAGAAGAGGTCTTGGAGCAACGTCTATTTATAGCAAGCTAGTGCAAACATCAGCCAAGGCGAGCGTCTCCCCACTCTACTAACTGTAAAGCTTTTCCTCGACCCTCCCATCGAACAGCTGCTCTGCTCCAGTCCACACGCACGCAGGATCCTGCAGCAATTCCAAACCCGCGATTCACCCGCCACGCCACACAAGGGAGCTGCAAAGAATGTCTCAAACCAGCGGTAAGAGCTGAAATGGCAAACGCGAGGGCTGATGGCTCCTGCGTTGGCTAAGCCCCAGCAAGGGGAGCATGCAGGCGTGTGCATGGAGTACGTGCCAAACACGACGCGGAAGGTATGGACTGTGCCCAGGGATGGCGGCGAATTTAAATGGAAAGGAGATTTAGCACCACCACCAATGCGATGGGTAAACGCAGCCCACGCTGGAGAGAACATAAACGGTGTGTTTTATCTTGACAATCATTCAGAGAGAGGAGGGTGGGGGGAACGTCTTTCCCCTCCATTGAAAGGATGAATCACAGCGTAATGGTACAAAACGGAACTAACACTCTGGTGCAACACACAAGTTCCAATCAGGGACATTGCACCAGTTAGTGAATTTTAATATCAAGAGATTTTAATGTGCTCTCATTAAGAGCAGGGGGAGGCAAAGACAGGAGACCGGTTTTGTGACAAATTCCTTCAAACGCTCCGTGCTCTTCAAAGCCTTCAGTAAAGCAACTAGCACCGTCTGTCTTTTGCCTTCCAGCAGACAAGCCCTTATCGACTCCATCCAGGGCCACCTCTCCTCCCGTGAAACTACCTTCAGCAAAGCAGCCCTCAGTGAATCTAGATGCTTTAACGTTCACACCTAGGCTAGGAGATGGAGCAAACCCTTGGCATACCGAGGGGCTGGATCTTTCCGGCATGGGGCTAAACCCCCAGCTCTCATCTGCCTCTCCCTCCCAGGGCCTTGCAGCTGACGATGTATCGCTAGCAGGAGAGCAGACATATGGAAGATGCTGGGTGGAGAAATAGCAAACATCTGACCTTCCAAAATCCAACAGCAATTTCTCACCTCTCCTTCTCCGTGCCTCCCCCCAATCTGAGGGGAAATCCCCACACATGCACCCAAGCAGAGATCTCTTAGGATGTTTAGAGAGTTTCTAAAGAAAGTCATTTACATTTTCCTGTAGGGAAGGGAGAGAAGCCCCTTCTGCGGGATGACGTGTGTAATTAGAGCAAGCTGGGGCTAGCCAAGGCCAGGGAAACGCCATCAATTCTGCGAGTCACAAGCTCATAGACAGAGCCCCCGAGAGGCCCTCCCCTTTGTCCCTCCTGTGCCTGAGCTAAGGTGCGGTTTCTGGCTCCGTGTCAGCCACGCAGCCCTAGGCAAGCCCTGGCTAGGAGAGGCCGCACAATCACTGGGAAAGATTCCGATCCATTTTCACCTGGGCAGCCTGGCCTATCTTCTTCTAGACTGAGAGCCCACAACCCTGCACCCAGCCCCCCCGCACTGCTTACTTGGGGTTCTGCACCCCTGCGAGCATCCGCCTGGCTCTGCGCTGGGAGGCTCGCGTGGACCCCACAAAAGCAGCTCCTGCTCCTCACGCGTGGGTCTCCTTCCAGCGGCTCCACAGCAATGCCAGTGCTCCCTCCCTTGGCATCGAGAGGCACACCCAGACCACGTGGGCATAACCGGGCTGCACTAACAGGCAAACCATGCAAGAAGCAGGCTTCCCAATGGCTGCTTTACCAGGGGCCTGCTTGCCACCTCCCAAAGTCCCCGGCCTTCATGTCTCACGGAGCCCAAGATCTAAGTGGGCCACCCTGAGTGTGCCCGGCAGATGGGCATCAGGATCCCAGCCCCAGAACCGCCACCACGTGCCAACCCACCCCCAAAGGTTCCTCGTCTCTGCCCATCTCCCCGGCTCAGTGGAATTGACACGCACCGTGAACTTAAAGGGCCAGCTCCCCCATTCCTGTCTTACAGCTGAGTCCTTGTTCCACTTAGCACCCTGGTCAAGGCGCTGCCTTAGTCACTAGCCTGTGAGTCGCAGCTGCAAGCGTGACATCTCCAGCCCTTCGCAGGACGCCCTCGCTGCAATGCAAGTGCTACAGAAAGCCATCTGGCCTAGCCACACTCTCCTGCCGCACCCACTGCCCCAGCGCCCGACTGATCCTGAGCACGGCAGGGCAGGGCGGCCAAGGGCCAAAACGGGCTTTTATTGATTAGTTTTAATTGCAGCAGAACCTCGTTAATTCACACGAACGACCGGGAGACCAATGGCGAGTAACTGGATTTTCTGAGTGAGCCAATGGGCAAATCCCCACGCACAAAGGCAAGGATGAACATCACTGAGCGCATGGCGTCTGACAGGTGTAGCTCCAATTACTTGTATCCACATAGTCCCAGCTAGTAGGTGCTGTCTGGTTCGGGAGCGTGAGTGAGTGTTGCGGGAGGAGGGGACGTTCCTGCCGGGAGCACCAAAGTGCCCAACAGCACAGCTCTGCTATCTGCTGCGGCAGGCACTGGGCAAAATCCACCTACGTTCCCAGGAGACCGACTCCACCCCGCAGTTCAGCTGTCCACTCCGAACTGCCTGTCCTCACTGCTGCACACACAACCGGACCGGGGGTAAGCAAGCCCAGACGCTGGGGCCTACAGGACATCACAGCTTCTCTTCCCGTGGTGCCTTTCACACACTGGGGACCAGCCGCAGGCTGGGCGAGAGCGGCTCGGATCCTGTGCCAGAGGCGAACGGAGCAGCTAGGCGACACCCAGCCCTGCACGTCAGCAGGCTGCCTTTGCTCCCGCGACAGCTCACCGTCCATTCAAAACCCAGCCCTGCGTCTAGTCACTTCAGCTCACCGCTTCCCTCTGCATCACTCTGTCTGCTCTACAGAGCTGGGTCACCTGCAAGCCTGGGCCCCGCGCCGCTCCCCCTTCTCCTGATCCTCTGACCCCGGCCCCTTGGGAGCCTTTCGCTGGAACGTGCCCTTTGAGCCCGGTGTTTGCTGGCTCATCACCGGTTCCCAGCTCGGGGCCACGCTTTCCCTTCCGCGCCCGGGTTCTGGAGCTTCCTTCCTGCGCTTTGGGGAAGGTGCTTGGAACCCCCAACGAGCTGCGCCGCGCACAAAGGCTCCCCAGAGATTACCGAGGCAGCCTGTCCCAGCCCGACCATACCTCGTTCGGCCAGGGGGTCTGGGACCCTCCGGTGATCACTTCCACCACCAGGCTTGGTACGGAAATAAAGCTCGCCAGGATTAGCCCTACTGGAGGGTGGGGCAGTGCTCTAGCCTAGGACTTGGGAAACCGGAGTTCAAGTCCCTCCTCTGCCACAGACTGCCTGTGTGACCCGGGCCTGGCGTGCCTCAGTTTCCCAGCTGCTAACAGCCCAGGGATAATAGCACAGGGCGTTGGGAGAGCAGATGTATTCTAAGACTGTAAAGCACTCTGACACTACAGTGACGGGGGACCCGCCCTTTTCGTTGTACCTATCACGTGGGCTCTAGCCCTGCAGTGTGGTAGCTAATTAAAAGGAGGGCGAGCATCTCTTTACTAGTGGCTTGCCCACGTCATCCTGCAGTCCCGTCGGAACTCCTGGGCTGGCTGGGTCTCTCGAAACGTTCGTCTGCCCACTGCTTTCAAGGCCTGAAGAGACCACTGCGAGAACCCAGTTCTGCCTGACCTCCCACGTAGCCGGGCCGGAGAGCTCCAGCAGGTCGATGGCTGAGCTAACACGCTCTGGAAAGAGACACCTGATTGGAACATCACGAGCCCCCCCGTCCCAGGGCCAGTTCTTCCAGCACCGCCTCTTTTCACCTCAAATCTCTACACCCTGAAAGCGACGGGCAGCAGGGAGCTCATCGGGCTGGCTGCTTGGCCCCACAGGACTTCACCTCCCTACAGTTCGCTCTCGAGAGCCGGAGAGCCCCAAGTGACGGATCTTCCATTGGGGGACTATTCCATGCTGCACCTCCCAGCAGACTTTCCACGCAGTCCTTCCACAGCCTTCCCTCCTCAACGTCACCCCTAGCCCCACCAAGTTCACTCCGCTCCCTTCCTTGGCGTTTACACCCTTCGGTAACCCAAGCCCTCCCAGCTCCCTGGCTGAAGGATCTGGGGACACTCAGCGGCCCAGGCAGCCTCCCCCAGAAATGAGACATGCTCATCACTACTACAGACCCAGCAACGCTGCCTGCACAGCCAAAGCGCGGCTCAGTTTCCCAGTGCTATGATGCTAGTTGCTCTTGAAATCGCAATGGAAGAGCGGAGTGCTTTTCTAGCTGAAATAGCCCGTAAATGCACAGCAGATGAATAAATAAACACTTCTATCGCACGGCAACAGGAAGTTCTCTGGGTGGCACTTTAGGAATGGATTGAAGCTACTGAGATTGGACGGCTGTTTAGCACTGCCAAACGGGAAGGGCATTTCTTCCACAATGCCTGTTTGCACACAGGCGTGTCGCCCGCCAGCGGGGAGAGCCCCCGCCCAAAGCAGCTGCGGCCCCATGGGATGGGGCCAAGAACAGTTTACCCCAGTGCCAGCCCACGTGATGCAAGTTAGTGATTTTACACAGCGGACCATCACCCTGGTATCGGGGCGCCTGCCGCTTAAAATTGGCAGCAAGAGCCAAGTCCCTAGCGGACTTCATGGAGTCTCTGGAATATTTTCCTTTTCCGGGTGAAATCTCTGCTTGGGGCAGGGTGAGCTTTCAAAGGTTGTATCAATTGCCTTGGTTTTGGTAGGCTTGTGGTAGAAGGGGGCTGGATGGACCTCGGCTCTGATCTGGTCTGGCAGTTCTTACAACTCTAACCGATTTCTCGGGGACGTCCCCTCCACCCGAAAGCCCAGCTCCACCTCCAGTTCACTGCCATCCCGGTGCGGTCTGCCCAGACACAGGCAGCTTGTTCAATCCCGCAGGACGGTGGGGAGGGCCCAATCTCATTCCTCACGGGTAATTGTCTGTGGCTGATCAAAACTGGCACCAGAATCACCATCTCCGCGGGGTCGGAGTAATTGCATGCGTGTGTGGGAGCGGGAGAAGAGAGCTGTGTGTCGCTATTAAAGACTCACACACTGACTTTGATTTGAATTGCTGGTTTCCTGGACAGGGAAGGACAGAGGTGGGGGGTGGGGAACCCACGCAACTTGCCCATTACAGCAGCTTTGTGCGCCCCCAGAGAAGGCTCCCGCGCCGGACTGCAGTACACCACGGAGCCCAGGAAACTCTGCTCGCTGCAAGAAGTCTCAAGTCATTACTGTGTATTAGAAAGATCGCGGAAGTGGCAGCTTTGCTGAATGCAAACGCAGCAGGGTTGTGCCGGGATAGGAGAGACTTCAGCAACTCGCCAAATGGAGACCTTTCCTTCTGAAAGGGAGCCGGGAAATGCAACCGGGGCCACGGAGTAACTTGACAGTGAATGATGTCTGGAAATGTCAGCCTCTCAAAGCGGGCTGGCTTTACGCAGCGGCCGCGTAAAACGAATTTAAGGGGAATTGGGTTGACAGTTCTCGAGATAACCAGTTCTTAAGTCAATTTAAACCGAACGGGTGGGAGTTAGAATACAGGGCAATGATGCAAAATTGATACATAAATTTTCCTTGTCTGAAGCGTGGATCCCTTGGAGGGGAATGTGCCGAATGAATAAAACAGAGTGCGAACGTCAGAGGGGCACAAAGCACAGCAGTGTGTTGTCCACACACCAGGACACACCGCCAGCGAGATCCACGCACGTGACAGTACCGCCTGGCCTGCAACACACCCTGCATTCTGCCTCCAACCATGCGGGAGCTATTCCCCACCCAAGAATGGATTGGCTCATCTCTGAAAGAGCCCCCTGCTCCCCTGCCCAAGGGCCATCTCCCAGCCCCGCTCCAAACACTGCAGTCGGCCTGGTGCATCCTCTGTAGGGTTCACCCAGGGATCCCCACGGCTTGGGAAGGAGCTACCGAGGTGAAGGAGAACGAGGGTGGGATTTCGGGGAGGGGAAGGGGTTCTTCCTGGTGTTTTGAGATGCTAAAGGTCTGGTGAAAAGGTCCCTGGGAATTCACGAGCGAGTCGCAGGCAGGAGCGGAAGCCTGCTGGAAAAGCCCTGGTGTGCGGAGGTGCCCGAGGTCAAGGAAAAGACCTCTCTCAAAGAGAAAAGAGAAGGTGGCTCGGAGCCGGCTCCGGCAGCCCCTCTGACAATCGGGCGGGCGGGGGGCACACGGGGCATCTCCACTGTCCACTCCTCACAGGCCACAAGGTGAAAGCGCTGCTAGCCTCAGCCAATGTCTGTCTGTGCAAGAGGAGAGCCGCCAGCGCGCGGTGCCTGTCTGCCAGAGAGCCGGCACTTGGGGAGGCACGCAGGAGCAGGGGGAGCTGGCCTGGCTGTACACGCTCTGCGGCCGGGCTGGGATTAGCGCTATTGTTAACTGTGCTCCTTCCCAGGCACTGCCCGAGCAGAGCGATTCCCCCCGAACTGCTCAGTCTCCAGAGACAGGACACACACTGGGGGGGGAACACGACAGGACACATAAGCAGCAGCGAGGACCGATGCGACAGCAGCAAACAGCATGGCAGTGCCAGGCCGGGCGGGATTCGTTCGCTACTGAAATCCGAGGCTAGCAGGGGAGTGGCTGGCAGGGCAGGGCAGGGGAGGCGAAGCGGCGGGCGCAGTGCGTGGAACATGGCATGAGAACACGGGACAGAGCAGGCGCAGGCCCGAGCTGCTCCGGCCTCTGGCTGGCTCCTTCCCAAAGGCCCCGTGGCTGGGGGTTAGCCAGAGGGGGAGTCTCCCCTGCATGGTTCTAGTCAGGGAGAAGGGGCTGGCTGGGCCCCTCTGACCCCCCTTCGACCGGGTGCAGCAGGGCCTGCTTAGAGAGACACTTCCCAGCGTGGAGGTGAGCGGCCAGAGGGTCCTTTCCAGCCCCAGCCTGAGAGGAATCTGCAGGAATCTGCCCGAGCGCTTTCCACCAAACGCCAGCCAGACCCGACCCGGACTCACCTCCTGCAGAAACGCAGCGTCCCTTCCCCAAACCCAGAGTTCAACACCTGGCCACTTGCCCTGCCGCCAGCATGCACCCCACCCCGAGAGGCTGCCCCCTGCACATACAGACACCCCCCATTCCCACACACTTCCACTTCGACCCCTCGATCTTTCCCACTGAGCTCTTCTCTCCCAGGAATGGGGTTTCAATACTTTAACCAGCATCCAGTGCCTTCCAATTTCAGCCAGCAACACAGCCACCCTTGGGTGCACGTCAGGCCTGTGCCAGTCAGCCCACGGAGCGCTCTAGGCTGCAAGCTTGCTTGGCCTATCCACTCTGACTCGAAGGGCAGAAGGGACCATCATGATCGCTAGTCTGACCTCCCGCACAGCGCTGGCCACAGAACCACACCCACACTCCTGTGACAGACCCCGAACCTCTGGCTGAGCCGCGGACATCCTCAAATCATGGTTTAAAGACGTCAGGTGACAGAGAATCCCCCACTGACACCAGTTTAAACGTGCCCAGGCCCCAGACTGCAGGGGAAGGCGATATACGCCAGCAGTAGTTCTCCTGATGCTGCACTTAGTCTGTAGTATCCTGTGCAAGCACCGTTCCCTGGGGCAGCCCCCAGCCTGCCTTGCTTGCGCTGCAGCACCCGGCATTACAGGACCATACCCACGTAGGGCCCGGCTCCGGGAGGGTGAGCTCGCTGCCCAGGGCCAGCTCAGCCCCACACCACCCCAGGCGATCATGGGGCAATCTCTAGCCCCAGGGCTAGCCGCGCCGTGCCGGCCAGGAGCCTGGGAAGAGCGGGACAGCTAGCCCCAGCCTCCACGGCTGCAGAGCGGAGATCCCGGTTAGCTCCGGAGTCCCACCAAGGGAGTGTTCTTGGCGTGTGCCCCCGCCCCATGGAGCGGGCCGGGAATCGCTCTGCTCTGCCAGCCCTCCAGGGAGCAGGAGCGGGGGCCTGTTCCTGATGAGCACTGAGTGACTTGCAGCTCAGGCTCAGGGGAAGAGTCGCCCCCTCCCAACAGCACGTGAGCGCTCCTTAGGGCGGGGGGGGGGGGGGGGGGCTCCCAAAGACCCACAGGACGGGGCTGCCACGCCGGGCGCACAGGGGGACCTCTAGCTGGGAGCCAGCACTGCTCAGCTGAGGCAGGGCCAGGCTCCTCTGACGGAGCCACTGACTACACCCCTTCCAGGTCCCCGCCCGGCCTGGGCACTAGGGCATCCACAGCACATGCGGCACCACGGCAGCTCGGCAGGGCCTGGGATGCTCTCACCCGGGCACCTCCTCAAGGCTTCCGTCAAGGCCAAGAGAGGGAAGAGCAGTCGGCTCAGCGTTGCCCTCCCCCCCGCCAGCTCCCGGGCTGCTGACCCCAGCAGCCAGCAGGAGGGCGAGGCGTGGGGTCTCTGTGGGAAACAGGCGCAGACTGAAGGCAGTGCAGAAGAGCCCGGCTTGCCTTGAACTCTCCCTCAGCCCGGCTCCCCCACGTCAGCCGGTGACACACCCGAGTGGCACCCTGCCCACGCTGCAGACCTGATGTCCTGGGGCCGGTTCGGACCCCAGCAAAGCAGAGTGAGGCCAGAGCCATGAGACGCAGATCTCGGAACGAGGTCCGAGACCAGTTACCACGGGAGTGGGGGTTCAGGGGGACTTGTCTGCGTGCAGGGACCAACGTCGCAGCGTCTACCCTGTCAGCCCGGCTCCCCCGGCGGGTCAGCAGAGCGCCGCGCAGTCAGGGGTTCCACGGCTGGGGAACTCGATCAACCAGCAATTGCTGCCCCTCTCCCGGAGGGGGCAAAGGGCACAGCCCTGCCCCCAACAGACCCTTCCAACCCCAAAGGCTCCTCCCTCTGCTTGAAAACGTTTCACTAAACCAAGCCTTGCCGGCGAGGCCATTCCGTTGTAACCGAGAGCAGCAAACAACGGCCTGGGAGAGGCCACTCCAGAGCACCCCAGTGCGGCGCGGCAAGCCAAACCCAACAACGCTCCAAGGAACCGGCCCCGTGCGGCTCAGCGCGACGTCACCATCTGGGGGGCTCTGCTGAACACCACCGCGATGCCTCAGCGCAGCGAGCCACTCGACCCGCTCAGCAAGCCCCAGCCAGAGCCCGGGGGGCCCAGGGAGCCCGGTCTCCGCTCGGGATCAGCCAACGCACTGCGGCACCGTTAGTGGGGAGGCAGCGGCCGAACAGGGGAGCACGAGCCCTCCCTACCAACCGGGAGCCAGGGCCACCGCCCTCTGCCGCCACCTATTTCAAGGCGGAGCCTCAAAGCCAGCCAAGGCGGCCACTGCGTGCATGGGGAGGTGGGGCACATGTCCTACCTCACGCTGCAGCACCAGCTCCTTGGTGAAGACGGTGGCTTCTTCGCTGAAGGGCTCTCCCTCCTGGACCAGGCCGGGAAGGTTTCGTGCTCCGCGGGGACACTCGATACCTGAGCGGGGCGATAAACACACCTTGGTGAGGAGACGAGGTGTCACGGGGGTGAGGGAGGGGCTGGCGGCTGTGGCCCGGAACTGCCCAGGTCCCTGCCTCACCAGAGCCAGGGGGATCGTATGTAGCCACCTCTCCTCTGGGGTAGCATCCAGCATCTCAGACCGGGGGCGAGAGGGGTAAAGAACAGTTCCCCCTCCCACTTCCCCATGACAGGCACTGCAGTCTGGGACTTAGGAGACCTACGGTCTATCCTGGCTCCACAACCTGCTGGGTGACCTTGGGCAAGTCACAGCCTGCCCTGTGCCTCAGTTTCCCCTCCCACTTTTAGTCCAACTGCCCAAGGCTTTGACTCCCCTCCTGAACAGAGCCCAGAGCACGGGCCCACAGCTGTATCTACCAACTCACAACTATGCTAGCCAGGGCCTGCCCTGGGCTCGGCCAAGGCGAACGAGCCCCGGGTCCCCCTTCTGCAGTGCAAACCCGCTCCCCCCGAGTAAGGCAGACTCGCCTGCCATGGGGGGGAGGGTTCTCACTGTGTTGAACCAGGCCCCTCAGCTGGTTCAGCTGGCCCCGGAAACGTGAGCCCCACTGCATGCAAGCTGGGCCCGGCTCCTGGCTAGCGGCCAACAGAGCCTCAGGATGGGCACAGGAACGTCTGCGCTGCCCTACGCGTTAAATCACTGGGGGCCTGCCCCAAAGCTCGCTGAGCCACGGGAGTCTCCAGCGACTTCAGGGGGCTCCTGATCAGGGCCAAAGGGCCTGGGATACCCGCGGGGGTTCAAGGAAAACGTTTATGGACAGGGAAGGTGCCCAGACGCTATGGTGATGGGCACTACAGAGACCCCACAGGAGCAGACAGCCAAACCCGGGGGGGAGGGGGGGGCTAGGCTGTAAGAAGGCATCGCCCACGTCCCCCCAGCAGAGGGGAGAGGGTGGGCTGAAGCGAGTGCTCTGCCAGGAGCCCCGGGAAGCAGAATGAGCATGAATAATCTCTGAGCCTGGGGGGGGGGGGGGAGGGAGAGTCTAACTAAGGTATCACAACTTCTGCTGGGATGATCAGGATAATCGTCAAGTGAAAGGCAACTGTGTGGACAGCCCTGAGCCCGACGCGAGGAACGCTTCTATTAACAGCGCGAGAGAGAGAACCCCCACTGCCTTGCAAGGCGAAGGCTGGATTTCCTCTGCAGCTTGCAAGCTGAATGCTGATCAGCTCAGGCCCAGGCCAGGAAGGGAAGTAATTTAAAGTCAGGTGAAATCTGTGAAGGGGGCGGGGGAGGGGGGGCTTCCACTCAACCCAGGAGCCCATTTCTGCAAAACAATTTTAAAAAGTAATAAAAGCTGGAAAAGCAAGCGCCAGGCTGGCCCCTGAAATAAATGTTTGGTGAAGGGAACGTGCCGTCAGCGGGAGAACAAGGGGACCACAGTGCATAAAGATACTTCATTACAGCCACCGCCGCATCTGTCAAAAGGCTCATTCACCGAGCGTGTGTGCGCTCTGCAAAATGTCAGCGCGGCTTCGCCAGCAGCGGGGAGCGCCCAGAGCTGCCTGCCCAATCCGGCTCTGCTCCTCTGACCCCCTCGCTCCCGACAGCCTGGACAGCCACACGTCCAACCCTTCCCGCCAAGGATCGCTCGCTATGCTGGAGACCAGGGAGAGAGACCTCCAGCACGCTCCATGCCAGGCAATGCCCGCACGGGCAGCTACACCGGGAGTGAAGGTGAGCGGGATGGGGACGCCCGTGGATTCAGTGTCAGAGACCCTCGCCCAGTGCCGCCTGCACCGGAGCGCTGATTGGGCCCCATCTGGCCTTAGAACTATTCTATACACGCAGGGATTCCCTGCTTCACCCACTCCAGCCAGTCTGCCCCCCTGCAAAACCCAACGCTATGGAAAGCCCGATCACCTGGGCCAGCAAACCCGTTAACTCTTTCGTGAGCCAGCCGGACGCGCGTCACCGGGCTGGGGCGATACTGCTGCCGACGGGACGCAGAGCGCAGGTGGAGGTGAGAACCGTGACGCTCCAGCGGGAAGGGAAGGGGATTTCCTCTCCCAAGGAGCAGCACAGACACTGCAACCTGCTGCCAGCGAATCCAGCTCCTGGGCTCGGGGAGGAAGGACCTCGCTGCTTGGTTCAGTGGCTCACAACTGCCACGCCAGGGGAGAGGGAAACCTCTGCTCTGGGTGAAGCTGCTGGGCCGCAAAGCGTGCCTCCGCAGGACGAGGCCCCTGCTATACACGGGAGGTGCCTCTCCCGGCTCAGCTTCCTCCCACGGGCTGGGACCGCAGCGTCCCACAGTACCCAGCACAGCGGGCCCCAGGCCCAGTCGGCTGCTGCTGACTCCTCAGCAGGAATAACACCCCGAGCCCAACGCAAGGGGCCGGAGTCACATGCCAACAGGGAAGCCATTCCCGCTGCAGTCCCATGCCCTGCATGGCACGCCCCCTGCTCTGGCACAGCCAGTTTGGGGGTGCTGCCCTTCACACCCAGGCCCCACCTTGCTCCTGGCAACTGAACAGACTTGAAAGAAAACCAAGGCACCAGGGCCCCTGAGCCATAAGCAGTGGCAGCCGCACTTTGCCTTTCTGTAGCGCCTTACTCAGAATCTCCAGGTGCATCGAACAACTAAACGGGAGCAACCCCTGCAAGAATTTCCAGGTGGGGAAACTGAGGCGCACAGAGGCGGACAACATTCCAAACCTGGCTGCCTACACTTCGCCACCTCGATAAGCGGCCCGATTTTCCGAGGCGCTGCCCCATTGAAGCCAACAGGAATGGTGGGTGCTCAGCAGACTTCTGGCTGCCTACCCCTCGGCAGTCAAGACCCCAATCCTGCACAGACTTCGGCATGCAGCCTGGGGAGCCGTTACACTGACCCAGCGGCAGAGGTCTGGAGCGTGTGTGCGGAGGAACTGAAATCGTTGCAGGCGCGGGGCCCAATTTGAAAATGCTGCCTATAGCACGCAGCCCAAGGTCACCTAGTGTGGCAGCAACACAGCCCAGGTAGGACGTGGGGACACAATCTCCTACGCCCGGCTCCAAAGACAGAGGAGCGGCAGGAGCCCTCCCGGGAGGCAGACAAAGCATAAAACGTTGCCCAGAAGCCAGCTCAACATCTGAAGGGAGATATTGCTGGAGGTACAGACGCTATCCCAAGCCAGTTTAATAAGCGCGCATAATTTTGGGTTGTGCTTATTACCTTTAATAGCTGCCTTTGCTGATAACTCCGACTGGGCACTGACTGATAATCAAGTATTAATTCTGCCATGTTATTACAGACACAGAAGCAGGTCAAGTGCTAGTCTTACCCCCCATCCCCCAATCGTACAAGTCATTACTAAAAATAATAGAGGGCTAAAAGCTGGAACATTCACACTCCAGCTCTAAGCGGCGAGGGGGGTTTCTAATGGAGATGCTGACAGCAAGAGGCAGCGCCCTACGCTTTAGGTCTCAGCCAAGCGAGCGGAAGAGCCAGAGATGCTATGCGAGAGTGCACCATGCTCCCAGTTTTCGGGATCTTCCTTCTGACAGTCACACTGGCACCAGCCCTCAGCCGCATTATGTTCACACAGCCTCAGTCACTCAGCTGGCCTGTCTGCAGTGGATTTAACCACACATGGTTAGCGAGGGATGGACTTTACCATGAAGCTAGGATTAGAGGGAGGTTGATGCAAGAATGTACTGATAATAACCTCCCTAAAATGTACAGGGCTACTGACCCACGGAGACTAAATCACTTTAGGAAGAAGAGTAACACACACAGCACAGCACCCATCACTGCAATGCGGCCACCTCCAGGGTGCAGCTGACTGACAGTCCACAGCAACGCTAACCAACAGATTAGGGCAGGAAGGGAAAATCTAACAATGCAACTGAAGCTGCAAGGGGTTGTCACGGAGTCACCAGGCGATGCTCTGGAACTACTCCATACGAAGCCAGTCAGGACTCTGGGGAGCCTCCTCTCTGTGAGCAGACTGTCTCCAGGGCAAGAAGCTCACACTGCTTCGACCTTCCTGGGCCTGACCTCAGAGTATTCAGCATCCCCTTCTCACACCGTGTGCTTCCCACAGCGAGTCCGCCCAGGCAGGGTCCTGGGGAAGCCAGAGGGCCCTGCACCCCAACTCCGCAGTCAGACGTGACTCTCAGCCAGCCAGTAAAACAGAAGGGTTATTAGACAACAGGAACACAGTCCAAAACAGACCTTGTAGGTACAGAGAACAGGACCCCTGAGTCAGATCCATCATGGAGGGGTTAGGGAGCCCAGAACCCAGTTCAGGGCCTCCCTCCATTTCCCCAGCCAGCTCTAAACTGAAACTCCCCCCAACCCCTCCTCTGGCCTTTGTCTCTTTTTCTCCGGCCAGGAGGCCACCTGATCTCTTTGTTCTCCAACACCTTCAGTTGGCACCTTGCAGAGAAGGAGGGGCCCAGGCCATTAGTTGCCAGGAGACAGGGTGTCGGCCATTCTCTGTGCAGACAGTATCACACTGGCCCTCTAGGGCTCTGCAACAATCACACTCCCCTATCCCACCACCTAGATACTTAAGAATGGCATAGGGGAAACTGAGGCACCCACACAGTATTCAGAGAAAACATTAAGAATATTCCCACTTCGTCACAGGGGTATTTAGGGACTACGATTTCCTGTCTAGGCATTAGGACGCCGGTCTCCAACTGGCTGGCTGTTTCAATCCCACAAGAAGTGGCCAAAGCCACGTATAGTGCGCTAGCAACCCCAGGCATTGGCTGGATCCACATTAGGCGGGGGAGAGAGATCTCAGCTCTGCTCAAAGAGAGGATGGAAACCAGGGCCCACGATGGTCAGCGTTCATGGTACACGTGGTGTCAAAGCTCTCAGGAACAGAGTCCTGAGGTGAGTCTCCCTGGGGCTCTGGGAGCCTGGGGCACGGGCCGCATCACCACACCAGGCTGCGCTTCCAGCCCTAACAAGCCACAGAGAGCACCCGTGAGGTTAACACCATTTATGCTTCAGAAGCCACAACGCTGCCACACCAGGAGCCCGTCCCCCGGGAGGAGTGAGCGCCCTGGAGCAGAGACCAGACGAAGGGCACAGGACAGAGAGGCTGGGGCAGTCTTGGCCCAGCTGAGCCTCGGGAGCCAGAAGCAAAGGACAGGGGGAGAATCCCGAAGGGAGCCAGAAGGATCTGCGAACACTCTGAGGTGGTGGCACAGCAGCAAGGCCAGGGCCCCACACTCCAGCCAGCCTGGTGCCCTCCCACCTGTGCACAGAGAGGCAGCCGCTCAGAGCCCCATCCCGCGGCTCAAACTGCTCCGCGCTGAGCCCTTCCTGTGGCTCTCAGCCTGGAGAGCGAGGGGCCGGCTCTGGGATCCAAGAGCTCCTCACAAAGGCAAACAGCCAACAACCCAGCCCAGGCCTCAGCAACAGCCAGGGGCGCATTTCATCCCGGAAGGGTACAGCAGACAGGCTGGTGGTGAGCTGGAGAACTGAGAATTCCCCGGCCGAACACAGGGCCGCTGGAATTGTGCTGCCCAGTTCTTCCAGGGACTGGTGAGTCAATGCCGCGGAGCAGCAAGGCCCAATGGCTGGCTGCCCAAGGCAGCGGGACGGAGCCAGTCAGCGCCCCGCAGAACAGCAGCCAGCAAGTTACCACCCAGCAACACCGGGGAGTGCTGACATGGAAAGGGATGTCTGGTGTAAGAGTGCACGGGACGGGCCACATCCCAACTCCCGAAGGGCCAGGCTGCAAACTGGGGGCTCCACGTCTCTACCTACCACAGAAACAGCAGGTGCCAGCATGCAAAGCCCCACCTCGCCCCTCCTGGCTCAGCCTCATGCAGCTGAGAACCACTGGGTGCAGCCCCACGGCCTGGGAGTTGCCGGTGTGCACGCACCACCGGGAGGGCGTAAAGGGGCCACTCAAAGCCACCAGCTCCCTCCAGCTGGGGTAGGTGTGAAACTGCAGCTGTTTTTAGGCACCAAGTTTGTCTGGCACTTGCTTTCCTCCAGCCGCTGCGTGGAAAGAGCAGAGCTGCCATGAATTGGGAATGTAGCAGCCGCTGGGCCGGGCCGGCTCTTCCCTTTGAACCGGGGAAGGGGCAGCAGCTCCGCGTGCTGTCCTCTTCTGAAGGGCCTTTGTGCTGGGGTGACAGGCCGGGTCTGGCTCTCACAGGTTTAATGCTGAAGCTTTTGTACTCAGCAGGAGGAGGAGATTTCCTCGCGCAGGCAGGAATACGGGAACCCACTTTGGCAAATCTCTGCTTTCCCCACTGCCTGGCACGCTCCCTGTGACGAAGTGGGGGGTTTTCTTGTTTTCTGTGGAGTTTCAATGGTTTGCATGCGGAGGGGGTGGGACTCAGTTTCCCTGGGTGTTACTGGTTTAACGAGGTGAGGGGAGAGGGAGTGTGTTTTGCAGAGGACCGGAGAGAGGACGTGGGGACCCAACCGGTGGCCGGGAGGATGGATACCCCAGCGACCGGTGACCTGGCGACCTGGTGACCCAGAGGCCCAGCTGAGGAGACGCAGCCGGTTCTGGCCAGTGGGAGGACAATGGGCTGCAGAGTGAGGACCCAGTGACCTAACCAGCCGGTTCCAGCCAGAGGGAGAAGCAGGAGAGGAGGCCCGGTTTACGACCCTGTTTACCTGGAGGGAAGACAATGGACAGAGGCAGGGTCTGGGGCCGGGAATCTCGGATGCCCAGCGGCGAGCAAGGGGGGCTCTGGGCTGGAGAGGGGAAGCAGGGGGAGCCCACCTGTATGCAGAGAGACTGGGATGTGCTGGGCTGAGGGAGGCCAGGCCTGAGGCCCTGAGAGTTTCCTGTGCTGTGTTCAACTCTCAATAAACCCGTCTGTTTCATGCTGGCTGAGAGTCACTCCGGTCTAGAGAACAGGGTTGCATCAACCCCTTCGGGGGTGGAGGCCCCGGGGGTCCAGAGCGAGTGGACTCCCTGAGGGGGCCCACGGCAGAGACAGACGTGCTAAGGCTCAGAGAGGTGCGGATCCAGGAGGTGGAGGGGCCGGACCCCAAGAGAGAGTGGACCCCCGAGAAGGGCTGTCTCACTAAAAGGGGCACCCCCCACGGACCGCACGGGGCCAAGAGTGGGCACGATCTGTGAGTCTGTGACACTCCCTCCTCCCTCGGAAGGCAGCGGGCATGGACACGGCCCCACCTCCGCTGGCTGGGCAGAACCCTGGCCCAGCAATCGGGGGGCAGCGTGGCTCACTGGGGAGAGAACCTAGGAGACCAGCGTTCTAGGCCTGGCTCGGACATCAAACTGCTGCGTGATCCTGTCCAAGTCCAGGTCTCCCTCTGTGCCTCAGTTTCCCCCCTGTAAATGGGGATAGCGATGCAGGTCTTCCACTGGAAAGCGCTTTGAAAGAGCCCATTCCTTTCTGGCCATTGAGGGGTTAAGTATCCCACTGCTAGGTTCACTGCTTGTAAAGGGGTGCCAGGAGCGCCAGTGACCGGGCGCCTGACCTGTTCGCTTCTGAAGGGGAGGAGCCGAGCGGTAAGTCTCCAGTCTGGGCTGGTGAACAAAGGAACTGTCAGGATAACCATGAGGATCAAGGCGATCAGCCAGCAACGAAGACGATGTCAACGACTGGCGATGCCGGGCTCCGAATCAGTGAGGGTCAGAGGAGGGCACAGAAGAGCCCCGTTCCGAGTCAGATTAACCGTGGGGCGCGCACATATAACGCAGGGCCTCTCTCGGAGATCGAGGCTCGTTGTGCCAGGTGTGCCACTTACGCATAACAAGCGGATCCCTGCCTTGGTGAACGTCTCCTCTAGATAAACAAGGCGGACGGGGCGGGAGCGGACAGAGGCAGACACAGAAGGGACGTGCCCAAGGTCCCCCAGCAGCCAGAGCTGGGGCTAGAACGCAGATGTCCTGAGTCCTCCTCCCGTCCCTATCCCCTGGGCCACACTGCTGGTCACGCAGTCTCTCGCCTGCCGCGTGTTACCAGAGGGAAGCTGGACTCTGGAACAGCAGGGAGAAGGCAGGTTTCCAAATGTGACCGCAAAGAAGCCGGCGATCCTATGGGCCAGGCACACCCCGGGAGGCTGCTCCGCGGGGTGGGAGCTGCAGAGGAGAAGGCTCTTGCACCAGGAGAAGTGGGATCGCCTGGTGGGGCACAGGGGAGGCTGCTGCTAACAAGCAGAGGAGCAGAGAGCAGGCCCAGGAGAGCAAGTCCACAGAAAGCTCTAAATGCATGGAGGATCACTGCAGGGGTCCCAGCGGTGCCTAAAGCAGGGGGCAGATGCAGATCCAGGCAGGCCCGAGGCAGGACATTTCAGCTGAGGGTGAGCTCTGCAATGTGGCAACAGCGGCAGCAGATAGAGGCGTCTTATCCTAGATGGATTCTTACCCTGCCCTCAGCGCTGGGGTAGCTGCGAGCCTCCCACTCGTGCAGTGAGCGACGTGAGGCCCATTCTCTCCGTGGGGGGATGCTGGATATGCAGGGGAGGGGCCTGGCCTTTTAAGTCTCATTGTTTACCCACACTGCTCCGGCCTCTCGCTGGGGAGGGCAGGCTGGGGCAGCGCGCTTGGCAGTCGGAGCAGGAGGTGTGGAGGTCTGGGATGCTCCTGGGGGGGGGGGGCGGGTTGGCTCCCAAGCGAGCGCCGTCTCCGTCACAGACAAGCTCTGCCCTGGCAGCAGGCCGCCCCACTGTGCCCCAGGAGCGGAGCTGCCGCTTGCAGTCCCTGTCCCACAGCCTCACGCGATCTGGGGTAGCTTGAGCCTAGACCCTCGGCCGCCTTGAGACTGAGACTCTGATCTCTGCCAAAGGAAGCCAGTGCAGACAATGAAAATGGGTCCTTTCCCCACTAGGTTTTCTATTGTATCCCAGCTGGCCCCATTTCCGGCTAGCCGGAGCGGCCGGCCCGTTTGAAGGCACGGCCTCCCTAATGCCAGGGATGCCGGGACAGATCCGTGCGCTCCTGAGGACATGTGCCACCAGCCCAGGAGAAGGCCAGTGAGGGAGAGCAGTAGGTCCACATTCGGTTTCCCATGCCTCCAGGGTGGGCTTTGCCATCAGTTTGTTTCCGTTCGGCTGCACAAGAGCGTGACCCGTCCAAGCCGGGCTGATCGCGCCCGGGCCTCCACATAACCTCTCCCCTGTGGTGATTTAAAAGCCCCAACGCCCCAGCTGATGAATGCCGTCCTTCCCTGCATGTTGAATGCCAAGAGTGCGGCCATAAACCATCCGCACAGGCTGGGCATGTCTGGCGTGACAGGGTGTCTCGCTTCAGGACGGCTGTTCATCTTCAGCTTTGCTGTAAGCACTGGTTGCAATAATGTCGCTGTCAACATCCAGCACGAGGGGGGAAGAGCCCGCCAAGAGCGAGAGACAGGCGCAGAGTGAGTGACGGGAACTGACAGGTTCTAATCCTGCCCCGTGCCCCACACCCGGCCGCACTGACACATCCGGAGCAAGGTCAGTTCATCTCTCCCGGACAGCAGGGACAATGCTGACCTCGCCAAGCAAATCGGGAGGACTGGTTAGTCCTTGTCATGAGTGAGCATTAGCTCTGTTTTCACCTTCCAGAAGAATGGCCATCCTGGGTCAGACCAAAGGTCCATCTAGCCCAGTTTCCTGTCTTCCCACAGTGGCCAATGCCAAGTGCCCCAGAGGGAATAAACCTAACAGGGAATCATCAAGTGATCCATTCTCAGCTTCTGGCAAACAGAGGCTAGGGACACCATCCCGGCCCATCCTGGCTAATAGCCATTGATAGACCTATCCTCCATGAATTTATCTAGTTCTTTTTTTAACCCTGTTATAGTCTTGGCCTTCACAACATTCTCTGGCAAGGCGTTCCACAGGTTCACTGTGTGTTGTGTGAAGAAATACTTCCTTTAGTTTGTTTTAAACCTGTTGCCTATTAATTTCATTGGGTGACCCTAGTTCGTGTGTTATGAGACGGAATAAATAACACTTCCTTATTTATTTTCTCCACACCACTCATGATTTTATAGACCTCGATCATATCTCCCCTTAGTCTCTTTTCCAAGCTGAAAAGTCCCAGTCTTATTAATCTCT
Organism: Emys orbicularis; assembly: GCF_028017835.1. NCBI lineage: Eukaryota > Metazoa > Chordata > Testudines > Emydidae > Emys > Emys orbicularis. Next base: position 3,668,589 of record NC_088683.1, read on the forward strand.
CCTCACAGGGAAGCTGTTCCAGAGCCCTAAGCATTTTTGTTGCCCTTTTCTGAACCTTTTCCAATTCCAATATATCTTCCGAGTGTGTAAGTGTCACCCCACCACCAGCAACATGGCAACTCGTACCACACCCCCGGCCCTGAGACATCGGCAGCGCTCTCCCATTCTAAGGAAATGGCTCGGACCCTAGGGCCAATTCCCTGCTCTGCCACAGGTTCCTTTGTGTGACCTTGGCTGTGTCACATAGCTTCCATGTAGGCCCTGCCTGCCACCCAGCTCTGACTGCAGTGAGGGCCAGACGAGCGCCACAGACCCCAACGGCTACGACTGCCAAATTCTGATCTTCCCCTCCCCACGTACACATGCTACGCTTCAGCGCCATGAATCTAAGAACCAACCTCCCTCCCAGCCAGCACTGTGCACTGCTCCTGGCGTGAGTGTCTTGTCTCTGCTCCCCGCCCCCCCTTCAGTCTGCCGCTGGCTTTTAAGTCCAGTAATTACTATGGAAACTATGCTGTCGTCCCTCCAAGCGACGCTTGGTGACAGGGAAAGGCTGTGGCGAGGGGGCAGCGCAGGGGAGAGTTAAGGGCGCTGTAGGAGCAGATGCTTAAAGCTGATGAAATAAAGGTGAGAGATTTGAGCGTGTTGGCTGAAATTGTTTGGTGCCTGGACCCGGTGGGGAGCCTGCTCGTACCTGGAGTGGAATCTCTCCCCCGAGGGCCCAGGCGTTTGTTAAAGCTGCCCACGGAAGATACAGAGGTCCTGCCACAGGCCTTATTCCTGCACCTGCTGGGTAGGAGCATTCCCCATATTTGTATTGGCAGCTGCTCTCCACAAGAGTCTCGGGCACGTTCAAGAACAACTCGGGAGCGAGAGCCAGGACTGGGCCCCGGGGGAAGAGTCAGGAGGAGGAAGTACAATGTGAGAGCGAGGAGGTGAAATGGAGTAAAGCAATGCGGTGACCACAGATAAAGGTCTGCACTGCAACAGAGCCTGGACAAGGCTGAGAATTCAGCCCTGCCGGGTACGTCTACACTGCCGCAGCTGGCCCAGGTCAGCTGACTGGGGTTGGGGGCTATAAGACAGCAGTGTAGCTCAGAGACTCTCTCCCTCTGTGGGGTCCCGAAGCCGCAGCCCGAGTCAGCTGACTGGGGCCAGCCGGGGTCTTCTACTGCAGTGTCCACCCCCCCTTAGCGAGAGGTGGGAATACCCCCTGGCTAGAGAACCGTCCAGCTCCACACTGTCAGAGGGTTGTTCCCACAGATTCCCGCGGGCTCCAGGGCCGGTATCAAAGGGAGAGCCATCTGCCCGAGCACCTGAGGATCAGACCAGACAGTGGCAGGAGGAGCTGATCATCTCTCGGTCTCCACCCAGCTGCTTTGCACCTGGTGCTAGGAACGGAGACACGCATGGCCCTCGCTAAGCACACAGCCTGGCTGGAATGCACATGGAGCGCTCACGGCTGGCAGAACGCACAGGCTCTGGGGCTGCAGTCTGCAGAAGAGAAATTACACACGCTAACCCCTTATCTTGGAAAGGGGCAACTGCTGTTTGAGCAACTTGCCTAGTGCCCCGTTACCTGGGTAATATAAACTCTCTGCCTCGTAAGCCTGTTAACTCGGCCCCTGGTAATGCCGCTATTGGAACAGGAACATGCAGGGATCCGGCACTGGAGGCCTGGCTCCTGGTGGCCCTTTCTGCACCGTGCTGGATGCAGTTTGGCCTTTGATTTCTGGCTGCCACAGGGGCAGTCACAAAAGCAGGATCTGGGTAGAGGCCTGGGACCTGCCTCCGGGGACGGCGATCAAGCTGGGCTTCCCTTGAGACGGTCAGCCTCCTCCGAGAGCTGCACGGGCGCTTAGGAGGACTTTGTATAGCTTGGTTTCCAGGGGCCCACGAGTCTCTCCAGCATGTGTGGAGAGAGGGCGGGAGCAGATACCTGCGCATACTTCTACTGTCCCAATACAGAAAGGCAAAGCCAGGGCCCAGTACCCCTCAACTCCCATGAAGTCAAGGGCATTCACGGGGCTTGGGACCGCTCAGAATCAGTCACAAGTTGCCAGCCAAGCACCTCCTGACCCTCCAGCTACAAACCCCGGGGCCATCCCTCCGCTCTGAGCTGCGGCACCAAGTCCTGTGTCATCTGCGATTCTGACCTTCCCAACAAAAAGAGCCTGGTTCCCTTCAGAGTAAGTAAAACCCTCCTGGGCTTAGGGCTGTGCCATCAATTGGGGGAGAAAGGAGAACTGGAGCACAAGCTGACCTCAGAGATAAGACGACTCGGGGACCAAAACGCATGAATCAAAATCCCAGAAGAGAAACACTTTGCGAGCGTCCTTCACCTTGCTCGGAAAACTAACGGCAAAGTGAAGAAGCAATTCAAAGCACCGCCCCGGTGCCAGGAGAGAGACCGGCTCAGCAACATAAATACTGATCCGCTTTGATCTACAGCGCTCAGCCCGGCGCCGCTTGAAGGACCGGGCTCATTTTTTTGGTGACCATATTATGAAGAATGGTGGCACTTGGAAAAATTACAGGGAAGGGCGACAAAGTTCAACTGCTCTTAGCCCTGGTGTCAGCAAAGGTGACAGTATTAAAATACACACTACAGAGCTCTAAATCTGTGTGGCTCCTGCCGGCGGGCGAGATGAACAGGCAGAGGGAACAAGGGGAACTGCTGAAGTGTGCAGTTGCTTCCTGCATGCATTGTACAAGGAGCACCGCCCGCGAGACGGGAGCTGGGGGAATGAAATCTAGGGTGTGAAAAGGAGAGATCTCCATGGCACTGAACTTTACAAAGCCATCTCCAAAACCCAGAAACGGACAATTCTAGAGCAAGCGGGTTGTAAAGAATAAAGAGCCAGGATGGGAACACTGGGGAATCCAAAACACACGCAGCCCAGTGGGTCCAGGTGATGTGAAGCCAGGGCACTAAGGGAACAGCAACCATTATTTCTCAAGTGTCCTGGGAAAAGGGCAGAGCCAGACAGCTGGGTGCAGATTTTCAATGAAGGAAAGACGATCGAGCCTGGCAATTACTCTTCTGCAAGTGGAACTGCTGCTGTCCCTAATAAGTCCTGGACCAAGTATGAAGAGAAAGAGGCTGCAGACCACCTAAGAGGAGCAGCTCACTCGGGAGGTCGAGATTAAATGGATGGGCGGAGGAGTTAGCTCATGTTTCTGTAGGCGTCATGGAAGGGGAGGGGAATCACAGCCCACCTCGTCTGAGACGTGAGGCTCCCGGAGCACTTCACCCTGCCTGCCCCCAGTGATGCATGTTTGACCGGTGGGGAAGCTAAACAGAGGCAAAGCCCAAGGCCATAAAGTGAGTAGCAGAGCCAAGAACAGAAGCCCAGAGCGCCCGACTCCCTGCTCTCTCCCCGGGACATTGCACCCTGCAAAGGCAGACGGCCCGAGCAAAGGTGGGATTAGAACGCAGCTCCCTGCTGAGTTCTCTGCCAGTGGAATTAACGCGGCAGCCCCCCGCAAGGAAAGGGGAACATCTGACCACTCACCCCACACCCACCAGCTCCCCCCATTTCTACTGCACAATCCTAATTCAGCTGCTCCCAGACTCTTCTGCCCAGTTTATCACAATCTGGCCAATCAGATCAGCTGCCAGCTTCCTTCTGAACAGCCATCCTCATGCCTTCCCGGGAGTGGGTCTGAGAGGAGACCCCAGCCTCCATGGGTCCCACGCTTGGCCATGCCCCTTCAGTCCCCACTACCAGAGCTGCGGCCTCTCCCCCCTCCACCAGCATCCACTTCAGCTCCCTTGGAAGCCACCGTCCCCAGAAGCAACGCTCCCCACGCCGCCAGCCCTGCCTGGCACGCGTCTCTCTAGTGCAGGAGTTTCTTGGACCTGATCTCGCAGCACAAAAAGCATCTGGAGGAAATAGGTGAATAAATCAGAAAGAAAGTGCTTTCTGCAGCAAAATCTCCCCCCAGCGCCTCCACATATTAATGACCCTGGGGAAGCTGGCGCAGGTTTGCTTTCGCGGTGGATGTTCCCCAGCATATCCACGTGACCCGCTTTGCAAGGCGCGTGAGCACGGGGGGGCTGCACTCTGGAAGAAACAACCCCTCTCCCAGCCGGCTGGCCTGAAGGAGGCGCGGCTGAAGCTGGGCAAGAGACGGGATGGGGAGCATTGGAGAGTCACTGAGCTATGTTTCAAGGTGCGACCGCCTGCCACCGCCCTGACAGGTGCACGGGGAGGGGACGCTGATCCTACACAGCCGCGCTGGGCCACGCACAGAGGGGCCCCGCTCGGCCTGGGGAGGGTTAAGGGCCAGGGCTGCAGGGGCAGGGGCGTTTACACCCTGGGAATGTGGAGGAGACTGAATGGGAGAGCCCGGGTTGCTATTTTGCCCACTCACAAGCCTCCACGCCGGGTGCCTGAGCAATCTCAGAGCTGCCGTCCTCACTCCGCCTGGGGCGAAGCCAGCGCCGTGTCCAGAGCTGGCCTCTGCTCAGCTCCCAGTTACAGCTCCTAACACCACAGCCTGTGGCCTAAGGCAGCTACCAAATCAGGAGCATCGCTGGGGGGCCTCTTCCCCCCGCCCTGCCCTGCCCCAGAAACCTCCTTCACTCCCTGGCCCGATGCTCCGCTAGCCTGGTCTCCTCGGCGGCTGCAATGCTGCTCAGCCTCCCGCCAGCCCCCTGCCCTCGACCCACCCGGCGGCACCGCCCTTGGTGCTCCTTTCTCCTCTCCGCCCTAGAGGCCCCTCCCTCTCTGGTGGACAGGAGAGGATGTCGAGAGGCCAGGAAGCAGCCAGGGCAGTGCAGGACCCACCCAAGCGAGAGGGCTGTCTGGGGGAAGCCCAGCCTGCACTTGTGTCTGCTTCGATCCAGAGCCCCGAACCGGAATCCTGCGGGGGCAGGACTGCCTGAGACTGGGGCCCAAGCACCCCGACGGGGTCCTCTCCGCAGGCCGGATTGCACTGTCACCCCTAGCCCTTAGGGGAGCAGGGCCTGGCTAGCAGGGCATGTTGCTGCTCTTCTCCTGCCCAGCCCAGCCCAGCGAGGGGCAGGCGGGCAGAGTCTCGCACATTGCGCCACTGGGGCCTTCGGGCACTTGCATCCACCCAGTGGGGAGAGCAGCCTCCAGGAGCGCGCAGCGAGTTAGGAGGTGCCCAGCGACAGCCACTGGCCTCCCTTCCGCACCGCCAGATGCCTGCGGCTCCCTGCTGAGGGGACCCACGCCCACGCACGGCCCTGGGGGAGGCTGAACTGGTTTTTACCAGAATCGGGGCTGTCTGAGCCAGGGGCCGGGGTCCCAGCCCCGTTCCTCCGCAGATTGCCAGGTTTGGGGTCTGGTCCCGAGTGGGAGGGTCTCACCTGGCTATGCACCTCCCCTCCCGTGGGTACAAACCTGGCAACGCAGCCCTCCCCACTTCCCTCGGACGCCCCCCAGCCCGCTGCCTTCCCCGCCAAGTGGGAGACTGTAGAGCTGAGGTGCAGCACCAGGCAGCAAAGCGTTTTCTCCGCCGGGCTGGCTCCCAAGGAAGCAAAATGTTTCAAGGGAGCCTGGCAGGAGTTTAACAACCGTGAGATGGCAGCCGCTTTCCGGGCAGCTCAACCACCACCACCCCCGCCCTCCCCGGCCCAGGGCTGTCTCCAGGGCAGATGGCAAGGCCTCCGCCGGCACTGGGATTTCACAGGCTTATACAGCACATGAACTGGAAACAAAGGGCTCTGGAACTGGGACAGGCACCGTGAGTGCTGCAGGGAGCAGTGACCTCCTGCAACCATGTGCAGTCCTCAGCCTCGGTAGCGAAACCCACCCAGTTCTGACCAGGGCGGGGCTGCTAACGCCCGTGAGGGCAGAGAGATCAGCCGAAGGGGCTAGAGACACGGGCAGGAGCCCCCGCTTGGCAAGCACGCGGCTAGCACGCCTGGGGGAAGCAGTGCCCAGCACGGGGGAGAGCGCGGCTTTCAAAGTGCAGGTGCAGAGGCTTCGTGTCCTGCAAGCCTCCACCCAGGGCCCCACGGCCCCAGAAAGGGATTGACAGACTGGGGGGGTGCAGAGAAGAGCAGCTGGGACAGCTGGAGGGGCTGTGTTGGGGGGGAGGGGAGCATCAGCAGGAAGCCAAGGGCTGTATCCACAACACGCACCTCTGCCATGAGCCGCAGGTTCCTGCTCCCTTCCCATCAGGGCACCTCTGCACTCGTGTTCCCGGACACGACACCAGCGCTTGCTCCTGGGGCTGCAGCCGCGGGTTAAACACAACGATCAACAACTGCAGGCACGTGCCCTGGCCACGCTGGAATGGACTCTGGTGTTAGGGCCGCGTGGCAAGGCACAGCTACCAGTTCAAGGGCGGAAAGATCTGGTCGGACTTTTTAGAAACCTTTGATTCATTCCTAGCGGATGGAACCAGATGTTGCTCTCCTTTCCTCTTCCTGTGCCCCCTCCCCCTCTCCTGTTTTCTGTCCTCCCCTGAGCTGGGGTGGGTGGAAATCAATGAAATAGAAACACAAGTGCGGGCAGGCCATGACTCACCGCCCAGGCAGGTGCCTGGGGTCCTGCCTCCCCCATCCCAGGGCACATGTGGCCCCGGCCATCAGACACAACAAGGCCTCCAGCCTTCTGCTCTGCAGGCCAAACCGCCTCTGCTCAGGCCCTTGCCACTAGGGGCTCTTTAAAGCCAGAGCACGCAGCAGACAGGCACTGGGAAGAGATCAGCAGAGGGGGGCGGATAAGGACGGATGCTCTCCAGGGCAGGGGCCTGGACACAGCAGCTCCCCTCCCCATCGTGTCCTGCCCCCACACTCGCATTCGCTGGAGATTTGACCGTTGTGAGATTTAGACATGGAAAGTTCCCATCCAGCTCATCCGCTGGGGCAGGATCGTTCAGGCATGGAGGGGCCCAGAGCCCAAGATGCCAGCTAGGACTGAGGAGCGTTCAGGGGCCCAACTTGAGACACCTGACAGGAGGCTGGGTCAGCAGAGGGCTCGGCCCATCCTGCAGATTAGGACCCTTTAAAGCATCTCCGCGTGGGCCCCCGAGAACCGCAGCGCCCCCAGTCAGCAGCACAGCAGTAAGCCAGGCTTGGGATTTGCAAGCGCTGTCACCCCCGCACCGCGCAGAGTGGGGTGCCAGCGCTGCACAGGGACCCATGCCCTGAGAGGACGCTGCCAACTCAGCTAACCGCTGCTCACTCCCCAGCCCCCTCCCGTACAGCTCAGAAATACCCCAGGGGTTCCTGGCGCCCCGTTACGGAGGGAGGATTCAGAACTGCCCGTTCTCAGCTCCGGGTCCCCGGGGGTCAGAGCGGGCCTGACTGAGGGACAGCCTGGTTCTCCAGCACAGAGGGGAAGGGAGGAAGGAGAGGGAAGGCTTGGCTGGTCTCCCAGGCTGCACCGGGACGGACTCAGCAGCAATAGGCAGCACTCGAGGAACGAGAGAGGGCAGAAGGCTCTGTCCTGTCCCGAAGAGCCCCGGTCCCTTCTCTGCCCCTCCACATCCTCTCCTCCTCCGCCTGCTGCTCCCCACACCCAGCGTCAGGGGCACGGCTACGCTGCGCCTCTCCCTTTCCAGAGCACACTGCCTGTGAGCGCACACACACACACACACACACCCCACCCCTTGTAGGCTCTGCTGAAGGGCCTACTTTGACTGGGCTTGGAAAGCCAGAGGACAATGAAGGGAGGGTGCGCACAGAGCCATGCCTTTTATTTCCCACCAGTGCTTTCCTCCGTCCTCACTGCCATGGGGGGAGTGGGGGGCCCTCGTCTGATTGAGGCTGCCTACAACTGGCCAGTTCCACCCGCTGCTGGAGCTCTGCATTTCCAGAGCCCCGCGAGGGGCCCAGGGCTCAGCCTGGGGCGGGGAAGCGGGAGCCCGAGGCCGGCGCTATGGGGAAAGCCCAACACGCAGGCGAAGGGGGAGGGTTTCCAGGCTGCACGGTCGCAGGCCAAGGGTCCCATGCGCCTCGGAACAGAGCTTGCAACCCCGGGCGCGTTAAAGCTGGGCCATGCCATGGAGGGAGACTCCTCTGCAGCGGGGAGCCTGCTGGAGAGAGGGGGAGGGGGAGCAGCACCCTGGCATCCTCCCGATGACCTGAATTAGAAAGAGGATTTCCCGCTCTGCAGCCTTAACGCCTCGCTGCGTCGCACCAAGTCGAGCGGCAAACGGGCAGGAACCTCAGCGCCGAGACTCAGGCGTGTGGCTGGAAAGTCACCAGGCAGAGCGCTGGCACCGGGCACCCAGACCCTGCCTGGCGCTCTGGGACCGGGGGAGAACACTGCTCACCGCAGACAGGGCCCACTCCTGGGGTTCCTCAAAGAGCCTGGAGCCGCCAGCGCACCAGGGGCTGCGCAGGCCCCAAGCTAGGGACGGGCCCTGCACCAAAGCACTCGCCACCTAACCAGAGCCGACAAAGGAAGGAGCATCATCCCCACGATACAGCTGGGCCTCAGGCCCCAGAGAAACTGAGCGACTTGCCCAAGGTCATACGGAGTCTGGGAAGCAAACCCAGAGTGCCTGAGCCTCCTACCTCAGTCACCGGGCCGTCCAGTGCCCTAACCACACCAGCCCCTTTCCGGTCCAGCCCCCTCCGCCCCCCAGCACAGCTCAGCCTCTGCCGTGATGCCAAAGAACTCGGAAAGGCCACCTGAGACCCATGTCCTCCAGCCACGCGCCAGCAGGGGTGGCACAAACAGAGGGGGCAGAAGCTCAGGACCAGGCCATGCTAGATACAGGGTGGGGATTCCTTCCTGGCCCTGGCCCCAGTGGCCGAAGGCCTTGGAGTCCTCCCATCTGGGGGCGGGGGAAGCGAGGAAGGGTTTTGCCTGGCTCTACACTGACCCGCAGAAGCTCAGCCTAGCCAGGAAGACTGTGGGCTCGGGCAGGGAACACAGGGAAAAGCACAGACTAGCCCTGCTGCCCCTGGCCGGAAAGCAGGCTGGAATCACTGTGCATGGTACGACTGCCCAACCTGCCTGTGATGGGAGGCAGAAAGAGCAGAGCTTGGCCCCACATCCCCCCCGAGCCACCCAGGCTGGCTTTTCTCTGCTTCTTGGTCAACAAGGCCTGTCAGGGCTTCCACGCTCCCCATCTGCTTCATTACAGGCTGGCTCCCGCTGCCACATAGAATCATAGAATCTCAGGGTTGGAAGGGACCTCAGGAGTCATCTAGTCCAACCCCCTGCTCAAAGCAAGACCAATTCCCAACTAAATCATCCCAGCCAGGGCTTTGTCAAGCTGGGCCTGAAAAACCTCGAAGGAAGGAGATTCCACCACCTCCCTAGGTAACCCATTCCAGTGCTTCACCACCCTCCTAGTGAAAAAGTTTTTCCTAATATCCAACCTAAACCTCCCCCACTGCAACTTGAGACCATTACTCCTTGGTCTGTCATCTGCCACCACTGAGAACAGTCTAGATCCATCCTCTTTGGAACCCCCTTTCAGGTAGTTGAAAGCAGCTATCAAATCCCCCCTCATTCTTCTCTTCTGCAGACTAAACAATCCCAGTTGCCTCAGCTTCTCCTCATAAGTCATGGGCTCCAGCCCCCTAATCATTTTTGTTGCCCTCCGCTGGACTCTTTCCAATTTTTCCACATCCTTCTTGTAGTGTGGGGCCCAAAACTGGACACACTACTCCAGATGAAGCCTCACCAACGCCGAATAGAGGGGAATGATCACGTCCCTCAATCTGCTGGCAATGCCCCTACTTATACAGTCCAAAATGCAGTTAACCTTCTTGGCAACAAGGGAACACTGTTGACTCACATCCAGCTTCTCGTCCACTGTAACCCCTAGGTCCTTTTCTGCAGAACTGCTACCTAGCCACTCGGTCCCTAGTCTGTAGCGGTGCATGGGATTCTTCCGTCCTAAGTGCAGGACTCTGCACTTGTTCTTGTTGAACCTCAACAGGTTTCTTTTGGCCCAGTCCTCTAATTTGTCTAGGTCCCTCTGTATCCTATCCCTACCCTCCAGCGTATCTACCACTCCTCCCAGTTTAGAGTCATCTGCAAACTTGCTCAGTGTACAGTCCACGCCGTCCTCCTCATCTCCCCAGTAAGACCAGTTATCAGACCGTCAAGTGCGGCTGCCCCGCAGAGGCCAGCTGTGTTCAAGGGGGAAAGGGCTTTCCAATAACAGGGCCCCATGCGGTCGCCCCCGTGCCACCAGGCCCAGCCGTTCTGAGAAGAGACGCAGGAGCAAACGCAAGGAGGCCACGGCTCTCCAGGCAGCGATACACGCAAAACGAACAGATGGGCCCACGTTTGGTAGCGGAGAGGAAATATGCTTTTTGCTGAAATCGAAGCAATCAGAAATTTGCTTTTTGCTGCACATTTGCCTCCAGTCTGAACTGAGCAGACACATTAGCCAGGCTTTCCAACGTGACCGGCTCCGCAACACTAGAGCTGCAGCCATGGCGTGACCCGCGTTCAGGATGTGCTGCCCTGCTCCACCCTACGCAGCAAGGGACTCTGGGAAATAACACGGCCGGACTTGTAACTCGTTCTCACCTGGAGGGGAGGGGCCTGGAGTCGGCTCACCCCCCGAAAGGCTGAGAAATTACAAACCACAGCCAATATTTTTGTAGGATTTGCAAACTTTCATGCTCCCTCTGCAGCAGCAAGACAAAGGGGGAAATATTTTGCTGCTAATTGGCTCTAGCAATGGTGAGGTTTTTTAAAAAAAAGAATGATTTTAAGAAGTAGCTGAGAGAGTATCCAAGTTCTTAAATCAGCACCTGAACAGCGCAGCGTTTTTACAGTGCAGCTAATGCCTCCGAGCCCTCCCAGCCAGACGGAGGAAGGAGTGTTGGAAGGCGACTAACTCCAGTGGAGACAGCCCCATGTAGAAACCTCAAACCCTGAGCAGACCGTGCAGCAATTCAGGGGGCCACTTTGGATCCTTTCCCTGCCTCTGGTGCCCCCTAAAAGTGTAAGAAGGAAGCACACGTTAAAACCAATTGATTTTTTAAAGCACAAAATGAGCCCGACCAAACCCAAAACGCCCCCTCCAACACCTGGGAGGGGAGGGGGTGCTCTGCGATCGTCACCATCTGAGCGAGGCCGTCCAAGTTACACCCCCCTGAACTAACTAAATAACGGGACCCAAGAGCCCGTCTCCGTCGCTCTCCCCGGGAAGCTGTAATGCATTAATCCGGGTAGATGAGTGATGCAGTTTAAAATACTGCAGTGTTTGGCTGCCATTTCTCTCCCCTGGGGTCTCAAAATAACTCAGCCACAAATCAGTTTTACTAAACACTTGCTCAGGCAGCGTCTCTCTGCCAGGAACACTGAGCTTATGTAAGCTGGGGAGCCCGGCGTGAAGCGGAGGCAGGGCGAGGGGTGACGCAGGAGAGCTTTGCAGTCAGCCCTTAGTGTGAAGACAAAGCAAACGGGGGCTGGAAGGGGCTCTGGGGAGGCCACTCAGCCAGCCCAACGAGGGGCTGTCCCGGGAAAGCCGGACCTGACTCAAGACATGGCTCCCAGCCAGGAGGGATGCCCAACTGCACCCAGCCTGCCATGCCGGCAGTGCCTTGTCCCTCCCTTGGCTGCGGGCGCCAGGCACCTGGGCTGCAGCTGGCAGGCAATCGGCCAGAGCTTCAATGATAAAAGGCGCCTGGAAAAAACAGCACCTGCTTTGCGTTTATCCCCTGCCCACTGCCCTTTGCGCACGGCTCCTGAGCGCAGGAGCTGCCCAGGCCAAGGGCCATGTCTCAGAGGGCCTGGCACCCCGCGCTGGAGACTGCCCATTTCTCAACTGAAAGAGACGCACCCTGCCGATAACGGGCGGGCAGACTGCCGCCTCCTCCGCAGACCGGGCTCCTGTCAGCTTCCCCCAGCTGTTTATTGGCCAGCCCCACCTACTGCCCCGCTGCCGTTTGTCTCCTGCACCAGGGAGCTCACAGCTAGCTAGACGTTATGCTCTCTGGGGCCGGGGCTGTGAGCACCAAGGGCAACGGGCCCAACCTGGGCGAGACCCTTCAGTGCTACCACAAGACAAGGGTTAAAAGAGGAGGAGCTGTTCTGAGCCCTCTGGGATGGAGACTTATCACTTCTTTGAACAGCACCTTGCACCAAGGGTCCAGGCCCTTCACCGGCCCCCCAAGACACAAGGGTAACAGAACTTACCACCTAGGGAGGGAACGCATTCAACCTCTGGGTGGCAAGGGGCCTGTGCGTCAGCCAGGGCATCCTTCTGTCCCTCCAAACACACTCACTGCTAACCTCTGCCCCCAGTACGGCTCTCCTAGTTCACACAAGACCTCTGAGCTGGAATGTTTTACTAGCAGACACAGGCTCCGACTTTCTCATTTCCCCAGGAGTGCTCGACCCCTGCTCTGCCCCCGCCCCCACTCCACCACTTCCCCCAATGCCCCACCCCCGCCCTGCTTCTTCCCACCTCCTCCCCTCACGCCTCCTGCCCGCTGCTGAACAGCTGATCCACGCTGGGAGGGAGGGGGGAGGAGCTGCATGGGTGCTCCAGCCCCGGAGCACCCATGCAGTCAGCGTCTATGCTATCAGATGGACAGTAGCTAGCGTGTGGAATTTTTAGACGCTTTAGATTTGTTTCTACTCATTAAATTTCTCTCCCTTCCTCTTAGACCTGAAAAAGGAGCCCAGAAAACAGAAACAAAAACTCATTAAAGCATTAAAAAAACCCTCCTCCCTTAACTTAGCGGCCTGCCCAGAGCATTCAAGACTAAAGTGCAGAGTGGAGGTCTGAGTAAGAGCCAAACTAAGTATGAGATGTGTCTATGGGCAATGAGACCATCCGCAGTAGCATGAGATAGCAGGGTTATAAACCCTCATGCTTCAGGGCATGAGCCAACCGCTAACTGTAAGGGTCAGGAAGGAACCTTTCCTGGGGGCAGGTTCCGTAATTGTCCACTAGGTCTCCTCCTGCAACTTCCTCCGAAGCAGCCAGCCCCAGCCCTTGTCCAAAGTGCGACACTGGAGACCTGGGGCCTGGCCAATGGTGGTAATTCCTAGGCTTTTGATACCCTGTCTTTCTCGACTTTAACACCGTACTCGTCACCATGCTCTCTGAGCGCCACTGCATCCCTCACACACGGCTGGACCAATCGCAGCCTCGCACTGGCCCAAGCCATCTGGTATTTGTATATTTATAATCTCTAGCCCTAGAATGCAGGCACTCAGGTACCATGGAGATGAGCACGGCATGAAACCCAGAGGGACATATCCTTACTGTCAGGTCCTTACTGGCACTCCTGACTGTCACAACCGCCCTCCTGGGGCTGGCTAAGGGGCTGACCCGGCAGCCCTACACACCCAGGGCTCCCTACGGAGGCCTTGCAAGATTGGGCCCATAGGACTGCCAGGCCGTGGGCATTTCTCTGAGAAGCACCACAGCCACCTACCTCCTCCAGCAGAGCCAGGAGGTGCAGAGCCCCCCCAGAGGGAGCTGTGCTCAGCACCCCCAACGGGCTAGGAGAAGGATGCGGCCTGCAAAGAGCGTTTGATGTGGCAAAGATCAGAGGCCCCACAGCAAGAGCGAAACCGCAGGAGACCCCCTCCCGCTCCGAGAGAGGCAGCTGTTGACAGACTCTCTGCTTGAGTGGGGCGAAGCAGTTTCCCCATCCCCGGCCGGGGATAAGAGTCGTTCCCTGCAGTGCCTAGGAAGGAGCAGAGTGTGTTAGCCCAGCGAAATCGCTGCGCTCTGCAGACATTAGCAGGCTCGAGGGATCTAGCTTCGATTGGGGGGAGGGATAGCTCAGTGGTTTGAGCATTGGCCTGCTAAACCCAGGGTTGTGAGCTCAATCCCTGAGGGGGCCACTTAGGGATCTGGGGCAAAATCAGTACTTGGTCCTGCTAGTGAAGGCAGGGGGCTGGACTCAATGATCTTTCAGGGTCCCTTCCAGCTCTATGAGATAGGTATATCTCCATTTATTTATATTATATTATTACTGCCTCTGCCCTACAAAGGGCAGGGAAGCATTATAGCCACCTTGGCCTCCGTGCAACTGGGACCCGACCCCGCTGCCCCGGAGATCGCTGGCAAGCCTCCCATGCATAAAGACGACAATGGTGCACAATCAGGCCCCTGGAGAGACAGTAGCTCACCACGGGGCACCCCCACGGGCGCACCACTGCTTCCAGACTGCTGGCTGCCACGCCCCCCGCGCCCTCGAGCACAGAGGGAGCCGAGCCCTACACCAGCTGAAGACCTGGGCCGCGATGTAGCTGGGACCTTCCCTTCAGAATAAGACGCACTAAGAAAGGCAAGTTCACCACTTTCTAACAGCCCCATCTTGCTGGGCAAAGTCCCCGCTCTACCATCTCCGCCAGGCTGGGCGAGCTGGGAACCACGACAGCACGCTGCAGCGTTTAGCAGGGCCTCTGCGCATCTGTGGCATACCTTTGCTGCGGCGTGTCAGTTCAGCAGAGGAGCGGTTTTTCTTTAAGCACAGATTGCGAGCGCTGATTTCATATTTGTCATCCGGATAAACGAAGGGGGGGGGTTGTTACCACACTAATCTCTTTATTTCACACACAGCCACCGATAGATGAATGGGAATTTTCCAGCAAAGCAGTTAATAAACTTTTGAGCTGGCTGGCTTAACAGCTTCACCTGCAGAATATCCCAGAGATTCCAGCCACTATATTAGAGCCAGGCCATTTCTCATCAAAACTCCATCGGTGGCAATATTCTCACACCCACACCAATTATCATACACTCCCCCGTCTCCTGGAGAGGATGCAGAGGGATTTGCCGAGTGGCACAACAACAAGCGTCTGATGCTTTCCCCCCTACAATTCAAAAAACGTCACTCAAATTTCTCTAGAGAAAACCTCTCCCTGATTTACCATTGACGACCTATCAGTGTACGGGGGCTTCTCATCAAATGAAAACACTGTGCCCGCAGAGGTCAGACCGTACTGATTTCTGGTCTGTGCCGTAGCCTTGAGAACATCCCTGGGCGGGGAGGGGGGGGGAGTGGAGCTGGCACCACTGGCATTCGGCGACTCGGCCAGCACAACTCCCCTCCCTGGGAGCATTTTTACAGTTGATAATGGGGAAGATTGATCTTCGGGGGAATTTACAGACTTTTTAAGAAATATAAAAACTGAACACAGGGGAGGACAGCAGCTGCTCGGTAGCATCAGTCACTTGAACGGAGCCACCCAGTAATTACGGCCAACACGCCGAGGCGAGACCTGAATGTTTAAGAACAGCATTAAATCCTGCTGCGCTTGCACATGCTAGACACCATCCAAAAGAGAACGTGGATTCCAAGAGCCCCGCAAGCTCAGCAGCTACCTGCTCGGGGGATGGGCACAGGTGTTTAAGGCTGGCAGGACTGTCCCCACAAACGCACACGGTTAACCACGTGGGTGTGCGACACGCAGTGTCCTGTCTGTGAAGGCGGCCACATGCTTCCAAGGGAGGCGCACAAACCCGCGCCAAGAGGGCTCAGTCAAGACCAGGGTCCCCTTGTACCGGGAGTGGCGCAAGTAAGAGTCCCTGCCCCAAATCGTTCACACTCGAAATAGCAAGACAACGGGGGGTGGGGGGGAGACAGAGAGGGGAAGCGATCTGTCCCAGGTCACACACCAGGTCGCTGGCAAAGCGAGTGTCGGGCCCAGATGTTCTGAGTCCCAGTGCAGCGCTCGCGGCTGCAAGAGGCGAGTTCGCTTTTATCCAGAGAGCAAGATCCTAGGGCGGCAAAATGGGGGAGAGGAGAGAAAAATCCCCCCAAGTTCTGGGGTGAGGCCCAGAGAGGGGTGTGGGGGCAGGGCAGCACACCAGCCCCTCTTTGCCTTTCCAGTGCTGCTCTCCACGCGAGAGGAGGTTTTCGGCTGGGGGGCAGTGAGGGGGGAGGCATTAGCTGCGAGCGGCTGGGATGCCAGCAGCCCCAGCTCTGCAGGAGAGTTCAAGGGACTTTGCCAGCTTCCCCTCGGCACCCTCACCCGCGCTGCATTGCAGAGAGGCAGCCGGCGCGGCAGTATTCGCTTTCTCGTGCCGGCAGCAGCTTCCCTGGCGTTGGCACAAACTCGTCCAACTCGCAAAGTCGTGATGGGAGCTCGGCTGCTGTCGCAGAGCCAGTGTGGGAGCGGTGCATATTTTTAACATAGTCCCTACAAAAATAGAGGCTGCAGAGAACAGAGAGCCAGACGGTAGCAGGAAGAAGCAAGGCTGGCCTGCAGCAGCCTGCTCCCCGAGCAGCCATGCGGGCTCCTGCCTACAGCCCCAAACCTGCTTAGAATTTATATTATGAAATAAATAGACCTAAAAGATAACCCATGTACAATACAAACAGAGATAAAATACCCCTAAGATATAAATGATAAAATAACTATACCTCCTGGGCAGCACCTCAGCGGCCCCAAACGAGATCAGGGCATCCTTGTGTCAGGTGCTGCACAGACACAGAGCAAGACAAAGGGTGGGAGAGGAAACTGAGGCACAAAGGGGCTGTGACCTGACAAGGTCATCCAGCTGGTCCCATGGCAGGGCTGGAAAGAGAACCCAGCTCTGCGGACTCATAGTCCGGTGCCCTAGCCACGGGGACACGCTGCCCCTCCGACTGCCCCCCCCGTGCGACAGGCTGCTTTCAGCTCCCAGGCACATCCCGGCGCTGGCTGGGCTACAGGGCTCTGCCTTGCAACCCCTTGCTCTAAGGGAAATCAATCACACACGATACAGGAGCAAAGAAAGGCCAGCCCATCGCCACAGCAGCGGGAACGCGGTCAGCTCTGGACAGCTCCATACAGCGGCTGGCTGGAGGGAATTCAGCCAGAAGATTGATCCGGGGCCCGGAGGGGCGAGTGCAGGGAGAGGGGCCGCAGCACGCAGGAGGGATTTAGCTGGAGGGAATGTCTATGCTACAGTGCTGCCGGAGCGCCATAGTGCGGACTCCTCTGCGGAAGGAAGGGGTTTCTCCCTCGCGGAGGTTAACCCTCCTTCCCAGAGGTCGACGGAAGAATTCGTCCATCGGCAGCAACACATCTGCACCGGGGGTTCGGTCAAGCTAACTACGGTGCTCAGGGTGAGACGTTCTCCACAGCCCGGAGCCCCGCAGCAAGGGCGATCTGGCCAGGCCTGAGGCAGCGAGCCGGACGGGCTGCAGAACCAGCTCCCTGTGGCGAAGGGCTGGCAGCCCATCATAACACTCGTCTGCAGGCTGGACAAAGCCCCAGAAAGCGCACACTGGGGAACCATCCTAGCTTGGACAGGGCAGCAGCTGGTGCTGGAAGGGGGGTTACAGCTGGCATCAGGTGCCCCGCAATCCTAGCCTGCACAGGAAGGGCGGTGGGTGGGGCCCCCAGGCTCGGGGGGGGGGGTTGGGGGGGGGCGTGCGAGGCTCTCACAGGAGTAGTGCTCGGGGGGATGGGGGTGCTATTCAGGGCTTGCCTTATAACCACTCATGCCCCAAAGCACTGGGTGCCAGCGATCCAGCCTTGCTTGCTGCCCCGGCTTCCAAAGCTGCAGGGCGAGTTCTCCCGGCCCCCCCAGGACAGTGACTGCAGAGAGCAGGACGGAGAGGACAATGGGGAGCAGCCAGCCCAGGAGCCGGCTCTGGCTGTTGGGACACCCTGGCAGCATTGTGGGGAGGGGGAGGATGACTATTCGGAAAGACTCTGCTGCAGGCTACCGGAGAAAAGCAGCGGGCCCTTAGCGATGCCGGGGAGCCGCCTCCCCCGCTGCTGCAGCTCAGCCCGAGCTAACCCGGTTTTGGTTTTCCATTCCTCGGGCGTTTAGCCAGTCTCCTGGGCTTGCTTTGCAGCCAGCCTGCTGACACCGCACTGGGCTGCTTTCAAGGCTTCCTTTCTTGGGGCGGGGTTTCATTCTCTCCACACAGCAGTTATGGGGGGTTTCTAACGCACCGCCCCTCGCCCCTCCTCCCGCGGCAGGAAAAGAAAGCCCTGTCTCGCCCCGGAGCGGGTCTGCGGAGCTGCCAAACCGGCTGGGATCCCAGGGAGCAGGCTCCGCACAGCCTGGATCACTGCAGGGACGGTCCCCGTGGGCAGGCCGGATTCACGGCCCAGCAGAAGGGAGCCTGCGTGTCTTCACGGGGGCTTGGACTCCCTTCTGCTGGGCCGTGAATCCGGCCTGTCCCCGCTCAGACCCCACGGCGAGAAGGGACTACAATGATCATCTAGCCTGACCCCCTCCACAGCACAGGCCAGAGGACTGCCCCGAATGAATTCCTAGAGCAGATCTCTTCGAAAAACCACCACCATTGCCAGCGATGGAGAATCCACCACGACCTGGGTGAATTGTTCCCATGGTTAATGACTCTCACTGTTAAAATGTACTCATGTCTCGCTTCAACTTCCAGCCATGGGATCGCGTTAGACCTTCCTGTGCTCGAGTGAAGAGCCCGTGCTCAAATACGGGTTCCCCAGGTAGGTACTTACACACTGCTCAAATCACCCCGAGCCTCCTCTTTGTTAAGCTGAAGAGACTCAAGAAGCTCAATCTATCACTATAAGGCAGGTTTTCGAATCCTTTAATCGTCCTTGTGGCTCTCCTCTGACCCCTCTCCAATTTCTCAGCATCCTTCCTGAACCGTGACACCAGAACCGGGCACAGGATCCCAGCAGCGGTCGCACCCATGCCGAGTACAGGGTAAAATAACCCCTCTGCTCCTCCTCCAGATTCCCCTGTTCATGCACCCCCAGGGTGGACTAGCCCCTCTGGCCACTGCCTCGCCCTGGGAGCTCCTGCTCAGCTGGGGGCCGTGGCGGGCGGTGTCACTGCTTCCCCAGCTAGTCTCCCATCCTGGCTTTACCAGACGCAGAGTCCAGATCCTAGAGCCCCACCCCCCAAAACTCGCTCCCCTGAGCTCCTGCCTGACCCAGCCATGCAGGCACTATTCTCTCCCGCTATGTCCGTGACCCAGAGCAGTCCCTCGGCAGCGCAGCTTCTGGGCATTACAGTTACACGCTGAAGGCAGGAAGAGGAGCAGGGACCTCTCTCAGGCTAGGCCTGCACTGCGATCACGGGGTGCGACTGGTTCACGTGGACAGAGCTGAGCTAGCTTTAATCTAGTCTCCTGGGGCTGCAGTGCGCCCTCCTCCCTGGCTTGGCCCCACCAGGGATTACCCAGGGTCATTCAGCCCGTGCTGGTTAGCGTACGGCTTGCTGGGTATGTCTATCCAACCTGCAGCATGGATGTGTCCTCAGCCCATGATCATCAGGGCCCCAGCTACCCTGCTGGCTGGGGTCAAAGCTCTGAGCCATTCTCTGCTCCAGCTCACAGAGACGGGCCACCTGGTCGATGTAGAACCTGCTACAAGAGCAAGCCCAGCGACGCAGCATCCTGGGCAAGCCCGTGAGCTGCAGCCACACTCCAGCAGCCGCCCCACCTGCTCGCCCACTCCTCCGGGGGGAGCTAGGGGGCAGCAGCAGAGCACTAGGTGTGCGGGGGCCCTGAGAGGATCTTTGTGAGCGGAGGCTTGGAGATGACCATGCATCAGACTCCTGAAATCCCGAGCAGCCCGTGGCCCCCCCAAAACAGCCAGCCAGACTAGGAGCTTTACACCGGCGTTGCACAGATACGGGAAAGCGTGTGCTCGAGCAGCCTAGAGAAAGCAAGGAGGGAGCTCTGGATCTTAGGCCGAGACGGGGAGATGTGCCTGCCAAGCAGCTCAGCGCCCACCCCGAGCGGGTGCACTTCGAGCCAGCGGGTTAGAGACAATTGCCCGCAACCCCCAGCTCACACATCTCTTGGGGAGGCAGGCAAACAAGGGCTTCCGGACGCAAAGGAAGTTCAGGCCTCTCCCATTGGCGAGATGGGGACAATCCTTCACCAAGCTGTCTGGCAATGAATCATAGAATATCAGGGTTGGAAGGGACTTCAGGAGGTATCTAGTCCAACCCCCAGACAGATTTTTGCCCCAGATCCCTAAATGGCCCCCTCAAGGATTGAACTCACAACCCTGGGTTTAGCAGGCCAATGCTCAAATCACTGAGCTCTCCCTCCCCCCTCCACTGAGCTCTCTCCCCCCCTTCTCTGGCCCGCATCACCACAACCGCCGATGCATTTCTCCTCCCAGCCCCCTGGGAAGAAGGGCTCTCGGGGCAAACACCCCAGGTTGGCAATGCAGGGAAGCAGTTGTACCCCCAGGCGGGTGCTCTAACCACTGAGCCACCCTTCCTCCTAGACTGTTGGTCGACTCCCGTAAAACGCTTTGAGAGGCTCAGATGACAGGTCCCAGAGAAATCCAGGGCCCCAGCTCTGCTTGCCGGCTGGGAGACCAGTGACCACTCAGGCTCCACAGGCTGGGGCCTCCCGAGGGGAGCGTCCCTCGGGGGGAAAGGAGGCCCCCAGAACCACTCTGTGAACATGCAGGCTCCAGCATGGCACACGGGATGCAGAGAGAAAATCAGCCCTAGCGCAAAGGGGTCCTGCTCTCAGGAGCCGCCCCGAGGCCTGACTGCAAAGGGAAACACCTGTACCCGGCCGACAGCAGACAATGACTGCAGGTGTGGCATGAGAGCCTAAGAACGGCTCTGACCTGTCTACATTGGCAGCTCAGTGCCAGGGCAGCTGCACCAGACTCTGCCCAGGAGCAAACGCAGGGCTAGCTGGCAGGCAGCAGGGTGCGAGGCTGTGAGAACGGAGGAGCTCAAGCTGTAATTGGACCTTGTTACCGAACTGGGTGGGTGTTTTTTAGGGCTCACTAGAGGCTAGGCCATGACGCCCCACACACACACTCGTGATATCAGGACGCCTGGCCCCTCCCAGTCTGATGGCCGAAAGGCACGGATGTCTCTCGCCAGATCACCACGGTGAAAGGGAGAGGAAGTGCCAGTTACTGAACTCTACCAATTGGAAGCAAGCCAACAAGGATGGCAAAGCAGAGATAAAGTATCCACAATGTCCTCCGCTCCTTTACGCTGACAACTGTCGTTTGGTTTAAGGCTACATTGCAATGTACGAGTAAACGTTCTCCAGGATATTGCATACACAGAACAAAGCGGGAGTAAGACAAGGCCTTGGTATGGGCATTAATCCCCAATATGAAAGTCTGGAGAGACCACAGATTAGTAAGGCTCTACTATGTCATTTCTTCATCATCTTCTCTTCCAAAGGCTCTCAAGGTGCAGCCACCTCTGGGGTGGAACACAGTACTTGAGCAACAGCAAACAGCAACATTATGCAGCAGTTTAGGGCAGGAAGCCAAGAAAATCTGCTCCTTCGTAAGTGGAGTCAGACACACAATTCTCGCCTGGGGAGAGAAAGACGAAATCACACGACAGACGTTAGTCACACCTGACTCCATTTCTGAACACGGGGGGTTGGCATCTTCACGAGCTCCCCCCCCCCCGCCTGAGGACACGGAGGTGCCGACCAACCATACAGCTGAAGCATGGACTAGAGGCACAACTAGGAACTTCCAGCAGAGCTGGATGCCACAGAGCAGCAGCGCAGGTGTGAGTGGGTGGCTCTCCGACAGCACTCAAGGGGGAATAAAGACATAATGCCTCATCTCCCTTGAATTAACCAGGAGGGGGCTACTGCCTCAGGGTACATCTGCACCTGGCGCTGGGGTGAGACTCCCAGCTCCAAGAGACGTACCCACTTCCATTCTCCCTGAGCCAGCACACTGAAAACAGAGTGATCGTGGGGACGAGAACAGCTAGCAACTCAGCTGGGGATGTACTGGGGTGACTAGCACCTCCTGCTGCGGCTACGCTCGGTTTGAGAGAGCGAGCGTGAGCATGTCTCCTCCAGCGGGGACTCGCACCCCCAGCTCCAAGTGCAGACTCAGGATTTTACAGCGAGTCTTGCAAGAGCTGGTGGTGTTCTTAAAATCCCAGCGCCTGGAGTCCCAGGAACATCAAACCACAGGCTGGGCCGGGCTGGGGCGTTCTGAACGTGTGGGGCTGAGCGGTCTGTGCCCAGCCCGGAACCAGGCCTCGGCGTGTGTGTGTCACACTCTTGCTGCAGGAGGCGGCAGAGAAAAGGTTCCCTGGCTCTGCGGGGAGAGCTGCTTGGCTGAGTAAAACAACAGGAAAAGGAATGACCTTGAAGTCAGATTCTATCTTTTCTTCTCTCCATTTTTTATTCTTCTTAGGCCAGGATGCGAGGGGCTGCAGGCCCAGCACACGGGCTCACCACGCTCGAGGAGGTACAGCACAAAAATAAGGGCATAAATACTGCAAACAAACAGGTTTATGCTTATGCATTAACACAGCCTGGCAAAGGGCAAACGAGCCGCAGGGATGAATGGGAAGAGGCATCGCCCCTCCACATGCCCCTCTGGTGGATGCGCTGCCAGCGGCCGGCTCTCTGAGTCACCTGGCCATAAGGCTTTGATTGGCTGGTGGTGGGAAGATGCAACTTCTCCCCTGATCCATGGACACACACAGCCTGAGCTGTCCGGCCACCCTGACACCTGGATTTAGCACGAGCCCTGTGACCACAGGGCATCCTTGATGGCAAGCCCTCAGCTTTGGAATCCAGGGACAAGCACAGCCACACCTGCACCACGAAGCAAGACAGAGCTTTGCTAAGTGGAGCTGGGAGGCTCCTGCAGGGGAAACGGCCTGACCAGTGAAGGAAAGATGTGGGGTACACGCTCCCTGCTTTGGGGGGCACTTGGCTCCGCTCATCAAGCCCATGGTGACAGGTGCCTAGCGAGGGCAGACAGCAGAGACCCCCCCCCCAACACCCCCGCTTCGGGCTGCTGCCTCCTGCTTAGCTGAGACTCCCAACCCTGGAGCCACAGCGGAGCCCGGACTCAAACCTGGGCAGCGGGAGCATATTGCAAACGCACCTAGAGGGAAAAGGAGGCTGGCGCAGGCAGTGTCTGCAGCTGCGGCAATGTGCTCCGAATGTTCCTTGCCCCGTCCTCGAGAGACAGTGGCTGGCTCTAGAGGGCCAAAGGGTCATTCCTGCCTCGGGGAGATAAATGGGGCCAATGCACACGGCAGGGACCCACGGAAGGAAGACCGTGGAGACAGAGTAAGGGCCCACCACTGCTCTCTGCGCGCAGCACCAGCCAAACACACAGCAGGCACCAATTCTTCCCACTGCAATGGCTGACCCACGGGGACACAAGAACAGAGACAACACTTGGCAATTCTCCCTAATACGGACTCCAGCACCTCCCGGCTTTCCGGATACTCAGGAACCCCTGCTTGCCTCCCAGGAGGAAGATGACATGCAGAGCGAGGACGGGGCTCTCCCCAGGTCACGCAGCAAATCAGAAACGGAACCCAGCCACCTTCTGCCGGGAGGTGGGGGACGAGCAGAGACGTTCGCCCCTTGGGAGGCGGCACGACCCATGCAGCTCCCACTCTCACGCTGACCGATAAAAGCAGGTGACCCTTTTTTGTGGCTGGCCGGGGCTGGTAAATTTTGACAGCGTGCTTAAGGCGTGGAGAGACGGGCAGCAGCGGCCGGGCAGGACATGGACGTTTTACAGCCGGATTCTAATCAAGAGAGCTAAGATATCGGAAAGCGAGCAGACTCCAGGCTCACAATTTGCTAGAGCAGGGCCAGCAGGCAAACAGCTTCTCAGCTAAGCCGTCCCCCAGGCCGCTGAGTGCAGCCCCTGCGCGGCCCCCAAAGATTACTTTAGGGCTCAAGCAAGGACAGCCACATCGGCAAGAGGCAGGCAGCATGGCGGCCTGTTCCCGCCCCCCTGCCTGCCCAAAGTGCCTCGCTCGGCTCTGTTTCTGCGTCTAGCTGGGAAATGAGCAGGAACAAGGTCTCCCTGGTTTACCGACTCCATGCACCCCGTTCCTTTAGGGCTGCTTTGCTAACAGCCTATCCCCCTCCCCTCCCGGCACAACAGGCTGAGGAAGCCAGCCAGATCTGCCGAGGTTATTTTGAAAAAGGTACTTCAGAAAGGTGATTGTTCCCGGACCACGCAGCGAGGTGCAGGGCCGGGCGCTGACAAACCCCGACTGCAGCTGGCACTGATCTACGGTGAGACGCCGGCTTTTAAACCGATCCTGGGGAAGGGGCTAAAGCCAGAGCACAACAATCAGGGGCTCTCTGGCTCCCGCACCAACATTACAAACATGGGGCTAGTGAACACAAATTGCAGCTTGCCGAGCAGCCTGGCGTTCTCTCGCTGGGATAAGAAGGTGCCTCCCTCAGAGGGAGTGGGACCCCTTGCCTGCATTTCAACCACTGCGCACAGCACAGAGCGCATGCTGGAGCCATCGGAGAGCCAGGCTGGCCTTTTACCTTAACTCAGAGTCACGAGAACAACAAAGGAAACTGAGCAAAAGTGCTGCGTTATCCAGTGTCTGGGGAGAAGCGGACTGGGGGTCTGGACTCCTGGGTTCCCCTCCTAGTTCTGGGAGGGGAGTGGGGTTGAAAGGGTTGGAAGTCTGGACAGCAACACTAACATTTCTGCATCGTTCCATGGAGACACCTACCTACCGCCCCCCAGCAGCTCCCTAGCCAGGGTTAGGCTATAGATAGTCAGGCCTGACTGCACAGGCCTGTACTGTAAGAATTTAGGTGTATTCTTAGCATTTAGCTACTTCTAGAGGTACAAAATCACAGTCTGCCTGTGCATGGGCCCTGTTCTTAGGCTGAGCAGCAGGGGCAGCCATAAGCTGGGAAGGGACCGGTCACGTCCGCACCAGTCACACTGAAATAAAAAGAAACGAGGAGTCCTCGTGGCACCTTAGAGACTAACAAATGTATTTGGGCATCAGCTTTCGTGGGCTACAGCCCACTTCATCAGATGCATGAAGTGAAAGATACAGGAGCAGGTATAAATACATGAAAGGAGGGGGGTTGCTTTCCCAAGTGTGAGGTCAGTCTAACGAGATAAATCAATGAACAGCAGGATCCCAAGGGAGGAGAAATAACTTTCGAAGGGGTAAGAGAGTGGCCCATTACAGACAGTTGACAAGAAGGTGTGAGTAACAGTAGGGAGACATTAGTATTGGGGAAATTAAGTTTAGGTTTTGTAATGACCCAACCACTGCCAGTCTTTATTCAGACACGAAAGCTTATGCCCAAATAAATTTGTTAGTCTCTAATGTGTCACAAGGACTCCTTGGTTTTTTTGCTGATACAGACTAACACAGCTGCCACTGAAATAAGGCAGTTTTGGGCTGTTAGGAAGGTGATCCAATCTATCACCTCCAGAGAAAGGGAAGAGCCTAGAAGATTTAAAGAAAACTTAGTTTGATAGCATCCTGTCTGGCAAGAACTCACTTCTCAATAGCTGGGGTGTGAAATCCTCATTTCTTTGTTGTTCTATCACTGTAGACTCCACTTCCCTGTTGTTTGTCTGTATAATCTCTGTCTGGTTCTGGGATTGTTTCTGTCTGCTGTATAATTAATTTTGCTGGGTGTAAGTTAATGAAGGTGGTGGGATAGAATTGGTTAGCTAATCATGTTACATTATGTTAGGATTGGTTAGGTAAATGTCAGTAAAATGGCTGGTTAAGGTATAGCTGAGACTAGGGCTATATAAATTAGGGGCAAACAGGAAGTAAGCGGGGATTTGAAAATAAGGAAAAAGGAACTTGGATTTAAGCTTGCTGGACGTTCACCCCAATAAACATTGAATTGGTTGCACCTTCGGACTTGGGGTATTGCTGCTCTCCATTCATGGGAGAAGGACCAGGGAAGTGGGAGAGTGAAGGAAGAAGCTCTCTAACATCCAGGCCAAGGGGTGCGCCTGCCCAGGACAGCTTCCACTCCATCAGTCTCCGCCCTGAGGCGCCCGCTGGAGGCGGTGGGAGACCAGCCTGGGCAGGGGAACGTTCTGCTCCCGAGCCAGGATGAGCCATCACGGCCCATGGCTCCGAGGAGCTGAGCTCTGCTCCTTGATGGATGGCGCCAGAGCCGGAGACTGACAGGCGCCGCTGCCGCAGCGGCATTACGGCTCCTTCCTTCCCGTCAAGGTACCAGGAGAGACAGGCCGTTTCCCCGCCACTGCCAGAGGAGCAAGGCCCTGCCTCAATGGAGTGCAGGCCTGTGCCCTGCCACGGCCGGCGAGCCTCCCCGCAGGCCCCAGGCAGGCTCAGGCACTCTGCTTGGGGCTCCCCTGGGGGCTAGCCCCCAGGGCTCTAGGAGGAATCCTAAATGCCCCCCAGAAACACTCCTCTTGAGAGGGCGGGGGCTGGGCGGACAGCCCCCCCCCCCCCCCCACACACACACACACACAAATGGAGGGACACGGGAGGTGCAGCCCTGCCTGGAAAGGCTCAGACTAAGACTCCAGCATCTGAGGATGGAAGGCAGGAGCCAGACACCAGCTGTGCACAGCAGAGCCACCCCCGCCCTAAGGGACTCTGGGGTAAACCCCTCCCCCTCTCTTCCCCTCTGGGGCCAGCTCACTGGGTAGCCGCCTGCGCCCTCGATTTGCTACAGCCAAGGCATGAGCTCCCCCCGCTCCCCATTCTCCTGCTTGCCCCAAGTCCCACCTCGCCGGTGCTGCTCGCTGCCGGCTTAGCTAGGGCCTGCCCGGCAGAGCTCCTGCCCAGCCAGCACCCCGGTGTGAGGAACAGCTAGGGACACGCAGTTCCACCCACCACTGTGCTGCCCCTTCCCCCGCAGGGCGCGCTGGGCCCGCGTGCTGCCAGGCCCAGCCAGGCCGGCTTGCACAGGGGTTGGGAAGGCCCAGGCAGACGCAGAGGAGGCTGAGAGCTCCGGGCTGCACTGCCTGCCCGGCCCTGCCGACGGGGTGAGTTACGGCTGCTCTCCCGCTCCGCAGATAGCATCCATCCCCTGCCTCCTGCACACAGATCAACCCCACGGCATCCAGAGGGAGCTGCCGCAGCCCCCGCCTCGCAGGCAGCGGGATCGGCCCCGTGCTGGGGCCGGCTGTCTGGCGCTCTCAGGCGAGAGCGCAGCCTATTGGCAGCCCCGGCAAAGAGCCCAGCGGGCGCCCCAAAGCCCCCGTCGGCCAGGAGTTGGATTGCCAGGGCTGCTCGGCCAGAGCTCCCTGCCGAGCTTCCCACTCAGCCTGACGCCAATGCCAGAGTCAGGCTGTCACCACCAGGCTTCACTGCCCTTGACTTC
Source organism: Emys orbicularis (assembly GCF_028017835.1). Classification (NCBI taxonomy): domain Eukaryota; kingdom Metazoa; phylum Chordata; order Testudines; family Emydidae; genus Emys; species Emys orbicularis. Next base: position 3,695,527 of record NC_088683.1, read on the forward strand.
CCACCCCGCAACCAGCTTGTTATGGCCCTGCCTTCACAGCCATGCACCCCCCTCTACCATCCCCCTCTGGCTAAGGCGCCCAGCTCCCTATGCCCTCCACTGCATGCACACATACCCCCCACCCCGCAGCCTGGCCCAATCCCACCCCACTTCCCTCATTTTCCTTCTCATTGCCTTCCAACCCCCTGGGCCATCCGTGCCAGCCCGCCCCGTGCCCACACTGCCCTTCGTGCAGGCAATTCCCGGCTCCTGGGCCACACAGCCACCTTCTCTGCACCCCACGCTCCCTGCCGGGGAGCGGGGCAGCTGCAAGTCCCCCAAAGGTAACTACACCGTGTCAGACAGGGCCCTCAGGGCGCTGGGGTCTGATCTCAACTGCAATGCCCAGCACCCAGTCAGGGCTGGAGACATCACAGCGATGGGGGAGGAAGGCAGGCGCTGGCTCCCACTGCGCCAGACACGGACAGCCGCCTGAGCCCCTCGGTGCGATTTCTTGTGTGTTCTCCCTCTGAACACACCAGCCAGCACTGCTGCCATCCCTAACTCGCTGCCTGAGAACACAGGATTCAGAATCTCTCCGGGAGAGCGCAACGAGCCAGTGAGATTCAATTATGACTCTATTTGCAAATATTTATAGCACCAGAATATCTATATTTCAGCTGGAAAGACAGCATCAATCTCCGCCGCGAAGATCCCTGAAGTCGGTGGTACAATGGGCCTGGCTCGCCTGTAGCAGGCACGTTTGCATTAGACGGGTTTTACTTTCCAGCATCGATGATTACAATAAATAATTCTGTAAATAAAAAGGAAAATCGACGCGCGTAAATGGCCGGGTGGCAGCAGCACGGCCTGGGGGCGGCGGGAGCAGTTCGGCGGAACGCTGGCCAGAACACTACATCTCTGATCATTAGCAAAAGTGGCAAGGGACGTGATTAAAAAGCCACGAAAGAGGAAACAGGCCCATGACTGATTCATGAAGAAAGAGCCAGTGGAGTAAATCCGGACAGCAGTCTGGCTAAGAGACGACTAGTGGGGGCTATGGGGGGGGGCAGCACCTAGCGTTGAAAGAGGGGAGATGCACAGGGCACAAGCTCGAAGAGGGGGGCTGGCAGTGGGAGAGGAAATTAGCGAAAGGGAAAAGGGTTGCAGAGATTTAGCCTTGGTTGGCTCACAAGGACACGGGCAGGGTAGCGCCTGCCTGGGGCGAAGCCCCTTCGCCTGGGGCATCAGCAGCTGGCCTGAGCAAAGCCCTGGGGAACAGACCTGCTGCCCAGGCCCCGCCAGCTCGCGGGGTAGATCTATCACCAGCTACTGGCGCCAGGGCAGTGCCCAGGGCTGCACACACTCCACCTGAGCACCCCCAAGTTTTCCTGTACTCAAGTCAGACTGCCCCTCTCCCCCCAGACCCTGCTCTTCCTTCCCTCCCTCCTGCCCCACTCTCAGCACCTGGCTGCGTAAGCAAAGGAGCCCCCATCCCCCCTGGGTAGAGCGGTGTGTGTTGGGGGGCTCTGGCAGCAGGGAGAGGGAGGGAGTGCAGGAAGGGGCGGAGGGCTCATGGCCTCCTTTCTGCTGCCACCAGTGCAGACTCCCTGCTACACCACCCGCGATGGACACCATCAAACCGCGGCCACAAGGCTGCCTCCAGCCAGCTCCCCCAGCAGGGCTGATCAGCACATCCCCGCGTATGGTCTACGCCAGGTGCTCCCCTGCCGCAGACCCTGTGCCCTAGTCCACGTGGAAGCACCTTGCTGCGGAGGATTTGAGCCCGGGTGCTGGCAGCTCCTGGTTTCTCTCGTGCCTGGCTGCGATTTTAAAAACTTCTCTCCAAGTTCCTAAACAAGTCACTTCCCCTTTCTGGCTCTGATAGTGCAGGCTGACTTGAAAGGGGGGGTGCAGTCCCCACCAGGGGGGTGTCTGGCTGGCTTGGAGTCATCCAGAGAGCAGCTATGGATTAACCCAGGTTGGCCACGCCCCTGGCAGGGAGGGGCCAGGATTACTTGGGCCTGCCTCAGCGCAGGGGGCTGGACTCAGTGACCTCTCAAGGTCCCGTCTTGCCCGACAAATGCATGGTTCGATGGCTCTGGCTTGTCTCCAAGAATCAATACGGCTCCTAGGCACGCAGCGATTTAATATCAATCCCGCACATTATTCTATATGATGTAATTATTTTGGCAATTAATCAATTAGCCAATTACCAACAATTGTTCTCCAGACACCACCCCTCCTCAGCGGGCCATGGCACGAACGCATGGGGCAGGCATTAAAAACCAGCCGATGAAAAACAGTCATGGGGCTGACTCCACAGAGCCCGCAAAGCTTTGGAAACAAAGGCCCCATTTCCAGAAACTACCCTGCTGGAGGAACACTCACCTTATGGTCAAGAGACAGCCCTGGGAGACCTGGGTTCTAGCCTGAGTGCCGCCACTGCCCCTCTGTGCCTCAGTTTCCCCACCTGGAACAAGTGGCTAACAACACTGCCCTGCCCTGCCCTGGTTGGTGTTTGTAAACTGCTTTAAGATCGGACTCAATAACAAGAGAGGGTACATGGCCTCCCGTGTTCCACGCCCATGGACTCGGGACACCAGCCACAGAGAAACTCGGAGAGCAACCGGTCCCGCAAGTCCCTCTCCCCTCCCCCACCTAGCAATTGGAAAGTTCCCGCACCGAACATGACCCCCTTTCCTCACTTGCAGCCCAGCTCCGACAGAACCGGCCTCAGGTGCCTGAGCTCCTGCTAGCGGCTCTCCCCCCTCCACTTCACTGGAGCACGCAGCTCACCCGACCCATCCCCCCAGCCTCTGTCTGGCCCCTCCAGGGCCAGAACACCCCCGTTGCTCAGGAGTTAGAGCCTGGAACCACAGAGGCATTGGCCAGGCAGCGCCGGGGGTCACTAATCTACAGGGGAGCCTGTAGTTTCCCTGGTCTGACCGGCGGGCAGCGACTGTAGCACTATGGGACTTCTCATCCAGCTAATGCCCCCCAGCAAATCAACCCCTCACCAAAGCACAGGGCAGCCCTGAGCGGGGGCCTGGAAGTTCTCCTCCCTGGCCAGGCTGTCCTGAGCGCCAACGGGCTGCCAGCCAGAGACCACCTGGGCCAACACGCCCTGCCCACCCTCGCCACAGAGGGGCCCAGCAGCCAGGGCGCCCGGAGCCCTCCCCTCCAGGCCCTCTGGCCCTCCCAGGCTCACCTCGCCAGGCCACTTGGGCCCTGGCCCAGCAGCCCATGCTCCCCAAGACTTCCCCACCAGGCCGTGTGGCCCCCTGCTCCACTCCCATACTTAGCCCTAATTCTAAAGGGCTTTGTCTCTGGCTTGCAAACCAGAGGGATTATTGACCTAGCATTCAATTTTGCTTTCAAACAAGGGAGAAGAAAAGAGACACCCAAGCAAGTTCCCATCTACTCAGCAGAAAACAAGCAAACAGCAAGAGAACAAGAGAAAGAAGTTGCTAAGTGAGATACATTAAACACAGCTGGTGATTAGAGCTGACAAAGGCTGAGGGAAGCACCTTTCCCTCCCCTAGGAGGGTTTAACCCACATTGAAAACCGCCCACTCCAGCAGCGCCTGCATCAGCACTTCCAGCCGGAGTGCCGCCCCCCAGCTCCCCGGACCTCGGGTGGTGGGGGACAAGGCCAGTCTGGAAGCGGGTGGTCAGGGTTAGGGCCGTTGATGCCCAGTGAGTATCAGCCCCAGCGTTGCCCCAAAGAGTTTACACAGCCCTATGGGAAGCCTGGCGGATAGGCTCGGGGCGGGCGTTCCAGGGTAGGAGAGGAGCTGATGGCTGGATGGGCGAAGCAGGGATCACCAGGGTGGAGACGGCAGGGCAGGGAACAGCTCTAGGGAAAGCGCAGTGGGCAGTGACAGAGGAGAGCGGGGGGCGGTCAGCACGATGGGGAAGATGCTCCCAGCAGGAGAGGTGGGTGTTCGGGGGCTAGAGAACAGGGTGACCAAGGGACAGCTGTCCGCGTGGAGAAAAGGGGAGTGGTCACAGCGCACTCAGGCCCTGCAGCAGGGTCCCACTATCCAGTCATTCAACGACCTCGAAAGGTGCCCACAAAGCAGGTAAGACAAGCCCGCGGCATGCCAAGCTGCAGTAAGAGGAGCAGGTAGGAGGGGAGGGTGTGGAGCAGCGTAAACTCAAGCGGCGCTCGGGCAGTCCGTGTGAGGTCCGGATCTGGCCCGGGACTGCCTCCTCCTCCAGGCCAATCTGCAGAAACTGCCGGCGCTCAGAGAATTGAGAGCAATAATAAATAGCCCCTTTCCCTGCCACTAATTGCAGGGCTGGGAGCTGGATCAATCGCATTAGCGCTAGCCCGTGGCTAACACCTCCCTAGTCAGAGACTTAAACCACAAGGTACGTCAGCTAATTAGAGAGCGTTTATCTGAGGAGCAGAGTATTCAACGGCGGCTCCCAGAGCCATCGGCTCCTGCCCACACTCATGCCCGTCCTGCCCAGGGGACGAGCCCGTAAGCGGCACATCCTGCATGTGGCCAGGCCTGCAGCGAGCTCTGACAGTTCACCAGGAGGTGATGGACCCACATTGGCCACGTAGCGCAGGGGGGGCGGGGGGAACGAACCGGCGCCAGGACTGGGGCGAGAACTGCTGTCGCACAGCTGAGTTCGGCATGGAAGGAGCCGCCCCTCCCTCATCAGCCTGCTCACCGGGGGGCAGTCGGGGTGCTGAGCACTGGCAGGTCCCCTGGGAAGCTCTGCTCCAGGGCTATAGGACACACCGCCTTGCCCCCGCAATTCCCCACAGCCCAGGGGCTCCCCCCACCTTGCTCTGCCTTCCCCACTCACTCCACTCCGCACACGGCAAGCCTGGCACAGGGAGGAATCAGACAGCAGGAGGGAGCTGCCCACACAGGGATAGGTCTCTGCTCCCAGCCTCGTCCCACCAGCCAGGCCTGGGGTGGGGGTGGGGGAGGTGGGGCTGCCTTAGGGGAGCTCTGTCCAGGCAGCCTGCTCAACACTCAGCCCCTTGGCAGCCCCCGACAAGGCAGCCACACAGTGCCCCCGGTGACAGTGGGGTGGCCTGAGATCGGACTCATCCCACACAGGAAACGAGCAGCCGCGAGAGCTCCTGGCCCCGACGGACCCAGTTGGAGGCAGCAGCCCCCAGCTGACCAGCCTGCCCCGGAAAAGAACGCCGTCCAGCCAGCAATCACATGGACTTCGGCGTCCACAGTTACGTTCTAGCCTGCAAGAGAACAGAGCTCGCCTTTCTCTCCGCTCTCCAGCCTGGGCTCCCCCATACTCAGCTCTGTACCCCACTCCAAGAAGTGGGGGGAAGCCTCCTGCACCCCCAGCTCTCTCCTCCCTTCCCCATATGGGAGCAGCTCCAGTTGGTTCCCAGCTGTGGGGCTGTGCTCTCCGGCGAGGACTCGGCCTGCTGCTAAGCCCCACTCCCGGGGAAGGCCCCATCACCCTGCGGCTAGGGAGAGCATGCTGGCTCCAGTAGGGAGCAGAGAAGAGCTGGGATGATGTTCCAGCCACACCCCTGCCGGCAGGTCCACGGTACACAAGAGGCAGGATCTGCTCTTGCGCTGAGGGGGTCTGAACTGCCTGCTGCACCCCACCTCCTGCAATTTCCAATAGCCCAGCTGTCCATGCAGGTAAGATCCCCCCGGGTGGGGTGAACTGGCTAACCATCTACATCACCAGCCAGCTTGTGTGATCAACGCCAGCAGGGAAAGGAGCGGGCTGCACCGCAGGGAAGCTCAGGGACTAAGATGGGGGCCTGGTTCATTTTTGGCAACCTCTTCATGTTAATCAGCCTATGTTTGTATAGCACTTCCCCTCCCAAAGCACTCGGGGAATTATCACCCATGACCCATGTGCAGTCACCTCTGGGGTGGAACAGCCGCTGCTTAACAGCCACACAGCAACGCTGCACAACCAGGACAGCAAGGGGAACGTAAGGAGGCCGGAAGATGCCCAACGCTACCCCAAATGCCCTGGGAGCTGACTGGCCAGCGATTAGGATGTGGACATTGACCTCTTTGAGAGAACACCTGACAGCACGCTGGGACGTTGGGGTCAGCAGAGATCCCGCTGCCCCGGCCCCCTCCCAGCACACTGCAACACTGGGGTGAGTCAGCATGGCTCCAAGGGGATAGTGCCCCCCCACTGAGTCCCTCTCCCCACAGCACAGCACCCCCTAGAGGCACACTGGGAGAGGGGCCCTGCTCTCCTCCATACAGGTGGTGCTCCATAGCACCTACTGGGGTCGGCTCCGTGTCTAGCTACCCTCCAAGTCTCCAGCAGGGACGGTTGTCTCCAATACCCAGCTACGCCCATGGCGCTTCCCCAGCCAGACACCTGCAGCCAGCCAGCCCAGAATTAGGCCCAGCCTTCCAGACACGCAGCTGCTCGGCTCCCCGCGGCACAGAGGCAGAGGGGGGGCAGGTTTATCCCCTCCCCTGCCCCCCACAACTACTGAGTTTACCCCCATGAGGGCAGGCAGGGTTTGCTTTTGATCTCTCTCTTCCCCAGGCCACGGGGCCAAGGAGCTGCCAGTCCCGTGAACTCGTCTGGCCTGTTATTAGCGATTTCGCTGAATAATTCATACGGGCTGCCCAGGGCTCATTAGACGGAAAGACGCTTCAGTGACCAAGTTAGGACTTTGCTTACTCAGGGCGAAAGTTTAATTTTCCAATAAATATGATGCCTGGAGCTAACAATGGCTTAGCCCTGCCTTCCCCACCCCTGCTCGGACCTGCCGCTGGGCTCCCGGCCTCGCTCCCTCCCGCATCTCCCCACCCTTCACCCTGTGAACGTTAATCAGCTCTTCGGCTTTGCGCCCTGAGATCCTAAAGCCCTTTGGATTGCAGCCCCTCGGCCCTCCCCCGGCTCCCAAGAGGGAGTGTGGCTGCCGTGCCGGGGCCGCCCAGAGGAGGCTGCTCCAGGCCGTCTGAGGTTGGCCAGACAGGGTGAGCTGGGAACTTGCTTTGATTCTGGGGCAGGTGATGGAAAGGGCCAGTTCACCCCACCCTGGTGCCCAGGCTGCCTGACGTGGAGGTGTCCGACTCCGTTCGAGCAGCCAGCGCTGGCTAGCAAGATGGGCTCTCTGCCTGTGGGAAGGACCCGGTGAAGGGCCGGCAAGGGCTCCACTAAGCTCAGCCTCCTTTCATTGTGCCGAGGCACGGGCACCCTCAGCCACCCACTCTCGAGCAAGGGGCCGATCTAGCCACAGACTACGGGGCAGAGTTAAGGGGAGACAGTCTGTCTCTCTCTCCCCCCTCAATTCCTGTGGCTAGCAGCTGGCATCTTCTCACAACCCCCTCCCCCCCCCCTGCCAGCACGGGTCCCACACTTACCATGTAGGGATCAGCCCTGACCCAAGCACACACTGCCCTTACAGGCTGGAGCCTGATCAGGAGAGCGAGGATGCTTTCAGTATGTGCTGGCCCATTTCCCCCAGCTGGAGGAGGGGCACCTCAGGCATCGCTTGCCTGACCCAGAGCTAGCCTACGCTCAGGGGTGGGACAGCCAGCAGGCCGTGGCCTGAGCTCGGGGCCAGCTCCTTGGATTCCCCAACCCCTAGTTAAAGGTTTCAGGACCAGCAGCTGCCTGGGGTTCCACTGGACTTACAAGGCAGCACACTGTGGTCCGTGGTGGCAGCGTCTCCAGCCTGCGGGTGAGACATGGGGGGGGGGGGGGGGTGTTTGCAAATGGTTTGACTCTGAAGCATGATTCTGTGGCAGGCTACGGAGCTGCGCCATCCTGTCCAAAGGGGGGCCTGGGCTGCAGCGTTATACTGAAGAGCAATATCTCCTCCCCTGTCGCTACCTTAACATTCTCTCTGTCTGGGAACACTGCAGTCATAGGGATTGCTTCGCCCACCACCGAAACACAGCCACCTCTGGGGTGGAGCAAGGCAGCTATCTGACAGCGCACAGCAACACTGCACAACAGCTTCAGCCAGGAAGCGAAGAACAATCCTGCGACAGCAGGGGGTTGTGGCTAGCGCGCCCCAGGTGGGTCCAAGGAACGCTGACCCATGACCACTTTCGTCAGGGGAGAGCTGGAGAGGCAGGACAAACAAGAGGTGACTTATTTGCCCAACCCATGACCTCGAGCCACTCACTGTGCCACCCTGTGCCAACTACTGCACGCAGTTCCGGTCTGCACCCCTTCGCTTGGGCGCTGTGTTTGGTTGAACCTGACAGCCGAGTGAATGACTGCAAAGGAAATTCTCCTCTCTCTATTCTGCCCTCCTCAATAACGGAACCACTGAATAAGTGACACAAGAGTGGATTTCAAATAAAGGCGTGAAGGAAAGCGCGCAATCCCCTCCATGCAGCCCCAGCCACTCATCAATGGGCGAGTGCCAATATTCCAGAGCAGGCAGCTCCATTCCTGCACCTTCTCCAACCTGGACCAGCTGCTTGTTACTCTAGTGGGTGGCTTCGCTGCTTACGTTGGTTTCCAATACCCGGGGCTGGCGGTGGGCCGGAGACATTACTGTATAGTTAGCGGCATGCTGGCTAAGGAGCTGTGTACAAAGGGCTCCCATGGATGGCGGAGCGCGGGCCAGGAAGCCTCTCCGTGCAGACAGCCCCAGCTGGTCACGCTAAGCCCACTCCAGTCATGGTTTCAGCCAGCAGCCAACAAGTTCCGTACAGTGGAGGCAACGCGCAGGGGACGGAGAATGGGCTATGCAGCCTTCCACCCACAGGGCGGCAATTCAAATCCAGGCCAAGGGGTCAGGCACCCAACCCCAGGGGAATTTCAATGGGGGTTCGGGGCCGAACTCCTTTGAAAATCTCCAGCCCATGGATCTTCTCCATGCTGTCTTGGCACCAGCTCAGGGACCCCGTGCAAGGAGTGGGGGTCTCACCACACAAACTCCCAGCTGGGCGTCTCGGCACAGAGGCAAGCACCAAGAGAGGCTGAACGGCTCCACCCTGCTACAGCTGCATGCAGGAGGGATGGAGGGAGGGGAAGCTCACTAGACCAAGGCCCTGCCATGCCCACCTCCGAGGGCAGGGAGGCGCCAGTCTCCAGGTTGGTCAGTCCAGCTCCGGAGACTCTCAAAAATAATCAGCAACCCCAGATTTTCCAAATAGCAAGGCGCAGAAAGGGCCCGGCTGGAGACAGGGCTGCCAAGGGCTGCAACGCACCTTCCCGCGGACACGCAGGAGTGTGAGAGGATTTGGGGAGAAGCAGGTTTGCCTATCCAGCTTGTATCTCAGCCCCGCACTGCCTGATTCACTCCAACAGCCTCCTAACCAGCGAGAGGCAGGGAGGTAGATGTAAGTCTCGAACCCCGACCTGCATCTCTCCTCCGCCTTGTTTTGTGCCTGGGATCTTTGCAGGGGGATGCCGTTCCTGTCAGCCTCCACAGCAGGCATCCCGTAGAGCATGCGTTCGGCGGCGCATACAGACCCCACGCGACCTGTTCTGCGCAACGTGCAGGGTGCGTTGGGACCAGCGGCATCAGGGATCCCAAGACGGAGAAGTTATTCAAATGACAAGTGTGATCAACACCCCAATTCATACAGGAAAGGGAGAGAGAAGCACACGCCGCCTGGTGACCACCTCAGGTGCTAGCTTGTCTCAGCAAGAGCCAGGGAGTTCAGTTACCCCGGCTACACCTCTGCCCTAGCCCGCCCGCCTGGTGACCGCGGAGCCACTGACCCGCCACCCCACTACTGCCACGACGTGAAGTCATCTGAGAGGAGGGCCATGCGCAGCATGCAGGGCACTGCACGGCACACTGACAGGCAGCATCCCCGCACCGTGCCCATCCAAAGGCTCTCTTGGCACCTGGCCGACGCCCTGCCCCGGGCTGGAGCATAGAGCGAGGACAAGCTCCAGGCAGCATCTTACCAAGCTGGGACCTGCTCTCTGGGGGCTGTACCTGCATGTTACCAGGGGCGGGTCCCAGGCCACACATGGCCCGGGTCAGGCCCCACCCGTGCTCCCCTGGGAGAGCAGGAGACCCAGTCTCTGACTGGATCACATCTGGCTTATTGTCCAGGGCCTGGCTTGGCCTCTGACCGACTCCAAAGGGTGGCCTTCCCCTTCTGACAGCACGGTGAAGTGCCAGGGCCATCGGCCAGGCCAGCCTGCTGAGAGCGGCAGAGCTCTCTGCAGTGCAGATCCCTCTACTCCAGAAACGGCAGCGACCAAACCGCGGGGCCATTTGCCAGGGCTGGAGTGAAGAACTGCCCGTAGGCGAGGGAACTAGGAGTGCGGGGGGTGCTGCAGCAACCCCAGGTTTTACACAGGTCTCGGCTGCCAGCCCCACGCCCAAGGCTCCGCCCCCGCCCCCACCTGTGGCCCCAGCCTTGGTCCCCTTACCCCATCTGCGTCCCCGCCCTCCTGGAGCAACAGCCCTGCTCCTGGCCCCAGCTCTAGGGGCGGCGGGAGGCACAGACGGGGTAAGGGGGGGGGCACAGCTCCCCCACTCTAAAAGTTTTCCAGCTCCTCCAGTCGCTGCCCTTCATACCCCTCATCCCATCACCATTCGGTCCATGCTCCTCTGCCGCCACGGCGCAAGGTCCCAGGCAGGCGTCCAAGCCCCGGGTCCTGCTGGGATGGATCGCTGGGCCTGCGGAGGACTCACCTCAGCACTGGCACAAGCTCCGTGCCCCACACGCCTGGACTCTCGGCTCACAGGGGCTGGGCTGCCAGTCTCCCCGGGTTCCACACACGGCCCAGAACTAAACAAACCCCGAGAGGGGCAGCACTTGTTGCACTGATGCAGCCTGTTCCCAGGAGCTACCAACCACCAGGAGATCGGCGGCGCCCGAGACACACAGGTGGGGCCTGACGCGCGCTGGGGCAGAGAAAGCCAAATTTGCCCCAGGTTCACCCATGGAGAAAATTAACTCTTGGGTTCTGGATTGACACCCGCCTGACAAAACTATAACTACAGACAGACCGACCACGCTCCTGGCCGCAGCATTCACATCCAATTTACAGCCGATAGATTACACGGCACCCAGGCTGCTCCGATGGTAATTAGTGTGTCCGAGTGCCCGGGCCAGTCTTCCCAATGCCCTGGGAAGGGCCTGCAAAATTCCTCCTCAGCAGCTGGGAGCATGGCAGCCCATATCCCCAGGACACGAGGCAGGAGCTCCGGCAGCTGGGACACAGGCCATCCAGGAGCTTGTGCACAGGGATTTTCTGCAAGGATCCTGACAGAGCCACTTCTGCATTCGCAGCACGCGCACCATCATGCACAACAAGGGGACGGTGCAAATATAGCAGAAATGTCGCCTTGTCATTTAGAATGCAAACGCTTACCAGCGAATGGGTGTATCGGTGGAGTTAATAAGCACATGCATCACAAAAGGGAACAGCTTAAAACGCACTGAGCCCACAGACACCATGTTCCAATTTAAAAATGAGAGAGAAAAATCCAAATTAACCCCGGGAATAGAGATACCAACAGATGTACAGACTCCAAAACAAGGGAAGGCAGAAGCAGCACCTCATTTTCCATGCTAATTGGCACGTTACCTGCCTTTCAGTCCATAATTAATGTATACAACTTGATTAGAGAGCCGGGGAAGGGGGGGCACGCTGAGGGCACGCTCCCAAGAGGGGAGCCAGGATGGCATGGAAACAGCAGGTAATTCCCAGAATGATACAGGTGGGTTGCTGCATGCTATTTACATCCTCACCCAGGAGGGACAAGGGAGCTTGGGGGAGAGCCAGCCCTCCCCGCTCTGGATCCCGGAGGCAGACTGCTCAGCTGATGGGCTATCCCAGGCAGCGCACGCTACACACTGGGTAGGGGGCATGCTGCTGGACCCTCCTTATTCTAAAAGGCAGGAGGGGCAGCTGGCAAGGCGTTCTCAGTGAGGGCCCTGGGACTTTGCCACTCGCTACTCCTTTACCCAGTGGTCCACAACAGCCCAAGTGCAGCGACAAGCTGGGGCAGACGCAGGATTTGTCCCCCCACACCCTCGGGTGGCACAGAGCCTGTCTGTAGTTGGCACAGTTTGGCTTCCTGGCTGAGCGTGGGATTTTTAATGCCACTGGGAAGCCGGGAGGCTGGCATGACGGTAATTTTTCAGGGCACCTGCAGCTCTCGGAAAGGCAGATTTTTTACCATTAGGATTTAAAATCAAGACTATGCTGCAGCCCCTTACCCCGGCAGGGCCGGGCTGGGGGAGATCCCTTTTGCTGCATGCGGTTTACATCCTCACCGAGGAGGAGCCCTTCACCGCAGGCCCTCAAGTCCAAAGGGCTCAGTGACAGAGCAGCGAGCTGCCAAGGAGAGCACGCAGAGGTGCCAGCCGGGCAGGTGGAGCAGGCTAAGCCTGGGCTGACCAGGGTCACTCCAGCAGCAAGGCCGGAAGAGGCTGCCTTGGGGTTCCCAGGGAGAATGACTGCCCCTTTGCACGGCCATGCTCCCGCATGGAGACATGTGCCGTGACAAGGGGACCAATGCCCCCACCTGGTCATTGTTCATTTAGCGAGGCGCCGGGGGCCTGGCCGGCCTGCCTGCCGTTTCCCAAGGCACCGGGCTAGCTTTCCTTTTCCTTTTAACCCACGACCGAGCCTCGAGGCTAAGAGCAGGGTGCTGGAAAGCCAGGGTTGGGGTGGCTCAGACTGTCACTGGTCCACTGGGACGGGCAGAGGCCATGGGTGGGGTTTACAGCAGCCCAACTCCAGGCCATATTTTTAATTTTGAGAACTTTTCTCAGGGAAATCAAACCTCTGATCGGGCGACTGTCGGTTCCCATAGTAACGGGGATTAAATATAACTTCCAGCGAGTGCAGCACACCCTGGAACCATCCATTACCAGGGCTCAGAGCATCCCTCTCAATATCGAATTACCAAACTTCGCGCCGCCACCCAATGCCAGCACCTGATCCCCGACCTCGCTGCAGCGCACCGGGGGCGGGGACCCGCCTGTGGGAAAGGATGGATATATTTAACTGCTGTTCCCAGGGGACGGCCAACAGGGCCTCCAGTCGCCTGGTAAACGGGGGCGGGGCAACAGGTGAATGGTTCTGACAGTGGGAAACCCATTTCAATTAACGCTGCCTTTGGAAAGGCACAGCATGCTCATGCCAATCACCAGCCAGGCGCTTGGCTGAACTATAAATGGGGGAGATAATTGTACGCTGCAGACTCTTCCGCCTGCTCCCACCAGCCTGAGCAGCAGCAGACCCGGCTCTTAAGCAGGGTGGTGTTAATTGCTGCCTGCGAGGAGGCCGGGTGACGCAGCAGCCCTGCTACTGGGGGTAAGGGGGGGGGGGGGGAGGGTTTCCCACCTGAACATGCAGCTCCCTCCAAAGCCTTGGAACTTGAGCAGGCTGGGAACACCCCATGCAGCTGATCTCCCCCAGGTGTGTGTGGGGGCCCACGGCCTGTGTTGGAGGCCACATGCCATGCACAGCAACTGCACAAGCTAACGGGCCTGATGTCAGCGTTACCAGGCGGGAACGTGCCAACGCAGGCCGGGTACATCTTGCTTCCCACCTCGCCCAGGCACCAGGGGCTGGAGAACTCCTGTGGGCAGGCAGGGACGGGCTGGGCTCTTAGCCTTCGTGAGGCCGCGGGGCAGAGACCCCGGTCGCCCAGCAACAAGCACGACAGCAAAGGGCAATGTCTCTGGGCCCATCTTGCCAGCCAGGCAGATACAGGACTCCCCAGTGTCCCAAAAGCCCTTTGATTCCCCCCTCCCAAGAGCCTCAGTCCACGGGCGGAGGGGCCTTGTAGGCTGGTGGGAACACGCTGCCTTGTGCTGGGGCCCTTGGCTCTTAACAAGGGGGCTGTTTCTCAAGGAGAACTAAACGCAAAGGCCCTAAGGAGCACCTCTGGCAGCCACGCTAACAAAGACAGGAGCCAGCCCCCAGTGCTGGGTGTCTCCACACAGGGCCACATACCAGCCACCTGCCACAGTGACTTGCACCCTGCCAGGTATCTTGTGGGGCCTAGTGGCTAGAGCACTCAGCTGGGACTCAGGAGATGTGGGCTCTGTTCCAGGCTCGGGTGCTGGCCTGCTGGGGGATGTTGGGCAAGTCACTGCTGTGCTCTGTGCCTCAGTTTCCCCACCTGTGCACTGGGGATAATGACAGTGACGCACCAAGAGCTAGGAATCGTCATGGTTCGGAGTTCGGTGCAGGTTCTCCTATGGCGCCGGTCAGCCAGGTATCCCACTGAGGCACACAAGTAACATGACTCTGCCCGATCTGGTCCCTTCCTCCTCCCCCCAGGGTGGAGGAGCTCCATTAGTCACCGTGTGCCAGGTGTGACCGGAGGACACCATGTGCTCCCAGCGGGAGCCAGCAAGGTTTGGGGTGCCCTGGACTAGTCCCCATCTCATAGAACTGGAAGGGACCCCGAAAGGTCATTGAGTCCAGCCCCCTGCCTTCACTAGCAGGACCAAGTGGCCGCCTCAAGGACTGAACTCACAACCCTGGGTTTAGCAGGCCAATGCTTAAACCACTGAGCTCTCCCTCTCCCAGAAAGCCCCCCACCTCGCGACAGGCAGCTCGTCCATTAGCCCCCGGGGGTGGTGCAGGGATGCTCCCAGAGCACAGGGCATCGCTAAGGCCCCACGTTGTTCAGACAAGGACCTCGACCCCGTGTCCTGGGGGGAGCCTGTGCTGCGACGGGGGAGGCTCTGGTGTGTCTACACAGCGCTTTAGGCCAGCCGCCTCCTGGCCACTGTTACAGCCCTGCTGGCGCCAAACGAACCCACACAGCTTCAGCGGCTGCTGCCCCAGACCTCTGAGGCAAACTCTCCCCAGCCAGCGCAGCACCCAGGGTTGGGTGAAGCCATCCTGGAAAGGAACGGCGGCTTTCTGCATGGAGAGGAAGTGGGGGGCTGGAGGGGGAGGACTGTCCCTTCCTGATTTCCATACAACAGTAATTCAATTACAGAAAGCAAAGAGAATTCCGAAGTCTCAGCAGCCCCACTAATTGTCTCATTAAGGGCAGAAACGCAGGGAACACAATTACACCAGCCATCTGAATCATTCATGCCCCTGCGACAGCAGTGCAGGATTCCACTCAGACGTACAGAGGCCCTAGCAGTGTTGTGCTGGGGGAGCGTCTCGCCGCCCTAATTCAGTGGGGGTGGGGGTGGGGATTGATTGGCAAGAACGTTCCCCATGCCTTTCCTCTGAGCAACTTGGTGGTGCCAGCCCTGCCCTCCCAGCTCCCGCAGGGGGTTCGTGAGTATGCAGAAATCACCCCCGAGCAGCATCGCGCAGCCAAACCCCGCAGTCTGCCAGCCGGGTGCAAGAACGGCACCACGTCCAGCCCAAGGAGCGGGAGTCGTGGTGCAGAGGGAGTTTGGCTCCACACCCCGAATGAACAGCGACGCGTATTCATACAGTGCACACAGGGCGTGACTGACACTGGGGTAGCACTGGAGATGAGCTCTCAGGGCAAGCCGAGAGAATCCCCCGTGCCAGCTGCTTCCAAGCCTGCCATCCCGCAGACACGTTATTTAGTGGTTTTCCCCCCAAGTGGGAGTTTTATCGCTTATTAAAATTTTAAGATGTCAGAGGCCCTGGCACGGGGAGTCTTCCTTGTCTTTTGCAGCTGACTTTAAGGCTAGTTAATTATAAATAAGATTGCGCAGTGACTTGTGCCCACACACGGAGGAGCTGGCTTCGCACACGCCTCCCACAAGCACACGTCTAGCTCAGATTCTGGAAAATGGGCCTATGGAAGCAGCAAGGCCTTTGCACACTGCGCAGGGTGCACACTTCCTTCCGCCCAGCTGTGCAGCGCAGAGACAGACACTGCAGTGGTGGGAAGTCCCTATGTTCCAGACAGTTTGCATAGGTGAGATCTCCAGTCACTCCCGGGGAAGGAAGCCGTAGGATCACCATCACGGCTGGAGTGCACCATCCCCCCAGCACAAGCAGTGCTGATGAAGCTGGCGCTCCGGCCGGTGAGCATGGACTCACAGCAATTGATCCACAGCGAACAGGCAACCGCGAGGGGGGGAAAGGAGCCGGGCACACAACACACAGCTGCGTAGCGTTGAGACGGGGGCTGGAAAGCTGCACATTTGCCCACTGGCATGAGCAGCAGGCGTCACTGGAGCAACCCACCACTGGCCATCTCTGCAGCAGCAGCCACATCCAGTGCAGAACCCCACAACTGTTCTCTGACAGCGCTTTCCATCTGTAGCTCGCAGGGCTTCACCAAGGCAGGCCCACATCATCACCCCCTCTCACGGCTGGGGAAACCGAGGCATAGAGGGGCAGTGACTTGCTCAGTGGCAGTGCTGGGAATAGGACCCAGGTCCCCGAGTCCCAGGACAGTCCCTATCTGCCGGGCCTCTCTAGCCGCTTCACCAGGTGCAAAACATCTACTCCAAATCCCGCAGCGCACGCACGGCGCAACCTGGGCTCTGCAGCCACGGAGGAACTCAGCGCCACAGCCCTGCCCTTTCCAGCTGCTGAACGACACATGGACCCCCCCGCCCACTCTACCCTGCTGGAGCACACAGGCCCTACCAGAGAGTCCCTTGCCTGTCACTGTCTGAGCCACAAGGGATGCAGTGCAGAACTCCAGTGCGCTGCCCACTCCATTCCATGCACAGTGGCGGCAGGAGGAGCCCTTGGTGCTGGTTCCGGTTCTTACTATCCTAGTAGCTCCTGGAGGCCCCGGCTGAGATCCGCCTGGCACAGCCCACCCGCGAGTGATGCAGGATCCCTGCCCCACAGTGCTCACAAGACGGGGGGGGAAAGGCAGCGTCGTTATCCACGCCGCACAGAAGGGGAGCTGAGGCCCAGAGAGAATCAGTGACATGCCCAAGGCCACCCCACACAGATCCCTGAGCTGCAGCCCAGTGCGTTAGCCGGCAGACCAGCCTTCTGCTGCTCGTGTTCCCTGAACCTCTCAGAGCTTCTCAGGGTGGGGTGGGTCTCTAGCCAGCTGCTAATTTCAGAGGCCCAGGGAAAGAGAGAGGAGGTCAAAGACAGCAGCAGTGGGGGAGCTAGGAAGGAAGCAAGACCCCGCTCCTCTGTCAAACGTCTCCTTTTCAAGGGCATAGATTGCTCTCCATCTCCCGGATAAAAGGACTAAAAGCAGGTTAAGGCTGTAAATTTAAATCTATCCTGAAAATTTCTTCCTCTGGTAGAGGCGAGAGCCAGAGTCTACAGAACCCTCCTGTCTGTGTGACGCCTGTCTATTTATTTATGCGCTTACTGAATTTTTCATAACTGAGTTAAGAACGATCAGTGTTCAGGGTTATCCTTTGTACATGGTTATCACCATAGAAACAAGAACAAGAGAGATAAACACAGCCCCACATTGTCTCCCATTGATGGAGCCAGGAGAACACAGCAGGGGAGGCGAGAAACTCTGTGCACTGCAACTTGCACAATAATCAAGTACCCTGAAGTCAACAGCGTCGGAGAGGAAGAGCTGGTCCCATCCACGGGGACAAAGGGCGCGCGGCAGCCTCCTCTGGTTATTTGTACCTGCTGCCGCTACCACCAGCTAGTCTGCCAACAGAGCCTGGTAGCTATTAATAAAGGCTCCACGGCATTTGGGAAGGGCTATTGACGGGCTAAGTATTAGTTCAGAAACGGACCAGTAATAGGAGTTCTTTAAAAAAAACAACAACACTGTTCAGCATTTTTGTAGGACCTACAGGAACAATAAAAACTCTCCCCTACCTTTCCATGCAGATCCTGCAACATTAGCGAATGCAATAGGTTCCAAGCGGTCAGTGATGCTGGTGCACAAGCTAGAAAATGAACCAGCTTTACCGGGGCAGGAATGTCTCTTCTAGCTTCTGGAAGAGGGATGCGCACAAAACACATTGATGGTGTGTCTGTAATTCTCCGGGCAGCCCCCCAGCTGATCAGAGCTCAGTGCAGGGGGAACTCCGTGGTCATCCTATCCCCAGGCCGGTTTTATGGAACAGCTTCCCTCTGCCAATAGCCCTCCCCAGAAACTGGAGACTCTTAGTAACTGGGGGTGATGGAGGCCTCATACCTGTTACAATAATTGGTCTACATATTTACCCTCGTTGTGAGCTCAGCTGCAAAAAGTGCATGACAGTTCATAAGAGGTCACAATAACCTACAGGGAAAAGGTACGAAGGGGCAAAAAAAACAAATTAGTCCAAACAAAACGGCCTCCAGATATAGCTCAAGGACTGAGGTACGTTAGAAATCAGTGACCCAAAACTGGGATAGGAAACTAGGCCTAACTGGCAGACAATGTAACGAGGGGATGGGCTGTTCCACCCATCACCCCTTTTTGGGTCCTTACAGCAAGAGGCTCTGGGGGAAGAGACGGAAGAACAGACAGAAGCCACTGGAGCGAGCTCCACCATCCTGGCTGCCACCCCCCACCATCCCCTGGGCCTTTTCCCTCCCGATCCGGAGTGGTGGCCAGAGAAAGGGACCCAGCTGACATCGCCATCCCTGCTGGCTCCGGCTGAATCCCAACCACCCCCCCGGGATAAAACAGGATTGGACGCAGCAACAGCCCCAGCTCTTCTCCCCAAAAGGAGAGTGATCGCTGGCTTTCTACCATCTCAGAGACTGGCAAACAAGGGCCTTTTCCTTCCCCAACTCCCTCCAGCGAAAGGGAAAGGGGACCCGGGAGGCTGTTACAGGAAGAGCTTTACTCAGCATTTTACATTGCACAGGCTGTAGCTGTTTTTCCTTGTTTTCCGTGTCCTTAACAGAGGTGAACAGGCTGTTCGGTGGTGCGTTTGCCATGGTGCGAGCAGGCGGAGGTCCCTGTGTACCAAGCCCGAGCTTGTGTAACACTGGGCAGCGTAGCACCTTAGCCCAGACATTCCCTCCAACACAACAGACCCGCTCAGCAGTTTTTCAGGAGACTCCATGCTGTTTCCACAGCTGGTGCAGCTCCAGTGGCAGGAGGGCTGGTGTAAACACGCCGGGTCACCAGCCCTGCGCCGAGCAGGGGCACATGAGAGGTGGCTAAACCTGCCAGCCGCTGCTGTACACAACGGGTACATCTACACCACACACTCCTTTCAGCAGCACAGAGAGCGCGTACATTACACACACCCCTAGTAGTGTACTGAGGCACCACTACACTCCCCTTGGTGGGCGGAGCCGAACCCGCCCCGCCCCCTCCGGGGCGGGGCAGGAAGTATAAAAGGAAAGCTCTGCAGCTCAGTTCGGCTGGAGCCAGTGGAGGAGATGGACGCCTCTGCCCTGCTGCGGCACCGGGAGCCGAACCTGGGCTCGGCCGCACCCTGCCCCCAGAGGAGACCGACCCAGACGAGGAGTTGCCAGGACTGCCATCAGCTGTATACCCAGAGGAGCTTGAGGACCAGTGGACACCAGAAGTACCAAACCCCGGGGAGGTAGGAAGGAGCCCAGGGGCAGCTGACGACTGGCTGATACAGGGCTGACTGCTTCTGGGTCGGCGTGTTGCGGCTGGATCCCTGCCAACCCAGTGGCGGATCACTCTGCCACTGTTAGGGCCCTGGGCTGGGACGCAGTGGAGTAGGGTGGGCCCGCGTCCCCCTGCCACTCCACCTTTGGGTGGCCGACTCCCCAGTTTACGCCAGGAGGACTGTGCTTCTTGACGACCCCCCCGCACTAGCATCCTAGACTGCCCGATGGGTGCTCAACCTCTCTGGAGCCCCTAGACTATGTGGGTGCTCATGCCTATCTGAACCCTGAGACTGTGTGTGTTTGCTGGCTGCCTTAGCCCACAAGCTGAAGTTAAAGCCTGCTCCCTGCTCTGCCCCACCCACAGGGCTAGAGCTATTGACTGGGTGTGTTTGCCGGCTACCTTAGGCCCGGAGGCTTAGGCTACAGCCGGTTATCAGCCCCGCGGGCTGGGGCCCTACTGTTAATTTTTGTCAATCCCAGCTGAGAGGCTGGGGGCTAAAGACTGTCAGGCACTGCCCCGCCCACGGGTAGGGACCAGAGCCCCAGACTATTGTGGTGTTTGCGCCTCTGTTAGACGGGCCCAGAACCACAGACTGTGTACGGTGTGGCCCGAGCCCGAAGACTACCGCCTCTGACAACGAGGCAGAGTGGCCTCCCTCCCCAGTGGAGAGCGAGGGTACAAACAGCAGTGTAGACAGGGACACGCCTGACCCTTGTGGGACCGTAGCTGGAGCTCTACTCGCCCAGCCAGTGCCTCCCCTGGCTACTGGCCTATTTCGAGCAGCAGAGTGTCCCAGTGCCGGAGCCTTTCCCCACCGCAGTGGGAGACTCCAGCAGTGGGGAAAGGCTCCGGCAGGAAGCAGGCAGTGGGAAAGGTGCCAGCAGTGAGGAACCTGCGCCGTGTACCACACCTACCCTACATGGTGTGCAGTGGAGACAGTCTCTGGCACCCCCAGGCTGAGCTGCCCCGGGAAAGAGGCAGGGGAAATAGAACGGAAAGCCAGGTAGTGTAGATGGCCTCAGAGTCTGGTGATGGGAGCAGCGTGTCCCGAGGAGGAGCTAATCCAACGCCAGACTCTGCGTTGTAAGGAACCTGGGTGCTCAGCCCAGTCCCGCAGCAGACCGGAGACAGGCAGAGCCATACAGCTTGGCTCCACCGTCCCATCCTGCCTCTCTGGGTAACATCTGTGGGGCCACCTACCTAGTGCCAGGCTGGGGGTTCGTAGCCATGGGAGAGGCCTGGCTTCAGTCAGAAGTGGGGCAGAGGGATGAGGACAAGTGACCCGAATCAAAGCCAGACGGGAGCTTCTGGATTGCCCAGGTGGAAACGTAACATCCCAGAAGAGCCGGCCAACATGCTCCCCACCAAAAATGTAAGGTGCACAAATCCCCCTCTGTACCCAGAGGTCTGGGCCATCTGCCGCCCCCTGTGAGTACAGCCAGGGGTGCTGGGCATCCCCTCTACCAGGAGAGCCATAAACACATTCAGCGTCACACACCGGGCACCTGGGTTACGCTGCAACAGGGCCAGACAAGTACTGCAGAGGAGCACTACCTGCATCCAGCCATCGATCACACTGGAGCTGGCGGGGAGAGCCATTCCTAGCAGCTCCCACAGATTCCTTTCAAACCACCCCTGAGGATTCCGGAGGGCTTGTCCGGCTCAGAGATTGGGGACCTGGGCCAGGGTGACTGGATGGCTATCGCAGAGAAACCCATCTCCTAGCCCACAGCCCGCACCGGAGCCGGCGCCCAGGCCAGGGTGCAGGGCAAAGCGGCGGGGAGGAAATGCCATCTCGTCACAGAGAGTTTGTCCAGCCGGCCATATGCTCGGCCACAAGAGCCTCAGGTCCAGGATGTATCCATGTGCGGCAGTGGCACAGGGAGCCCAACAGCTTGCAAACAGCAACACCCCCTCAAACACATCCCCCCGCCCCGGACACCAAACCCCTGCGAAGCCAGGAGCAGAGGCGGCCGGCAGAACAGGGCCCGGAGTTCGCGGCAGTGAGCCGCAAGAGGCTCAGAACCGTTGCCTGATTTACAGAGGGCTTTTAGGATACAAGGGCCACAGCTGTTTTCCCAACACTCCGCTGTAGCTACCGGCTAATACATTTCACATCTGTTCAGCTCACTGCTCAATGAGATTCAGGACCCGACTCTGGGAGGGCTGCAGCAGCCTGCTGGGAGGCCACGGAGTGACCCCACTACCACTCGGACTCTGCCCGAGCCGCTCCGAGAGCTGGCTGGAGAAGAACTTGGTTGCATGGAGACCGAACAGAGCAGTGTCACCATGAGGCATCCCTCACCTGGAAGAGAGCCCCAGTGCAGCATTTTCCTTCCACAGGGTCACGGGAAACGCCCAGATCTAGGCACCAGGCGGAGAAGTGTGGAGGGATAAATAGAAGTGTTAATAAAACAAAGAGCGCTGAACCGGAGCCAGCTGTTTTGCCTTCCTCCTACATCATGACTCAAAGGCTCAGCTGCCCATGCCACGTGGGATCTCCCTGGGGACCGGCGGAGGGAAGAAAGCCGAGGTCTGTGTGTAGGCCAACAGCCAGGACTCCAGGATTGCCTGCCAGTGACCCAGAGACCCCTCTCTGCACCCTGGCAGGAGGAAGGGGGATCTCCAGGAAGAGCAGAGATGCAGTGCAAACAAGTGCCGGGGCGTGCGCAGCCCCAGTCCCGGGATTCTGACCGCTCTTGTCTCGGCAGAGCCCACAGTCATGTCTGATTACGGCGCCCCAGCTCAATTAATCCCTCTAGAAGGCAGAGCAAGTTGCAGAGTGATCATTAACTTCACATGCAATGAGAGAGACGCTCAACAAGAACTGACAGTGGGGGAAGCAGCTGTGATCTCGGGCCCCATATCCTTCAGCAAGATGCACTGCGTCCTGTGACTCCATCTACCTGCCGAGAGGGGAGGGGAGGGGAGGGGAGGCAGTTCCCAGAGCCTGGCAGGGAGGAGGAGACCCGGGGCAGATGGCAAGCGGCTGCCAGCAAGCCCCACTGCAGCCAGGCGAGACTCATCACCCGAGAGATCTGCGAGAATGAAGAAGAGCAGGCTTCAAGGGCTCAGTGCTGAGCATGATGGGGAAAGGCGCTGCCTCGCCCGTAACAACGCAGCCCCTCCAGGAGGCAGCAAGCGCCAAGAAAAAACGGTTACTTACCTTCTGTAACTGTTGTTCTTCAAGATGTGTTGTTCACGTCCATTACACATTAGGTGCGCGCCGCGTGCACGAACGTCGGAAACTTCTCCCTCAGCGGCTCCCGTCGGGCCTGCAGGGTCTCCCCTCCCGCCAGAGCGGCGCCCCGCTCTAGCGTATATATATCCCTGCCGGCCCGACCCTCCCTCGGTTCCTTCTTGCCGGTGACTCCGACAGAGGGGAAGGAGGGTGGGAAGTGTAATGGACGTGAACACCACATCTCGAAGAACAACAGTTACAGAAGGTAAGTAACCGTTTTTTCTTCTTCGAGTGATTGTTCACGTCCATTACACATTAGGTGACTCACAAGCTTACCATTGGAGGAGGGTAGGAGTCAAGGAATAACTGATTGAAGCACAGCCCTGCCGACAACCGCATCCTCTCTGATCTGATGATGGATCGCGTAGTGGGCTGTGAACGTATGCACCGACGACCAGGTGGCCGCTTTGCAGATTTCCTGGAGCGGAACCTGTGCCAAGAAGGCCGCCGAGGACGCTTGGGCCCTAGTTGAGTGAGCCCTGATCTCCGGGGCTGGTACATTGGCGAGCTCGTAGCACGTGCGTATGCAAAGCACAATCCATGCCGACAAGCGTTGCGTCGAAATAGGTTGGCCTCTCATTCGCTCCGCAACGGCAATAAACAGCTGAGTTGATTTGCGGAATGGCCTGGTTCGTTCTAGATAAAACGCCAAGGCCCGACGGACATCAAGGGTATGCAGGCTGCGGTGGCTTGGGTCCGTATGGGGCTTGGGGAAGAACACCGGTAAACAAATGTCCTGCCCCATATGAAAATGCGTGACCACTTTCGGAAGGAATTTAGGGTGCGGCCTCAGTTGCACCTTATCCTTATAAAAAACTGTATAAGGAGGCTCCGAAGTGAGGGCTCTCAATTCCGATACCCTCCTAGCCGATGTGATGGCCACGAGAAACGCTACCTTCCATGAGAGGTGCAGGAGGGAGCAAGAGGCTAGGGGTTCAAAGGGCGGCCCCATGAGCTTAGTGAGGACCAGGTTGAGGTTCCACGCAGGGACCGGTGGGCGCGAGTAGGGAAACACCCTCTCCAACCCCTTGAGAAATCGGACTACTGTGGAGTTGGAGAACACCGAAACCCGCAACTCCCCAGGGTGGAACGCCGATATGGCAGCCAGATGCACCTTAATTGAGGCGGGGGCGAGCCCTTGATGCTTGAGGTGTAGTAAGTAGTCTAGAATTGATGGGATTGAGGCCTGCAGAGGCTGGATGTGGTGAGGCTCACACCAGTGGGAGAACCGTTTCCATTTGGCAAGGTAGGTCGCTCTTGTGGAGGGCTTTCTACTACCAAGGAGGACTTGCTGGACCTCATGAGAGCACCCGTGCTCCATATCGTTTAGCCAGAGAGAAACCACGCCGTGAGATGTAGCGACGGTAGGTTCGGGTGGAGTAGGCGACCTCGGTCTTGCGTGATGAGGTCGTGATGGAGGGGGAGGGTTATCGGAGTGGTCACCGACAGTTCCAACAGGGACATGAACCAGTGCTGACGTGGCCACGCCGGGGCGATAAGGATGACTGTCGCCTTGTCCCTGCGGGTTTTGAGGAGGACCCTGTGGATGAGCGGGAATGGGGGGAAGGCATACCTCAGGCTCCCGCCCCACGGGATTGCGAAGGCATCTGCCAATGAGCCTGGACTGCGGTTCTGGAATGAACAAAACTGGGGGCATTGGCTGTTGTCCTCGGTGGCAAAGAGATCCACCTGGGGAAACCCCCACCTCCGGAAGATTGAACGCAGGACGTCCTGCCTCAACGTCCACTCGTGCATGAGATAGGACCGGCTGAGGCGGTCCACTAACCCGTTTTGGACCCCTGGGAGATATATCGCTAGTAAGTGGACTGAATGGGCTATGCAGAAGTCCCAGAGGCGGAGTGCCTCGTGACAGAGGGGAGAGGACCGGGACCCGCCCTGCTTGTTTATGTAGAACATGGCGGTAGGGTTGTCCGTCAGAACCGACACGCTGTGGCCTCTTATGGTAGCGTGAAAGGTCTGGCAGGCGAGGCGAACCGCCCTTAGCTCCTTCAGGTTGATATGAAGCAACTTTTCTTCCCTGGACCATAAGCCCTGAGTGCGCAGGTCCCCCAGGTGCGTCCCCCAACCCAGGTCCGACGCGTCTGTTACTAACGTCAGAACGGGCTGCGGGGCGGCGAAAGGGACCCCCGCGCAAACCTGCTGCCGATCGAGCCACCAACGGAGGGCGTTCGACACCCGAGCCGGGATCGTCACGACAAGGTCTAAGGGGTCTCTGTTGGGGCGATATGCTTGGGCCAGCCACAACTGCAGCGGCTGGAGTCTGAGGCGGGCGTGTCCGACTACGTGGGTGCAGGCCGCCATGTGCCCCAAGAGTTGTAAGCAACATCTGTCCGTGGTCGTGGGGAATTGCTGGATGGAGCTCACGGCCTTCTGAATGGCCAGGAACCTCGATACGGGAAGACTCGCCCGTGCCGCCACTGAGTCCAGGACTGCCCCTATGAAGTCCAGCCTCTGCGTGGGGACCAGTGATGACTTGGGTACATTGACCAGTAGACCGAGTTCGTGGAACACCTGTAGCGTCAATGTCACATGGGAGCGAACCTCGGCCTCCGACCGGCCCGCTAGGAGCCAGTCGTCCAAGTATGGGTAGACGCGCATCCTTCTTTTTCGAAGAAAAGCTGCCACCACCGACATGCATTTCGTGAATACGCGCGGGGCCGTTGCCAGGCCGAAGGGCAAGACTGTAAATTGGAAATGGCGCTGGTTGATAGTGAAGCGCAGGAACCGCCGGTGGGCCGGGCGGATGGCGATGTGAAAGTAGGCATCTTTCATATCGAGGGCAGCGTACCAATCCCCCGGATCCAGGGATGGAATGATGGTACCAAGGGAGACCATACGGAAACGTGGTTTGAGTAAGTATTTGTTTAGCTTGCGTAGGTCCAGAATAGGACGGAGGCCCCCTTTCGCTTTGGGAATGAGGAAGTATCTTGAATAGAACCCTTTCCCCTTGAGGTCCGGAGGAACCTCTTCCACCGCTCCTACTGTGAGGAGGGTCTGCACCTCCTGCAAGAGGAGTTGCTCGTGAGAGGGGTCCCTGAAGAGGGACGGGGGTGGGGGGTGGGAGGGAGGGGGCAAGGAGAACTGAAGGGTGTAGCCTGCCTCCACCGTGCGTAGGACCCAGCTGTCCGATGTTATACGTGACCAAGCACGGTAAAAATGGGACAGGCGGTCCCTGAAACACAGGGGGGGATCCGGAATAGAGGTTGATACACTGTCCTCGATCGCAGCTTCAAAACCCTTGTTTGTTTCCCGGCTGCGGTTTGTTTTGGCCCTGATTTTGGCCTTGGTTAGGCGTGTTGTTGCATCTACGCCTGTTATCCCTGCCCCTCCTGTGGTACGGTTCCTGTCTAGGACGAGGGTGGTACTGCCTCTGCGGAGGTTGGGGTTTGAAGGGCTTCCTCTGCGTCACTGGGGTGTGCATCCCCAACGACTTGAGGGTAGCTCGAGAGTCCTTGAGGCTATGTAGTCTGGCGTCCGTTTGGTCCGAAAACAAGCCTGAACCCTCGAACGGAAGGTCTTGGAGGGTGTTTTGCATCTCTGGGGGAAGGCCGGAAGCCTGCTGCCATGCCGAGCGTCTCATTACCACTCCTGACGCGATTGTCCTAGCGGCTGCGTCAGCGGAGTCAAGTGAGGCCTGTAAGGAGGTTTTGGCTACCGCCTTCCCTTCATCTACTATGGCAGCAAACTCGGGTTGCGAGCCCTGAGGCAAGGCTTCCTTGAACTTGGACACCGATGCCCAGGAGTTGAAATTGTGCCTGTTCAGGATCGCTTGTTGGTTCGCGATCCGCAGCTGGAGGCCTCCGGACGAGTAGACCTTTCTCCCAAATAAGTCCAAGCGTTTTGCCTCCTTGGCCTTGGGGGCCGGGGCCTGTTGGCCATGTCGCTCCCGTTCGTTGACCGCAGAGACGACCAGCGAATATGGGGTTGGATGGGAGAATAGGAAATCAAACCCCTTGGACGGGGCGAAGTATTTCCTCTCTACGCCCCTTGCAGTAGGCGCCGTGGAGGCTGGTGTTTGCCATACAGTCTTATAATTAGATTGGACCGTTTTTATGAGCGGGAGCGCGATCCTGGAGGGGCCCTCCGGGCTTAGAATGTCGACCATAGGGTCTTCCTGCTCGACAGTTTCCTCTGCCTGCAACCCCAAATTGAGGGCTACTCGGCGGAGCAGGTCCTGGTGCGCCCGATGGTCAATCGGGGGAGGACCGGACACTGTTGTGCCCGCCACGGCTTCGTCTGGTGAGGAGGTGGTGGTCATGGCCTTTTGTGCGTCCTCTTCCTCCTGCAACTCCTCATCAGCAGGGTGCTCCTCCGGAGTGCGTTCCCTGACGTGGGCCTGGGACGGTGCCGGGCTCGGTGCCGAGTCAGCCCTTTCCCTTCTGGCGGCCTGGAGACCGTGGCCTCTTTGCGGGAGGGTGGGCGCCACCGTGGGGAGCGGGACCGGTGTCCTGAGGGGCCCGATCTCGAGGTCCTGGACGGGGGGCCTTGTTGGTGGTAGGCCCAAGGGGTCCAGAATGGCCATTGCCCTGGGTGGCCCCACTGTGGTTGCCAAGAGGCTTCGTGCTCCCTACTGGCCTGCGCTCTGTGGGCATATTTGCTGGAAAGGCCCGAGTCCACCTCCGAAACTATCGACGGTGATCTAGAGGGCCACGGCGGTGCCGTGGGGCGGTGCCGGTCCGGGGTCGGAGAGCGGTGCCTTCGTGACCGGGACCGGGAGTAGCGCCGTGCTGACCTGGACCTGGATCGGTACCAGTGGCCCCGGGACCGGGAACGGCTGCGGGAGGACGGTCTCAGGGATCGCGCAACCGAAACGTCCCGGTGTCTGCTCGAGCAGGGCTGCTGGGCTGGTGCCTCGCGCCTGTTGGGGCCCGACGGTTGTGCGGCCCGCTGCGCGAAGGGTAGCCGGGAGTCCACCGAGGCGGAGCTCGACCGGGATCGGCGCTGCGAACGGTGCCGAGATGGCGACCGTGATGGGCGCATCATCGCTGGCTTGCCTTTGGATGGCAGTCTCGGCGGAATGTCCTTAGCGCGGAGGGTGCCTTCAGCGGACAATTCAATGAGGTCCTTTGCTGCCTCAAAGGTGTCCGGGGTGGAGGGCTGTTCCAACAGTTCCTCCAGCCCTTCCTCCTCACTCGACGCGCCTATCCCAGGGCTCGACGGGCCTTTCGGCGCCGGAGCCACTGGCACCGGGATCTGTGTTGGGACCGCAACGGCTTTAGTGGCACTTGCGGTCTTCGCGGGCGCTACCCTCTTGTGCGGGGAACGTCCTCGGGCCTTGGGTTGGCCCTTCGACTTAGCCGGCGAAGAGAACCGGTGCCGGAGGTGTTTCCTCCGAGTCGATGCCGCAGGCTTAGGTTGCCCCGCCGGCGTCGGATCACGAACCGATGCCGGGGCACTCCGCACCGAGGTTGACGGTGCCGTAGAAGTGGAGGGCTGCAGCGCCGACTCCATGAGCAGCTGCTTAAGGCGAAAGTCTCTCTCTTTCTTAGTCCTGGGCTTGAAAGCCTTACAGATCTTGCAGCGCTCCTTTTGGTGTGCTTCCCCCAGGCAACGGAGACACGAGTCGTGTGGATCACTCAATGGCATAGGCTTGCAGCACATGGCACAAGCCTTGAAGCCTTGGGCGTGCGGCATGCCCCGCCGCCCAGGGCCGGTGCCGGGGTTGGCCAAACACCTAACACAAAGAAGTTTAAGTCTTTGTAAAGAACTGATAACTGCTAGCTTAACACTAACTACTAACGAACTGATAACTGTAACACTAATTACTATGCTAAGGGACACTCTCAGATGAGAGACAGAGTTGTTCCAATGTCGCCACGAGGGAGGGTCGGGCCGGCAGGGATATATATACGCTAGAGCGGGGCGCCGCTCTGGCGGGAGGGGAGACCCTGCAGGCCCGACGGGAGCCGCTGAGGGAAAAGTTTCCGACGTTCGTGCACGCGGCGCGCGCGCACCTAATGTGTAATGGACGTGAACAATCACTCAAAGAAGAAAGGCACGTTTTACTGCTCGTCAGCGGGGAAGAAACGAAGCGCTTGGCTCCTCGGGTGCATAAAGGAACATTGTTCCGAGCACACGGCTCGTGGCTGCGCTTTGCTGGGAGAGATGAAGGCGCCAGACAGACAGAGCTACACGTGTATGGAACAGAGCGGAGTAGCTGGCTCAGGTACCGGAGCCGCCAGGAGGGGGCCGGGGCCAGGGTTCAAACCTGGATCTCCCCCCGCAGGAGGCAGCGAGCCATGGGAGGTGGAAGAAAACGGGCTCTGTGCTGGAGATAAGTCGGGGGGGGGGTCCCCTAGAAACACTGCCCCAGTGTCAAAGCGGGCACCGGGGAAGAAAAGCCTCTCCACCTAGAAGGGTACAGGCAGGTTTACACAGCGCAGGATATGCGGCCGAGGTGCAGGAAGGCACCAGAGCTGGGTTCAGTGCTGCTCGCTCCCCTACACACAGAGCCGATGTGCCCACAGCAGCGTGGGAGGGGAGACCCCGGAGGGAGAGTGCACTCTGTGCCCCCCTGGCCTTAGGGGAATCAGACTCAGATCAGTCACAAAGGGAGCTGGGGCACTGGCATGGACAGACGGACTGAGGACCTTCCCCCATTCCAAACCCTTCTCACGCTGCAGCATGGCGGGCCTGAGAGCTCCCGTGCCATGCCCCCGCCGGGCACCACAGATCAAGGGCAGGCTGAGCCGCTGCCCGCCCAGCAAGGGACCGCCGCAGCACGGGCACAAGCCCCACCCCCGCAGACACGAGGCTGGCTCACCTGCTAGCAGGAAGGTGATAAGGCAGGTTTCCTTTGGCATGTACAGCTTGAGCCGAGAGCCGCTGAAGACGTACTCCACCACCGCCTCAGAGCGGCCGGCCCGCTGCAGGAAGGGCAGGAACTGCTTGGCCTTCTGGGTGTCCTGGGAGAGAGAAAGGAGAGAGAACGTTCGAGACCGAAGGTGCGAGGGGGAACCCACACCCCCGTGGGACAAGGCACAGCGCCCTCATGTCAGCCAGTTACACAACCCCCAGCCTGGGCCGGCGAGGGATCGAAACTGGAGCCTTGGCCTCCGAGCACAGGCCCCTGCCACTCAGGCCAGAGGCTGAAGCCTGCTGGCTGGGGACAGAAGGGCTGACAAGCCAGAGGGGACAGCGGCACTCGGCCCATAACGAGTCACCATTAAGATGGGGCTTGGCCTGGTCAGTGCTGTACCTGGCTGGCTGGGAGACTCTCCCTGGGGAGCACAGCGCCGTCCGGGGCGAGGTGGAGAGTCTGCTCCAGGGAGCCAAGCCCTGCCCCCAGCTCCCGGCCCCGCAGATGGTGGGATCAGCCCCCAGCATGCTAGGTAGCAGGGCACATTTGAACTAGGGAGCCCCTCGGGCAGGGAAGGGGAGAGCTGAGTTTCCTGGCAGGGCAACAATCAGGTACTCCTGTCCGGCACCCCACAGGCACATGGCAGCAAGTCACAGGTGTGGGAACACGGCCACTCGTACGCCCAGCTGCATGCAGGCTGCGAGCAGTGCTACGGCCCAGCTCCCTAGCGGGCAGCAGGGCCAGGGCCCAAACCACACAAGGCCTGGCGCTGCCCTGAACAGCTCCTTATCTCACTGACAGTGATTCGAGTCCCCGGCGCGACCACCTCTCCTCCACCCACCCGGCAGGACAGTCAGCGAGGAGCCGGGCTGGCCTCCACACAGGGGTCTCCAAGGCCTTGCCTCCACGGACACTTTCATGGTTTAGCTGCCCTTCGCCCTTCCCCCTCCCTGGCCTGGGACTCTTCTATTTGGATCCTTCCGGCTTGGCTTAAATCCCTTCCCAAGCGACACAAGCTGCATGGAGAAAGGGCAGCTCTTCCCCCGGGCCGGCAGGCCTGGGGCTACACCGGAATAACCAACTGGTTTAAATGCACCCGAGTTTGTACGGAAAATCTTTCCGGCATAGACAAGGCCTGAATGCTGGGCTCCCGTAGCCTCCTTTCCCAGCTGACGAGGCTGCTCGGGTCAGGTCTCTGAACCTGCTCCGGCAAGCCAGGGCAACCCTCGTGAAACACCCTCGTGCCCTGCTAGCTATGGGGTAGCATCTGGGCACGAGTGGCTGATGGTCCCTGCCGAATTCAGCCCCAGGAATCTGGGGACCCTAGGGAGACCAGCTGCTCAGACGATCCAGGGAGCACTCAGGGCTGAGCAGATACCAGGACTGTCTGTGTTTCCATGTGCTCCCCCATCTGTCTGTCTCCACCTGTCATCTCATCTCATACTCTGATGGGGAGCTCTCTCTGGGGCAGGGGCCGGCTTTTCATCCTGTGTTTGTACAGCGCCTAGCGCAATTCGGGCCTGGCTCCCGGGCGCTATGCTAATACAAATCATCACTAAACGCTCAGTTATCTACCTGGCCCCAGTCTGCGTGCCTGGATCCAGGCAGCTCCTTGTGACCTTGGCACAGCTCCCGGCCTTCCTCAAGGAAGGAGCTTGCGTCTCAGGACCTCTGTGCTGCGAGAACGCGCTCTTCCTGTCAGGCTCAGAGCCACCCCTGGGTTCCCCTCCCCACCCATCACGCGAGATGCCCAGTTTCACTTGTTTAAGACACCGCAGCAAGGCGGCAGGTGCCAAAATCCTCTGCAGACAGCTGCCCCCTGCCCAGCTACTCCCCTGCCCGAGGCTGTTCCACTAAAACCCGCCTATTCGAGCACTGGTGCGGGTGGATAGGAGATGCGCCAGCTGGCCCGGAACACCCAACTCCAGCAACCTCTCACCCCCCCGTTAAAGAAAACCCAGGGCCGACGCAGCCCCCGGCGGAGCAGCAAGTGCTTCCCTTTCGCAGGGAATCTTGCCTCAACTGAATACCGCACTTTGCTGCCTGCTCCACTCCTAGCAACAAGCCACTGTATATAAATTAATGCATACTGGTTAGTGAAAAATCAACGCGCCGTGAGCGAGGGTCGGTGGTGGTGGAGGGACTCCGAGTGCTCGGTGAAATGCGTGCAGCACCACACTTTAATGCCTGGCACGCTTTCATTAGACAGGCCCAGACATTGAGGGAGGGCTCAGAACGATATTTACAGTAATGGGATTCAGTGTTCTTTCAAACGGACCCATCACAGCAGAAACAGCAGGAAGACAGTCTCCTCCCAGCTCACTGCTGCTTTCCTTGATAGAAGCCAGAGCAGACCGGCAGCCTAAGTTCGTGGAAAATTCCCGCATGCCCAACTTCCCTCCCCACCCCAGAACGGAGCAGAGGCAAACAGGACAAACATCCAACAGGTCAGAAAGCACCAACAGATTAAGACCGTTTACTAAATAGGCTTAAATCTCAGGCCATTATTCATAGGCTGGGCCTACAATTTGGGAATGCATTACCCAATTGATTATCTCAAATCGCTAGGTTATTCACTTCTTTTGAACCAGAGGCCTTAGCCAAAAACTGAGCAATCTGTACATTTCAGACGCAAGACACTAAACGTCACGGGCTTCTGATTTATTTCACCCGGAAAAAAAAAAAAAAGCTGTTCCTAAAATAAAACACAGCCAGGTGGCTTTTTATTTCACTGTGTCCTTAATTTAGAAAAATGAACTGCAAAGGAAGAGAAGGGAGAAACTAGCTGCAGCCAGAAACTTTCTTCCCTTCAGTAAAAGCTTGGCTCTAGTTCACCGAAGGGCTGCCTGACGAGACTGCTAAAGCAGAGATGTAGATGGAAACTCACTAGATCACAGAAATAAAATCAATAGGATGTTCCCAAGATCCGGCCCCACCGCTGAACGGCTTGCACTGCAGAAAAGGACTCACTGGGAAGGAGCAGGGGCATTCAAAATGCCATATTTTATGGCAAAGGTTAGAGCAGAGAGCTCGCTGCTCCAGCTATGGGACTTGAATGTAAATTGGAACCAGCTCCCCGACTCGGAAACTCATCATTTCCAGCGCAGTCAGCGGGCGAAAAGAAACGGCTATCTGCATACGTTCCTTAGACCAGAGTGCGAGCCAGGCTGCGATGACACGCCCGCGTCTCACTCCGGGAAAATTAAGTGGCAAGGGGAGAGTGGGAGCCGTGCGTACGTTGACAACAGCCGAATCCCGACTGACAACATGCGTCCGCACCTCTCAGACTCTCATTAGCAGGACGCAACCTGCAGCATTTCAGATGTGACCAAAAAAGAAACCAAGGAGGGACCGGGCGAGTGGAGGCAGCCATCAATCTTTGGAGCAGAGCCCCCGCCCCAGGACAGCGAGAGGTGCCTTGGCAGCGGCATGGCAGATTAGACTTGAAGATGGGAAGAAAGGAGAATATCGTGGCCCATCTGGAGCTGCCGATCCCCGGGGGCACAAGAAAAGCGATGACAGCGTTAGAAGCAGGCAGCTGACGCCGAGCTAGGCAATAACAATGCTTTGCACTCCAACCGTACAGCAGCTCACCAGAGAGGAAGGACGGCCCAACGGTTAGAGTGCTAGCCTGGGATTTGAGAAATCTGGCTTCAATTCCCTGCTCCATCACTGACTCCCTGTGAGGCCCTGGGTGAGTCACTTAATCTCCCTAGTATAATAGCACGGAGGGTAAATGCACTGAAGCTTGTGTGACACTCAACTGAAGGGGGCTAGAGAAATACCTGTGACGGACCAGAGGGCCTTAGAGTGCTGTACAGACACTGAACCGCATGGGAGCCCAGCTCCCCTGCAAACCGGGCCAGAGGTCACACCGGGAGTCAGGGACAGCCTGGATTAGAACCCAGGGGTCTTGACTCCAGACACTAGACTACACAGCCTATAAGCCGCCTCACTAGCAAGCCGCAGGGGGACGTGGAAGAAGTTGTTCTGGGTTCCCTCGACTCGGGCTGGAGGAGTTCAAGGATCTGACTCAGGACTGTTCCCATTTAGATATTTTCATTGATGGCCTTGGCACAAGAAGCAGGAATGCGCTAACGAAACGTGCGGAGGACCCCACGTTGGTAGGCATCGTCAATACAGAGGAGGATCAGAATATCGTACAGGGAGGTCTTGAAGCCTGGTGTAACAGCAATGGGATGAAATGTAAGAGCACCAAGTGCAAGGGGCTAACAACAAGAATGTCTGCTATAAGCTCAGGGCTCATTGGGTGACAGCCACAGAGGAGAAGAGGCCTTGGCGTGTAGGTCGTTCACAGATGCCGATGAGCCACCAACGTGACGCAGCTGTAAAACAAGTAAGTGCAATCCGAGTGTGCATTAGGCGAGGGAAGTGTTCATGCCATTGGATGAAGCACTGGTGAGCCCTCCTTTGGAATACCGTGTACGGTTCATCACCAAGCAGAAAGGTGCAGCTGAGAGCTACTGGGATGATCCGGGGAAGGGAAGCCTGTCTTATGAGAGGAGCCTGGGAGAGCTTGGCTTGTTTGGCCTAGCACAATGCAGGCTGAGAGGGGATCTGACTGCTCTCTACAAATACAGCAGGGGTAGGCACTGACGCTAAAGGACAATGTTGGCACAAGAGGAAATGGGGAGGAACGAATTCAGGCTGGAAATGAGAAGCAGGTTTCTAACCACCAGAGGAGGGAGGCTCCAGAACAGCCTCCACTGGGCGCTGGGGGGGCCAACAACCCAGCTTGGTACGTTTGTGAAGAGAATGATACGCTGGGGCTGCCTACGATCACACGGACTGGACTTGATCCCCTTCCAGCCCGACATTCCTAACTCTCCCTGTAAAGTCCCCCCCACCCCGTTGGACCAACCTCCCCTCCCAGCTGGGGCTGATGGAGACTGTACACTGGCTTCCCTTTCTATTCATGGCAGTGCCAGGAATTCGGAATGGGAGAGACTGACTAGACCACCCATCCCTCCCCAGCCCATGCGAAGCCCTGCTATTCGTGACATGCCGCAGACAGCTTCCTTCAGCAGGGGGCTCCCCGGCGACCCCCATTTGCAGCCTGTGCGCACCACACCGGGCATGTCAGGCGAGGGATGGGGCCCCTCAGTGGGGGCGGTTTGTTTGGACCAGGTGACTAGGAAGTGCTTGCGCCAGCTGCTGTATCCACCAGAAGCATCCCTAGGAGGATGCTGGGCTCCTGATCAGTTACGAACTCCGGCTCCCCCAGGAGGCAGCGCAATACCAGGCTGCTAGTCTTGGCCATTATGGAGATCGAGACGGCAGACTTCAGCAACCCCAGGGAGTTGGGTGGGGAGATCCCGTGGGAAGCAAGGCCAAGGGGAAAAGCAGTTCCAGAGAGCTGGCAGGTTCTGAACGAGACATCATTATGGGCACAAGAGCAAACTATCCCACTGCGTAGGCCAGACAGGAAGTCTGGCAAGAGACCACCCTGGCTTCACCAGGAGAGCGTCAATGATCTGACACTCAGAAACAAGTCCTACAAAACGTAGCCACGAAGAGAAATGACAAAGGATGAATATAAACAAATAACACGAGTATGTAGGGACAAAATGAGAGAGGCCAAGGCACTGAGCTTAAATTAGCTTGACACAAAGAGTAACAAGAAAACATTAGAAGCAAGAGGAAGACCAAAGACAAGGTAGGCCCATTATTCGGGGGGTGGGGGGGAAGAGAGAGAGAAGAGACAACAACAGACAATGTGGAAATGGCAGAAGTGCTAAATGACTTTTTTGTTTGTTTTCACCAAAAAGGTCAGTGGCGATGGGACATCAGACACAGTGAACGCCAGATGGATATAATAGGGAAAGAACAAGTTAAAAATTACTTGGACAAGTTACTGTAGATGTCTTCAAGTCACCAGGGCCTAATGAAATACATCCTAGCATAGCAAGGAGCTGACCTGGGGAATTACAGACCAGTCAGCTTAACTTCAGTACCCAGAAAGATAATGGAGCAAATAATCAAGCAATCAGTTTGCAAACACCTAGAAGATAATAAAGTGGTAAGTAACAGTCAGCATGGATTTGTCAAGAACAAATCGTGTCAAACCAACCTAATAGCTTTCTTTGACAGGGTAATAAGTCTTGTGGATGGGGTGAAGCAGTAGATGTGGTGTATCTTGACTTTAGTAAGGCTTTTGATGCTGTCTCCCATGATCTTCTCATAAAAAGACTAGGGAAATACAACCTAGATGGAGCTACAATAAGGTGGGTGCATAGCTGGTTGGAAAACCGTTATCAGTGGTTCACAGTCAAGCTGGAAGGGTATATCGACTGGGGTCCCACAGGGATCGGTCCTGGGTCTGGTTCTGTTCAGCATCTTCATCAATGATTTAGATAATGGCATAAAGAGCACACTTAGAGAGTTTGTGGACAAAAGTGCTTTGGAGGATAGGATTAAAATTCAAAATGACCTGGACAAACTGCAGAAATGGTTTGAAGTAAATAGGATGAAATTCAATAAGGACAAATGCAAAGTACTCCACTTAGGAAGGAACAATCAGTTGCACACATACAAATGGGAAATGACTGCCTAGGAAGGAAGAGTACAGAAAGAGATCTCGGGGTCATAGTGGATCACAAGCTAAATATGAGTCAGTGTAACACTGTTACAAAAAAAGCAAACCTCATTCTGGGCTGTATTAGCAGAAGTGTTGTAAGCAAGACACGAGCAGTAATTCTTCCGCTCTACTCTGCGCTAATTAGGCCTCAACTGGAGTATTGCGTTCAGTTCTGGATGCCACATTTCAGGAAAGATGTGGACAAATTGGAGAAAGTCCAGAGGAGAGCAACAAAAATGATCAAAGGTCTAGAAAACATGAGCTATGAGGGCAGATTGAAAACATTGGGTTTGTTTAGTCTGGAGAAGAGAAGACTAAGAGGGGACATGACAGCAGTTTTCAAGTACATAAAAGGTTGTTACAAGAAGGAGAGAGAAAAAAATGTTCTCATTAATATCTGAGGATAGGACAAGAAGCAATGGGCTTAAATTGCAGCAGGGATGGTTTAGGTTGAACATTAGGAAAAACTTCCTAACTTGAGTGGTTAAGCACTGGAATAAATTGCCCAGGGAGGTTGTGGAATCTCCATCACTGGAGGCTTTTAGGAGCACGTTAGACAAACACCTGTCAGGAATGGTCCAGCTATTACATAGTCCTGCCTTGAGTGCAGGGGACTGGACTAGATGACCTCTCAAGGTCCCTTCCAGCCCTACACTTCTATGATTATCAGCCAAGAGACTCCCTATTTTCACAAGAGGCTGAACCAGGGTGCAGCAGCTCTCAGGAAACAGAAGAACAGAGTGTTTTGCATTCGTTTCCCCCCAGCAGCAAAGTGCCCACACACACAGATGGAGCTGTCGGTTAAGTAGCTACCATACTGGATAATGGATAAATTCATGGTGGCTAAGTCCATAAATGGCTATTAGCCAGGATGGGTAAGAATGGTGTCCCTAGCCTCTGTTCGTCAGAGGATGGAGATGGATGGCAGGAGAGAGATCACTTGATCATTGCCTGTTAGGTTCACTCCCTCTGGGGCACCTGGCATTGGCCACTGTCGGTAGACAGATACTGGGCTAGATGGACCTTTGGTCTGACCCAGTACGGCCTTTCTTATGTTCTTATGTACCAATCTTACCAATAACCAAAGCACTCCTAGGTGCTGTAAGTTTGAGACTCCAGCTGTGGAACCTGGACCCATTCCACATATCAAGCTCTCGCCACTCTCCGAGGGCTAGAGTGCTGGAGCTGCCATCCTTCAGGTCAGGTGCACTAAAAGGACAAAGTAAAAGGACAGATGGCTAGAAAGCTGGCTAGATCGTCGGGCTCAACGGGTAGTGATCAATGGCTCCATGTCTAGTTGGCAGCCGGTATCAAGCGGAGTGCCCCAAGGGTTGGTCCTGGGGCCGGTTTTCATAGAATCATAGAATATCAGGGTTGGAAGGGACCTCAGGAGGTCATCTAGTCCAACCCCCTGCTCAAAGCAGGACCAATCCCCAGACAGGTTTTTACCACAATTCCCTAAATGGCACTCTCAAGATTGAACTCACAACCCTGGGTTTAGCAGGCCAATGCTCAAACCACTGAGCTATCCCTCCCCCCCCCCCAAAAGCAAGGGCCATGGCTTTTGCTTCCTTCATGTCTGGAAGGACACTCACCCCAAGTAAGGCACACCAGGACAAAGGCGCAACTGTCACCTGCCTGACCCCGATGTGATTTGAACACACAACCTTCTGATCTGGAGTCAGATGTGCTACCGTTGCGCCACGAGGCCAGCTGGCGGCACGCAGAGCTTTTTTATAAAAAAAAAAAAAAAGACCAAGTACTGATTTTGCCCCAGATCCCTAAGTGGCCCTCTCAAGGATTGAACTCACAACCCTGGGTTTAACAGGCCAATGCTCAAAACACTGAGCTATCCCTCCCCCCTAAACAAAAAAAAATTTTTTAATGGCCTCCTCAAGGATTGAACTCAACCCTGGGTTTAGCAGGCCAATGCTCAAACCACTGAGCTATCCCTCCCCCCCAATATCTTCATTAATGATCTAGAGGATGTTGTGGACTGCACCCTCAGCAAGTTTGCAGATGACACTAAACTGAGATACGCAGGAGGGTAGGGATAGGATACAGAGGGACCTAGATAAATTAGACGATTGGGCCAAAAGAAATCTGATGAGGTTCAACAAGGACAAATGCAGAGTCCTGCACTTAGGACGGAAGAATCCCATGCACTCCTACAAACTAGGGACCGAGTGGCTAAGTAGCAGTTCTGCAGAAAAGGACCTAGGGGTTACAGTGGACGAGAAGCTGGATATGAGTCAACAGTGTGCCCTTGTTGCCAAGAAGGCTAATGGCATTTTGGGCTGTATAAATAGGGGCATTGCCAGCAGATCGAGGGACGTGATCATTCCCCTCTATTTGACATTGGTGAGGCCTCATCTGGAGTAGTGTGTCCAGTTTTGGGCCCCACACTACAAGAAGGTTGTGGAAAAATTGGAAAGAGTCCAGCAGAGGGCAACAAAAATGATTAGGGGGCTGGAGCCCATGACTTATGAGGAGAGGCTGAGGGACCTGGGATTGTTTAGTCTCCAGAAGAGAAGAATGAGGGGGGATTTGATAGCTGCTTTCAACTCCCTGAACTTCTAATTCTAATCTACACTGCACTGGGACCAAGAGACATAGGAGCCCAGATCCCAGACTGCCAATGGCACATTCCGAAACCCCTCTGCCACTTTATCAGAGGGGTAGCCGTGTTAGTCTGAATCTGTAAAAAGCAACAGAGGGTCCTGTGGCACCTTTAAGACTAACAGAAGTATTGGGAGCATAAGCTTTCGTGGGTAAGAACCTCACTTCTTCAGATGCAAGACCTTCTTCAGACTTGCATCTGAAGAAGTGAGGTTCTTACCCATGAAAGCTTATGCTCCCAATACTTCTGTTAGTCTTAAAGGTGCCACAGGACCCTCTGTTGCTCTGCCACTT
This sequence comes from Emys orbicularis, assembly GCF_028017835.1. NCBI lineage: Eukaryota > Metazoa > Chordata > Testudines > Emydidae > Emys > Emys orbicularis. Next base: position 3,734,423 of record NC_088683.1, read on the forward strand.
TGTCGCTTGTGTATGTTGGGGGTTGATTTTCCAATCTGTATCTGCCTTTTATCTTCTCTTAGGGTTTTACCCTGCAGCCCATCACCATAGTATCTGACCTAACGCTGGGCAAAAGTTTGCAGCAAACAGTAAATTTGTCAAAAAATGCATTTTGAGAGGCACTAAAACTATTCACAAATGTGGGTCAAGTTTAGCAAATAGCTTTGACTGAAACACACTGAAAAAGATCCAGAAATGTCAATTCAAATCAACATTTTCATTTTGAAATGTCATTTCCATTTGCCATTCCACTCCAAATGCTTTGTTCAACACCAACAAATTATTTTGGGGTTTTTATTTCAGGAAGAAAAAACTTGAAAAAATTCAATTTTGGGTGAAAACAAATGGAATTTCCAGTTTGCAAACACACAAGTACATTTTTTTTCAGCTCTAATCAGACTGTCCGGATCCTGCCTTTGAAAGGATAAAGCTTCACACAGAAGTAACAACGAAAGCGCTCTGAAATCTGCTTTGAAGGACCAGGTGCTGGGAGTCACCGTTTTGACCCAGCAGCACACCGAGGATGAGATGCTTAGATAACCCTAACCCACACCACCTTGTTGTTCTTGACTAGAGAGCCTCTGCTTCCACTTATGCCAGCCTTAAAACACAAGCCTGGAAACTTATTTCACAGCTGTGCAGTCAAGAAGTTAATACAACACATGTAACCACAATCTGCAAGCAAAGAAAAAAATTCATTACCCAACTATTAACCACTTAGGTTTAACATATGCAAATCTAAAATAGAAGCTGCTAATGAAGGCTACTAATTAGTGGTAATCACTATATAGTCACAGTTTGATTAACTTACAGAAAAAATGAGCTGCAAAACAGAAAAAGGTCCCACCGTGGGCTGAACTTTCCTGCTACTCCCCAAAAGTGAGAGGGGGAGTTTATTCAAGTCCCACATTTCCCAGCTTCGCCTAGGAGAGCAGTTCTAGCAGCTCAGGCGAGCGGATCCTGGAACACAAGCCTCTGCTGACTGGCAAGCACAAGCCAGCTGCCATCAACAACTAAAATAAGCAGCCGTGTTCAAATAGTCTCGAGAATGACCTTAAAATCCACACGTATTTGCATAGCACAAAGCAGGCTCTTCTCCGAGAAGGGAAGAGACAGGCAAGCGCTGATCGTTAATGTGGAATAATAAGTGGAGAGTGGCAATTATTGCACGGTAAGCCATAGAGTCATCAGCAGCAGGCTGACACCAAAGTGACAGATTACGACTCACTTCCCAAAGCTTCCGTTAGGACAGCTTTCAAAGTCGGATTTATTTTCGGCTTCGCAGTGCAGGGGCTAATGGAGAGGGAGCAGCGCTGTTCATAAATCGCACTCCAGTAAGGGAGCCAGGGACCCTAGAGGGCACACAAATAAAGGGCATTTTAGCAGGCGGATTGTTAGCGGGGATTCAGGCTGGTTCGATTTCCTTAGGTCGAGGTTACAGCAGGAGCAGCCGCAATCCAAGCTCCACACATCCTAAACCCAGCTGGGCTCCCGTGCTACGGCAAACCTTCCCCCGGGACCTGCGGCACTCACGCAAATCTTGCAGCACGCTGCACATTCCTCAGCGGCGGTCAGGAAATTCAAGAACAGTGGGACTGGTTTGTTTTTTTAAAACCAAATTAGATATGGGCGAGAGCAATGCTATCAGCACCACATTCCTGGGGTTATTTTAATATTAAACATCCACGTTACCCTGGTCCCAGCTTTTCACTGTGCTGCAGATTTGTATACGCATGGGGCTACATGGAAAGAATAGCTGTCAGGGAAGGACGCCGGCTCAGATGTGAGCCAAATGTACCTCTGATTGGGGTCTAAATTAATTGAATCCACTCAGGGAAAAGACATGGCCATCACTGAAGGCAAATCAATGAAAGCCTCTGCTCAGTGTGCAGCAGCAATCCAAAAAAATCTAACAAGCGGTTCAGCTGGAGAAGGAACAGGACACAGACTATCCCAAGGCCTTTACATACATAATGGTGCGTTTCCAGTCACCCCATCTCCAAAACACTGCAGAGCCGGGGGTTCAGAGACTGATGGGAACGATCAGCGAACTGGAGAAATCTCTCCTCAGACGGGAGACTGAAACGAACAGGAGTGTTTATCTCAGAGAGGAGATAAATAAGGGGGGGGGGGATCTGATAATCTATAAAACAATGAATGGGAGAGAGAAGGGAGATCAGGACTTCCATCCACGCCATCTCATCACACAAGAGCCAGGGGACTCTCAATGAAGCAGAAAGGTGGCAAAATTCAAGTCGACTGATGAAGGGAAATATTTTTTCGATCACAGAGCCTGTGGAACTCTCTGCCACAATATGTCACAGAAGCCAAGAAATTTGCAGGATTCACAAAGGGACAGGACATGCAGGAAGATACCAACAGCAGCCAGAGTTACCCGAGTTCGTTTACAAGAGCTTGGGAAGCCTTTAAACCCTCCTGCTTCAGAGCGGGAGCCAAACTAAGGCCTGGTCTGGGGGGGGAGAGGGGTTAATCTAAGTTACGCAACATCAGCTACGTGAATAGTGTAGCTGAACTCGACGTACTTAGATCTACTCACCGCAGTGACGCTCCCCCATCGACTCTGCCTCTGCTTCTCGCTCCGGTGGAATACCGAGTCGACAGGAGAGCGCTCGGTGGTCGTTTTATCGCGTCTTCACTAGACAGGATAAATCGACCCCCACTGGATCGATCGCTCCGGAGGTAAGTGTAGACATGCCCTAACTATTGGGGGTCAGGAGGAAACTTTCCCAGGGCAGGCGCTCTCGTCACTGCCCACTAGGGGGCCTCTTGCACCTCTCTCTGAAGCTGCTGGTGGAGCCGGATGGCTGGGCTGGAGTCTTGGCCTGACGCCGTCGGGCACTTCCTATGCTTCTGTATATTGGAGGCATCCGTGACCAAGTCCACAGAAGGGGCCAGTGATATGGAGGAGATCCCTACGCAAATACTGCACAGTGCCTACCACGCTGGGGTCTGAGGGGCTCCCTGCAGGTCTGTCACTATGGGGGGTGTGTGTGTGTGTGTGTGTGTGTGTGTGTGTGTGTGTGTGTGTGTGTGTGTGTGTGTGTGTGTGAGTGTGTGTGTGTGTGTGTGTGAATTGCTCCCCTCTGCCAGTCGGGACTGATGAAGGCCTCCCAGGGGTGGATGGAGTTCTGATGAGACACCACCACCACCAGTCCCAGGAGCACACTGCACATCCAGGCTGGTTTTACTGGCTGATCATGTCTTGATCACCCCTCCGTCCCTGGGGGAGCCAGAGCTGCTCCAGGGAACCAGATTTCTGGAGAATTCAGGAAGGCGGATTTCTCTTGGTTTACCCTTGGCCGAGAGCATGACTGAGGATATGAGTGGGCCGGGGTGGGGGTGCTGATGCATCCGCACGGGGGTGGGGGGATGGGCAGCGCAGACAATCTGGCCTGCACTAAAGAGAAGGACCTTGAGCACTTTGGGAAAAGTGTCTGACCAGCTGTGCCCTTCTCTCCAGGCCTGGGCAGAGGGGTGTGTTCTCGCTGTGCCAGCCAGCCGACCCGGCTGCACACACAGCACTCACACTTCAAGGCGACCCCGGAGGCTGGCCTGGCATGGTGCTCGGGCGCTGGAGACTGGGCATTCCGTGCGGGTGAGTGATGCCGAGAGCCAGGGCGAGCGGGGAATTCCCAGGGACTGAAATGCAGAGCATCAGGCATCCTCTCTCTGCCTGGAAACTCCCAAGCCTGGGCTGCCGGTGACTGGATGTTAAGTGCTGCACCCCAACGTTTTTCCTGCACCTTGTACAACTCTCACGTGTCCTCACTGTAAACCCAGCAGGGACAGAGCCGCTCTGCAGCAAGGGCAGCCAGCCCCGTTCCAAGCACTGCTCAGCCAGCAGGCAGACCAGGTCAGGCCGCTCCAACGCCCACGCATGAACTCCCCTGCACCAGGAGGGAAGCAGCGTGATGGGAAAGCCGACGGCCAAACATCCGCTGGGCACCAGTTTAGCCGCAGGGCCAGTTCAGCACGGGACTGCTCAGTGCTGGTGGTCCAGCATTGGGCTCCCAAAGCCTTTGAGAAGGGAGGAAGAGGGGAAGCTGCTCTAAGGATCCGCCCAGCTTGCTAGCTAAATCTGTTCCCACGTGGTCCCAGGCCAAGCCAGACACTGGGTTCCTCTTCTTGCGTGGTGATCTGCGCCTTCTGAAGGAGACAAGCCAAGACCTTTCCTCCCCCTCAGCATCCGTTTGCTCCCGCGGGCCCTGCAGAAATGCATGCTGCGGTGGCTTCCTTCTTAGAACACAGGTGTTACCAGACTGGGTCAGGCCAGTCGTTCATCTCTGACAAGGCCCCGTGCGCGATGCTTTAGACTCTTAGAGGAAGGTGACCAGTGAACGGAGAAGGCGATATCTACCCCGGGAGAGTCCCCCCCAACCCCTCCAAAACTCGGTTTGTATTGACCAGTGTTACTCTAGCGAGGCTTGGTACCCATATAATGTCCAATTCCCTTGGATTCTTGCCAAACTCTTGGCTGCAGTGACATCATGTGGCAGTGAGTTCCACAGGCTAGTGGCACGTAGTGTGAAAAAAACCATGCCCTTTGATCTGTTCTGAATTTGCCCCCTTTTGGTTTCATTGCATGTCCCCTTGTTCTTGTGTCACGAGGTGGGGAGAAGAGAAGCTCCCGATCTCCTTTCTCCATGTCCCCTCTTATTCGACTCCTCTGAGGTAACAGCTTCTTTTTACTTTTTTTACTCCCCGTCAAGAGAGCAGCTTCGCCAGGCCCTTGATCACTCTGGTCACTGGTCTCTGAAGCCCTCTAGCTCTGCTCTAGCCTTTGGAGCTGGGGTGGCCAGTGCTGCACAGACTAGACTCACCACTGGCTTACAGAATGGCATATTAGTCTCCATCCCGTTCCTTACACAGCCTCTCCCCCTCCACAGCCCGTTCGCTCTGCCTCTCCGCATCTCTCCGACACACCCGGGAACAGCTGCCACCCCGGCTGAGGCCCTGGCTCAGAAACTGAAGTAGCTGGGGAAAGTGGGGGAGGAGAAAGAAAAGAAGGGCCCAAACCCAGGGACACGCCAGCAGTGGGCTGGGAAAACTCCTGCAGTCAATGCTGGGCTCATTCCGGGGCAGGAGCTCCTAGATCACTGGAGGAGGAAGCCCCAGAAACCCCATGGACTCTGAAGGATACTGGGGGTAGGAATGAAGGGTTTGGGGGCCGCTCAGGCCCCACTGGGGAGACTTCGCTGCTGGGGGTAGACTCGGGATTGAGGCACTGGCGTGAGGACCGGCTCTCCTACAGCTTCCTGTGCGACCCGGGGCCAGTCACGTCCCCTCTGGCCCTCGGCTTCACCATCAGTACTGCGGGGAGAACAGCCCTTCATCTGTCCAATCGAGTTACCCTGCAAGCTCTTTGGGGCGTCTGTACTGTACGTAACACAGGGACTCTCCATCCCGCCGGAGACCTCTAGCGCCATTCTGACACAAGCAAACAACAGCGAGAGCGAATTCCAGACCAGACCTTGACATGCCGAGGGAGCTACAAGAGGGTTTTGACCCAGGGCGCTCCGGATTGCGTGCGATTAGCAGATCACGCCTTGCGGTAGGTAACCCGTCAGTCGGACGGAGAAGCGATTAGGCAGAGCTCTGTTTTACACTGCTCCCCAGCGCTTAACTCGGGGACAAAACATGTCCATCTCCGATAAGGACTTCATTCCCAACCTCCTTGTGCCCCCCCACCCCCAAGACACGTTCAGCTGCATTGTTTCCTCGGACAAAGGTGGCTCACAACACAAGCCTATTCACGCCGGAGCAGGTATTGCTGCACAGAGCAAGAATCAAGGACATCTAGATTTTCCAGAGCAGACGGCACTAATGCATGCCACCACACGCAATTAAAATCCACGCATGCGCACACAGCCCCTCACACTGCCACCATCCTCCCGCCGCCGGTCCCGGAGTAAGGACAGTCAAGCGGGCCAGGAAACCCGGTGCACTGCGCTGGGATCCAGCTGCAGTCAGACCCCACTTAACTAACCCAGCCATAATTTGATACAGGAGTGGGTGGGTGAGATTCTGTGGCCTGCGTTGTGCAGGAGACCAGACTAGACAATCATAATGGTCCCTTCTGACCTTAAAGTCTATGATTCCATAAGCAGCACTAATCATCTTGCATTGACACAGCGCCTTTCAGCCCCACAGATCCCAAAGCACTTTGCAAATATCCATCCCCACCTGGATGGCAGCCACTTCTGGGGCGGGACACAGCAGCTGCGTAAAAGCACAGTTTTAGGTTAGGATTTAAGGAAGACTCTTGAACCCAACTAAAATGCCAGGGGAAATGTAGGGGGACAGACCAGCCCATGACTCATGCAGGCACATGACCAGGACAGTGGTGTTAAACCCACTCTCCCAGGTCCCAAAGTAAGGACTAGAGGATCCTCAACAGCACCTGGGTTTTATGCTGCATCCAAAAAACGCAGCACAGCAACCCAAAAGCACCAGGCTCGGGGCAGCACTACCTCCTACTGGAAGGGCACAGCCTACAGAGTCACCAGCTGCACATTGCTAAGAACGCTCCGTGCCAGGGCTAATCCATCTGAGTGCCATCAGCACTGCTCCTCTACCGCGTGAGCTGGATCAGCCTGTCTGCGCAGGGCTCCCCACCCACCCCACGCACACAGCTTGTGCGCTTGGATTGTCGATATATCCCTAGCCCGGAGAGGCCAGGAGCAAAGATCCTGGTGTGACAAATCTCCACATCAGTATTCAAACCGCTACAGGCACAGCAGGAGAGCCAGGCCCATCGGGCGCATGGCTGTAGGTACACCCCAGCCCCCCACCCAGCCTGGATGGGAGGGACCTAGAAACGTCAGGGTTAATCTCAGCTCATTTAAAAGAGCGTTTCTAGCCCTTTTCTGTGCAGAGCGCCTTGAAAATCCTCCAGTCACAGACCAGCCAGCCTGACTTCGATACCGAACAATGATTAAACAATCGATGTGTAAGCACCTGGAGGACAACAGGGCGATAAGCAACAGCCAGCATGGATCTGTCAAGAACAAATCACGCCAAACCAACCTACTTTCTTTTTTTGACAAGGTTACTGGCCTAGTGGATGGGGGGAGGGGGAAGCAGTAGCCGTGGTACAGCTGGGTGTGAGTAAGGCTTTTGACACTCTCATAAGCAAACTAGATGAAATGATTATAAGGTGGTCGAAAGGCCGTACGCAAAGAGTAGCTATCACTGGTTCACTGTCCAACAAAGGATGTATGGTGCGGTCCCACAGGGGTCAGTCCTGGGTCAGGGACTATTCAGTATTTTCATTAATGACTTGGATAATGGAGTGGAGAGGATGCTTATAAAACGTGCAGATGACACCAGGCTGGGAAGGGTTGAAGGCACTTTGCAGGGCAGGATTTGAATTCAAAATGACCGTGACAAATTGGAGACTTGGTCTGAAATCAACAAGAGGAAATTCAGTAAGGACAGATATCAGAGGGGTAGCCGTGTTAGTCTGAATCTGTAAAAAGTAACAGAGGGTCCTGTGGCACCTTTAAGACTAACAGAAGTATTGGGAGCATAAGCTTTCGTGGGTAAGAACCTCACTTCTTGCATCTGAAGAAGTGAGGTTCTTACCCACGAAAGCTTATGCTCCCAATACTTCTGTTAGTCTTAAAGGTGCCACAGGACCCTCTGTTACTTAGTAAGGACAGATGCAAAGTATTACCCTTCGGAAGGAAAACTCAAATGCACAACTCCAAACTGGGGCCTGACTGGCTAGGTGGCAGCACTGCTGGAAAGCAGCTGGGGGTTCCAGTGGATCACAAATTCAATGCGAGTCAACAATGTGATGCAGTTACAAAAAAGGCTGGTCTCCTTCTGGGGTTGTTGACAGGACTGTCGTATGTCAGACACAGGAGGTAACTGTCCCGTTCTGCTCAGCACTGGTGAGGCCTCAGCTGGATACCGTGTCCAGTTCTGGGTGAAACACTTTAGGAAAGATGGGGACAAATTGGAGAGAGTCCAGAGGAGAGCAGCAAAAATGATCAAAGGTTTAGAAAACCTGACCTACAAGGAGAGGTTAAAAAAACTGGGCATGGTTAGTCTTGAGAAAAGACTGAGGGAACCTGGTAACAGTCTTCACATGTTACAGCCAGTTATAAAAAGGACAGGGATCTCTGTGCCCACTGATGGTAGGACTAGAAGTAATGGGCTTAATCTGCAGCAAGGGAGATTTAGGTTCGATATTAGGAGAAACTTTCTAACTCTCTGGGTAGTTAAGCCCTGGAGCAGGCTCCCAAGGGAGGTTGTGGAATCCCCGTCACTGGAGGGTTTAAGAACAGGCTGGACAAACCCCTGTCAGGGCTGGTCTAGGGTTACATGGCGCTGCCTCCGCGCAGGGGGCTGGAGTAGGTGACCCCTCCAGCCCCCCATTTCTAGGATTCGTGACAGTGCGACCGAAGCAAGCGCACTGCTGGGACTGGGAGCTGCTCGCAGGATTCTCCAGCCATCGTGGGTTCTTCATTGTTCTCCCCACCCAAAAGGCACCCAGCATCTGCCTTCAGGCCCCAGGAAATCCAGACCCTCCATTCTCAGCTCCTGGGCTGTAGCTGATGTACTTGGGCCACCACAAGCTGTGTCCCAGCCACCAGCCAGTTGCTTGCAATCACGCAAGGCTCCCTTGCTACCTGCCTGTGGACAGGAGAGGCAGCCTGGTCTCGCGGGCTGACAGCAGCCTACTTCTGCATTCGGCTACCAGCCTCAACAGTCCCCCCCCAGCCTCCCGCTAGCCGATTTAGTAATGGGACCTTGCCACTAGCACAGAGCGCCGGGAGGAACAAGTCTTGGCCCTGCTAGGGCTGTTGCTAGAACGTCACCATGACAGGATGGGCCTGGGAGAAGGCAGGTTCCAGCGTTAACCCTTCGAACCCTCGCAGTCCGTGCTGACTGCAGACTGGACCCCGGGAAGGCCCGGGGCTATCCCTCTCCTTCAGAGTGCGACGAGCTGCTCAGGAGAAGCCGGCGTTTCGTCTGAATGCTCGAAGGCTCTGCAGGAGCGAATCTATCCCGCCGTGTGCACTGCTGGCTCCTTCAGCTCCTGACCTACTGAGTTTCTCCAAGAGACGGTTCAGAGGAGAGGTGACCCCAAAGGACCTGGCTGGGGAAAAGAGGATAGCAGAAGGCTCTTCTATCCAGCAGACACAGGTTCGGGAGCCAATGGCTGGAAGCTGTCCCTAGACAACCATCCTGGAAATAAGGTGTACATTCTTAGCCTGGAGGGGAATTAGCCATTGGACCCTGGGGATTCTCAAGCACCTATAGAGTGTGCGTCTCTTTATAAAAGACGCCGGTTCATTGAGGAGTTCCTGCGGCAAGGCTCTCTGGTCTGTGCGATGGAGGTGGTCGCACTGGATGCTCAGAATGGTCCCTGCCAGCCTTACCATCCACCTCTAGGACCATGAAATCATTCCTCCTGGAACCCCCCCACACTCCTTGGCAAGGTACACGATCCCTCGCAGGGCGGGAGTCTCTGCTTTCCTACGCTGATTGCACCCCTGGCCGGGTAGATTGTGTGCAGCATCACAGCGGTGGGTTCAGTACGTCCCCACATCAACACCCAGATGCCCCCATCTCTCCTCCCCACCTCTCGCACTGCTGACCCTGCACTGATCTGTCGGCCCCTTGCCTGGCCTAGCAAGCTGCTCACCTCTGTCTAGATCCATTTACATGGCCCGTTATTGCAGCAGTCCCCTGAAACAAGGTCATGCGTTATCCCCACTGTAAAGCTGGGAACCAAGAGGCCATGTGACTTGCCCAAAGTCTGGGGCAGAGCAGTTCTCCCGAGTCACAGGCTAATCCCCTAACCACTGGACCATTCTTCTTTCCTGGACAAACAGCAGGGCTTCCGGAGTTAAATGCACCTGGAACGCAGAGAGCCCCCAGGATGACATATTTGACCAGCCGAAGGCAAGGGATGGATGGGTCTACTGGAGGGAGGAAAGAGTAACTCAAACCAGAGCTGCACATTGCGCGGCTGCTTAGGGGGTGGGGGCACCAAGACAGGAATCTGGCTAGTTATTCCACCTTTCCAGCTGGCCCAGAACCAGCCTTCACTGTAGCACTGAGGGAAATTTCAGCGCAAGTGCCTAAGCAGGGCAGGAACAAGCACCCTCTCCATTCCCTACCAATTACAGTGCTGGGAGCAGACAGCCGCAGAGACACGGCATTCCACTAGCCAGACTTCCAGTTGCATCTACAGCATCCACAGAGAGGCAGCCGCTACCTCCCAGCTGGCCAGCCCCCTCCCTGCTCACCGCCAGGCCAGCATCATGCCATCTCCCATTACTAGCATGTTAACATTCCCAGTGGTTAATTATCTGTGATCTGAAGGGAAATTATGCATAAATACAGTGAAGAAAAATATAATCACAACTCCCCTTTTATGCGAAACGCTGCCAATTATGCAAAATTATGCAAGGACTTTTCGCAAGGACAGGAGGTTTTCAGTGGCTGGGCTTACAGGAGACTGCTCTCTGCCCTGGAATGGGCTGCACAGTGCTTAACGGGAGAAGTGAGCGAACACAGATTTGTCTTACACGATTTAAATTATTTAGTAAATTACTCCAGAGCTGAGGGACGGTGCTTCCATCCCTCTCCTGAGCGAGGGGGATGGAACCAGAACGCCAGCCAGCTAGAAGAAAACAGCAGCTAGCCCGTCTTCCCCACAGCAGAGCCGGCTGGTGTGAAGACCAGACGGATGAGGGAAGAAGAGGGACACTTCAGATGCAGTAGCACTAACAGGCAGCAACACGGTTCCATCGGCTGGAAATCTTTCCGATTACCAACGGCTGCGTTTAACGAACAGAAGTCTAATTTGGAGCTGCTAAGTGGTGTTGTCAAGGGGGCAGTGAGGAATGCTCAGGTGTGCAGCGCCGTCATGTGCTCATCTGAGCGGGGTCAGGTGACAACCGGCTCAGTCTAAGCCCAGACCCGCTGGCGCGAGCCAAGGATTCAATCGGCTGCCCCTAGCCGGAGCAGCGCTGGGCTCACTGACAGGAGCGAAGCCCCCAAAACACAAGTCAGGTACAATAATAAGGAGCAAATGTTTAATTTTGTGTTTAAAGGCGGCAGCAATTGTTTGACAAGCAGCTGCCGCCTCCTGGAAAACTTGGATTGTTCTATTTCTAGTCTGTTCTGCTGCTGTTTTATTTATTTACTCCTCTCTGCCGGCTAATATCGCCGAGGGACCTGCCTCCAGACAGGATGGCTGGTGCAGAGTTCAGGCTACTCTGGGCACTGCTTTGCTCTGTGGTCTCAGACTCCCGGGGCTGGGTGTTCAGGTGAGTGAATCCGTACACAACCAGCAGCCCACTGTCCGCAGTAAAAATGAGAGTGCAGAAGGACTGAGCAGCAGAAGACTGGGCATTGCTCGGAATCCCAGAGAGGCCTCCTGCAGCCTTCCCCTAGGAGTCAGTGGCAAAGCCAGAGACAGGTCAGCTCGCAGGCAGCCGTGCCAGGATCTCCCCAAGGGCTCGCTGGGAACGGTGCTCGGAAAACCTTCAGGCCAATTCAGAGGCATTCGCGATCTGACTTTCAGGAGCTTGGCTGTGCAAATTCACATCAAGTTTGTGAGTGTGCCATTACAACAACTGGGTTAATTGAGCACCTGCAGGATCGGGTCCATGAATGGCTATTAGCCAAGCTGGTCAGGGACGCAACTCCGTGCTCTGGGTGTCCCTAAACCTCTGACTGCCAGAAGCTGGGACTGGACAACAGGGGATAATTGCTAGGGTGACCCGTATTCAGCAGAGGGAAATATGGACACCTGGTAAAATGACTCGTATTCAAGCGAGTTCAGTGGCAATCAGAACCATGCAGTGCAAATTAACATCAAGTTGACTGAGCCCCGATTAAAAAGAAACACTGCAGAGTTGGATTCTTTTTATTTACCTTCTGATCTTTCAGGCTTTAGGGTTCACCCGGGGAGAGGCGACACACAGTCCCATACACCTCTCACACAGGGTGGGGGGGGAGTGGGAAGGAGAGAGACCCCGACCCGACCCCTCCTGCCCAGCACCCTCTGCGCTTGGCTGGGCCCCTGGGATGGACCCATCTCGCCTTGGGAAGATGCGGCACCAGATACTAGGAAACACGTGGGGGAGGCACATAAAGTCACATGCCCTCCCCCAGATTTCTGCCAAGGTTCACATCAGAATGTGGCCAGTGCAGCCAGTGCCGGCCAGAAACAGGATGGGGGACGGGGCCCTGCTGGCCGAGAGCCGGCACGCAGCAGGGGCTGCACTGATGGACCAGCAGGGGAGTGGCCGGCTCCGCACGCTGCAGCTTGGCCCTGCCACTAGCCTTGCACACCCACCCCCATTGTCGGCCACCGCTGGCGGAGAGGGACCCGGCCAGCAGCAGGACTCGCCAATACTGGTTGGGGCAGGCGGGGAGAGACAGAAAATACGGGACAATTTGCCCGTTTTTAAGAAAAAGTCAGGACACCTGCAGGAAGGCTTAAATACAGGACTGTTCCTTTAAAAATGGGACGATTGGTCACCCTAATAATCGCCCTGTTCTCTTCATTCCCGCTGAAGCACCTGGCACTGGCCACTGTTGGAAGACAGGACACTGGGCCATTGTTTGTCCTGATATGGCCGTTCTTTCATTCTTATGACACACGCAAATACATGAACATCGACACCATATGTTCATCTCAAGCAGCTGAGACGCGTCTGATTCAGCCAAGCCCTAAGTGACTCTAGGAACAGTGCAGAAGGCCCACATGGCCCAATCTCCTTGCACTTCCAGCAACAACACCACGGTGCCAATGCCAACACAATTCCAGGGCCACAGAACTGTGCCCGAAGTTGCCAAACACACAAAGCTGGTTAGACCAGTGGCAAAGCTCCCGAGTCAGGAGACACCAAGTTCCCACGTTCTCATGCAGTCCCACTGGTGCGCTCGTTCAGTCCTACTACAGCACTCCGAGAAGAGGACCCCAGCTCACACGCACTGCAGATGTTCTGGATGATATTTAATAGGCTAAGTAGGGTTGGGGTTCCCCTGAGGCCTAGTCCACTCCGTTCCCCGAGAACTCACGTCGACTCCAGTCTCGTCACTCAGGTGCCTGTATCTGGCAGGCAGCAAAGCTCCGCTGAGTTGCTCAGACTCAATGCAGGGGGTGAGGCCAGGGCGTACCGCACATCCAGAGTTACACAGCAAACCTCTGCCTTTCGCCACATTCACACAGCTCACTGCATTGACTGGCCATTGCACCACACGTGGTCACTGTGTAGGAACCGATCGCTGTACAGCAGGCTCTGTCCGCGCATGACTTCCTCTTTGGTGTGTTTCTCGTTCCTGGCTTATCCTGCCCATTGTTCTCTTGTCCATTGTCAATGGTTCCCTGGGGGTCCCCCTCATCTTAGCTAGGACAGACATTCCGTTTCCATTCACCTCCCAATCCTGGATCCCAAGAAATGAGGCCTCCCCCATGTCCCATTACTCATGTCAAGCCAGGCCTTCATTCCACTGCTTTTTATATTAGCAGACGTTTCATTTGCACTATCTATATCCCCGTCTTTCTGTGCTTTCCTTTTAAGTTCACTACCCAGCAACACACTTGCAAGACCACAAGAGCTGTAATCATTTGAATCGCCATTAATCCTAGACTCAGAATACAAACCCGAGGGTACCAGCTGGTCTCCTACGGCATAGCCCACCAGACTAGAACCCCACATTACAAGCTTGCTCTGCCTTTAAAAGAAAAGCAAAGGGAAAATCATCTAAGGATGCTTTAATGCCATTATGAAAAAACGGGTACAAAATATACACATCTTTCCATTTATCACCACAGGGAATGTGGGTGTGAAACAGAACACAGACCTATTCAAATCACATTCCCTGCTCCACCCCAGAAGTGGGCTTCTTCGGCTGCCACACACCACTTGTCATCACCAGCCTGGGCAGTTTTTCCTTAATGCCCCAGCCTCTCAACTGCACGGTGCAATTCGGAGACTGATCCCCAGAGCGAACCCACATGCCGGCCGCTCTAAGACACGACACCTGCACAAGTTAGTGTCCCTCAGGTGCAGGTCTGGGGCTTCCCAGGCCTTGCATTGTCTTACAGCAGTATTTGAGGAGGGGAAAAACAACTCCTTCCACACCGTATGGGGCGCAGTGCTTTTACATTCAACTTCCTGGTCCTGAAGCCTGGTTAATTTCCTTACTCGGCACCGACTGGCGTCACCTCTCTTGTACCACATTTTTAACTTTCCTGGGGTGATAAGAGGGCAAGTGTTCCTGCTCCCTGGCACTTCCTTTGTACAGCACATATCCCCCACATACTCCTTATGATAGCACCATTAGAACCCAGCGACGTAGTGACGTACTTTTTTAAAAGCAATTCTATCGTCATGCAACAGTTAAAGCTTCATTAATGAGTCCTTCGCTTATTTAACGGATGCAGTACTTCTGCTGCTCTCTTCTCTTGAAATGCTCGGTCATGTTCCCACAGCATGTCCAAGGACTCTGGTCAAAGCGGGCCTACAACGACTAGCTGACAATAGTCCCACGCAGGAGAGCTGGGCTCGTGACAGAGTGCAGGTGAGCTAATATTAACACTTTCTGCATTTCCTGAGGTCGAGTTTCAATGTGGCATATCGTCGTCCTGTGAAAGGAGAGGCTCCTTGCATGGAGCGCCTTCTGCTTTAGAACGAGGAACTGCCCATGCGTGTAACTGGGGCCTCTCCGGCTCGGAGGTGAGCGGGGTGCTGAGGGGCAGGGCTCCTGGAAAGCAAGCTCCCAAAGGAGAGTGTACAAAGCTCAGCAAGGACAATGCCGGGTGTGAGCCACTGGGAGAGGGGAACTCAGTGGTGAGAAGAAAGCTGGTCTCCTGGGCAAAGTCCCCTGCCTAGCACGCAGGAGAGCTGGGTTCATAGATCCCGAGGCTAGAAGGAACCACTGTGATCATCTCTTCTGACCTCCTGTACAGCACAGGCCAGAGACCTGCCCCACAGTAATCCCTAGAGCAGAATTTACACAAAGCCACCCAATCTTGATCTAAACATTACCAGTAATGGAGAATCCAGCACGACCCTACGTCAGCTGTTCCAAAGAGGAGTTATCTTCGCTGACAAAAAACTGCGCCTTATTTCCAGTCTGAGAAAGTCTAGCTTCAGCTTCTAGCCGCTGAATTGTGCTCTGCAAAACTGAGGAGCTCTGTGCTACCAAACTTCTGTTCCCCACGTAGGTACCTACAGACTGTGGCCAGGTCACACCAATGCCTTTTCCTTGCTAAGCTAAACAGATCGAGGTCCTTGAGTCTGTCACGCTCAGGCAGGTTTTCTAATCCTTTAATCATTCTCGTGGCTCTTCTCTGAACCTGCTCCATGTATCAACTTCCTTAAATTCTAGACACAGGATCCCAGCATCGGTCACATCACCACCAAGTACAGAGGTAAAATAACCGCTCTGCTCCTACTCGAGATTCCCCTGTTCGTGCCTCCCGGGATCACATCAGCCCTTTTGGCCACAGCATCACACTGAATGCTCATGTTCAGCTGATTATCCATCATGAGCCCCAAATCTTTTAGAGTCCCTGCTTCCCAGGCTAGAATCCCCTGTCCTGTACATATGGCCCGCACGCTTTGTGTCCAGATGGATACCTTGACATTTAGCCGTGTTAACGATTTGCTTGCACCCAGCTTACAGAGCGAGCTGGATCGCTTGGTATCAGTGACCTGGCCTTTTCATTCTTTACCACTTCCCCAGCGTGCCTGTCGACTGCAAACTTCATCAGTGCTGATCTGATGTTTTCTCCCAGGTCACTGACGAAGGTGTCAGAGTACAGCCTAGAACCAGGAGGGCTCGTCGAGTGCCAGCAAGCTGGGCAGGACAGGCCCTTCCCCCATGAACCAGGCACAGTTAGAATCATAGAATCATAGAATATCAGGGTTGGAAGGGACCTCAAGAGGTCATCTAGTCCAACCCCCTGCTCAAAGCAGGACCAATTCCCAACTAAATCATCCCAGCCAGGGCTTTGTCAAGCCGGGCCTTAAAAACCTCCAAGGAAGGAGACTCCACCACCTCCCTAGGTAACGCATTCCAGTGCTTCACCACCCTCCTAGTGAAATAGTGTTTCCTAATATCCAACCTGGACCTCCCCCACTGCAACTTGAGACCATTGCTCCTTGTTCTGTCATCTGCCACCACTGAGAACAGCCGAGCTCCATCCTCTTTGGAACCTCCCTTCAGGTAGTTGAAGGCTGCTATCAAATCCCCCCTCATTCTTCTCTTCTGGAGACTAAACAATCCCAGTTCCCTCAGCCTCTCCTCATAAGTCATGTGCTCCAGACCCCTAATCATTTTTGTTGCCCTCCGCTGGACTCTTTCCAATTTTTCCACATCCTTCTTGTAGTGTGGGGCCCAAAATTGGACACAGTATTCCAGATGAGGCCTCACCAATGTCGAATAAAGGGGAACGATCACGTTCCTCGATCTGCTGGCAATGCCCCTACTTATACAGCCCAAAATGCCGTTAGCCTTCTTGGCAACAAGAGCACACTGTTGACTCATATCCAGCTTCTCGTCCACTGTGACCCCTAGGTCCTTTTCTGCAGAACTGCTACCTAGCCATTCGGTCCCTAGTCTGTAGCAGTGCATGGGATTCTTCCGTCCTAAGTGCAGGACTCTGCACTTATCCTTGTTGAACCTCATCAGGTTTTTTTTGGCCCAATCCTCTAATTTGTCTAGGTCCCTCTGTATCCGATCCCTACCCTCTAGTGTATCTACCACGCCTCCTAGTTTAGTGTCATCTGCAAACTTGCTGAGAGTGCAGTCCACACCATCCTCCAGATCATTAATAAAGATATTAAACAAAACCGGCCCCAGGACCGACCCTTGGGGCACTCCGCTTGAAACCGGCTGCCAACTAGACATGGAGCCATTGATCACTACCCGTTGAGCCCGACGATCTAGCCAGCTTTCTATCCACCTTACAGTCCATTCATCCAGCCCATATTTCTTTAACTTGGCGGCAAGAATACTGTGGGAGACTGTATCAAAAGCTTTGCTAAAGTCAAGGAATAACACATCCACTGCTTTCCCCTCATCCACAGAGCCAGTTATCTCATCATAGAAGGCAATTAGGTTAGTCAGGCACGACTTCCCTTTGGTGAATCCATGCTGACTGTTCCTGATCACTTTCCTCTCCTCTAAGTGTTTCATAATTGATTCCTTGAGGACCTGTTCCATGATTTTTCCAGGGACTGAGGTGAGGCTGACTGGCCTGTAGTTCCCCGGATCCTCCTTCTTCCCTTTTTTAAAGATGGGCACTACATTAGCCTTTTTCCAGTCATCCGGGACCTCCCCCGATCGCCATGAGTTTTCAAAAATAATGGCTAATGGCTCTGCAATCTCATCCGCCAACTCCTTTAGCACCCTCGGATGCAGCGCATCCGGCCCCATGGACTTGTGCACATCCAGTTTTTCTAAATAGTCCCGAACCACTTCTTTCTCCACATAGGGCTGGTCACCTTCTCCCCATATTGTGCTGCCCAGTGCAGCAGTCTGGGAGCTGACCTTGTTTGTGAAGACAGAGGCAAAAAAATCATTGAGTACATTAGCTTTTTCCACATCCTCGGTCACTAGGTTGCCTCCCACATTCAGTAAGGGGCCCACACTTTCCTTGACTTTCTTCTTGTTGCTAACATACCTGAAGAAACCTTTCTTGTTACTCTTAACATCTCTTGCTAGCTGCAACTCCAAGTGTGATTTGGCCTTCCTGATTTCATTCCTGCATGCCTGAGCAATAGTTTTATACTCCTCCCTGGTCATTTGTCCAATCTTCCACTTCTTGTAAGCTTCTTTTTTGCGTTTAAGTTCAGCAAGGATTTCACTGTTTAGCCAAGCTGGTCGCCTGCCATATTTACTATTCTTTCTACACATCGGGATGTTTTTTTCCTGCAACCGCAATAAGGATTCTTTAAAATACAGCCAGCTCTCCTGGACCCCTTTGCCCTTCATGTTATTCTCCCAGGGGATCCTGCCCATCTGTTCCCTGAGGGAGTCAAAGTCTGCTTTTCTGAAGTCCAGGGTCCGTATTCTGCTGCTCTCCTTTCTTCCTTGTGTCAGGATCCTGAACTCGACCATCTCATGGTCACTGCCTCCCAGGTTCCCATCCACTTTTGCTTCCCCTACTAATTCTTCCCTGTTTGTGAGCAGCAGGTCAAGAAAAGCTCTGCCCCTAGTTGGTTCCTCCAGCACTTGCACCAGGAAATTGTCCCCTACACTTTCCAAAAACTTCCTGGATTGTCTGTGCACCGCTGTATTGCTCTCCCAGCAGATATCAGGGTGATTAAAGTCTTCCATGAGAACCAGGGCCTGCGATCTAGCAACTTCTGCTAGTTGCCAGAAGAAAGCCTCATCCACCTCATCCCCCTGGTCTGGTGGTCTATAGCAGACTCCAACCACGACATCACCCTTGTTGCTCACACTTCTCAACTTTATCCAGAGACTCTCAGGTTTTTCTGCAGTTTCATATCGGAGCTCTGAGCAGTCATACTCCTCTCTTACATACAACGCAACTCCCCCACCTTTTCTGCCCTGCCTGTCCTTCCTGAACAGTTTATATCCATCCATGACAGTACTCCAGTCATGTGAGTTATCCCACCAAGTCTCTGTTATTCCAATCGCATCATAGTTCCCTGATTGTGCCAGGACTTCCAGTTCTCCCTGCTTGTTTCCCAGGCTTCTTGCATTTGTGTATAGGCACTTAAGATAACTCATCGATCGTCCCTCTTTATCAGCATGAGACAGGAGTCCTCCCCTCTTGCGCTCTCCTGCTTGTGCTTCCTCCCAGGATCCCATTTCCCCACTTACCTCAGGGCTTTGGTCTCCTTCCCCCGGTGAACCTAGTTTAAAGCCCTCCTCACTAGGTTAGCCAGCCTGCTGGCGAAGATGCTCTTCCCTCTCTTCGTTAGGTGGAGCCCGTCTCTGCCCAGCACTCCTCCTTCTTGGAACACCATCCCATGGTCGAAGAATCCAAAGCCTTCTCTCCGACACCACCTGCGTAGCCATTCATTGACTTCCACGATTCGACGGTCTCTACCCAGGCCTTTTCCTTGCACAGGGAGGATGGACGAGAACACCACTTGCGCCTCAAACTCCTTTATCCTTCTTCCCAGAGCCACGTAGTCTGCAGTGATCCGCTCAAGGTCATTCTTGGCCAAGTTGAGCCAAGACGCCCTGAGGTCTGTCTCCACGTAAAACAGAAACCCACAGATCCCAGGACTTGGGCTCCCGGGGACTGTACTATGGTGCTAAAAACAGCTGTATGGACATTCGGGCTCAGGCTCTGAAGCTGGGGGCATGGGGTGCGGGGGGGGGGGGGGGTCAGAGCCCAAGCTGGAAGAGATGGGAGATGCAAAGGAGGCATCAAGGGTGGCGTTGCGGGTGGTACAGGGTCGATAACGTGGTATAAGACGGGCTGCGGCAGGGCTGGAAGAGGGAAGCAGGGTGGGATTGTCTGCCCCGCCATGTGGGAGGACTACGCACGACAGCGGTGGCAGGAGCTGAGATCAGGGCGGTAGATGGCCACTGAAGACCAGAGAGCCCCGGCCCTGTGCAGGCATCTGCAGCCATGAGTGCAAAATGCCACCCCCACCCCGTCAGCAATGGCACAGGTGGGACTGGTGGCACGGGGTGCTGGGAGACGCAGGCCCAGGCAGCAGGGCCCCTGGTACGAGGGTGAAGGGACGGCGCGTGCCCGGGCGGGGTGGCCGCAGCACTCCGCGTGGGCTGGAGTGGGGAGCCAAGTCACCTGGGGGAGGGAGCAGATGCAGGAGCGAGTGACTCAGCCCCAGCCAATGCCTGCGACGTGGGGTGACAGCAGGTGGCTCTCAGAACGTAGCAATGGCAGGGGCAGAGGAGAGCTCAAGGGCGGCAGGAGACTCCAAGGTCACCGGCCTGAGGGAAAGCACGGCCCCGCTTCTCTAACCCCAGCACCGCGGCTCCCTTGTTAGCACCAGACGGACCGGCACTGGGGCTCCCAGCCAACAGGACAGCGACTTGAACGTCGCAAACAAAGCAGGGGAGAGAAGGGAATGGATCTGGAGCCAACCGCATCCCTGTGCTAATGAGCAGGGCCCTCCTCTCTCCAAGGCCTTAATTCATTCGTAATTCAACACACCGCGCTCCGACAGGACAGCGTAAAACCCCTCATGGGGTATTTCTAGCCCCCGCTGCAGGGAGAGCCACTAACAGCACACAAACACCCCCTTCAGGATCACGTAGGAATCTTATGTGGACGAGAAACAGAACAGGGAGGTTTTAGGTGACCTCAACTGGAGTGTGGAACTGGCAATTTCTTGCAAGCAAATTAGCGTGAGAGGGGGTTTAAGTGCCACACGTGGGCATCAGCGCAAGAGACGCAGAGCGAGGCAGGCAGTGCCGCCGAGGAGAACACCACACTTCGTGTGACCCTCCTGCCTGTTTCCGCACCAGAGACGGGCCCTGTTACATAACACTGCAGCGGATGGCGCAGCAGGCTAACCTAGCGTTATCACACAGGGCCTGTTGGGAGGCCAGCTTCCCGGGGTAGCCTGCCCGAGAAGGGAGCTATTTGTTCCAAGTGCCAAGTTTGATTTCTTGAGAATTACCCCCAAGAGGGGGAGGTGAAGGGGCAAACAGACTGAAAACACAACTGCACACTTGCTTTAACGCTGCAAAACCAAACCAGCACACGGGTGCCCCGGCACCCCTCCACAACGCCTCCCCTTGCATCACCCCAATTCTGCTCATGTTGGCAAGAATCTTGCATGGCGAGGGGCTGGAAGAAGTAAGGTCCCTGCAGTTCTCCACACCCGCTAACGGGAAACGCCCCCAATGTCTGCGCTGGGAGGGGAAGCTGGGTAAGCCGGGTGCACATGGCAGGGAATACTCCCGCACTGGCCAAAGGAGAGGGTGCGTTAGCTGGGACACCGCAGGCCACCTCTCAGGCTGTGATCTCATTTTGGGGGCGTGCGGCTACGCAGGGCGCATGCCCATGCTGCCAGAGGAGAGCGCAGATGCTAATTCACATGACATTATTTTGGCAGCAGCAGAGCACACGCTGTCAGCTCGGCACACACGAACATTCATCACACCGTGCAACTGCTGACATTCAGCTAACTAAGAGCGGGATCAATTTAAGAAAAACTATTAAAGATTTAAAAAGATTAACAAAGCGTCATAACGCGGTGATGTATGAGCCCCACTTTACTTGTGGGGCCCCATCTTTTATCCGCTGCGAAGCGGCTGCATGTTTTACCTATTAAGTTACAGGCGCTCCTGAGAGTCCTCTCCACCGTCACAAGCACGGGAGTTTGGTGCGAGGAGGGGGCCTTAAGCCTTGCACTGACTGCACAAGGACCCCCAGCGATGGAGAGAGCGCGCCCACGCGTGCACGGAGGGAAGGAAAGCCGCTAAATCTCCCTGCTTGGGAGGCAGCAAACAAGAGTTCAGCATTTTAAAGAGAGCCCTTTGTGATCCTGGCAGACAAGGTCAAACTCGGCAGCTCTCGCGACTGAAACGTTGGCCTGGCCTTATGTCTCGGGTTTTCCTCAGGATTTTAAATGGATGTTGCTCCTGTGGACAAGTTAACCAACATGTATTTTTTAAACCGTCAAAGCGCAGCAGCCATCCAGCACCGCCTCTGCTCAATAACGAACGAGACCCAGAGCAGGCTGCACAGGGCCATGCTGTCCACCCCCCCCCCCCCCCCCCCCGAGAGGGCCCTATGGATTTTGGACTGGGCCCTTCTGTCCACATCAGCTCCCCGTAGGTTCTTATCCAGGTCCCCGACTCCCCTCCTATATGCAGGCCTACACTTGGACTGAACGCCCCCTCCCTCTCTGCCTTGGGGAGGGGGCAGGTAGGGGGCTCTACAGCCAGGAGACTGAAGCACAGGGGCAGGCTGCACGGAGAAGACTTTGGTCTAAAGGGATATGGCCTAGGCTGCACCCCTGAAGGATCCGACTTTAATGGGATTAACATACCTTGGAGCCCTCAGCCATGATATTAAAGGGAACCCCCTTTCAAGGCCATGCCCTGGGATTTCAGTGACATGGGGTTTAAACTCAACCATGGCAGCCCCTCGGGGGCCCTGCCCAGCTGCCCTGAGTTATTACGGGCTAGGCACACGGCCTGCAGGGACTGCTCTGTAGAACTGAGACAGGAATTGGGCTGGTTTATCAACACGGGGCCAATGACACAACCACCAGCGACTTCAGGTTCCTGAGCCGGTGCGTCAGTACAAAGGACCGCTGAGAATCACTTTGCTTTAGCCAGCTGCAATAGCTACCCCAGGATGCCCCAATGCAGGCTGACTCCACGCCAGTCTCCAATGGACAGCCAGCCCGGCGGCGGCACTGCTACGCCCCCAGGATAGCAACGCCACAGACAACACTGTGCTCTGGCTCCTGGGAGAAAGGAATTGGCTCCCGCCACACAACAGCGCCCCCGCTGGCCAAGTGAGGAATTGTACCAGTGGGCTCCCGAGACATCTTTGTGTGGTGTCAGAAGTACAGCTATGGCGCACAGGGCTTTCCTTGGCTCGCAGCCCTGTGACAATGCAGGGCCTATTTCCACATCGACTGCTTCGCCTAACAGTCCCCAGTGCGGCAGCAGCAACATGCCGGGTTACGTGCGCTTATCCTATTTGCCTTCTCTTTCCCCTTTCCAGGCCGCAAGCGCTCCGAGCAATTCCAGCCCAAGGACAGCACGAGGCGAGCGCTCCGATTGTGCCACCGAACAAAGAAAGCCCCAAGGAAAGCCCGTTTCCTTTCTCTAGGCCTCAAACCTTTCGGTGCCGCTGCTCGCGTTCCAACACCTCCCCCTCCCGCCTCGGCGCGCCGGCTGCAGGGCAAAGAGCGGAGCCAAGTGCGCCGGCAAACTGGAAAAAAGGCGCTTGCAACACACAAGGGAATTGAAAAGGGCAAATTGTGTTTAAATCCGAGGGCTCTTTCCATTTAAACGATAATCATCAATCTCGCCCGTAGCCCCCTACTGGGGCTGCACCACAAGTGCTGTCGGAACTCACCTTCTGCACCAGAGCACGATGGGAAAGAGCCAGAGGCCCAGAAGCTGCGGCACCCTGAGGAAGTCTGAGCTAGCCCTCCAACAATAAAGCAGCAGCAAACATGCGGATTCAAGGCCCAGCAGAGAGCTCAGTGTGGAGACCACAGCCTGACACGCTGTCTCCAGTCATCTCACTGCTCCTTGGCATCCCCACCACTGTCTGCTATACCCACATGTTGTTGCACCTTACGAGGTTGTGAGCTCTCAACCCCTTATCGGGATCACTAGGCTCTACCACAATACAATACAACTAATAATAACGCCACGCTGCATGGGCAGAACCACGCGGATCCTTACCCCAGAGATATCGGCCACCCGGTGTATTGGCACCTCTTTCTTGCTGTGCAATCCTTTGCCATTCTTGATAGCCCTGTTGGAGGGAAAACAAACAAAATATAATCAGCGTGGGAAAGCAAAGCGAGCTGTGCCATCTGCACTGCGCACGCCGGATGGCACCGACAGCTCGGCACCGTGCGCGAGGGGAGCCCAGACGCGCTCGTTAGCCTGCTAATCCCAATTACTGGTATTCAGTTGCTCACCTGAGCTACGCATGTACCTGATCAGAGAGAACATTTGTAGACGTTACCAAATTAAATGCCTTTGTTCCCCGCACAAGGGAAGGAATCAACAGGAAGAGCACGCCGGGGAGAATCAAAAGTAATAAATGTTTCTTTCAGCGCTTAATCACATGAAATATTTTAAATGCAAACTACGCAGCCAGCGCTCCAATTCGAATGGAGATGCGTTCCTCCCAGGTAAAAGAGAAAAAGAAGATAAGATAAGTAGCCTGAATGAAGCAACCCTGTACAAGGAAGTCATTTAACAGCCACAAAAATTAGCAAATGCTACAGAACTGACATGAAGCCCCATTTTCAATTCCATCTGAAGCCATAACTATTAGAGCATATTAACAGGAAAAGAATTGCCACGACAGATCATCTCAGTCCAGCCTGGGCAGCACTCTTCCTCTCTCCCTCAGCTCTGGTATCCTGCCACCTTGCAGACATACTAGCTCCGAGCTCTAGCTAGCAGATTTCATCTATGGGGAAGGGAGCTTTGCCCACAATTCAAAAGGAATATGATGCACACCTAAAATGTAAGTAATCGCCTCCTTCTGACCCTGCTGGGGTAGGCACCTGTGAAACCTACGACCGCAATATCCAGTCCCGAGCCGTGCCAGAACAAACCACTGGTCATGTGTCCGTGCTGCACCTAGCACAATGGGGTGCTGCTCCATGACAGGCTCCTAGCCACTAATGCAAAACAACAACAAATAAAATAATAAAATAAAATAAATAATAAGGGTCCCAGCCCAGTCTCCTGCTTGCGACAACAGCCAGCATATGACACTGCAACGTAGCCAATTATTGGGGGCAGGGAAGAGATTCCTCTGCACACCAGCTTTCACCCGGAAGCAGGAGATACAGCCGACCTTGGAGCCTGCATAGCTACAGTGTTATTAAATGGGCAGATTCATCCAGGCCGTTCCTTTTCCTTAAAGCCCAGATGCTATCCGACTCCCTCCTGTAGCGAGTCCCTTAGCTCAACTATGGGCTGTGTGATGTATTAAAAATGGACTTAAGGCGAGTTGCAGCTCTAGATCTTATAAATATTGAATGAAAGAACTTCGGCGTCCGAATGCTCCAGCGCGGCGACAAGTTGTTCCCCCCACCTCCACCAGTGTTGCAAGTCTTGCAATATTGGGGGTTTTATGTAAAGACCCAACTCCTGGAGTCATGTGAGATTCTCACAAAAACTGCTAGCCCTTGTGGTTCCAGAGAAAAGCTTGAAAACATGAGTCCCTGAAGGCTTGAACACCAGAAGGCAAATTTAAACAAACAATTTGTACAAGCCTGGAAGATAATAGGGTGATAAGTAACAGCCAATGCAGACTTGTCAAGAATAAATCATGTCAAACCAATCTAATTTCCTTTTTTGACAGCATAACCACCCAAGTGGATGCAGGGAGGGGAAAGAGAGGGAAGCAGTAGACATGATACAGCTTGATGTAAGGCTTTTGACACTGTCCTATATGACATTCTCATAAGCGACCCAGGGAAAAGTGGTCTAGATGAAATTACCAGAAGGTGGGTGCACAACTGGTTGAACGCACG
The DNA here is from genome assembly GCF_028017835.1 of Emys orbicularis. Taxonomy (NCBI): domain Eukaryota; kingdom Metazoa; phylum Chordata; order Testudines; family Emydidae; genus Emys; species Emys orbicularis. The sequence goes on from NC_088683.1 coordinate 3,759,664, forward strand.
TACTCAAAGAGTAGCTATCACTGCCAGAGGATGTATCTGGTGGGGTCCCACAGAGGTCAGTCCAGGGTCTGGGACTATTCAGTATTTTCATTAATGATTTGGATAATGGAGTGGAGATAATGCTTATAACATTCGCAGATGACACCAAACAGGGAGGGGCTGCAAGCACTTTGGAGGGCAGGATTAGAATTCAAAACGAACTTGAGAAATTGGGAAACTGATCTGAAATCAGTCAGAGGAAATCCAATACAGACAAGTGCAAAGTACTTCACTTATGGCTTATCTACATGGCACCGTTACTGTGGCAAGCCAGGGTGTGTATCTACAGCGCACCAGTTTACCATGCAGTAACACCCCCTGGTGGGCACCTACACCACAGAGTCCTGGAGTGCTTCTCTGTCACTTGAAGTGTACTCTGGCAGTGTCCACACAGAACATTACTGCACGGCAAGCCGGCGTGCTCGAGATTCACACCTTGACTTGCCACCGTGCCCTTAGGAAGGAAAAATCAAATCCACAACTATAAAATGAGGAACAACTGGTTAAGTGGCAGCACTGCTGAAAAGGAGGAGGGGGTAGCTCACCCTGTGCAGTAGTGGAGGTTCTTGGAGATGCATGCCCCTGTGGGTGCTCCACTGGGATCAGAGCTCTTCGGTAGCAGCGTTCGTTGGGCCGCACATGCGCTCCTCCCTGCCTCACGCAGTCAACGGTGTATGGTCCAACCATCCTGCTCTACCGCCGAGTCCATGTTTGAACCCTGAAGCAGAGGGGAGGAGGGTGGGTAGTGGAGCACCCATAGGGGGAAACATCTCCAAGAACCTCAGTTACTGCACGGGTGAGTAAACACTCTTCAAGTAGTGTCCATACGGGCACTCCACTTTAGATGACTGTAGAGCAGTGCTCTTAGCTGGGAGGCTGGGGCGTCGGAATCATATCAGTGAGGACAGGACAGTGCATTCTAATACGGTATCTGATGGGGAGCGGTGGGTGATCGCATAATGCTGTATGAAAGTGTCTGTTGATGCCCAGGTGTCTGCCTTACAGATGTCCATAATCAGCACGTCCTTTGGAAAGGCTATTGAAGTGGACAACGATTGAGTGGAATGCATTCAAATTCCCAGTGAGGCCCATAGTTTATGTTGCTGGTAGGAAGGTGAATGCACTCGGAGATCCATTTAGAAAGTCTCTGTTTCAGTATGGCATATCCCTTTGATCTTTCAGCCCCAGAGAGGAATACACGTGGTGACTGAACGATTTAGTTCCTTCGAGGTGGAAGGCCAATGCCTAGGGTGCGTAGCGCGGCCTCACGCTGGTTTCCATGTGGTTTGGAGAAGGATGGAAGGTGGATGGTTTGGTTCAGGTGAAAGGATGATGGTACCTTGGGTAAGAACTTCAGGAGGGGTCGTAACGGGACCTTATCCTTGTAGAAGGTTGTGGGGGGGAAGACGCCATGAGGGCACCAATTTCACCGGCCCAGCGGGTGGATGTAATGGCTACGCGAAAGGCAGTCTTCGTGAATAGGTGCATGTAGGAACAGGTCGCCAAGGGTTCAAACAGGGAGCTGGTGAGAGACAGATCCCAAAGCGGGGTGGGGTCTCGTACTTCAGGGTACGAGTTTTGAAGGCCCTTGAGGAATATTTTTGGGTCATCAGGTGGGTAAAAACCAAATGATCTTCTATCTTAGAATGGAATGCAGTGATGGCACCCAGGTGTACACGAATGGAGATCAAGTACAGTCCTGGTCTTGAGTCGAAGGATGTAGTCCAGAATGAGTGGTAAAGGAGCACTCAGCACTGAAACACATTTGGTGTCGCACCAAGTCTGGAATCTTTTCCATTTGTGTAGATAAGGATGGCGTGCGGTTGAACATTTACTATTTAAAAGGATACCTTTTATCTCATCGGAACAGGTCACCTCAGGAGCGTGGATCCATGAAGAAGCCATGTCTTCAGGTGGAGAATCTCCAGATTTGGGTGGAGAATTTGGCCTGCACTCAGAGAGGCGGTGTGGATTTGGCTGTAGGCTTATTGGAGGACAAACCGCCATGTGCAAGAGATAAGGTACCATATCTGTTGGGGCCATTAGAATGACCCTAGCTTGCTCTACTTGTATCTGTGAAGCACCCTGAATAGTAGGGGGAGAGGTAGAAAGGCATAGAGGAGAGGTGCCTTCCATGTGATAAGAAAGGCGTCGCCAGGGACTGGTGACCCAGACCCGCTCTTGAGCAAAATAGTGGGTGCAGCAAACAGATCTATGTTCAGGAATCCCCAGTAGTTGAATATTGTCTATAGGGATGTCATGCATCTCCCACTTGTGTTCACAGTGAGTCCGCTGTGGTGGTCTGGTGACCAGGTAGGTAGGTGTCAGATCTTGATGCCATGTTGGATGCACCAGTTCCACAATTTTAGGGCTTTGGTGCACAGGGATTGAGACACCTTGCTCCCCCTTGTCTGTTGATATAAAACATACAGGCAATGATGTCCGTCACTACTGTTACATTCTTGTTCCTTATTATTGGTAGAAAATGGGACTGCACATAATTCAAGAAGGTTGAAGTGCAACGTGGACTCTGACAGGGACCACTTGCCCTGTACTGTGTGGTTCTGTAGATGTGCTCCCCAAAAGAGGGGGGGGGGGGGGGAGGCATCGGTCATCAGTACCAAGGATGGTGGAGGTTGGAGGAAGGGAACTCCCCCTGCAGACATTCTGGGGTTTTGTCCACCAGTCTAATGAGTCCTTGATCTTGAGTAGTACTGAGAAAGATTTGTTCAGGCTGTGTCTGTGGGGCAGGAAAACTGTTCGAAGCCATCCCTGGAGGCAATGCATATGCAATCTGGCATGTTTTATCATGAATGTGGTTGCTGCCATATGGCCAAGCAATTGCAGGCATGTTCTGGCGGAGATCTGTGGGCTGGTTCTCATGTTGGAAATTAGGCTATTGTGGCAAATTTTTGGATTGGTAAGGCGGCTTTGGCCTCCATTGTGTCTAACTGTGCCCCAATAAATTCCAGCTGTATTACCGGTGTCAGTATTGATTTTTGCCTCTTTATTTCAAGGCCCAGTGTTGAGAAAAGATTCATTGTCCTTATGGCTTTGAGCGCGTTGCCTCGGGACAGGGCCTTTATTAGTCAGTCGTCTAGGTATGGGAATATTATAAACCCTTGTTTGCAGAGGTGCCCCTGCCACCACTGCTAGGACTTCGGGGAAAAAACTCTGGGTGCTGTGGAAAAGCCAAAGGGTAATACCCTGTATTGATAATGGTCCAATCCCAGGACTCTCCTGTGTGAAGGGTATAGGGAGATGTGGAAATATGCATCTTGGAGGTCGAGGGCCAAGCGCCAGTCTCCCCATTCCAGTGCTGGAATTACTGTTGATAACGTGACCATCTTGAACCATTGTAGTTTGACAAACTTGTTGAGGTTCCCCAAATCGAGGAAAGGTCTCCATCTGCCATTTTTTCTTTTGGATTATGAAGTAGTTGGAATAAAAGCTTTTCCCTCTGTGTTGGGACAGGACTGGTTCTATGGCACCCAGGCACAGAAGGTGGCTTATTTCTTCTCATAGAAGGTGTTCATGAGAAGTGTCCCTGAAGAGGGATAGGGAGGGAGAGGAACGGAATAGAGTACCCCCTGTCTATAATTTCCAACACCTACTTATCGGAGGTGATCGTCTGCCACGTTGGGTAGAATGGGGTCAAACGGTTGCCAAACTGATGGAGTACGGTCGATGGTCGCAGCACCTGTCCAGGGGGAAACATCTCAGGGCCTCGACCACATTTTCAGAACTGTTGTTTCAACGTAGATAGATGAGCGTAGCTGACTGCATTGAGATCCACCTGCGTTTAGGCCTCTGATGTCTGCATTGTGGATAGCAGTGCCATTGAATCCTTGAATCCTTCAGTGAATGAAGGGACTCATGAGTCTGCTTGGCCAAGAGTTTGGGGCCTTCGAACAGGAGATCCTCCAGGGTAGTCTGCACTTCTCTGGGGAATCCCGATGGGTGTAGCCACGAAGCCCGTCTCATGACCACAGTTGTCACTATGTCAGCAACATCCAGGGAGACCTGCAACACTATACGTACCAGTAGCTGTCCTTCAGTTACTAGTGCCCGGAACTGTTCCTTCTTGTCCTCTGGGATATACTGAATAAAGTAATTGAATTTGGAGTCATTTACGTGGTTATATTTTGATAGGAGTGCCTCGTAGGTAGTGATCCTAAACTGGAGCATAGCAGATGAGCATGCTTTGTGGCTGAAGAGGTCTAGCCTCTTCCATTGTGTGTCATATGGGGGTTGTCCAGAAATAACGACATCTCCCCTTTTCATTCACTGCATTGACTATGAGGGAATTTGGAGTAAGGTGGGAGAATAAGAATTCCATGTCTTTCACAGGGACGTAGTATTTCTTGTCCGCTCGCTTATAGGTAGGTGGTGGAGATTCCCGGGTGTGCCAGATCACCTAGGCTGGGACCCATCAGGCTTCATTGATCAGGAGCGTGATTTCTGCCGATGTGGAGGTATACAATATGTCAAGTAACGTATGTTGCTGCTCTCAAACTTCCTTTAGCGGGATCTGTAGATAGGCTGCTATTCTGTGAAAGAGTTCGTGAAATTACCTAAAATCATCCGCAGCCATGGAAGGGGGTGGCAGGATTGCCTCATTCAGGATTGATGGACTATAAGGTGGATAGAAAGCTGGCTAGATCATCGGCTCGATGTCTAGTTGGTAGCCGGTATCAAGCGGAGTACCCCAGGGGTCTTTCCTGCGGCCTGTTTTGTTCAACATCTTCATAAATGATCTGGATGATGATGGATTGCACTCTCAGCAAGTTTGCAGATGACACTAAGCTGGGGGGAGAGGTAGATACGCTGGAGGATAGGGATAGAGTCCAGAGACCCAGACAAATTGGAGGACTGGGCCAAAAGAAATCTGATGAGGTTCAACAACAACAAGTGCAGAGTCCTGCACTTAGGACGGAAGAATCCCATGCACTGCTACAGGCTGGGGACTGACTGGCTAAGCAGCAGTTCTGCAGAAAAGGACCTAGGGGTTACAGTGGACGAGAAACTGGATAGGAGTCAGCAGTGTGCCCTTCTCCTTGTTGCCAAGAAGGCTAACAGCATATTGGGCTGCATTAGTAGGGGCATTGCCAGCAGATCGAGGGAAGTGATTATTCCCCTCTACTCAACATTGGTGAGGCCACATCTGGAGTACTGTGTCCAGTTTTGGACCCCCCACTACAGAAAGGATGTGGACAGATTGGAAAGAGTCCAGCGGAGGGCAATGAAAATGATTAGGGGGCTGGGGCACATGACTTACAAGGAGAGGTTGAGGGAACTGGGATTATATATTCTGCAGAAGAGAAGAATGAGGGGGGGGATTTGATAGCTGCTTTCAACTACCTGAAGGGGGGTTCCAAAGAGGATGGAGCTCGGCTGTTCTCAGTGGTGGCAGATGACAGAACAAGGAGCAATGGTCTCAAGCTGCAGTGGGGGAGATCTAGGTTGGATATTAGGAAACACTATTTCACTAGGAGGGTGGTGAAGCACTGGAATGGGTTACCTAGGGAGGTGGTGGAATCTCCTTCCTTAGAGGTTTTTAAGGTCAGGCTTGACAAAGCCCTGGCTGGGATGATTTAGTTGGGGATTGGTCCTGCTTTGAGCAGGGGGTTGGGACTATATGACCTCCTGAGGTCTCTTCCAACTCTAATCTTCTATGATTCTTCTATGATCTGGGGAGGATGAGGAGAGGCTGGCCAGTGGTGTGACCTCTTCCTCGTGTTCCTCGAAAGGCTCTCTTTGGTTTGAGGGGCCTGGAGACCGAGGAAGATGGAGAGGGTGCATGTCAGTTCCTCTGATCAGTGGTGGTTGAGGAAAGTGTTGCCTGTATGCCGCCCACAGGTCCCAATACGGCCAGTACGGGGAAACAGGCATATGGGGTGGCATCCATGGGTGCCTGTAACAAGGACCTGGCTTGGTTCTAGTGTCCTGATATCGAGGGGGTGTAAAGGATCATGTTGTGCCATCACTTGATATGATGGTGGGGTATGCAGTATAACTGAGCAGTCGTCCTCGCTACAGAAGAGGGGGAGCAGTTCTAGGAGGTGAGAGAGTGTGGGGTATCATTTGCATCTCTGGAGGAGAGACATGAATTGCTGGTAGTTTGCTATAGAGAAGCAGCGACTCCGCGGTTTCAGAAACAACCAGGTCTCTTGGGAACCTGAACTCTGTGGTACCAGCACGATCGTTATCAGTAACGCATGATGAGAGTGCATTGGTGCCATAGGAGGTCTAGGCATCAGCGCAGATAGTGTCGGTGCCAAGCTCAGCTGAAGTCTACCAGGTAGCCAATAGGTGGCGCCAAGGGCTTCGCCAGTGCAGAGGCACTCAGAGCCATGGGGTAGTTGGTACCGACTGAGATTTTTGATGTGTCTTTGTCAGTGCCCCCTTTACATGATCCTGCCTTCTTAGGTTCCTTGGAACTACCAATAACGCTGGTACTGGAGGTACCCGGACGATGGAAGGAGCTAGGTCTCAATCCAGAAGATGTGGGGGCCACTGACCTCAGGGGGTTTCTGGTCATCCTGACTAGACACTGAACACTTTCTCTTCACAGTGTGCGATGAGTGTGGGGCGGTAGATGACGGTGCTGATGGAAACTGCTGCACAAGAGAGGTATCGGGGGTCAGGGCCTGAGTCTGGCCACAATGAGCCTTCCATCATAATTAATTTTCGTTTCAGTTCACAGGCCTTTTGGCCTGCATTTCCAATTTGAGGCAGCGGGTGCACTTCTGTGGTACGTGCCCTTCTCCCAGACAACAAATGCACCGTGAGTGTCCGTCACTCATGGGGATGGCCTTGCGGCAGGAGAGGCACCTCTTAAACCCGGGAGAGCCGGGCATAACCCTGTGCATGGAGAACTTTGGTGTAGGGTAGAATGTAAGAACTTACACTAAGCTAAACGATAATGGAGAGGAAAGAATAGAAAGAAAAGTTTGGGTTTGGTTGACTTTTTGGGAGAAGAAAATAAAGGGAGGAAGCATCTACTATCTATTTTGAACAGAAACTTATTACCACTAAAGGCACTAATGATGCCTGTGAAGGGCTCTGCTAGGGATTCCGTCCCAGACCCAGGGGGGGTTGAGAAGGAAGTAAGGGCGATTGGACCGCACAGCGCTACAGACGCCACTCATGGTGCGAGATGGGGAGGAGTACATGTGCGACCAATGGGCACTGCTTCCGAAGATCTCCGATCCCAGGGGCAGGGACGCTAACTCACCTAACGTGGAGCACTCATAGGGGGACACATCTCGAAGAAGAACTGGGGGCTCTAGTGGATCATACATTGAATGGGAGTCAACAATGTGATACGGGTTAAGAAAAAGGCTGGTATCATCCTGGGGTGTGTTAACAGGAGCATCTTCTGTAAGACGGGAGGTAACTGTCTGGATCTACTCAGCACTGGTGAAGCCTCAGCTGGAGTACTGTGTCCAGTTCCGGGCGCCACCCATTAGGAAAGATGTAGATAAATTGGAGAGAGAGTCCAGAGGAGAGCAACCAAAACAATGAAAGGTTTAGAAGACCTGACCTATGAGGAAACTGGACACGTTTAGTCTTGAAAGGAGAAGGCGGAATGGGGACTTGATAACAGTCTTCACATATGTAAAAGGTAGTTATAAAGAGGACTGATCAGTTGCTCTCCATGTCCACAATAAAGGGTACATTAAGAAGGAATGAGCTTACTCTGCAGCAAGAGAGATTTTGCTTAGATATTAGGAAAACTTTCTGGCGAAAAGGAGAGTTAAGCACGGGGACAGTCGCCTAGTATCCCTGGTAGAGGTTGAAGAACAGGATGGTCTTAATCCTGCCTCAGAGCAGGGGCTGGACTAGATGACCTCTCAAAGAGTCTTCCAGCCCAACATTTCCATGGTTTTAAGACCCACCCAACATTGGCTTAAAAACCAGGACATTAAAAACAATTAAAATCAATCTTGTAGATCCCAAGGCCAGAAGGGACCATTGTGATCACCTGCTCTGACCGCCTGTACAGCACAGGCCACGGGGCTTCCCTGAATTAACTCCTGGTTGAACTGTACTTCAAGGACCTGTAAAAAGTGATTAAAAGATGGCAAGTTAAACCGCAGTGGAGCTGAAGAGCTGCTGACTTTTGGGGCACTACACTCGTAACACCAACGTCGCTCTGCCTTCTAGTCTATCACCTTTGGGGATTGCTTGCAAATGCATCTGCATGAGAAGCCATCCAGGATATTTATAAAGTTTTCATGTAATTTGCGGCTTGTCTCGCTTGTTGTTGTTGGAGAGGAAAGAGGGAGAAAGATGCAAGCAATACCCCGGATAAGCTCACCAGAACTGAAAGGTCTCTGAACACAGACGGCAGGTTAAAGGGTAACGCACACATTTATTAAAGCCTGGAACAGCTCCTTCCCCTGACAGGTTTGTCCTTTTCCGTTTGCAAATGCCAAGTTTATTTTCCAGGTGTTTCTAGCGGAGCAAAAGCGTATTATGGCTGCTGTTGGTCAGCCTCTCGCTGCACCGGCCTCAGTGATGTCAGCAGGAAAGGAGCAGGGCTCTGCGTATCTGTTAATTGCTCCGTGCAGCCCAGCAGGGGGAGCTCACCACACTTTTTAATGAGGCAAAGTGGGGTTTCTTTAATTTCCCAAATAGACGGATATTGTTATACAGCCGTAGGTGTTAGACTGCAGAGACATGCCTTTTGTTCACAGGCCGGGAGTAAAGGAAATCAGCACTCTATTTTACAGATGGGGAACCTGAGGCATTCCCAGCCCTATGGTCTATGTACTCGGCCACACTGCCTCTGTCTCAGCAATGGGAGAATTAAGCAGGCATGAGGGGAACGTCCCAGTGGGTTAGACCAATCTGAGGGCAGGCAAGGAGTACAGCTCTCAACCTGGCTCCAAGCTGCCCTTGCTGGATAACATTACTGAGCTGGAGGCAGCACTTCCAGGAGTCCTCCTCCATCATCCTGACCCACGTAGTTCCCAGCCAGAGGAAGCACCGAGACTGCACTTGTTCCGTCAGTGCATCACCTCACAATGGGAGGAGGTTGGGTTTCTCAGCTGCCATCTGGTCATGGGGTTCTGATGGCTCAGTCGCAGGATCCCAGAACAGGGTGGGGAGACCACTCAAATGGACTTTTTCCATGCAGAGATCCCAGGGCATGGTGCGGGGCAGCTGCTCAGCCACCGCGACCAGGGCTCTGCTGAAGGGTTCAGGGCACAATCACCTTTCCCGTTCAACATGCGAGGCCGCTGGGGAAGCCCCGTCAATGTTCCATGGGCCTCACTGCCATCCGTGTACTGCCAGCACGCAGACGGCTCGGCACCTTTGCTTCTCCCAGGCGCGTGAATGAGACTGATCCTGCTGGTGGGTTGCGGAAGGACTTGGAGAGTCCGACAAGGGCAGTTATTGGGTGAGGAGTCATGCATTGCTTTCAGAGACCCAGGTGGCATGGTGGGCAAAGTGCCCATGCTCAGCGCGATTCCTCTTGGACCTGGGCCTTGCGGAACCTTGGAGACTTCCACAGAGGACGGCGGCGATGCATCCTGCCCGGGGCCACTCCTGAGGGGCGCATGGACAGTGCAGAGGGGGCAGAACGCAGCAACCTTCCCTGCCTGCAGGGACTAGCCATGTAGAACACACCAGGCCAGCACTCCAGCAACCACGCTGGATCTCTGAGCATATCCGTGGGCAATTCGAGGGCTTGACTTTGACCTATAAAGCCATATGTGGCTGAAGTCCTCTACCACTGCTACTCCCCATGCTCTGCTCTCACTAACTTACCTGGCTTGGAATACCTGGGGGCAGCTCTGGAATTGACATCCCCATTACTCTGGCCCCAGAAGGTTGCTTGACCTTCACAGCCTGTTGCCAGTCCCATCTGCTCTCTTCAGCTGCTGGATACAGAGGATTGACCTCCTGGGTGTTGTGTTTTCAGAACTGCTAATGGACTAGGGGTGGAGGGAATGTTACTCGTGTGTCTGTGGGTTATTGTCTATGCTGGAAATTAGCCACAATTCCACCCACCGCTGCAATGGCCCCAGTACAAGAGCTTGCGTTTATCACTGCTTGAAACCGGGGTGAGCTGCAGCAGAACCAATCGCCGCTCCCCTTGCCTGTGCGTGACATCAATGGCTGGAATCAGGGCAAAAGCCAGTACAAACAAGGCCTGTTTCAATCATGGCGGCGCGATGGGCATGGTGTGGGGTCTATTTAAAGAGGTTTCCTACTGTTGCCAGTAAGATGGTCACATCTGCTTTAATGGTGTTTCATTCCCATAGCTGTCTGCCCAGACACCCAGGCACTCGATGGACATCTCTATACATTGGACTACAAATGAGAAGCGTTGCCAGATCAGTCCTGGTACAAAAAACACACCTTTCCCCTGCTCTTCCCATCTCTGGGTTCGGCCTTGATTCCTGCAGCCCTTAGACTCAAAATAAAAGCTCCTGACTTTTCAAAAACTTCCCCTACTGGGCCCGCTAATGGCTGCTCCTAGACAAGCGGCGTGCCTTTGTTCAGACTGGTCCGTGATCATCATCATGAAATACAAGGGAAAGATTCAGAGCCCTACAGAGGCTTTGTAGAGCAATCAGTCTGCTGAGGGGTATCATTTGGGAGCAGTGGAGAACAGGCCAACCTGTTAAATGGTAGGCACAGATTTTTAGAAATCAGAGCCACTCAGTGCTTCCAGGGATAAGTGGCTTGGCAGCAGATGGCTGTTTGCAGGAAAGCAGCTACCTGCTCCGTTTCTGAAAGAGAAGTTGTTAAACTTGCTAGCAGTGAGTTATTACAGCAAGCTGCCTACCGTCTTCCACCCAAACTCACTCCCTGACGCTTCGGGGTGGTAGAATTGTTCAGAGGAGCCGGACTCAGCATGGCTTCACACGGGGAAATCATGAGAGTCCTGCCAAGCTTAGAGGTGGAATGTCCCCACTAGACAGTATCTTATTGCAAAGCAGAGTGCAATTCGTCATGTGAAGCAGCATGTGTGTTTATGGCCCAGGAGACTCACCTGGTGGCTGTCATTTCTGGGGGTTCAGATACCACACCAGGGCACAGTTGGCTCTCAGTGTGGGCTGAAAAGGTGGGCTTTTAGGGACGCAGTTCTTTGAAGGAGCTGTTAAGTCACAATCCTTTCTGCGTCTGCCCCAAAAGATGCCCAGAGGGAAATTCAGATTCTGATCTCAGTTGTCCCACTGTCAATCCAGAGTAACTCCCTTCAGTTTCTCTGGATTCACACCAGAGTAACAGAACCTGGCCTCATCTCCAAAGTCCCGTGAGAGTTACTGCTGAATGCAAATCTGAACTCTCCCCGGTGGGGACATCGTGAAGTAAAGAACTGGGGGGTGGGGGGAGAGAGAGAGAGAGAGAGAGAATTTAAAAAAAAATAAAAATCACTTGAATCTGGGCTCACAAACTGCAATACACATTCGTTATACTGGTATGGAGATTGCCCACTGTCACTCTGGGGCAGAGTTAAGGTTGTTTGGGGGCCTGAGCAGCGCATTGCCATGCCTGTACAGCTTTGGGTTTCTTTGACGTTTAACCTGCACTCTGAATGCTGGTTCTGGGACAATTCCATCAGCCCTGTATCACCAGTCTCAGCCCCAGCTCCAGCTCCTGTTTGTGCCTGGGAATGTCAAGGCGTGGTTCTACCCTTGTGGAGGGAAGCCTGCATTCGTAGCCCTGGCTTGTCTTCCTCAGTCCGACAGAAACCAGGGGCTGGATGTTGAGCGGGACACTGGGACTCCAACCTACGTTCTATTCCTAGCTCGGACACTCATTTCCTTGTGACCTTGGGCAAGTGGCTCCCCCGCTCTGCATCCCAGCTTCCCTGTCGGTAAAACGGGGATAAGACTCCTCAGAGTTATCAGGAAGATTTCGGTTTATAAAAATCTTAGAGACTCGATTGACTGGGGAGCACTTTGATATCCGCAGCTGGGAAACATTCCACAAGTGCAAAGCATTGTCAACCCCCTCCGGAGCCTGGCGTTAGAGAGTGATCCCAAGCACACAACTCCCCCTCTAGCAGCAGATGCTACCCTCACTCCCTGCTGCACGGGGCATCTCATCCACCTCCCAGAGCCGACTGTACTTGGAAAGCCTCCAAAATCAGCAAGCCAAGGAGGAAAGAATCCGCTTTACCCCATCTCTGTGCACTCAGAGCCAGCACAAACACGGCAGCAGTTTGCTTAGGATCAAGCAGGAACGCAGAGAACTCACAGGTTAGTTCAGCCTCTAAGTTCCTTTCAGAGCAAACGAAAGAAACCAGCATGGATTTCTCTGTCTTTATAGGGTCAAATGAAAAGTGCAGGCCCAGAAAGCAGCCAAGTATTTGCTCTTCAGAGCCTCCTTCAAATCAGCTTCCCCAGGAGAAGAGATGTGTGATCCTTTCCTCAGCCAGCCAGGGACCTACAGATCACTGTGCAGAGACCCTGGTGGCCCTATGTTTAAAACTGGTGACACCTCAGGCAAAACAAGTGCCCTCTAATCTAGAGGCTGGAGCAGGGGGATGGGGATACGTCAGCTGAGATGCCCGTGGGGTTCTGGATGCCAGCATGGCTGTAGCAGAAACAGAAACCAAACACTAATACTGCCACCACCACTTAATGCCATCCAGGTGGAGCTCATGTTCACCGCTGCTGCCAACGGATGCATAAAACTGCACACCTGGAATACGGGGGCGGGAGGGCGAGAGCAGGGGGCTGGATGGATTAACTTGTGCTGGTAGGGTTAAAGCTAACTCTGCATAGCTTGGGTCAGGGCGGACTAAGGGCAACAAAGGGTGCAGAAGAGGGAACAGGAGACAAGTATTTAAAGGCACGGACACCAAGGAAGCAGAGGAATTGTTTAGTGCAGAGAAAGGGGATCTGACTTGGAGGGAAAGGAAAGGGAATATCAAAGCAGATTTCCCCGTAGACTCTGGACTAGTCTCCCAAGGCAAGCTGTGTTTGATCTCCTCCCACACAACGCTAGAGGGGACAGCTCACTAGCTCTAGGAGCGAAGGCTGCGCTGAGATGACGACTCTGGGGACGGAGGCTGCAGTAGCCGGGGAGAAGGGCTGTATGGGACCCAGCCGGTTCCCCCCATCTCTATCTTGCAGGGGAATCGACAAGGTGGCTGAGCAGCCAGGCCAAGGCCTGACTGGTGGCACATGAAGCACAACAGGCTTCAGAGAGAAATAATCCACCAGGAAGCGCACAGGGAGCAGCTGGGCCGGCTGGTTCGGTGCCTGGCTCCAAAACATCCCGAGGACCCCTGGAGAGTATACAGTCCCTAGAGCAGGGGCGGGCAAACTACAGCCCGCGGGCCGGATCCGGCCCATCAGGGCTTTCAAACCGGCCCGCGGGATTGCCAGCCCTGTGGTGCAGCGGGGCTAAGGCAGGCTCCCTGCCTGCCCTGGCCCCGCGCCGCTCCCAGAAGTGCCCGGCACCACGTCCCTGCGGCCCCTGGGCGACGGGGGTGCAGAGGGCTCTGTGTGCTGCTCTCGCCCGCAGGCACCGCTCCCCACCCGCAGGCACCACCCCCCGCAGCTCCCATTGGCCGGGAACCTGGAACTGCGGCCAATGGGAGCTTCAGGGGGTGGTACCCACAAGACGAGGGCAGCGCAGCGGATCTCCCTGCCCCACCCCACCCCCAGGAGCCACTGTCGGACATGGTGGCCACTTCCGGGAGGGGCGCAGGGCCAGGGCAGGCAGAGATGCTCAAGGTAAGTGGCACTGGGCCAGAGCCCGCACCCCAAACCCCTCCTGCACCCCCTGCCTTCAGCCCCCTGCTGCACCCCAACCCCCTGCCCTGAGCCCCCGCCACACTCCTCCTGCACCCCAGCCCCTTCCTGCACACCGCGCCCCCTCCCACACCGCAACCCCAACCCCCTGCCCTACATTCATGGCCCTGCATACAATTTCCCCACCCAGATGTGGCCCTCAGGCCAAAAAGTTTGCCCACCCCTACCCTAAAGGATTAACCTCAGCGCAGCCTTAGATGTTAGCGCTACTAGAGCCTGCTCTGCTCCAGAGATACCAGCCTCCCCCATCCTCATTCTCCTTAACTCTGCCCCCAGATACACCAGCCTCTCCCTCCTCCTCAACTCTGCCCCCAGAAATACCCAACCCTCCCCCCCATTCTTGTCAACTCTGCCCTCAGAGGGATACCAGACTCTCTGTTCTGTTTGTCCTTCTTAACTCTGCCCCAGGGCAATGCCAGCCGCACCCCCGCGCCCCCCACAGCATCCTTTGCGCCTTCAAGCAGGTCCGGCTGTGCCCGTTGTATTATTTCAGGTTCTGGGTCTTGCTCCCGGGGCTGGCAGAAGGCTGCAGAGTATGGCTGTGGACTGGAAGGACTCTGGCAAAGCCACTGTACTAATCCACGCCCCCATTCTCCCATCTGCCCTTCATCCTCTGCATGCTGGGCGCGATCAGAAGCCCGCATGTGCCTCAGAGCACTGGGTTGATAACTGGTTTCACACGCACACGTCTCTGATACTGGGACGCGCTTCACCTCTGTGCTTGTCAAGCGCTGCAATTTCGTGGTGTGGACAGGCAGGCTCACCACCTCCCGCCGCCTCTAATGAGACGTGTGTAATGGATAGCCAGCAGGCTTCGCATTCCATTTGCCTACGCAAGCATCTGGAGCGGCTCTCTGGGCGGGCCGTGGTTTGCTGGAAAGGCGGCCTGAGCCAACCAAGCCACTGGACACTTTATCCATGCGGGGAGGCTCGGCTCGGCTCCAGGGGCTGCCACCAGCCGCGTGTCACTCAGACCTGCGCCAGCTGTGCCGACGAGCTGTCTACACTACAGCCCCTTCACACCGCCCTGGCAGTGGCACGGGCCTTCCCATGGGCGTCAATGTGATTTGTGTCTACTTCACATGGGGCCTTGGCGCAATGAGAATCTGGCCGCTGGTGCAGACACCAGACCTGGCACGTGTGTGAGTAGGAGCCCAAGTGCCCGAGCTGCCGGTTCTCCCTAGGCCAGCAGTAATGCCAGGCATTGCCAGGGGAGGCTGGGGTTTGCTTCAGTTTGACCTTCACTCTGGATTTCCTAGTAGTGCCTTTGATCGCCACAAAATTTCCCTGCCTGGGTTTCCTGACACTCTCCAGCCTAACCACCTGGGCCCTGCCGTAGGTTCGTAACAGGTTTGGATTGTATGCCACATACAGGGAGCCAGGGACCCCATGACACTGAAAAGCCAAGCAGGGTCCACCTGGCCCAAGCAAGCCCGTTTCCCTCCTGCTCCCCCCTTCGCTGCTGGTCGCCAGGGCCCATTAAGGGCCTTAGCAGCGTGGCAGGGACCATGGATCCTGGCCAGACTTTACGTGGACCATCTCACAGCTCGGCAGAGCTCCAGTAAGCCTTTCCAAGGCACAGACCCACGCCCCCGCTCCCTACAAGTCATCGGCATCTTCCTGTCTTCATTTGCCTCTCCTAGCTTCTCCCTTCCCTTTCTGCTCTTCACCCACTGATCTCATCCACCGTTCCAACACCTCCCCCGACTCACCCCTGCTCCACAGCTCCCAGGCCCTTCAGTGGAAGGACAAGACCCCGACGCTTGTACACCTGGAAGCAGAGTCACCCGCCAGCTCTCTACTCGGAGACTGGGGGCGGCACGATGGACACCCCAGTGCATCGCCACCAGGAGGCACAAGCAGGTGGGAGTGAACCCCCCAAACAGCAGAGGGGACATGCCCACACTGATTTCAGGGGGACATTTTCGACTGATGGGGTTTAACTGGGCCCCAGGTTTCACCACAGACTGCCTGCTTCCGGTAACTCGACCACCGTGCCTCGATTTCCCCATTCGGTAGGTGCTATCCCCAGTTGCACACCTACCAGGTGGCCTCTTGTCATGTTTGCCAAGTGCTCTGGGATCCCGGGGTGAAGCAGCAATACAAACCAGGAGGCTCACGGAGCCGCCCGGGGCTGGGGGAGCTGCTTGGGCTGGCCTGCCATCACTCAGAGACGGGAGGGCAGCCGGGGAATGAGCCCCGGGCCACAGGCGCCTCCCGCAGAGCTGCAGCTCGCCCTGCCCGTTCTGCTGCCGACAGAACAGACGAGGCACCAGGCAAAAGGAACACTTGCCTGCATTTCTCTCACCGAGATAACCCCAACCTAATTACACGAGCGCAGAATGTGTTGGAAGTCCTTTGAATTGGCTCAGATGTCATATTCTTTAAATGCAATTACTGCTCCTGCAGACAGGCTGGGGCAGGAAGCTCTCACGCTTTCTGCTGTGTACACGGCCCCAGGGAACGAAGCTCGGCCCTTTG
The DNA here is from genome assembly GCF_028017835.1 of Emys orbicularis. Lineage (NCBI taxonomy): Eukaryota > Metazoa > Chordata > Testudines > Emydidae > Emys > Emys orbicularis. The sequence continues at coordinate 3,775,971 of NC_088683.1, forward strand.
AACTCCCCTCAGCCTGACCACCTTTTCAAGCTTGATACGTGCAATGGGCCGGAAGATTCAAACAATCTCCCAGGCATTTTTAAAATGTTATCTTCTTTAATCTGCCTGTTGGGAGCTCCAGAATTAACACGGAGAATCCAAATGCACTACGCCGTACCCACTGACTCACAGCACGCCTGGCACGCTGCCAGCACTACCGAGCCCTTTGCAGCACCAGACATTCACTCTGCAATGCAAGGCGCTGGGGGCTTGCAGCACTCGCAGCCTTAGAGAGGCAGCTAAAGAACGGAGAGGCGAGGCGGGGGGCTCAGAGACCAAGGGAGGATTCCAGATGAATGGGGCGTGAGCAGCACCCCCGGCTCGGGCAAGTTACACAGCTGGGGAGCATGGGCAGAGCTTGGAAAAGCAGGAGGGTAAGCGAGAACTCAACGCGGAGCCAGACAGGTCAGCGGAGGCGATGGGGGAGGGGGCTACAGGGGACTCACTATCCCCAGCCCTGAGAGCTGCGGTCAGTCAGCAATCTGGGGAAGGGGCGGAGCAGGGGGTGGACAGGGACTGCAGGGTGGGGAGCTCAGCGAGGAAGCCCCTCCCCCTATTTGCTGCCCGAGGAGATGGGTATGGGAGGGGGGTGAAGAAGCTGGCGGGGAGGAGCGACGACTGGCTGCAGCAGTGAGTTTACAGTGGAAGTGGATGTGCTGAAACCGGCTCTGAGCCCACGCAGCCTGCCCCGTCCCAGGGGGCTCTGCTGTGACCCTTCCCAGGCCCGGGGATAGTCACCACAGCAGAATGGAGAACACCCAAGCATTGTCTATGCCCAGTGCCCGCACCTCAGCTCACCTCCCCCCCCGCCCCAGCTGCTCCCCCCGCTTTCCCCCCACCCTGTCCTTAGCGCTCACACCCCAGCCCCGCTGCGTGGCGCTCTCCCACACCCCACAGCCTGGCGTGCTCTCCCGCAGGCCTTCACCCAGCAGCTCTCCTGGCCACTCACCGTGCCTCCGCGGCCAGCAGCTCGTCATAGTGCGAGGATCGCTGGTCGTCGTCCTGCCGGTAGCGGATGACTGTGGCAAGGCCCTTGCTCACTAGGGCCTCAGCGATGTTTCTGCAACACAAAAGACACTGGGGACTCAGGCTGGGGGAAGGGACGGAGGGTCAGTCCTGGCAGCCCGCCCCACGCACACACCCCTGCACTGGGCATAGCTACGCCCTCTCAGTCACGTATGTAACATGCAACATCACACATGGGAGCAGCAGCAGCTCAGCCGCGAGGCAGGGCCCCAACGCGGGTCCCAGAGGCGCGCCCGGCAGCGGAGAGCTGCAGCATCCCTTGGTCCCTTGTACCCAGCAGAAGCCCAGGCAGGGGAAGGAAGGAGCAGCTGCTTCCCTCCCCATCCCCGTCTTGCCCACAGCCCCACTGGAGAGCAGCTCTTCGCCCCACAGCTCTGGTGCAGGGGCCTCCTAGGAGCTATGGAGCTGGTGGGCGCTGGGTGGGAGTGAGGGGGAAAGCGAGCGGCTAAGGGCAGAGCACTCTGGGGGTTAAGCCAACACCAGGCCCTATTCCCGGTCCACCCAGGGGAGCTGCAATGGGACCCGGAAACAGCAGCCTGCCAAAGGCTCCCATCGCTCTCGTACATTCAGAACCGTGCACGTTTTTCTCAGCTGGGAAGGAAAGGTTGGGGGCGAAGCTCCTCAGTGCGGGGAGTGGCTGCGGTTTGAAGCCCGCATGCCAATCAGGGGCCCAGCCCTGGCGGAGCGCGGACAATTGGCTGCCAAGGCATTATGCTGCTTTAAACAAATTCATGAATTGCACTTGGCCGAGCGCATCAGTAATTCTCCTCCAATTACACACGCAGGGCAGGCACCGCTAATTCACAACTTACAAACCCGGACTCATCCCTTGAAGCGTCTCCACGCGCTGTGCCGTGGGGAGGGGGTCAGGCCGGGCTGGTGCTGAAAGCTGAGATTAGGTCTCGCCTCGGAGACGGGGGGGGAAATCAGAGGATTCGTAAGTGAGGAAATCAGCAGCTGCAGAGGTAGCACTCGAAATGCCAGGCAACCAGGAATAAGCACCTCAGCTCCTTTCCCAGGCACGCTCCGGGGAGGCGAACAGAAGGCCGTTTGCTCCCAGCAGCCCACACACCCTGGCTTTCCTAGCCAAGCCAGGTGCTGCAGTGAGCCACCTCCACTCCCCGCATTCCTCCCACACACGCGGATGACAAAGCACTCTTTGCAAGCACAGGTGCCCCCTGCCCCAACCCACAGCCCTGGAGGACTCCGGGTGACTGAACCCCTTTTAAGGGTGTGTATGTGACAAATTTGCCCCCTGGCAGTTAAGTAGAATAATTTTATTTCAAGGGGACAGAGGCACATGGTTAAATTATCTGCCCAGCATGTGCATCCTGCTTCACAAGGCAACATGGGTCTCGGGGAGAGCCTCTGCGGACGTCGGACCTGCTGCCCGGAGAGGCTGGTGCAACGGGCTGAGGCCTCCTCACCACACTCTCTCGGCTAGCCTCCCAGCCCATGCACGCAGCCCATCATGCCACAGGCCAGGGCAGACCAGCCACAGCCTGGATGTGGCACAAGGAACCCCGCTCTGGCCACCCGCGGGACGCAGAACACGCTGTCTTCCCTCTCTGGAGTCAGCTCGTCCACAGCGCAGAAAATCCAATGGGGGGGGGGGGGGGACAGGGCTCCACCCAGCATGCAGCCGAAGTGTTCAGAGCATCCAGGAGCCCTGCCGACCGACGCCAGTAACACCTCCTCCAACGGCACAACCTGCCGCCGTAAGCCAGTGCATGAACCATCTCTCAGCGCAACCTGCCTCTCCCAGCACTGCCCAGATCGCCCTCCCGCTGCCCAGCCACTGACTCAACACTCCAGCCCGGAACAGAGCACACCAGCAGCCCTGCGGGATGCACGCCTCCTGGCCACGGCAAAAGGCAGGGCCCTTCCATTGCATTCACACCACCCTGCTTGGCTCTCTGGCATGGCAGGGCCCAGGACAGGGCCGACATGCTGCAGCTGTGTCTCATGCTCCACCCAGCGAGCTGTGATGGGCATCGGCATCCAGATCCCCGCCCTGGGGGCTCACCCTTCAGCTTCTGTACGAGGCTGCAAGGGGAGCAAGCTTTCACCAGCCATGCAGCAACATACAGGCGTCTCCCAGCTCCACCCCACCTTCCTGGCTTTCCAACAGCCCGGATGCGATCAGCCTGGACCCTGGACAGAGCAGCAGCTGAAGCTGAGGGGAAAACCTCCCTGCCCTTCACTGAGGACATCTGCCCTCCGAGCACCAAGACAATCTGTAGCTTGTGTCTGGCTGGACTCCCACTGCCATGGCCCCGAACCCGCCCCCTTCCCATCTCCACCTGGCAGGGCTGCACTGGCTCAGCCTGAGGGCTCCCAGCAAATTGCACCGTGACCCTCAGCTGAGGTGCTAAAGGCTGATGCGAGGTGCACCAGCCTCCCTGGAGCCCGAGGCTGGCCCAGGCTGCTCTGGGAGCAGAGCGGGGCTCGTTTGCCAACAGCGGAGTTTTGCTAGGATTAGCAGTTAGCAGCTTGTTTCTATGTGGCTTACTCCAGGCCTGTTAGTGCTGTTAGACGGCAGCCAGGGAGGCCGGGGTTCACTCCCCAGGTAGCTGATTTTCTCCCTTTCAGCAGAAAGCATCCCAGACGCTTGCTTCTGAATGGTGTTTGCAGATCGTCGTACAAAGCGAGGAGGGTGGGTGCGCGAGAATGCTGAGTCTCCATTCCAGCTCTTAGCCAGTCAGCCGGCACATGCTGGTCGAATGCTGCTTGCTGAAGTTGGACACATTTCACATCTCTAAAGAAACGTCTGCGGCGTCTCGGCTCGTTGAGGTTCGTATTGTGCGTTTGTGCTGATGTTAAAAGCCGGAGCTTTGCAGCAGGGAAGGGGGTGGCACCAGAACAGCTGGCGCAAAGTGCCTTATGGAGAAGCTCTCGTCACGTTAGCCTAGATTTCGGATTCAATATTATAGACGCTGCTGGGAGAGGAGCCCAGGCAGTGATTGGCACCTGACCTCCAGGAGGGCGGACTAGCATCCCATCTCCTCAGCTGGAGTTGAAAAACTAAGCATGAAATTAGCAACCGTAATGGCAACAAAGCTCCCAGCTCCGAACGGGGCTCATGGGAGCCAGGCACCCAGCCCTCTGCACCCCACATGGAACAGGATGCGGCGCGGGAAAGGTGCAGGAGAGGGAGCAGAGCCGGTATTCACCTCCAGGCCCGCTTCTGTGCGGGAATAAAAGCGCCTCGCATGGGAAGATGCTCCCAGTTTCACTTCACACCACCCGTGGCCTGGCACTAGGGCTATGCACCCTCCCTTGGGACAGGGGAAGCGAGACACCTCAACCAGAAGGTTTTCAAGAACACCAAAAAGACAGGGCTCCAGTACTGAAGAGCCCGTACCAGGCCCTGGCGTACTGCGAGAGGTGCCCCAATGCAACGCCCATTCGAGATGGAGTTCGCAGGAATCCAGCTCTGCAAAGCCAATAGCTCAGGGAGTGGGGGACAGCAGGTCAGGCTGTCCCTAGAGGAGATGGGGGCTAGAGCCCAGCTCTCCCAGGGGGAGATCTCTGACCCAGGCTGACTAATTGAGTTGCTGGCATTGGGCAGGTGTCCTGTGAACTCTTGGCAGGTCTCAGTCCCCAGCCGACAGGTGTCCCCATTGCCCCCTCGTTACCAACCTCAGCAGAGGGGCCTTGCAGCCGGAGCTCCCCCCTCCACCCCTCTCCTGGCGGTCAGGGCTGAAGGGGCAGGAGCCTGACCCTCGGCTGCTCAGGCGGTGCCTGTTCCGGGGACGGAAAGAGTTTCAATCCCTGGGGCTTGTAAACCTGGCCCCATTCCCCAGCACGGTGTCCACACAAACACGCTCACACCCTGCTCAGCGCTGGCCAAGGCAGGCTGGGGGGAGCTCACCGGCTCCACAGCAGCTTTCTTCCTATGGGGGGGGAAGAGGCCAGATGCAGCCCCAGGCGGACACTTCTGTGCACAGGTATCATCTAGCGTGGCGCTAGCTGGGCTCCTCTCTTCCATGTGCCGGGCAGCCCAAACCCCTGCTCCAGCCCTGGCACGCTCAGAGCCATCGGGCTCTGGAAGAGACTGGCACAGGGGGACGGGGCAGAGCTGATCTGAGACTCCATCCTCCCCTGCACATTTGGGAAGCGGAGACACGGTCTTCAGCAAACTAAGAGGCCATTTGCCATTCTACGCTCTCCAATTTTACATTGCTCCAGCGCTTCCCCCAGCTCCTGCAAGAGCTTCAGCTACCTGTGCTAACCACAGAGGTGTGGGAGCTGAAATGCAGCCACCTCCGGGGTGGACGGCAGTGCTCCAGGTGAGGGGAATTCTCGCCAGGCATGCCAGGAAGAAAAAAAATCTCCATTTCAGAATTGCCTGCTGGGATCTGGGTCTGTGGCACTGCTGCAGCCCTGGAGTACAGGGAAGGCTGGCAAAGGGAGGGCACTGCTGACGGGTACAGCTCCACGCCACTCACCCGCCTGACGCATTTTCAGCCAGAGCAGAGAAATCTCAGCCGCCTTCCAGAAGCTGGAGTACGTAACCAAGGTGATACTGTACCATGGAGGCGCCACTCCAGGGGCACCAGAGCTGACCCGACCGATACCACTAGGAGGAAAGTCTTCCGGCGACAATGCACGCAATGGGCGCACGCCTATATTGGAATAGACATTAGCAAGCACCCGAAGAAGAAGAGGATAGTTACTGAACCCCATGCTCACCCTCCCCATTTGCTCCCTCAGAAAAGCCGCTGCCACGCACAGAAGGAGGGAGGGAGCCAGCAGGTGGAACCCAGGAGTCCTGGTCTCCTGCACTATTCCCAGCCCCGTCACTGACTCAGGGTGACTTGCCCAGGGTCCCTCATGGCAGCTTCACCGGCCTACAAGGGAAAGCACTGAAATCCTCCGAGGGACAAGCCCGAGAGCCAGCGCCAGGAGCCTGCCCCCTGTTCCTGTGCGCACCCAGCACCCAAGCTTCCACGTTTGGCCAGAGGGGCCCAACACACAGCAAAGACACCTCAGCTCCTGACACTGATCTGCCTCTGGCAAGGAGCCGTACCCTGGGCCATCGCTTCCAGCCCACTGACCTGGGCAATAAGGGGTGGGCGGGGAGCCACAGCCTCTCCTTGGACAGTCCTACGCCAAAGGAATCCGAGCCCCCAGCCACTGATAATCAGCTCACAACAAAGGGCTGATGCAGCCAGACAGCTCAGCCTGCTGGAGCATAGGGAACAGGGCTAGCGCCACCATGCCTGGCATCGGCACCTCCTGTGAGCGCTGCTCTGGGAGCAGCCATGGAGAAAATCAGCATGAAGGTCCTGGCAAGGACATACTGACAGTGGTGTTCACTTGGCCTCACAAGGGCCCCCCATCGCCAGGCAGACCCTACCAGCCTGGCACAGCACAACAGCCATCACTCACAGCTCAGGACCTCAGAGCTTCCCAGGTCTGCAAGCAGCAGGTAAATGCCTGTGATGAGCACTCACGTCCCAGGCCTGCATTCCCCCGGGCCATGGCCAACAGCGATAGATACGACAGACACTGTGTGCTCCAATCCCAGCCACTCCCCACCCCCATGCGCACAGAGTGGGGGACCCATGCACTCCGGCTCAGGGTGCGGTTGGCCAGGGGGCCCCTCAGCAGAGGGTGAGCAAGGGACCATGGGCTGAGAATTTGCAGTGGGGAAGCCCGAAGACACGGCTAGAGCAGCACCACAGGAACATGACAGATGAGCTCTGGAAGGACCCATCACTGTGCTGGCTTCAGAGCCAGGCCACCCGCTAAGGGGGGCAGGTTACCCCATCACTGCTACTGCAGAGAGGAGAGAACCCCGAGGCCAGGACTCCACCACAGGCTGCCGGAGTGACCTTGGGCCAGCCACACTGCTGCTCTGGGGCTCAGTTCTCCCCATAGTACGTGGGTGACCCCTGCCCGGCCACCCCAGGGAGCTGGCAGGATACGGACATGAGGAGATTGTGATAATACGGTAACGGCCAGGCAAGTACGGTACCTCAGACAGCGAGAGGCGGTTCTGGCACATCCCCACCCTTCTGGTACTGCCACGGGTGGAGGCGGGATACCAGGCTGCATCTGCCCCCGTCCTGCAGCTCCTGTGCCCTGGGGCTTGCTGCCATTGCGTGGCGTTAGTGGGGACAGGGCAGGCGCCCAGCCCAGGGCAGGCATCAGCCCCCCACAGGGACGGGGGGAAATCGTGCATGTGTCAGTTGAACACTTAATAACCCAACTGTGTTGTACGGGAACGCTCAGGCAGCAGGAGCAAGAGATCCTGGGGGTGGGAGTGGGGACTGAAGACGAGTAAAGCGCCGAGGAAAACCCAAGTCGGCTCTCTCTCCTCGCTCCCTAAACAGACCATTTCATCCTGCCCCCAGCATTTCTGAAGCACTGTAATCTTGTTGCCACTTCTAGCTGATGGCTTCATTTATGGCTTTTCTAAGACAAGTAAAGTAGTTGGCATTTTCTCCCATTGTGCAGGCTCCCTTGGGGAGCAGCGCGGAATCGCAAAGGAACGGGCACCACCACCTGGGCTCCCGCAGCACACCGACTCCTCTGCAGGGGAGGCAGGGCCAGGCACAGCCAGGCTGATGGGAAGACCCCAGCCAGCACAGCGCAGCTTGGCTCCAGCCCAATTTATGTTTTAATCCAGTTTCACAGAGTTTAAGGCTAAAGGACCATCTCATCTGGCCTGAGTTAAATCTCAACCGCCTACCCTTGTATTGAGACCAAAGCATTTCAGATCGTGGGAGAGCAAACGGTGAGCCACAGGGAGAGAACAGGTGAGACCACGGTGCCAACAATGCCTGATGGCACAAAGCCATTAGGTTAGCCCTGCCCAGGTGACCCATGCCCCACGCTGCAGAGGAAGGCGAAAACTCCTAAGGTCCCTGCCAGCCTGACCGGAGGAGAAACCCCTGCCTGACCCAAAATCTGGGGGTCGGTTAGACCCTGAGCACAAAAGCAAGACCCACAAGCCAGGTAGCTAAGCCAGAAGACGCTCTGTATCACATCACAGCACCGGCCTACCCTGTCCGTGTCCCATATCTCCAGCCAATCTCTGATGCTTCAGAGGATGGCGGGGAAAAAACCCAAAATACACCTCACCAATTATGCATGGCAGAGGGGGAGCGATTCCTTCCTGACCATTGCAGGCTGCCAGCTGAAGCCCTGAAGTATGATTATAATCATTAACTTAAAGCATAATCTTGAGCATGCTGAGGGCAATCCCGGTCTCCACACACCCCCGTGAAGGAAGGGGATGAACAGGGGGATTCACAGACTGCCAGGCCAGGAAGGCCCACCACAACCATCCAGGCCAATGCTGGATTAAAGCAGAGCTTTTAGAAACGTACCTAGCCTCTTCTTAAAGACTCCAGGCGACAGTGAGCCCACCACCGCCCCAGTGAACTGTTCCACTCAGTCTTGCTGTGAGGAAACGGCACCTTCTTTCAAGGCTGAATGTGTCTAACCTCGAGTCCCAGCCACTGGATGTTGTTCTGCCTCCCTTAGCAAGGCTGTCAGATCTCCTTTCCATGGGCAAGTGCCTACACACTGACCAAGTCACCTCCCACGCCAGCGAAGGCCCCCATCGGTCCCAGCAACGGAACCCCTCGTCGCAGAATGGACAGTGCTGTCCGGGCCCGTTTAACACACATGCTCTCCCAGCCCTGGCGGGAGGCGCTCAGCTCCCCTGGCTCTCCCAGCCCTCCAGCTCTCTGCCAAGGTGCCCACAAAGGGGACCAGCCAGAGCCAGTTGCAGTGAGGCACTTGGGATGTTGGCACCTCTCCTCTAGGACACTGAGTTAGGGCTGCAAATGCCCATCTGACAGGGACAACCTTCTGCTGTTACTGACCAGGTCTGGGCTCGAACCAGTGACCAGCTCTGAACCTCGCTGCTCATCACAGAACCATGGGGCTAGAAGGGACCGCAAGGGTCAGCTAGTCAACCCCCTGCCAAGATGCAGGATTTGTTGTGTCTAACCCATCCAGGACAGATGGCTCCAGCCTCCTTTGAAAAACCTCCAGGGAAGGAGCTTCCACAACCTCCCGAGGCGTCTGTTCCATTGTCCTGCTGCTCTGACAGTAGGAAGTTTTCCCTGAGATTTAATCTCAATCTGCTCTGCTGTAGTTTGAGCCCATTGCCCCTTGTCCTGCCCTCTGTGGCAAGAGAGAACAGCTTCCTCCATCTTTTTATGGCAGCCTTCCAAGGATCTGAAGACCGCTGTCACCTCCCCCCTTCATCTCCTCTTTTCCAAACTAAACACACCCTGTTCCTTCAGCCTCTGCGCCTATGGCTGGTGTTCCATCCCTTTGAGCATCATTGTCACTCGCCTCTGGGTCCTTTCCCATTTCTCTACATCCTTTCTAGACATTGGTGACCAAAACTGGACACCGTACTCCAGCTGAGGCCTACCCAGCGCCGAGTAGAGCGGTACTAGCACCTCCCGTGACTTGTTTGCTACGGCTCTGTTAATGCAGCCTGACATTTTGCAGCAGCATCGCATTGCTGACTGTTGAGCTTGTGATCCACACAACTCCCAGATCCATCTCAGCAGTGCTGCTGCCAGGCCAGTTCTCCCCCATTCTGTATTTGTGCATTTCCTTCCCTAAGTGTGGCACTTTACATTTGTCTCGGTTGAATTTCATTTGGTCGTCTGAAGTCCAGTTCTCCAATTTATCAAAATCCCGCTGAATTTTAGCTCTAGCCTCCAAAACGTTTGCAACACCCGCAGTTTTGGGTCATCTGCAAACTTGATCAGTCTACTCGCTAGTCCTACATCCAGGTCATTGATAAAGATGTTAAACAGCACCGGCCCCAGAACAGCTCCCTGGGGAACCCCACCTGAGACCTCCCTCCAATCCGACATCAGTCCATTAATAGTGACTCTTAGTGGTTGTTTAACCAATTATGTATCCACTTAACAGTAGTTCCGCCAAGCCCACGTTTCTCCAGCTTTCTTACGAGAACATTGTGGGACTGTCAAAAGAGTCTTGCTGAAGCCCTGCCCCGGGCCCAAACCACAAGACCCTTCATCGGGGCTCCCGTCTCCCTGCAGAGCTTAAGGAAATGCTAAAAGGGCATGGGCTGGCCACGGCTCACCTTCTCCGGGACAAAGCGTCTGTGTGCAATAGCCATTGTTCTGTCTCCTGCAAGGCACCATGCACACCACCACCACTCTGGAGCCGAGAGCTACAGCAAGGACTGGACCTAGCCCCCGAATCCTGCACAGTGCCGTGTGGGGTTTGAGTCACACTGCCGGCGCCCACCCCCATCCCATACCCCGCTCCTGGAACTGTGGGCCAGCTTAAATGGGAGGGTTTGAGAAATCAATTCCTGGTGCTGAGAGCAAGCTGGGCTGGAAGAGAGTCATAAACCCGGCCGTTGAACAAGGAAATCAGCATGGTGGGCGAGTCTCTCCTTCAGTGCTTGGGTGAATTCAGTGCCCATAGAGTTTAGGGCTCGTAGCTCTGGGTCTAGGATCACGCAGCGTGTACTCAGATGCCATGCAGCATTGTCATTCCATCCGCAGAGCTAACAGGCAGTGCCTCTGCTATTCCAGGTCTGAAACCCCATCCACACAGCTCTGCTGGTGCCCCCCAGGCCTGCCCGGCAGCCCCCTGCTAGCCTAGCCCTGGGCTCCCCACACCCAGCTCTGCCAGTGCCCCCGAGTCCTGCCCGGCAGCTCCTGCTAGCCCAGCCCTGGGCTCAACACACCCAGCCCTGCCAGTGCCCCCGAGTCCTGCCCGGCAGCCCCTGCTAGCCCAGCCCCTGCTAGCCCAGCCCTGGGATCCCCAAACCCAGCTCTGCCAGTGCCCCCGAGTCCTGCCCGGCAGCCCCTGCTAGCCCAGCCCTGGGCTCAACACACCCAGCCCTGCCAGTGCCCCCGAGTCCTGCCCGGCAGCCCCTGCTAGCCCAGCCCCTGCTAGCCCAGCCCTGGGATCCCCAAACCCAGCTCTGCCAGTGCCCCCGAGTCCTGCCCGGCAGCCCCTGCTAGCCCAGCCCCTGCTAGCCCAGCCCTGGGCTCAACACACCCAGCTCTGCCAGTGCCCCTCAGTCTGTACCCGCAGCCTCCTGCTAGCCCAGCCCTGGGCTCCCCACACCCAGCTCTGCCAGTGCCCCTCAGTCTGGACCCGCAGCCTCCTGCTAGCCCAGCTCTGGGCTCCCCGCACACCCAGCTCGGCCAATGCCTCTCAGTCCTGCTACCTCCTGCTAGCCCAGCCCTAGGTTTTCCCCACCACCACACACAGCTCTGCTAGATCCTGTCAATCTTGACCCACAGCCTCCTGCTATCCCAGCCCTGGGTTCCCCCCACCCCCACACAGAACTCTACTGATGCCCCGCAAACCCTGCCTTCTGACGGCTCCTGCCTCTACTCTTGTGCTCCTCATCGGCAGCTGAGGGAGGCTGCCAGCACTGCGCTGCAGACTGCTCTTTAGCCACTGTGAATCCAGCACACCCAGAGGAGACAGGAGAGCTAAAGAACGTGGGTGTGAGGCTGCCCTTGTTGCAGGTCACCCCGGCTGGCACAGGACACAGGGAAATAAAACCAGGCTCCTTATCCTAGAGGGGCCCCGCCAAACCGCAACAATGTCAAGGCAAGGTCACATGTGGAGTCTGACCTGCTTGACAATGTCCCTTTAAGTAACTCCCAGCCCTGTTCAATGAAGACATATCTCCGCTCGCTTTGTACCTGATAAGGAAATTCTCTTGGATGAATAACTTATTTAGAGCGAGAGCACCAGGGCTGTGCATTTGGAAAGGAGCAGTCTGGAACCTGTGAAATATTGTGACCTCATCTCAGCTTAGGACCCGGATTCCAATTTCATCACCGTAATTTACTCTGCGCTGATGGCACCTCTCAGCCAAGGAGCGTCGAGTTCCGTGCAGACACGCTGCGCGGGAAGGAGCAGGCTTGGCATCCCCATTTTTCAAGCCAATAAACTGAGACAAGGCAGTGAAAGCGCTTTCCCACCCCGAAGCAGAACCCAGGCGCCCCAAAGCCATCCGCTGCTCGAGCCCTTCCCCGTAGCGAGGGCTGGGGCTTTCCCGTTCTGCTCTCCCAGTGCGGCGTCAAAGCGCTTCAAGTGTCCCAGCCCCCCCGGAGCACTGAGCATCAGACAGCTTCTCTCAGGATCTCGCCTTCCAAACCCCCCAGCTCTGCTCTCTCCGGGGCAGAAAAGGAGCCCAGCACCTTGGCCTCAGAGCTCAGCTGGGAGCTTAGAGACCCTGCCCCACCTGCATATGCAAACTCAGGGGAGGCCTTGGAGGAGAGACCTGCATAGGCAGAGTGGGACGTGCAGGCTCCACTCCGTCCCTTCTCCTCTCCCACGCCCCAGGCCTCCAGCTGAGACATCCCCGGATGATGGCAGGTGGCTGAATCACTACAGCCACACTGAGGGCAGCGTTCACTCTCGGGACAGGGAGGAAGACAGCCCTAGTGTCTTAGCCAGTCCCACCCTGCTGACCAATTCCCCCTGCAGGTCTGACTGGATGCAGGAATCTCCAGCTCTGGACCCACGCCCCTGGGTAGAGCTGCTGTGCATTACTGAGCAGCTGCCACGCTCCACGGCAGAAGAGGCTGCATCTTGTTTGCCAAGTGCTTTCGGACCTGTTGTTAGTCCTAACTTTGCAGTGGCCTGAAGAGCATTAAGGGCATTTCACAGGAGTCCTGGAACAACATGGCCCCTCCCCCAAGGAGCCTGCAATACAAGCTTTAGGCATGGCAAAGCATGAGAGGGAGACAGGCCCGGAGCAGCACAGGGGAGGGGTTAGTGGAGTCTAGGCACAGGCATTCTGGAGCGATGCCAGGTATCTGCTCTGGCTGTGAACAGCCACGGCCCGACCAGGGGGGACAGAGAACGAACTATGCTCCGCTCTGCAGCTCGGCAGGCCTGATGCAGATCGGGGACCTCGAGCCTGGGTGGAATGCTGGGCACTTCAAGACTCCCCTCAAAACAAGGGGTGCTGCAGGGCTACACAGGAGCCCGCCTCCGCCAAGCATCCCAGGGCTGCAGTTGTAATTCCAAGAGCTTATGAAAGCAAGGAACTTCCCCTGCCTCTCCACTGGCCATGGGACCTGCAGGGCTCCCCACTCCTCCTTCCAGATCCTCATCCTGCATGTGACAATTCACCCCTCGCCAGCCAGCATGGGGAGACCCAACCTTGGCACTAAGTATCCCTTAACCGGGGCAGCCCGTCCTCAACAGAGCCCCGGTGCGCCCAGCGCCGAGGAGCACGGCATGAACTCAGCAGCCACTGCACAAGAGCTGGCCCCTGATGTGCCTCCCGGTGATGTGAGGCGAGAGCAGCTGGCAAAGCCAGCGGCCTAACGGGGATACTAGAGCAGCTCGACCTGTCTCGGCTGCAACGCTGGCTGCAGGTTAATCCCCTCCCTGCAAGCGCTCCTGTTCAGCTCTAGGACCGGCTACCATCTGTTACGCAGAATTAGCATAATGATCAATAATTGAATCCCTTCTATGTACTCTCCCAGATCCAGAAGGGCACCATCCAAACGCCACCTCAGAGACCCCCACCTGCCCAAACCCCAGGCCGTCGCATGTGGCCAGAAACCGGAGAAAAGACAGTCAGGCTGTGGTTAAAACAAACAATCCCCCACCCCCAAGCTTCGAAGAAGGCCGAATGGCTCCTCGGGCTGGATTCCCATTGCAGAATGGATCTGGGTCCAGGACTCCTTGGGGGAGAATGCAACATCAGGGGAAAATAAAAACTCCCCCATGCATCCAAGAAGGTACCAACAAAACCAAACCAGAACAACTCCCACACACCAAGCAAGGGAGAGGGGAACAGCACCACACATGCAGTCACCTCAGGCAGAGTGCTGTTAAACTGGAGGAGAAGCCAGGACTGGCGATCAGAAAAAAAGCAGCTGGCTTCCCAAGTTCGACAGGCCTGCCGTTCTCTGCAGCTAAGGCTGAAATTCACCCGGGGGTGCAGGAGGCCTAGCGCGTCCTCAAGGCTGAAGCAGGACTTGGGGTGCTTTGGGCCCTGCGGAACTTGGGGTGTCCACAGCCAAGCGCTGGCCCTGCTGCACAGGTGACAGATTTCGCATTGGCACCTGCAGAGAGAAGCATCCTTCCTCGCAGCCCCACCCCTCTGGACTCCGCTGGGGACAGAGGCAAGGATTTACTGACTGGAATCCTCAGACTTGCACAGTGCAGAAAGCGGTCAGGCCAGCTGGACACAGTCACGGACAGGGAGGGGGCTCACGAGACAAGAAGCCTGGAGCCAAAGCTTCCCAATAGGCTCTTTGGGTTCTGGGAGAGCCCTGAGGACACCAGCGGAGACTGCCACCACACACTGTGCCGGACAAAGGCCCCACTGTGCTGGGCGCTGCACCGTCCCGTCTGCCCAACTGAGACCTGGGGTCTCCATTGTGCCAGGCAGACCCTGGCTCCCCTACTGTGCTGGGCACCCACACCCCACAGTGAGTTCCTCCCCCACACATTGGCAGCGTACGTACACAAAGGTCACGCAGCAGGGTGATGGCAGAGCTGGGAACAAAGCCCAGGTGGCCTGAGCCCCAGACCAGCAAGCTGAACTACGGGTCACAATTCCTGCGTAGAACAGCAGCACAGCCAAGTCTGTCACCCCTCCCCGGGGGCAGCAATCCCAGCCCTTCTCTGCCTGGCTAGCGAGCCCCTCGCCCCCGGGGAAGGGCTGCCCCCCAACCCCCTCCCCAGGCTAAGGGCCGTTCTCTAGACGCAGGCAGAGCCAGCGCACCCCGCAGGGGAGGAATACTTCTCCACGGCCCATCCTGTCTTGGTGCCTCTCCCGAGCCTGCCGCCAAGAGCCCCAATTAGCACTGGGTGCAGTGCTCATTCCGCAGAGGCCGCTGCACCGCAATCAGATGGTGACCACTGACCCAAACTGGATTGGAGCCAGCGACGCGAGGGGAAAGGTTCCAACCCTCATTACTGCTCTCCTCAGCCCCCCAGCCCTCGGCTCTGGGACTGTAGCAGAAGGGGTGGGTGGGTGTCCTGGGGGAGAGACCCAATCGCCCAGGCACAGCAACTCAAAACTCGCCTGGCCAACAAAGAGGATGCCCTGGCTACATGCACAAGGCCTGTAAGACACCTGCAGCCTGTGCGCGTGATCTCCTCCCAGCCTCCCGCGCTTGAATCATACCCATTTAGAGGGGAGAACTAGCTCACCCTGGTGCTGGCATCTGGCCAGATCCAATATGCATGAAATCAAAGCTCTCCTCATTTCCATTGGTCAAAGGGCAGCAAGCATTAAATCCCAGAATACCAGGATTAATGGAGGAATCATTACAAATCTGAGGTTAAATCACCTCAGCAGCCAGCCCCTGAGTGAGCTCTCTAATACATTCTGGGGCTGATTAGAAGGAAACAAGTTCTAATTTTGGAAGAAGTTATCTGGGCTTTGGAAGCAGGCAGGGAGCTTTAGCTGAGCAGGTGTTTCGGAGAGATTGGTTGGAGGCACAACCTGCGACTACAGCACGCGCTGGAGCGACTCATCCAGGCACCGCAAAGCCAAAATTCAACACATGCTCATGCCGTCCTGCCTGGGCGGCCCAGGCAGCAGCTGCTGGGAGCCTAATTCACCACCGGCGCTCTCGGGAAAGTTGCTGACAATCTCACCGTAGGCACAAAGAGCGGCCTTGCCAACAATTCACGCTGTGCCGGCCATGCCTGCTTCCCTCTGCCAGGCAGCGCCAGGGAAGACGCAGGAAACACTTCCCCCAGCCTCCAGTCAAAGCAACCTACTTCTTCACGCCCCTGAGGCCCAGCAGAACTTCATGCGCATGCTCAGTCGGCAAGATGAGGATGGAGCAGGAGGCACCAGGACCTGCGACGCCCGGGTTCCCTCCTTCCCTGTTCTGGACTGCTCCCAGCAGCACGTACAGGCTGCATTTCGGCCAGAGGGCGGATCCGTCCCCATCCCATCCGCAAGGTGTGCCCAGGCAGGGAGAAGTTTGCAGCCATCCCCCTGCGGCAGTCCATTCCTGGACAGACTAGTGGCTCTGCCACACAGCCGAGGGCTGGAAGAGGAGCCCAGCATTGCCCAGTGGCCATCCGTGGAGAACGCTGATGTGACTTTATTTGGAGGGTTTGATTAAATTCAGTCAGGACAAGCTTTTTGAACAGCCTTACGTAAGGCTACAGATTTTCAATCAAACCTGCTCGCTTCACAGCGAGCTGCCGAGCCCGCCTGGGGAGTTGAGCGTTACAATAGCAAAAGCAGGCTGCCTAGCTCCAGAGCAGTGCTCACAGAAACACGGAGCCAGGCTGCAGCCCACACTGCTGAAGGCAGCCCAGGTCTGACCACCACGAGGGGCTGGACCATTCTGCAGGGCATCGGCAGGGACGTGGATTCCCTGAAGAGGATCAGGTGCGTGTGATCTTTCTGGACATGGTCCTGTATGCTTTGACTTCCAGGGGGCCAGACAGATAGGCAGAGAGTACACGGCCATGCACTCTCTCTAGGTACCCACACAGCCCCTGTCACCACAGTAACCAAGTGACTCAACTGTTTAACACTACCCCACTCTCTTCCTGACCACAAGCTGCTTTACGTCCCACAGGAAGCAAGCCAATACATCCTAGCTGAGGTGCCCTGCCGCGCACCAGCTTGGGGTGGCGAGCATGGGCAGCGCCCTTCACGCACCAAGCCACACAACAGCTCACCAGCGGGACCAGGCAGCTGCCTTGGGGCTTCACCAGTTTCTATACAACGTCGGCTTTAATTCTCAATAGAAGCTCCTAGCCCTTGTGGCTGCCGCACTGCCTGCCTGAGTCTGCAGACACCCTGAAACAAAGGCTGCAAACTGCTGCCGTTCACCTCAGATGGGCTGTTCTCTCTGGCACATCTCCATGCTCCTCCATCAATCCTAGCTGTTCCCCTAAAAACTGCTCTATGCCTGAAAGTTACAGGGGGCACCATCTCCGTCCCCCATCCTAAATGCACATCAAGGACCAGCAACAAGCAGGACATAAGATGTGTTTATGGAGAATAGATCCTGTGAAAATAACCTGGTATCTTTTTCAGACGAGGTTACCAGTTTAGTTGATAAAAGGCAAGAGTGTTGATGTAACAGACAGACTCCTGAGGCATTTGACTTGTTCTGCAAGACATTTTGATTAAGAAACTAGAATGATACAAAACCAACATGTAGGTGATTTGGAACAGGGACTTTTTGTTCTGCCTTTGTACAGTCTCTAAGTGCTTTAGTAATACAAACAACAACACGGCACAGAGTAAATGGACTCAAATAGGAAAACTGATGGGTCTCAAAACGTAATAAGGGGAAATTATCATCAAGCGAGTGTGTTTCTAGCACAGGGGTGGGCAAACTTTTTGGCCCGAGGGCCACATCTGGGTATGGAAATTGTATGGCGGGCCATGAATGCTCACGAAATTGGGGGTTGGGGTGCGGGAAGGGGTGCAGGCGCCGGCTCGGGATGCGGGCTTTGGAGTGGGGCTGGGGATGAGGGGCTTGGGGTGCAGGAGGGTGCTCTGGGCTGGGACTGAGGGGTTCAGATGGCAGGAGGAGGATCAGGGCTGGGGCAGGGGGTTGGGGCATGGGGAGAGGCTCAAGGGTGCAGGCTCCGGGTGGCGCTTACCTCAAGCAGCTCCCAGAAGCAGCGGCATGTCCTCCCTCCGCCTCCTATGCGGAGGCGTGGCCAGGCGACTCTGCGCGCTGCCCCGTCCACAGACACTGCCCCTGCAGCTCCAGGGGCAATGTGCAGAGCCCCCAGCTGCCCCTACGCATAGGAGGCAGAAGGGGTACATGCTGCTGTTTCCGGGAGCCGCACGGAACCTCGGCATGCACGGAGCGGGGCAAGCCCCAGACCCCACTCCCCGGCTGAAGCTTGAGGGCCAGATTAAAATGTCTGAAGGGCCAGATGCGGCTCCCGGGCTGTAGTTTGCCTACCCCTGTTCTAGCGAGTTCCTGCAAGGATTCCTTCTTGTCCCTCTGCTATTTAACATTTTTATCACTGACCTGAAAGAAAATGAAATCATTACTGATGAAGTCTGCAGATGACACAAAGATTGGGGGAGAGGTAAGTGATGAAAAGGACATGTAACCGACAGAGCAACCTGGATCACTTGGTAAAATGGGTGCAAGCCAACAATATATATTATGATATCGCTGAATGTAAAGTCATAGAATCACAGGACCATAGAAATTAAGAGCTGGGAGGAACCTAAAGAAATCACCAAGTCCAGCCCCCCCATGCTGTGGCAGGACCAAGTAAACCTAGACCCTCCCTGACAGATGGTCGTCCAATTGTTCTTAAAACCTCCAGTGATGGGGATTCTACAACCTCCCTTGGAAGCCTGTTCCAGGGCTTAACTACCCTGAGAGTTAGAAAGTTTCTCCTAATATCAAACCTAAATCTCCCTGGCTGCAGATTAAGCCCATTCGCTGTGCTAACCTAAGGACTTCCAATGCTGTGTTCCAATTGACTAATAAACCCGACTGTTTTGACAATGTTGTCTGAGTGTCACCATAAATACTGGGCAAGGTGCTTCAATCCCTGAAGAGTGCGCAGGCGTGTCTCTCAGCAGAGCTCACGGGGTGAAGCAGGAGGGCTGAAGCCCCCGAGGTTCAGTCTCTGGAGGTGGTGAGGCCACGTGACCTACCCTGAAGGAAGAGTGAGACCCTTGGGGGTCTGGCACTTTGAAAGGGTTCCTGCAAGGGACTGCTCCAGGTCTGGGGGCGTAGCACCGACCCTGTCACGGATCCACAAGAGTGTCCTACATAAGCTATGGGAAGTCATCATCTTGCTCTGCTCAGCACGGGTGAGGCCTCAGCAGGAGTACTGTGTCCAGTTTTGGGTGCCGCACTTCAGGAAAGATGGGGACAATTTGAAGAGTCCAGAGAAGAGCAAGAAAAATAAAAGGTTTAGAAAACCTGACTTATGAGGAAAGGTTAAAAAAAACAGGCATATTTAGTCCTGAGAAAAGACGACTCAGGGGGGACCTGATAAATCTTAAAATATGTTATGGGCTATTATAAAGTCAACGGTGACCAACAGCTCTCTGGGTCCACTGAAGGTAGGACAAGAAGCAAATATAGGTTACAGCACAGTCCATGCCACTCAGCCCAGAGCAATTCACCAGCCGAGCTGTGGTGAGCCCCATTTTCAGGTCCTGTGTGTGTCTGACTTCCTGAGTCAGTTCCCAGGTGACAGACTCTGGCTCCTTGCAGAAGCCAACTCTTTATTCCCCCTACCGCCCCGTCCTTTCTTCTACTGCTGGCCTTTCTGCCCATCTTCCCTATGGAGAGGTGGGGAAATCCTGCTCCTCTGGGGTCCTGGTGACTGGGTTTTGCATTGTACTCTCAGATTTTCAAGTGATATGGGATCTGCCTCAGCCAGTCCTTTTTAATGACCCATTCAGTCTGCTCAGACAGCTAGTTGACACAAACGCCTATGTCTCTTGGTCTGCCCTTAGAGCAAACTCTGGCCTGGTCTACACTGCAGAGTTAGGTCAAAGACAGACAGCTTACATTGGCCTCACTCTGTAAGAGCCTACATTAAATGCAGCTCCCACCACCAATGTAACTCACCCGCTACACCGACTTAAGCGCTTTGCCTCTCGTGACGGTGGAGTTAAGTCAACGTAGTTGTGTCGACACAGTGTCAGTGTAGACACTGCGTTGCTTATATCCACTGTTGCTGCCTTTGAGAAATGGTCCCACAATGCCACACGCTAGCAGTAAAATTGGTGCAAGCACTGCTGGTGAGGATGCGCTCTGCCAACACGAGGAGCGTAGTGTGGACATGTAAAAGCAATTCAATTACTGTGGTGGCTGTACATCAACCTAACTTAGGTTGATTTAAGTTTGTAGTGTAGACTTGCCCTCAATACTTCCCCCATTACATTGGGTAGCAATGCACAGTATATGGGAAACTGAGGCACACAGAATTCATTTTAAAAATTACAAAAAATTCCCACTTTATCACAGGTTTCAGAGTAGCAGCCGTGTTAGTCTGTATCCGCAAAAAGAACAGGAGTACTTGTGGCACCTTAGAGACTAACAAATTTATTAGAGCATAAGCTTTCGTGGGCTACAGCCCACTTCTTCGGATGCATATATGTAGCCCACGAAAGCTTATGCTCTAATAAATTTGTTAGTCTCTAAGGTGCCACAAGTACTCCTGTTCTTTTCACTTTATCACAGCACCTCAGAATATTCACCTTTTTCACAACTGCATCACGTTGTTGTGATCCACTAGAACCCCCAGCTCCTTTTCAGCAGTACCACCACGTAGCCAGTTATTCCCCAGTTTGTAACTGTGCTTTTGATTTTTCCTTAAGTGCAGTATTTTGCACTTGTCTTTATTGAATTTCATCTTGCTTTCAGCCCCATTCTCCAATGTGTCAAGGTTGTTTTGAATTCTAATCCCATTGTCCAACGTGCCTGTAGCCTCTCCCAGCTTGGTGTCATCTGCACATTTTATAAGCACACTCGCCACTCCATATCAAAGTCATTAATGAAAATACTGAATGGTACCGGACCCAGGACTGACCTCTGCAGGACCCCACTAGATACATCCTCCCAGTTTGATAACTACTCTTTGAATATGGTATTTCAACCAGTTATGCACACACCTTGCAGTAATTTCATCTAGACTGCATTTCCATAGTTTTCTTATGAGAATGTCATGTGGGACTGTGTCAAAAGCCTTACTAAAATCAAGATATAGCACATCTACTGTCATCCGTCCATCCCCCCGAATCTACTAGGCCAGTCAAAAGGAGGAAATTAAGTTGGTTTGGCATGATTTGTTCTTGACAAATCCATGCTGGCTATTCCTTATAACCGTATTATCCTCTAGGTGCTTACAAACTGATTGCTCAATCACTTGTTTCAGTATCTTTCCAGGTATAGATGCTCCCCAACTTACGCAAGTGTCCCGTTCCGGAACGTCTTGTGTAACTCGAATTTTGCATAAATCGGAATGTATACCCAACAATTACGACAAAAAAAAAAAAACCAAACACACAACCACCACACCACACTATTTCTAGCTTACGGAACTTTTTCCATGCGGATTTGCGTAACCCAGGGGGCGTCTGAAGTTAGGTTAACTGGTCTATAATTTCTCTCTTTGTTTCTCTTTCTAAAGACAGGTATTATATTTGCCCCTCTCCAGTCCTCTGGGACCTCACCTGTCCTCCAGGAATTCTCAAAGATAATTACTAACAGTTCCGAGATTGCTTCAGCTAATTCCTTAAGTACCCTAGGATGAATTTCATCAAGCCCTGCTGACTTGAATACATCTAACTTGTCTGTATTTGTTTTATATCATCTATGAACAAAGACTGGAGGGCATAACCTACAGGATGGGGGACTCTACCCTGGGAAACAGGGACCCTGAAGATGATTTGGGAGTCATGTAGGATAATCAGCTGACCACGAGATCCCAGTGCAAGGCTGTGGCCGAAAGGGCTATTGCAGGCCTTGTACGCGTACGCATACGCAGCGGAATGAAGAGCTGCAGCAGAGAGGTTCTATTAGCTCTGTATTTGGCACTAGTGCAACGGCTGCTGGAATCCTGCATCCGGTTCTGATGTCCACAAGGCAAGAAGGCTGTTGATAAATTGGAGAGGGGTCAGAAGAGCCACGAGGATGATTAAAGGATTAGAAAATGTCTTACAGTGAGGGACTCAAGGAGTGGATGGGTCACTACAAGAACTAAAAACCAATTTCCCCATGCTAATTTTCCCCCTACCGTTATTCACACCTTCTTGTCAACTGTTTGAAATGGGCCACCGTGATTACCACTACAAAAGTGATTTTTCCTCCTGTTGATGATAGCCCACTATAATTGAATTGTCTCGTTAGAATTGGTAAGGCAACCCCCATATTTTCATGTACTATGTATATATCTTCCTACTGTATTTTCCACTCCATGCATCTGATGAAGTGGGCTGTAGCCCACAAAAGCTTATGCCCAAATAAATTTGTTAGTCTCTAAGGTGCCACAAGTACTCCTCATTGTTGGAGCTCAATATATGCATCTTAACAAAGAGAAGGTTAAGGGCGACTTGATCACAGTCCTACATGGGAAACAAATATTTAATAATGGGCTCTTAAGGCTAGCAGAGAAAGGACTACACAGGATCCAATGGCTGGAAGTTGAAGCGAGAAATTCGGACTGGAAATAAGGTACATTTTTAACAGTGAGTAATTAACCATTGGGTGATGGGGCGTACTTGCCCGGCACTGATCCTGCAGGGTTAACTCCACCCTATGGGCCGAGGAGACCACGCCCCCTCGGCCCTGCCGGGCATGCTCCAGCTGGAGACAGAGGAGGTGGACAGGTCAGGCACTCTAGCCTAGGAGCTGCTGAAGCCCCAGACTGTGGAGACAAGAGGCGCAGAGCCCCAGGCAGACATCCAAGGAGGGCAGGAGCTGCATAAGCCGAGGAGCCCAGAGCACTGCATCAGGGACAGCGTAGGAAGTAGCCCAGGAGGACTAGTCATTGTGCCGGGGGCATCAGCCTGTTTTGGTCGGATCCCCGCTGACTCATTGACAAGCACACTTACCACTGCCAGGACCCTGGGCTAGGACCCGGCAGAGTAGGGAGGGCCTGGGTCCCCCTACCTTGGCCGCCACCCACTCCTAGGTGGTGGCCCACTTCCCTGACTCTGGCCACTAGACCACACAGCCCTGAGGGAGAGGGCAGCCATGATGACTTTGGCCTCTAGGCCACACTACACCGGGACTAAGGGTGATAGCGCAGACTTAGCCACCGGGCTAGAACAACCCTTACCCCACCCCAAAAGGGGACGGGGCACGGCTGTCCTGCGACACATTGGAGCAATTTACCAAGGGTCGTGGTGGATTCTCCATCACTGAACATTTTTAAATCAAGATTGAATGTTTTCCCAAGAGATCTGCTCTAGTTCAAACAGGAATGACTTTAGGGAAGTGCAGGCCTGTGCTATACAGAAGGTCAGACCAGCAGGTCACAATGGTCCCTCCTGGCCTTGGAATGTAGCAAACAAAACGCCATAGCGAGAACTCGACGGCCTCCTCTTTCCCCTGCAGCCTAGAGTCCAGGCTGAGGGAATCCAAAAATTCTCAGCCTGTGGGACAGGATGCCCCATTTCAGGCCCAACCAACAAGCTGATAGCAAGAAACGGAAACCAAACAACAGCTTCTGCCCGCGCAGCTCCCTTTTTGACATAAAAGCATTTTGAAAGGGCTGCTGGAGCCGCAGCAAAGAGGAGATGCGCCGCAGTTAAACCCAGATTAAAGAATGGCAATAGGAGAACACCGATGAAAAGCCGGTTGCTGTGGAAAAATCTTATTAGGCCATGAAATATAGTTTTTGCTGCTTAAAGAATGCCAGAGTGAAAACCAGCCGTTCTCAAGCTGCCTTTCTCTCTCCCTTCTCTTTAATAATGTGAAACTCATTTCGCAGTTCTCCCCAGAAAATCTGGTAGGGGGTTTTCAAAGGACTTTCCATCCGCAGAAAGTTTTCCTCCTAGCTGCTTAAGTTTCTCTTGACTTTGGATAATGTTGTTCAGTCAGAATAGACCAGAATAATTTGCATCCTGGAACTACTGCCAGGGTGTGCTCTGGACCAGTGCAGGCCCATATGCCACACAAAGACAGGGGAGAGATATGGGCATAAGGAGTCAGGAGAAGCCGCCTCTGGAGATGGGGTTAAGAGCAGTGTGCTGTGTGTGTCCCCCCCCAGCAGAGCAGCTGTGGGTGGTGAGATCCATGCACCAGTCACTGGAAGGAACTCCAGGGCAGAGCATCCTTCAGTGTCAAAACACTACCAGTGCTATGGATTTTGGGTGGGCAGGAGTTAATAGTGGCCCCAACCGAACAGCAACCCCGCTCCTTGGGGCATCACGCTGCCAAGGGCAGGAGCTCCACAAGCTGCTCGGGTGTTCGGGAGATGCTGCAAAGCCTCAGCGCAGTTGAGATCATTGGGAAACATGAACGAAGACGCATGCTCAGGCCCACTCCAGCCAAGAGCCCGCTGTGGCTGCCAAGCAGAGACCAGCCAGGGAAAGTTGCCCAGTGCTCTGGGAAGTTAAGCTCTGAAGCATTGTCGTGAGAGAGAGATGAAGGCTCTAGATCAGTGTTTCTCAACCTTTTTGATACCAGGGATCGGCCTGCTGCCTTCCTAAACTGCGTCTGGAAGATCTCTGGGACAAACAAACCCAAGAGCTTCCAATCTAGATACAAGAAGAGATGGCTAGACAGACGGAGTTCTCTCCCTGACCCCACTGTCCGTGTGGCAGCCAGGGAGATCTCAGGAGCCAGGCAAACTCGGGGAGGTGCCCAGCCTTGCCAGCCCTGTAATTAGAGCACCTGGGCCCACCACTGGGGATAAAGCAAATGTTCCCCTGCAGTCTCATTTAGCAGCTGCCTGTGCACAGACAGGCCAGTCATTACAACAGGCCCCAGAGCTGCAAGGAACCAGCCTTTTGATCTGCAGCACTGACCCTGTAATCCGAGCCGGAGGACAGGCAGTCACTGCGCTCCGCTGCAGACAGGGTACAGGCCCAGCACACAAGAGGTAGGCTGAGCTCAACCCAACAACGAATGGGGGAGAGGGGGGATACAGGGGCTAATTACAGGGTACTGCAAGCTGGGCAGCACCTCTGTACAGCTAACAGCTCTCCGGCCTCTCTCGGTGATTACGGTGCGAGGCAAACTCCCCCCCCCGCCCCGGCAAACACGATTTCAGCCAGAAAGCTGCCCTTTCTAAAACCCACCCAAGTCCTCCCCCGCCCTGGCTGTCAGAGCGCCAGGGAGAAATGAGCACCGTTGCCACTCGGGGCAAGTCTACACTACAGCGCTACATCGGCGCAGCTGCACGTCTGGGGAAGACACACTATGCCGCGGGGAGAGCGCTCTCCCGTCAGCAAAATTACTCCACCTCCGCAAGAAGCAGAAGCTACGTCAGCAGGAGCGTGTCTCCTGCCGACATAGTGCCAGTGTGGACAGCTGTAGGTCGCTGTAACTTGCGTCACTCGGGGGATGTCGTCTTTTTCACACCCCTGAGCGAGGTAAGTTACATCCACTTAAGCAGTAGTGTAGAGCAGCCCTCAAGAGCCCACTCGCCAGCTTAGACCGCCGCTGTCGGGGGTTACTTTCAGACATGAGAAATAAAGAAATACTTTCAAAGAGAAATAAAGGCAGCAGCTGGCCTGCACCAGCGGGTCCCAGGCACACTTCATGCGAACCCAGCTGGCCAGAGTAGAACGTGGAAAGACAACAGCTCCGCTAAGGCCCGGTAACGCCACGCTCACAGGTGCTCCCTGGATTCCCAAACCCCATCTACATTGTCATTGTTTTCAGGGGGGGTTGAATGGTTAACCGATAGTACTATTAAAACCATTCAGCTAACAGCCCACCCTGCACGTGAGGGGCCCCCCACTTCATCTCACAAGGTCACTGCTGCCCTGCTAAGGCTGCAAGTCCCTCCTGCACCCATGGGTAGGATCCGGAGGCGGCGGGGGTAGGGTCCATTCGGATTCCCTTGGATTTATTTAATTTTCCTCAGGGCAACTGTCTCCTGTTGCAGTCTTGGGACAGCAGAGTTTAAACCTCTGACCTTACCTGTGTTCAACAAAACACGAGAGCCGCTGCAGAGCAGTGGTGCTTGCTGACCAAAGCCACGTGGGGTCTAGTCTCTGCAAACTCCCAGCTGCACATACCTGCAGAGAGCTCATGGAGTTGCAAAGAGTTCCCCTTCTGGGTACGTGCAGCATATTGGCAAAGTGTGCTGCATTGCCCATAGAGGATAACAGCCTGCTACTGCTACCAACCAACACAGTCACTCTAAGCACAGACACCAGACGTCTGTATCCCAGCTCCGGAGGTCCCCGGTTCAAAGTTGGTTAATGACCAATGTGTGGCTGGAGGTGAGGCAGAGGGGTCCTTACAATTACACAAAGGTCTCAGTGGATGGCCAAAGGCTCTGGAAGAGATGTAGAAGTTTGGGTGACGAGAGGCGCTAGGAGAAAGGTCCCTGAACTCAGAGCACAGGGAAGAGCACACCAGGGCATTTGCTTCACGGTTGGGAACTCTGCCAAGCCAGTCTCACCCCAGGGCAAGGCATTTATACAACCCCAAGGGACAAGGGGGTGCTGCTGTAGTCTCCTGTGCCAGCCTGGATTTGAAGTCAGGTGCCATCACTTAAAGGGATGCCCAGGGCTAGGAAGCCTGTAATTCACCTTCCCTCCCCACACGCTTTACCCACGCGACACAGAGGGTGGGCACTGCACCATTCTTCCACCCACATGACCAGGGGTTTTACAGGTCACAGCAGACTAGACAGAGCACTAAGGGGTCCCGGCACTGGCCCCTCGGAGATGGACTGAAAACAACATCCCCCTCTCGAATTCCTGCACTGGGTGAGGGTACGGCAGCAAGATGGGCATGAGCCCATGACACTCAGCTGCCTGCAGGTGTTATTGCAGGGTCTCTGGTAGGAAAGAGGGTGTTTCCAATACGGTGGTGTCTTGTTTCTGAGGGGGGGTGTTTTCAGGGTCAGGCTGAAAGCAGGTAAAACTTGGGGCACTACTAGCTTCAGCACCTCCCCAAGCAGGTCCACATGCTGAGCAGGTGAATGCAGGATGGGCTGCATTTCCCGTGCTGACGCAAGCACTGGCTATTGTCTCAACGAGTCCAGTCAAATCCGCTTAGATCCCCTCCCCCCCCCTTACATTTCCCAGCACCTGCTGTTGGAATGCCATGTCCAGCTTTGGTGGCCACCATTCAAAGAGGGTTGATGAATTGGAGAGGGGTCAGCAAAGAGCCATGAGAACGATCAAACAATTAGAAAACCTGCCTTACAGTGACAGACTCAAGGAGCTCAGTCAAAGAGAAGGCTCAGGGGTGAATTGATCACAGTCTGTCAGGACCTATGTGGGGACAAGTATTTGATCACGGGCTCTTCAGCCTAGCAGAGAAAGCTCTAACCCGATCCAAAGGCTGGAAATGGAGGCTAGACAAATTCATACCAGAAATAAGATATAATTTTTTAATAGCAAGAGTAATTAACCACTGGAACAATTCACCTGGATTCTTCATCAGACAACTTTTAAATCCAGATTGGATGTTTTCCTAACAGCTCTGCTCTAGGAATGATTGTGGGGCAGGTCTCTGGCCTGGACTAGAAGGTGGTCAGACTAGGTGATCACAATGGTCCCTTCTGGCCCTGGAATCTACAAATTGCCAGTGATCCAAACCCCTCACTCCTAGAGCCAAGCTGGGTTCTCTTTTCTGCCCACACCCCCCACCTACAATAAGGGGCCTAAAGGCCAAACTCCACAACCCTCATGCCCTCAAATTCTACCTTCAGTTACTGCCAGGAACCCCACTGTCCTCAGCAGGCTGCACTGCAGAGCACAACAATTCAACATGGCCATTAGCCACACCGAGGCTATGGGCCACAGCAGGGAATCCAGCCCAGGCTCTGGCGTCTGCGCCGGCTCAGCCAACAGTTAATGAGAGTGAGGAGCAGTGACGCTCCTCAGAGATGCTCGCTGGCTGTGCTAAGCAAGCACACACAGGGATCAGGCCCCATCAGCACCACGGTGCCATTGTTACCATGTAGCTATGCACTTTCAAACCAACTCCTACCTTCAGCTCAACTCCCCTTACCATTCTCGGATTACGCCGCGCAGCGCCGACAAATCAGCGCAACCGGCAGCTCTGCCATTTCACGTCAGGTTCACTCCCAAAACGGGGATCAGACTCAGAAGTTATTTGAAAGCAATTTGCAGCTGGAGACACTAAGCACAGGCGACAGCACGCAGAGAGGTATGCTTCCTTCCGACCCAGGCTGCGCCAGCACAGAGCCCGGCTGGGGAGCGCCCCCAGCAACCGGTGTCTGCACGGCTTACTCAGCCCCAGCCATACGGACACACAACGGGGATGGAAGGGCTCACGCAGATCAACGTTTCTGCATCTCTATGGACAGGCCTCCCCCGAGTGCGGCTGGCTGGCTGGCTGGCAAGGCTGCTTTCGCTCTCCACTACCCTGGGCAGGGAGCTTTGTGCAGGCTGTTCGTGGGCCAGATCCCCAGCTGGCGGAAACCAGCGCAGCCCCCTTGATTTAGAGCAGCTGAGGATGAGCCCCCACCCTGAGATTCACTCCCACAAGCTCCAGCTGACTTGAGGGAACTGCAGGACTGGTGGGAACAGATAAATATTTACTGACCCAGGAGTGGCTAGTCCTTCAGACTCCCCCCCACAGCCTGGCCGTCTCCGCAGCAGCAGATGGTGCTGCGTGGGGGCCGTGTCTCTGAAGAGGAACCTCGTGTGATGATGCAGTTTGAGACACGGAGCATTGGAGGGCATGGGAGGCTCTGAGCTCTTGCAGGGGGAGTTCGGGTTCTGCGACTGTTGGGTTAGCTTCCATTCTTATTCCTTCCCACTCTGTGGCTGCCCCCCAAGCCCAGGCCATGCATCATCAACGCCCCAGAGCACCCCTGCCCTCACTGGGCGGCTGCTCCCATACGCCAGTGTAGCGCCACCCTCCTGCTACCCCCTCCATCCTAGAGCTGCCTCCCCCCCACCGCGCGGTGCTGTAGTGACCCCGGATGCCCACAGTACAGGCCCCCTCCCTCACGGGTGCCACAGGGACCTTGCTGCTCTCAGGTAATCTGAATAACCCAGGGAAGTTGCATCTGCCGTTATGGAGTCCATCACGCTCTCTCCCCACCCAGACGCCTCTGAATCCTGAGCCTGGAAAAGGAGCAACCACCACGCCTCGATCGGTACCACACCAAGGCCTTTCCAGCATTCTGTATCCCCAGCAGCTGGCCGCAACCAGACCTCCTCCCAGGAACAGCCTCCCAACACACGTTCCGCTTTGCTTTGCGCCCAGATGAACAGCCAAGGCTGCGGCACTGACTGGATACGACTAAGCTAGAGAGCTGTTCATTCTGCCTGGGTCCTGGCCTCCCAGTCCCTCCTCCCCCAATATCCCTGCGGACAAACCATTCACATCCAGAGTACCCCGCAGCCTGCCTCTGCGCGCAGTTCAAAGGCCTTGCGTTTAACACCACTCTGACCAAGACTCCAGCCTATTTGCATGGGCCCAGATGTCCCATTACAAATGCGCCAAAATCCTTCCCAGCTAAATGATTAGATTTCCACACAGACGCCACGATAATGAAGTCAGCTGGAACCAAGCGGAAACCATTAGACTAGCACCTCCTCTCCGTCACAGCCATCGTCACGGGGGTCAGCCCAGCGTTGGGCTGCGGGGAACCTCCTCTCAGTCCCAACGACGCCGCACCCACAGCACCAGGAGACAGACGGGACCGTCTGCCCAGGGGTCAGTAAGTTCTGAACTACACAGAGGAAACCCCTCAGCAGAACTGGGACACGTGCTCCTTGGGCGAGAACACCCACCGCAGGGCAAGCCGAGCTGCAATCAAACTAGGGAGGGATAGGCTCAGTGGTTTGAGCATTGGCCTGCTAAACCCAGGGTTGTGAGTTCAATCCTTGAGGGGGCCACTTAGGGATCTGGGGCAAAATCAGTACTTGGTCCTGCTAGTAAAGGCAGGGGGCTGGACTCGATGACCTTTCAAGGTCCCTTCCAGTTCTAGGAGATAGGATAGGCAGACATGGCGCTCTGCGGCGTGCCGA
Source organism: Emys orbicularis (assembly GCF_028017835.1). NCBI lineage: Eukaryota > Metazoa > Chordata > Testudines > Emydidae > Emys > Emys orbicularis. The sequence continues at coordinate 3,805,651 of NC_088683.1, forward strand.
GTCCAGGCGCTGGGCCGGCATCATCTAAGCCCTTCGTTTGTGGGCAGGGAGAGGGCCGAATACGGATGAAATTCAGAGATCCTGGACTGGGAGAAGCCCTGCCCCACCCTGAGGAGGGCAAGGCAAGCAGTGATGGAGCCAAGGTTTGAAACACAAGGAGGATCCCTCTGGAAAGTGATTCCCTGGGACACACACACTCAGTGGGGGGTAGTGCCAGAGGTAGTGGGAAAGGGGAGATGAGGCCAGACAGGAGTTTGCTCTGTGGTGCAGCAGCCAGAAAAGAGGTCAGTGCACTTCATGGCAGCAGGCGCAGGCACATGCTGCCGCGGGGCGGGGATGGCCCTTTCCGGTGGAGGAGCACGCGGAGCATCAGGCCCAGGTCCACCAGCCCAGCGTCCCATCTCCCTCAGTGGCCAGCACCACCCGTTTCAGAAGAAGGTGCAAGATCCTACAGTGGTGAGCAGGGACAGCCTCACCGGGGCCGGCTGCTGTGTCCTCCCCCCACCCCAGCCCTTGGCTCGAGCCCTGATCCAGAGGCGGACAGTCCTTGGGGGGGGGGGGGGGGTACTTTTATCTTTGCGGTAACTCTGGACGTTCCCACTACCCATGTAAGTGACCAGTGTCCCTCCAAGTCCTGGCACTGGTGCCCCGGGCCCCTAACACTCCGTTCAGCTCCGGGCACCGCGCTGCCGGAAGTATATCGAAGAGCTGCAGGGAGTTCAGAGAAGAGGCACAGAACGCAACCCAGGAACAAAGGGGAGAGATGAAAGAGCTACGCCTGCCCAGTGGGGCTAGAAACAGTTGGGGAGGGGCCAGCCCTGCAGCGGGGTGGGAAGACCAAGGGAGGAGAGGAGCAATTGTGGAGCTGCATAAGGCCACAGCTGGGCGCAATGCGATGGAATTAAGGCAAGAACAGCCCTGACTGCAAGCCGAAGTGATACAGGCCCCACCACTGGGGGGATTTAAAGAGAGCCCAGACAGCACGGTAGCAAGCGGGAGCTATGCTGCCCCACACTGCAGGAGGCAGCTGGGCTTTTCCACCCGTCTAGCCTCCCCCATTCCAGCCAAGCCTCTGCAATGGACACGTAAACGCTATTTTACCAGCTGAGTGCTGCTGCTGGCTAGCGCACACAGCCAGCCAGGTAACTCAAGACCCACTCCGAGCCCTTCCTTCCCTCGCTGAGCCCAGCACAGAGAAGCCCCTTGGCATCCCCTCGTTCCAAACCGGCCGCACACACTTCCTTCCCCGCGCACAGCGCGAGCGATAAATCTCACTTCGATGGACGCTTGCCGCAGGCCGCCCTGGCTCTCGAACACACTTTATGCTAATTCCACCACGGTTGTATCCGAGCAAGTGGGACGGCCCTTTACATGTCACAAGCCAGCCGCAGAGACTGGGGGCTCGAGAACCACCTTGGGGCTGCAGGAGTCAGGTGGGAGAGTCACTCTGTCTGCAGCATGGCCACTGACCAGGGGAAGGGCAGCCCTTCGCTCTCCCAGTCACTGGCACCCCGAGACGTGGGGCAAGGAGATTTGCCTCTAACTACTGTCCAGCGATGCTGTGGCTTATACGACGACTGCACCTCATCAGAGCAGCGCCCCCTAAGGGATGCAGCGAGAAAGAGCTGGAAACCTGCAGTGGGACACCACGGTGCTGAGCGTGGCACAGAGTGGCAGAAGGAGCCCCCTGGATGGACCGCTACCTGCAGCAGCCCCACAGGGGTCCGGTCTGAATGCCGGGCCATCGCATGTCAGCAGTTCCGATGCAGGAGGGAGCAAACGCCACCGTCAGGCCAAGCCGCTACGAAATGATCCGTCTTCCCCTGGGGAGCAGGGCTCACGGGACACCAACCTCTCCAGCCATCCCCATCGTCCCAGTTGGGACCAGGCCAATTCTCCCCACTACATCTGATGAACTGTAACTCCTGCTCCCCCACTGTGACTCAGTCAAACCCAAGGGGCAGGGACAAGGACAGACACACAACTCATCAGGCCGGGGCCCACCCCAGCCCAACATCTGCGACCAACCACTAACAGACAGTAAGTGCCACACGAACGCTGCCCCCAAGGTCTCCCAAGAAACCAGATGCGGCCGCCCCAGGGACAACACCCCCTCTTCCCAGCAGGCGGGCCCAGCCCTGACAAGTAGCCTCCCACCCCTCCCCTGCCGTGAGAGGGGAGGTCAGTCTCTATGGCCTTTCAACCCTTTGTCCCTCTGCCATTAAGGGGGCTCAAGGGAGGGCCTGGGGCACTGACACCTGTGGATTTTTGTCCACTAGGAACTAGACTGAACCCTTCGACTCAGACCAGACAGGCCCCAGCACCGGCACATGGCAACAGCCTCCCTCCCGGACAGATTCCAGCCAGCAAGCCGGAGGCACAAGGCTCCATATCCCGGCGTTAGCCTTCTGAGCCATCCTCTCCCCGCCTGGTAATGTGTAGCCCATGCGCCTCAGCAACAGTGCACCGTCCACACGCTGCTGCCCCCAGGGCCTGCTGGAGCCCGGAGCAGGCATTACAAGCCTGGCTGAAGGTCATGGCCACAAGTGCCTTCATTAGACTCAAGCTCGGTAACGAGCAGACTTCTGGCTTCCACTCAGCAGGGCCCCCCCAGGTGCGCACACAGCTCCAGAGCGTAGGCCTTGGCCCTGGTCTGCATTACAAAACTATTTTGGTATAACTACGTCGCTCGGGGGTGTGAACAACCGCACGCCCAGTGACACAGCGACAGCGCAGACAGTGCTGGGTCGGCAGGAGAGCGTCTCCCGGCAACATAGCTACAGCCTGTCGAAGGAGGGGAGTAACGAAGCCGGGGGGAGAAGCTCTCCCCGTTGGCTTAGAGCATCTCCACTACAGTGCTGCAGCGGCACAGCTGTGCCCAGGCCGCGTTTGAAGCACAGACCTGCCCTCAGACTGAAAACCGAAAGGGCACACCCCAAAGCACTTGGGGTGCTCCAAACTAGCCGCTGGGAAGAAAGGCCCAGGGCAAACCCTTTGTACAGTGCCCCCAGACATGGAGCCCATCACGCTAAGGACACAGCCACCCAAACAGCCAGAAGGAAGCGCTTTCCATCCTACAAGAGCCAGGTATTGGCCAATCACCCGGCCAAGGCTACCGGGGCGGGGGAAGGGAGCGTGTCCCAGATACACCCATCCCACGCACAGGCCAGAGCGGAGTCGGCACAGGAAGCGTTTGGCTGCAGGCACCGAGCGCATGCGTCGGTGCCTGGGGCCCTCCCGTGCCATCCAGAGGCTGCAGACACCTGCACTAGAAGGCTGCAAGCCACCCAGACACATGGTACGTCAGCTCTGCGACGGGGGGCTAATGGGCTAGCTGCTCTTGGCGGGAGGGGATAAGCCAACTCCCCAATAACCAGGCCCCGCTGGGAATCCCAACAGTGCAGGAACCCACAGTGATCTGGTGCTTCCTGAGCACCCCCGGTCAACAAATCACAGAGCGACGGGCTCAGAGCTGCCCTTGGAGTCTCTCCTCCCCCCGGTGCCCTCAGCATCCCCTAAGCTGTGTCGGGCTTTGGGCACTATACCTGTCCACGGGTATGGCAAGAGCCAGTGGAGACAGCAGTCCCGGGGGTGTCCGCATCTGAGCAGCACCTCATCCCCTCAGGCAACACACGGGTCCCTGCCCCCAGGCCCTTGAGCAGCCCGGCGAAGGAACACGGGTGAGCAGGACAGACCCACGAGCCAGGCTCTGGCTGCAGGCACAGCCCGCTCACAGCTGCCTGGCTCGGAAGCACTCGAGCAGCTGTTAAATAATGTGTAAATCATTTGATGGAAAGAAGAGTCGGAAAGAGCAGCATGAGGCAGGGGGGAGGCCAGCCCATGCATCTGAGCACAGGGGACTCAGAGCTGCACGGCCCCTTGACATTGTTTGTAAAACACTAGCAGTTTGGGCGGATGGCCAGTGCGTGCAGGATTGGGAGCCAGAAGCCACAAGCTTTAACCCCAGCTGTGCCAGTGACTCCCTTAGGGATGGAGGGCGAGTCACAGCTGCTTTCTCCCTGTGATTCCCGGTCTGAAATGGGCACGAGAACACAACCACCACAAGGCAGGGCAGGGGGGGAAGTAATACAGGCAAAGGGCTTTGCAGACTGACCATGCTAAGCACCGGCAGGAGAGTCTCGCCAATAGTCACAGCAGGAAAAACACAGAGCTGGGGCACGTCCCCTGCTTGTATTCGCACTCACCACGAGGGTGACGGGGCCTAGTCCAATGAGGGCTATTGCCCCCGAGAGACAATAGCTGCAGAAAGGCCAAAAGCCGCAAGGACTTCGGGCTCACCTGCGTTTACGGCGGGGGTTAGGTGGTAGAACTGCGTTGCTCAGGGGCGTGGACACACACTTGTCATGTAGACTTGGGCTTCCACGCTGAAGCCTCCAAGCAGCAGCACTTGGTGCCGTCTGCAGCACAAAGCGAAAACCACAAACGCAAAGGAGATGGGGCAGTTCTCTGGCCTGCGTCACACAGAGCACAGGGCACCGGGGTCGGGGTCGCAGTGCAATGAAGTTTGAGACCCACTGGAGTAGGCGATCCCGACCGTCTCACCTGGCCTTGGGATCTATGACAGACTTGCTGTAAAACCCTCGTTGTGGTGCCCTGCGCATTAAACGGAGACACCGAGGCCAAGGTGGTATCAGCGAGAGTGCCAGGTATGATCACCACACTCAGCTGTGGCTGGAATGCGGTTAACTCTGTGCTCATCCTCAGAGCTAGCCAGCCCGGGGTTCCCAGCCTGCGTAGGTTGATACTCACATGCCTCCAATGGCAACAGTCGCACAGGTTCGCTCTGAGAAGGCAGGCACAGTCTCCGTGGCGGTGCTGGCAGGTCTGATGTAGTCCACAGTGACGTTCACCTGCAAGAGAAGGCAGCCAGGTCTGAGACTTCATAAACCACCAGAGCACATGGTAACGACAGACCGAGCCCAGGGTGAAGGGGCCTCTGCACCCATGCTGCTCAGGGGCTCTCTGAATGCGACCTTCCCCAGCCCCCTGCCCACACCCAGAACCAACTACAAGCTCCCAAATACCCCGTCCGATCAAAGCATGCACTTCCCAGCTAACGCTAGCCAGGGTGGTGAGTTACAAGTGTAACATCTGACAGGCCAGCAGGAGACAATAGCAGAGAACATGTACACCAGGAGCCTTCCAGGTTTAACAAGCTGCACAGAACTGAACTACTGCAGCCCTTGGCTCGGGGAGGAAAGCGCAGCTCCAGCATTTGGGCTGAGAGAGCAGGACTGAGCACACTTCACTGCTTCTCGCTCCCAAACGCACACGAGACGCAGCAGGGCGCCAGCAGCAGCACAGCACAACACAACATGGAGACCGAATGGACAACCAAGGTTTGCCCAGGACAAGGCCATGCCTATAATGTTACACAAACTCGATAGAGCTCTTAGTCCTGCTGCTGCCAATCGCAGAGGTCATTAACACAGGCGGGCAGCTGGCAGAGATGGTGGCACGTTGCTGATCAGTGGGGTGTTGAGAACCAGCTACAAATCATTGTTTGGGAAAACCCCAAACACCCCTTTGGATACCAATTAAATATATAAATCAGCATCCACCTTGGACAGTATCGTACTGTCATTAGCATTCAGCTCCCAAACCACTTCAGACCCGTGCATCTGGAGTTAGCTGGCTAGTGTTTGTCCACACTAGACAAGGGCGTTTGTAAAACGTGGTTGCTACAATCCTGGTGCAGACACAGCGAGTGGTAGTTTGTAGTCTAGGCTCCCCGCCAGGGTCCACCTTGACCAGTCGAGCTGTGTGACCTACAACTTGCCCTATCTACACTGGGCTTTGAATCGTGTTGGCTGTTAACACATACCGTGGGTGAAAACCCTGGCCCTGCAGTGTCAGCGACAACATTGACTTTGACAGGGACACACCTCCACCTGTAGTCTCCCAGTACAGACAGGCCCAGATGGCCAGCTTTGGCTTCCCAGGATCGAAGCTCCTGGCCATCACCACCTAGTGACTGCACGATACAAACCCCTCTGGGCTGAAGCAGCACTCACTCCTGTGCCAGCTCTCTGCACAGAGACCAGTTTTACCCTCCAGAGGCTCCTGTGGCCAGGGCAGGGGGAGCTGTTCCTGCCCCATTCGCCCTCCCTACAATCAAAGTCGCCCCTGCATAAAATTCCCAGGGATGCCGCTGTTCATGGTAAAGAGCTCAGATAGTCACGTTCTCTCTCTGTTCCCTTTCAAGAAGGCTACAGATGATGCACCAGTGTGGAGGAGCCGCAGCTGAGGAAATCCGCTCAGGTGGATTTGTACAGGGAGGAAAGCCCAAGTGGAAGGACCGGGTGGGAGATCCTGAGTGCAGAGTTTAGGCGGCTACATTTCCAAGAGTGACTCTTGGCCTTGGCTGCCCGACTTGGATGCACTGAAGGAGCCTGCTCTTCCCAGGGGCCGTGCTCGGCACTTTCTGAAAAGCGGGCCCCGTTCCATGGGAATTGCCAGATGGATCAGACCCCAGAAGCCCATCTAGTCCTGCATCCTGTCACTGACACCCAGAGAACGGGGCAAGCCCAGTGGGGGACAGACGGGGGATAATCTGCCCTCCCCATGAAGGTCTCATCCCAGAGATTGGTTTGAACCCTGGAACAGGGGCTCTCCCCCTTCCCAAACTCTCTTTACAGCTTTGGCTAGAACAACTCTGGATGTTGTTATCCAGATACTATCCAAACCGCCTTTGAACCTTGCTAACTTCTTGGATTTAACTTCCTGTAGCAGAGCAGGGAGTTCCACAAGCCAAACGTACGTATGACAAAGTGTTATTTTCCGTTTTGAACTGACCTCCTTTCAGTGGTGCTGAATGCCCCCTTGGCACTGTCTGATAAGACGGGGGAACAGAAGCTCTACGGTGTTAAGTTAAATGGGCTCCTTTTGGTCAGCTTGGCCATCAATTTTCAAACAAATGCAACAGAATTCCGACTCGTTAGCTAGCTCTGCACGATGCAGTGGTACAGGCGTCCAATCCAGTACTGGTGAGTTTGAACAGCAATTCCCAACTGCAATAGAAAGGGCAGCACAAGAGGGGCTAGGGGAATTTCAACTGAAGGGCTGAAGTGTTTGAACAAAGCCTGTTACCTAATTCATGCCAACAGCTACATTTCTATGTAAATCCAACTTAATCCGGCTGCTTTGCTTACTCCAAAAACTTACTTCCCAACATTTTAACTGCCCCTTAATCCAGATAAAGCCGAGGTTATTCCAGTAATTGGGGGATGGAGATGGGAGAGGGTGTCAGCATCAAGTAATCTGCCTTGCCAGACTTGGAGGGGCTTGGATTTCCCAGCTACTGTGGGACTCTCTCCTGCTAGCAGAGTTCAGACCCATCATTTTCCAGTATCAAAGGCAGCAACTGTGGTGTGAATGGCACAGCCATGCCATTGGTGAGTGCCCACACAGTCTGCACCAGCGCTACTCCCCCAGGGGAGAGCCAGATATTCCCAAGCAGACAAGGCCCTAGAGCGGACCTGAGACCCAGGCCTTTCACAGCCCAAGGCAGAATCGCTGCAACCTCCTCAGCGGGATGTGGCCCCTCCTCACACACTGCAACCCGCCTTGCCTGTCGATGGGCTCCAGCCCACCCAGCTTTAAACAGGGTGGGCCGTGGCTCCCTCGGAAAGAGGCAGCAGCTCTCAGCTGGCAGCCCCCTAAATGTAATCAAGAGGCAGCGGTGGGATCCTGGCCTGTGTTTCGTCCCCTGCTGGGTGTGGGGCCTGGCAGATCGCGCTCCAAGGCGTGCTTTCCCAGGATTGGTTTCTTGGGAGGGAAGATAGAAGCAGCTGGTTTTAGGGAGGAAGGGAGGGTGACTCTCCCCTGCTTAGAAGTAATCAGGCAGCAAAAGAGGGGAGACAGGCACTGACAGGGCCCAGCACGAGGTCTCCCTTGGTAGGTCACCAACCCATGGAGCTCCAAGTGTCTCATACGCCCACATGGCTAAGCCATCTCTCTGCCCTAGGGTTCCCTCACTGCAGCAGCTGAGCACCTTGCACACAAAGATGATCAGCAGTAGCCGAGTCTCTAGTGGACTTCATGGAGCGCACAGCTCTTCTCCCAAAGCCTTGCTACTCACCCCGCCCACCCAACCGAGATACAAAGTGAGTGCTCCCACCAAGGAGATTTCTGAGTGCTGCTTCCGCAGCTCAGCTGTGCTCTGCAGCCAGCCAGCAGGAGGAATCTTTTATACATCACTTTTTTTTTCCAGGTAGGGTTTTTTCCTCCCTTTTACACCTTGGACTTCGAGCTAGCACCTTCGTTCCGCTTTCAGCCTCGACTGATCAAGTCAAAAGGGAGCAGGAGACAGACAGGCGTCAAGTTCATCAATGTTACAAGAGTGTCTTGAAAGCCCTTTCAACTGTCGGCTCTTTACAAGCCTTGCGTTTAAAAGGAGCATAAAAATGCAAAAAGGTACGACTCACTCAAAGCCTCCTGCCATCGGCTCACTCGCTCGTACAACGGAGCTAATCATGTCTGGGAAGCAACAAGAGGGAACTCTGTCAGGGAAGAGCCAATTAAGGGGGGAGGTTAAAGTAATTCCTTCTGGTGAAACTACTGTCATAACTCTGTGGGGAGAGGGGAGAGGAATAATTATTTGGAAAGGGAAATTAGGAAATTCAAACTCGCCCAGGGTTTCTCTCAGCAGCAAGGAGCAGCGCATTTCGGAGACACCTTGACCAGAAGCAGGCAATAGCTTTTGGCTAAAGATGGGGACAGGCAGCTGACCCAAGAGCTGACTCAAAGACATGCTCATCTCCCATGCATGCTCCAGCACACGGCCACGGCCACGCATGGGGTGCTGTGTACGTACCAGGGTAAGGTGGTCAGCAGCACAAAGGGTCGTTGCATTTCACACCTCAAGATGCGGATTCAAATCCAAAATGGGGGGAAGGAGTATGGTGGCTGAGTTGTGGACTGAGGTTCACTAGACATGCAAAGTATCACAACAAGGTGGCATGAATAGTGGCATCTGCCCTGGACAGTAGGTTCAGGTGCCCTGGCAAAGCCGACATGCCACCAGTCTGTACTACGCCAGCGTGGTTAAATCCTTCGCTTCTCTTAGCAAAATCCACTCCCCCCGGACAAAACACCCCACAAATTCCCTACACATTCAATCTGACAGGCCTCAAAACAGTTCGCATCCAGGCTGACAATGCTTCCTTCCTGGTGCCACTTTCAGAGGCAGGGATGTGACAATCTAATTCCCACTTTACTCACCCGCTACAAAATGCAGCCAAAGCATTGAGACCAAAGGTGGAAAGGACCTACCGTTGCCAACTTTCATGCGGTAAATAAGCACCCCGACTTTCACAATAAGCCAAAAAACAAGCTAATCCCATTTCAAAACAAGCCAGTCCTTAAGAACCCCCACACTCTATGTGACTAGATCCACCGGCATGCAGTCTGGACCTGTGGTGGGCCCACTGTGCACCCCTGACTCTCCCTTGCCCCTGCTTGCCGGGAGCTATCAAAACAAAGAAGCTACAAGCCAAAAACTAGCAAAACAAGCAACTCAAGTCAATTAGGCCAAAAACAGGCCCAATTTCTGCGTTTTTCCCTCGGGTTTGGCATGTCTGAAAGGACCCAAGGGCCAGTGTCTGCAAACACCACACAGCCAATATTAAGGAGGCTGACGTGACAGGCCAACAAGTCATGGAGCACTCTTGGTGACGGGTGAAATGTTCTACCCCACTGACCCAACAGCACCCAAAGCAACAAGAAGTTACTCACCTTGTGCAGTACCGATGGTTCTTCGAGGTGCGTGTGCCTAGGGAGCTCCCCGGTAGGCGTGCCTACCGCCCTCCAGTAGAGTACCCTAGGGACACTACTTGAAGCAGCAACGGCTATGCCACTGCCATAGCATCAGGGCGGGGGAGAACTGCAGCATGGCGTGACCAGCACAGCTGAGAAACAAACATGGGCAAGACCCAGTGTGTGGTTTAGCACAGCGGCTCTCCAACTTTCCAGACCGTTCCCCTTTCAGGAGGCGGATTTGTCCGGCATACCCCAAGTTACACCTCACTTAAAAACTACTTGCTGACAAAATCAGACCTAAAAATACAGAAGTGTCCGAGCACATTAGTACTGAACAATTGCTGACTTTCTCCTCTTTACCATAGAACTATAAAACAAATCAATTGGAATATAAATACTGTACCTACATTTCAGTGTTTAGTATGTAGAGCAGTATAAACAAGTCATTGTCTGTATGAAATTTTAGTTGGTACGGACTTCGCTAGTGCTTTTTCTGTAGCCTGTTGTAAAACTAGGCAAATCTCTAGCCGAGCTGACATACCCCTGGAAGAGCTCTGCGAACCCCTAGGGGTACACGTCCCCCTGCTTGAGAACCACTGCTCTAGTAGACAGAGCCTGGGTTTAGCAGTCAGGAGAGCTGGGATCGCATTCTTGGCAGTCAGCGACTTGCAGCGTGGCCTTTGGGAAAGCACTGAAGGTCTGATTTTCAGTGGCCCGCCATCACTGGGAGCAGTGGGTGCTGACCACCACTCAGCCGCTCTGACAGAAACGGAGATTACAGGATCGTATTTCCCTACCTCCCCGGGGCACTACGGGTTCGTGTTTCCAATGCACCGAGCTCCGGAGAGGAAAGGTGCTAGGAACGCGCCTATTATGCTATTATTGAACATACCATAACATTGCATTCTGAAGAGATGTATCAAAGAACCCCAAAGGGGTTCCAAGAACAGCAGCCAGCAACGTTACAGCAGCAGGAGGCAGCTACAAACCAGAAATTAAACCCTAAGGGTAATTAGCAATTTGGTCCCGTTCCTGTTAGTTCCCCACAGCCAGGCCATAGATCTGCCTTCATTCTCTCACCACTGGGAATTGTCACTTCTTGGCACCCAGGCAAACGACATCAAGGGAACACAAACCTGTATCTCAGACCTCAGCGTCTGCCCTGTTCTCATTCACACCCAGTCCTCAAGGGACCCCATTGGACAACCGGCGTATAGCCAGGTTACCACTCAATCCCATCTGATCCTGACCCACAGCACCCCAGCTATCCCAGCCCTGCCAGTGCCCCTCAATCCCAACCTGCCGCCCCCCTGCTAGTCCAGCCCTATGCACCCCCCAGTTTTGCAGATGTCCCTCAATCCTGCCCAACAGTCCCCCAAGCCCTGAATTCCCCACGCAGTTCCACCAACACGTCAGCCCCATGCAGCCTGCTGGCTACCCAAGGCCTCTCTAAAGCAGAGACTGCTAGTGGTGCTGGACTGCGAGAGACACCGTGGGCCCTGTGGTTTGTAGCACCTGTTACTGAGAAAGCCAATGCCCCTACTTATACAGCCCAAAATCCCATTAGCCTTCTTGGCAACAAGGGCACACTGTCGACTCATATCCAGCTTCTCGTCCACCGTAACCCCAGGTCCTTTTCTGCAGAACTGCTGCCTAGCCACTCAGTCCCTAGTCTGTAGCAGTGAATGGGATTCTTCCGTCCTAAGTGCAGGACTCTGCACTTGTCCTTGTTGAACCTCATCAGGTTTCTTTTGGCCCAATCCTCTAATTTGTCTAGGTCCCTCTGTATCCTATCCCTGTCCTCCAGCGTATCTACCACTCCTCCCAGCTTAGCGTCAACTTCAGCCACGTTCCAGTCTCGTCAATGGATCGCCAGCTTGAGAGAGGCGCAGAAGTGCTCGGGCAGGGAGGATTCCTGCCTTCACAGTTCTCATCAGGCTGCATTTAAAGGACCCACCAGATCATTAGTAGTATCCTATAAAGGACAGTTACAGCAAGGACATGGCCTCTGCCCTGAAGCGCTCACAAGCCAAACCAAGCGATGTAAGAGGGGAATACGATCCACTGTGGACACACCCATCTGCAGTTCAAAGCAGGGGCCTGACTCCCTAGGTGCTTAGATAGCCTCCCCCACTCGCCACAGCCTCTGAGCACCCCATTCGTTTATCTTTGCAACACACCAGTGTTGAGTTTAACTTCACTTCCTGTGATATTATCCCCATTTTCCAGATGGCTGTCAGAGGCAGGTCCCATGAATCCCAGCGAGCCAAGTCACCAAGGCACCTGCCCTCCTGAGCCAGCCATGCAATGCGGTGATGGTACAGTAGCGTCAGGAAGGGGCTGAGCGCGACGTTAGGAGGAAGGCCTGCGGCAGCCCGAGCACAGGAGGCTGTCAGCTGGCTCCATCTGACCCAAAGCATTCCCATAAGTGGCCGTTACCGTCACCCAGCAGACCTGCACTTTGCTAAATATCTGATGGGGAGAAACTTCATGGAAACAAAGGCCGATGTGCTTGTCAGTCCGAGCACCGGCGTGTGGCCAGCTCCCCCGCAGCGCGCTTGGGCCTATGCACACGGCACTTAAAGCAGAAGGATCAAACAGAATCCAGAGGGGGAGACGCCGTGCGCAATCCGTGTCCTTCGAAGCAAGGGAAAGTCTTCGCACACAAGTGTTCCCAGCTCACTTCCCAGGACCTGAATGTGCATTCACCACCACGTCATGGCCAGTTCAAGGAGTGACCCGTCAGCTCCACGCACTTGGCCTGTGGCCTGGTCATGCGCCGCTCTCCCCCACACCACACACAAGGCTCCCTGCTAACAGAGCCGGTGGTCACACCAAGGCATCCATTTACCATCCCACTCCTCCCCCGCCCCAGATCCATCCCACCCACCCCACCCACCAGCCCTGGACTCGCTCCACTCTACAGCCAGTGTCGATAGCAGTCGTCTACCGGCAAGTTTCCAAGGTCAGCTGCAGTCAGTGTGAATTAAATCACTCGGGCAGTTCTCCTCCCTGGAGGAGATCCAGCCCCGAGAAGAATGGCACTACACAGAGATCGGTTTGCCTTTGTACAGCCCGCCTGCTCAGTGTCACCCTCCCTTGCCTGGTGCCCAAGCACTCTACTGGGATTATTACAAAAAAAACAGACCCTCCCCCCGACAAAGGGAATTTGTGGTCCTGATTAATGAGCTCCCTGCACTCTGCGGGAGGAGGAAAAGTCAGCACGGACTGGAGGAGGGGAGCCATGTCCTCCAGCCTCTGCAGCATGCTCCATCCCATCAGCTTTTTACAAGGACGGGGGGGAGAAATAATGCACCAAGAAGTTTACATAAATAATTTCTGGCAGGGGACCCGAGCCACTGAATTAAATTAAAGGGTCTTGCTAACCCACTGTTACCAAGGGAGGGGGCACGTGTCCTGTTCAATGGCTGGCTCTGGCTGGGCCCCCATAAGGACAAGCCAAGCTAATTAACATGCGGCCGTAGTTCACCAGCTGGGGTCACAGAGCCTTTGGGAGCTGCTCCCGTTTCCAAGGCAGCTCGGGCTGAGTGCGGAATAGAGGCAGCCCCCTCCCCACACAGATGGGTTGTGTGTTACCAGGCCTGCCAAGGCTGCAGCATCCCCACTCTGTGTGAGCAACCTCTCCCATCCCAGGCTCCACCGTGGCCATCCCCAGTTCAGCAATGCGGCTGTCGGAGCACAGCCCAACCACTGGCAGGAGGTGTGATGGAGTAGGGAGTGGGGAGGATCGACCTGGGGATGTTGCGGGGGAGTTTTGCAGGTACTGTCTGCATTGGTGATGGGATATCAGGGGGTGACTTCACTTGAGGGACGATACCTGAGCATGTAACCTGAGCCAGGAGGGGGTTGGGGCCAGGTGACACCTTCTGCCCGGGAAACTGGACAAAGGCTGGGGGAGGAGCCAGGGGGTGTGGCTGGAGGGGGTTTCAGTTTGGAGCTGGCTGGGGAAACGGAGGGAGCCCCAGGGCCGGGGTCTACGCTCCCTACCCCCAAGATGGATCTGACTGAGGAGGGAAGACCAACACTTTCCAGGGAGGAGTGACAATGTACCACCAGCAGGCTGACCCACGGGGCCGGGCTGGGGCTCACCCATGGCACGGGCAGACACACCGGAGAGGCCGCTGGGCCCTGCAGCAGAGAAGAGAGCCCCAGCTCTCAGAGGGACATCTCTCCCCTCAGACTAGCATTTTCAACGGAAAGAATGAATAGTTATTGGAAGTTTGAGGAGGAGAGGACGACTCACTGTCTACAGGCACTACCGTCAGTAATTACAGAGGAGCCGGTCTGGTGTGCCAGCCGCCTACCCACCCCCTGCCATCTGCACCTCCTCCCACCCAGCCATCCTGCATCACAGCCCCCTCCCTCCCCGCCCCAGTGCTGTTTCCTTGCTTACAAGCCCACGCACCCCCACTGCGAACACGGGCTTCTCTCTCGGCCCCGGACTCAGCAAAGTCACTGAGGCTTGTGCCTTAGAGGCTGGAGAAATGTGGAGCTCACCAAGAACTCAAGCCAAGCTGGGATATTTAATTTAGAAGACACCATCCTCTCCTCCTAGGAGCTGGGACCAGCAGCCGAGGGTGAGGGGCAGGGACCGAGCTGCTGGGGAGAGTGCCTGAGCAGAACTGCCCGGTGGTGAAGGGAGAGCGGCTGGGGCTGAGCAGATGGGCGGTGCTGCCTACGGCCCTGGGGAAAGGCAGGACAGCCCAGAGCCAAGGCTCCATTAGAACAGATTCTCTGCATCACAACGCAGCTCAGGTGAAGCTTATTCATCATGACTAGAGCTCCTGGTCTCTCTATGAACAGGTAAGGAAATAGCCGCTTAGGAGCCATCCGGGGAGCGGCGCCAGGCTGACACTGCAGGCCACGTCTCTCTGCTCTGCTCTCCCCAGAACGGAGAGAATTAAGGATTTCCCTCTGTTCCTTGGCCGGTTTCATCTCGCAGGGCTGTGTAATATACGAGGCAGCGACCTGGTCTCTTTCTGTGGTAGCTGCATTAGGCACCAGGGCTCTTCCCATAAGCCGAGAGAGCAGTTCTGGCCCATTCTCAGTATTGCTCCTAATACTGGGCTTCTGTACAGGGACTCGGCCTTCCTGGATCTCTGCATGAGAATGGCCATCCCTGTTTCACAGGCGGGGAAGCAGGCATGCAGAGGGGAACAGACTCGCCCAGAGTCAACGGCAGAAGCGGGAACAGAACCCGGGTGGCCTGGGTCACAGTCTGGCACCCTACCCAGCTGGCACACTCAGCATGCACCATTCTTAGAGACATACAGCTACGGCAGCAAGATGGTTCCAGGAGGCAAAGGATGAGGACGGGACCAACCAAAACAGCTTGGAGCAGGAGGTTTCAACACGGTTTCCCCCAGGCTCCTTCCGTGCAGTGTGACAAACCCATTACCTCCTGCCTCCGGCGCTTCTTGGAGAGATGCTCCCTGGGGTTACCACAGTAAAGACACCACCTGCACTCCAGCCATGCCTCCCTCACCCCCACTCACCTCTCCAACTCCCCCTTCCTGCACATCTGCAGAGCCTGACTAACCTCACTGCTCAAAGGGCAGCTGAGACAGGGACAGGCAGAGGGGAGCTCGGCTTGGCTCTGCCAAACGCTAATGCCGCTCCAGCCTTCCTGCCCACGAGGAAGGTAACCACCTTCCGTAAGCTCAGAACTAGCTGCTTGGGGCCACTTAGGGTCCATCTGCACAGCTCGCGGCGGTCGCCGGACATGGGCTTGCAATGCCGTGCTGAAAACAGCTGTGTAGATGTTGGGTCTTGGGCTGGAGCTGAAGCCTAGGGCGGGGGTGGACTTCAGAGCCCAAGCTCCAGCCCAAGCCGCACCATGTACACAGCCACTTTCAGCACGAGCCTGGCTCTTTTGACCGTGGCTCAGAGATGCCCTGCCGCTCGCTGCGCAGAGAATCCTTAGCACCCCAAGGACGCATGCCACGTAGCTCGCGCACGCTGCAGGAGGCACCAAGCAGAACAGCTGGGCAGCCCTCCTCTGGAGAAGGGTCTTTCTGGGGCCAGCCCCCTAAGCATTGCTCAGCGCTTCTTTGGCACAGCCACGTGCCAAGCACAGAGATCAGCGGCTTGGCAGGACAAGGGGAAGGGAAGATTCTGCCTGCCTGTATTGGGCTTATAGTCAGGGCCGGCTCCAGGGTTTTGGCCGCCCCAAGCAGCCAAACAAACAAACAAAAAAGAGCCGCGCTCGCGATCTGCAGCGGCAATTCGGCGGGAGGTCCTTCGCTCGGAGCAGGAGTGAGGGACCGTCCGCCGAATTGCCGCCGAACAGCTGGACGTGCCGCCCCTCTCCGAAGTGGCCGCCCCAAGCACCTGCTTGGTAAGCTGGTGCCTGGAGCCGGCCCTGCTTATAGTTTCCACCTCAGCTATGTCACCAGCATCCGGCACCAACGTGGCCGCGACACCAGCGGCAGCCTAGCCACAGCAACCAGGAGAGGCAGTCTGCCTGCACAGGGGTTGCCAGAAGCCCTTCCACCCACAACAGTCGAAAGGACTGCCCGTGATCAGCAGCCATGCTCTGAGAGGAGACTGGCTGCCCAAGACCACCCCTGCAAGCTGAGCGGCTCCACTGCCGCCCACATCCCCAGCAGCTGCTCGCCAGCCCGCCCAGTGTCTCGCACACAGATTGCCTAGAGATCGAAGCCGGACAAAGGAGTGGGGGGTCCCACACTTCACCACCAGGCCACACAGCCTCCAGACCAGGGGACATCACTTTCCTGCCACTGGGTCTCTGGGCCCCAATCTCACCCCTTCCCTCCCCAGCAAGTGGAGGCTGTCCTCCCCAGAGCAGCTGGGAAGCACAACGGGAAAAGGCTGGGCTCCCTGCCGGCGCCCCAGCTCAACCTGCTCTCCAGGAGGCTGGCCAGGGAAGCAGCACAGTCCTTGCCCTAGATCTAGTTTTTCCAGCATGGGGGTGCAAACTTGAGCTGGCGTTAAATGAAGCTCAGTGATGTGCCCGGCTTTGCCCCATACGCGCCCCAGCCGAGGGGACGGGTGCCAGGGGCATGCGAGTACTTGGAGAGCCCGCCCCTTTAGCGTAGGATGCCCGGTGCTGCAGCTGAATGCTCAAACGCCCTCCCCGAGTTGCCCAGGTTTGGGAAGTGGGCTCTGCTCAGGGTTAGCGAGTTTCCGACCTGACAATGTGCTTTACCCCACAGCTGCCCAGCGCAGCGATTTCCTATGAAGCAGCTGGTCCTGGCTGCTGCTGCTGGAGACCAGGTTAGATGGACCCCTCAGCCTGGCAATTTCTATGTTCCTAGTGTCGGGGGCAATCTCATTTAACAAGTTTCCTCTGCAAGGCTAGATGAACCTTTGGTTTGACCCAATATGGCCGTTCTTGCGTTTCAATCCACCCGCCATCTGGGCCTCGGCCTGCAGAGCAAGCCGGCCCTCTGGCCCGCCTTCACCGGCCTGGCATGGTCTGATTGGGTCCGGGGGGGCATCCAGCCAACCCGTCCCTCCCCAGACAGCTCCTGCTTTGCCATCGCCCTGCATGCAGTACTAGGCGCTGCCTGTGGCCGTCCCTGCAGCCACCTTCCCCAAGGCCGGGGGAGAGGGGTGGGGGGGCCTCTCAGAGCCGTCAGTGGTACGGGGGAGGCTGTGCCCTTCCCTCCCACTCACAGGACAGGCATTACAGCACTGAACAAAGGTGTCCTGCTGCAGACGCTAGCGGCTGTGACAGCCCCTCCCCCGGAGCACCCCTGAACCCCTCCCCCCCGCTTGTTCTGGCAGATTAATTTAATTGAACTAGATTAGAACTCCAAGCTTCACGCTCCGAACAGCCCATCCTGGCACCCACACGCCATTCACCCGTCAATTGCCCAGAAACCGCCTGTCTCTTCAGTTTCAAATGGGGGAACAGCTGCCTCCCCCGCCCTTGGGACGGCTGCCTGCAGAGGATGCAGGGAAGCCTCGAGGAGCCTGGGGTGGGGGGCCAGGGACGCAGGAGCAGGCTGCTGCAGCAGCCATGAGCATGTACGTAGAGCCAACTCCCCAGCTGGCTCCCCGCCCTGGCTCTCTGCTGCACAGCGGTCCTGTTCGGTTTGGCTGCTACGCTGGCATGCCAAGTCCGGGGCGCTCAGCCTCCTGCTTCCCACACCGCAGTCCTTCCTCCGCCAGCTGGGCAAAGTTATGGGGCCATCCTTCTCGGTCACTAGGAAAGCTGCAACCTCTGCGCTCTCTTCTGCCCTGCACCCCTGCCATCCAGGAAGGTGCCCGGGTTTCCTTTGGGGAAAGTCTGGTTACCCTACACCTGTCTCACCTGAGTACAAACACCTGGGCCACTCCCCTTCTTCCATTGCTTTGGATTGACCACCAGCGCTGATCAGTCACCATCAACTAGCTCTTCACTGACAGCACTAGGGGTTTCTCACTAACACACTCATTTCCAGGGGAAGGAGGGCAGGGCTGGGGCAAGGTTTACCATTTTCCTAACGCTGCCCAGTGGGACAAACAGCTCCTTCGTAACTCTGCAGCGCCAAACGTGGTGAGACGCCAGGCCATGACACGGCATCCAAAAGCTGCCTCATTGCAAAGCAGTGTTGCAGAACGATGATAATGCACAGGCTTGAAATGAGATTTCAAGATTCATGAGCCACCTGTCAGCACCAGTGCTACAGAGACAGCAGGAGATGGTCACAGAAGTCTCAGTGTCTTTGTTCTTCATTTGTTTCCTGTATCTCTTTTACACCTTACAGAGTGCTGCTGGAGGTGCAGGCACACAATCTGTCTCCAGCCCCACTTTAACATCCTATTTCCAGAGAAACTGCCCCCGTTCCAAGGACTGTTGCTCTTTGTTCCACCCTTGTGCCTGTGTTTTTGCACATTAATAGTCTCATTTGGAGATCGCCACCGGAGTCCTACTCATTCTGCTTTCAATTTCCTACAGCTGGCCATTAACCCCGTTCACCTCTAGCGTGCACGACCTCTGGAGAGACTGACTAGTGGTCCCTTTGGTGGCTGCATGCGTGGAGTCAGTGATAAACCTCACGAAACAGAAGAGCCAAGCCAAATACCTTTTGCATCTTTGATTGCTCCCCTAAAATGGGATGTGAGGAAAGCCAATCACACAGGGTATACCAAAGAACTGTAAATGCCCTGAATTTTATGAACGTCTCAAGGAACATCCCAAACCTCTGCAAAACCAGGGGTACTAATGACTGGGAGTCTAGGGGCTGTGTGTGTAGTATCATTTCCTCAGTTTAGCTTCAGTCCCGATGGACTCCCAAGCTCTCTGGGGTGAAGCTGACAGTACAGCCTGGCAGAGCAGAGGAGCTATGCATGAGCAGAGCCTCAGTGATGCCCCAGGATATAACTGACCTTGCTAAGCCAGGGTCTTGGTTAGAGCTCTGAGAAATCAGCACTGCAATGTACAAAGCCGAGTGCTGGCCGTTCCATTGGAGAAAACATCTGCAGGAAGAAAATGGATGCAAAGGGGGAGGGGAGGAGAAGAGGAGGGAGTAGTTCCATGTTTCTGATCACTGATTTGGGGGGGGGGATACCCCCAGATTTCCTTCTCACCCCATACCTCAAGCCATTTCAGTCCTCCACAAACAGTCTTAATCTAGATGGGGCTGGAGACCTCCTGCCTGGCTTGCCACCTTCTCCCTTTCCATTCACTCACTTACATCCTCCTGTATTGTTTGTTCCTAAAACTATTCACCTAAAGTTAGCAGAGACAAGATGGCTCCCAGGTTTATCTGACATCTCAGAAGGGTTTGAATAAGAGCCCATCTCCCCACCACGTCTGGATGTTGATATGAATTACGCGATCTGTATTACTGGGGTAACCCCACCAGCAGCTGCCCCACACTAGCGCTGCCCCGGTTACTAGCATGGGCCTATTGGAAGTGGGGGAGGCTGTCAACACATTTGAGGTACACATCCAGACACAAGGGGGTTTTGCACCAGCACAGATCCTGGCATAGATGCTCTGCACCACTGAAGGGCAGCTTGCACTGGTGCACACTACCCTGGTTTGAAGCTATGGGAAGCTGCAGCACCACAAGCAGCTTTACACGGTGCAGCCTGCTGCACTAGCAGATTTGGTGTGTTACACTGGTGCAAACACACACACACACCAACCACACCACCCCAGTCAAACTGTTTATCTAGCACAGCAACTACAGCTACTGAATGGATTTGTGTGGTCGAAAAGCAGAAGTCGCTTATTCCCGATCTTTCTGCTTTCCCACCCGAGTCCTCACAGCTCGCAGTAAACACCTGGGCTTTTTGGCAAGCTCCAACAGGCTGCGTCTTCTGGTTCAGTCCAACCCTCTCTCTAGCCTTAAAAGATTTTTGTCATGAGACCTGTCTGGTTTCAGATTGCGTGGATGCAACAGCGTCGCAGTGCAACCTCCCAGCCCCTGGTGGGGGGAACCCAGGACAATCAGATGCCTTGCCTGGAGCTCTCTGGTGCAGCAGCCCCCTAAGAAATGCTACGCAGGCACTAGCTCCAGAAGAGGAATGGAGAGCGCCAGTTTGATCACAAGGCATGGTAGGAGTGCAATGCCCCGGAGCGGCGTGTATGGAACCAAGACAAAGAACTCTGGGACACTGGAAACTCGTATCCCTTTGGGTCCCAGGGCTGATCAGCTCTGGAAAGGAAGGACAGCTTTGCAGCTACTTCCGGTCTATTCCCACAGGTTTCCTGCAGGACCTTAGCCAAGCCATCTCACTTCCCCATCTGTAAAATGGGGATAATCCTTCCTTTCTTCTACCCCTTGTCTTGTCTATTTCGATTGTAAGCTCTTCAGGTCAGGGACCAACTCAGTAGGTGCTTATACAGCACCTAACACGACGGGGCTCAGATTGCAGGGAGGCCTCTGGGCATCACTAGAATAAATAAAACGCAGACAACTCTATAAACAGATGTATTCCAGGCTAACCTGAAATCTACAATGCTCCATGAAAAATATAGGAGATTTCATTTTAATTTTTTACATCAGAGAGAAAGCACACCACCATCATTAAGTTACAAGCGATGCCTGCACCCCACGTTGCCAGCTGTCACTAAGTTTACAGACCATCAGTAACAAACACAGGGAAAATTGCCTGTCAGTAAAATATCTGCAAAAAAACGTATGTCAGTGGAAATGAAGATATTCTAGGAGGAAGTGTTTTCCTTATTCAAGCACTGTTCTCTGTATTTTCCAGCAGTGCGCTTAATGCAAAGCCTGCTCTCGGAGACGCTGTCAGCTCTCAGGCCGGGAATTCTGCTCACCACAACCCCAAAGAGCACATTTCTGAAATACGTCTCAGACCAGAAGCAGAAAGCGGACAAATCAGAAACTGCTTAGAAGTCAAAAGCTCTGCTTTCCAAGTCCTTTTCTACATTGCTCCATCCTTGCTGGCTGTTGGGAGAAGGCAGAGGTTCCAGCCCTTCGGCTGAATGCCACCCCATGCCTGCCCACTGGGGACCAGCCTCCCGCACTGCCTCAGTAACAATGCCAAGGCATTCCAAAAGGCAGGGCTCCATAGGTAGATATGGACTGGTGTGTAGGGTCAGGACAAGGACACCCTACCTCCCCCAAAGGAACAAGCACAGAGATAGCCAAAGTGTGCCTGTGCTTGGCTCTCAGTACTGCCTCACTGCATGCCAGCTTACTGCGTACCGGGACCTCCAGTCTCCACAAATAGCAACTCCGTATTAAAGACCTTGTTTCTTCCTAGCCCCAGAGTAATGCATTCGCCAGATCGGGGCCCCACAGGATCAGGTGCTGCATAGACCTGAGGAGCTTACAGCCTGAACAGACAACGGGTGGAAGAAAGGAAGGCTAATTATCCCCATTTGGTAGATAGGGAACGACGGCACAGAACAATTAAGGCCAAAACGTCAAGAGTGGCTAGTGATTTTGGATGCCCAGCAGGTAGGTGCTCAGCACCCACCCTCTGAAAATCAGGACCCTTTGTCTCCCCAAGTCAACAGTCACTTGCAAGCCTTGGCCTAAGGGACTTGACAAGGTCATTCCGAGTCTGTGGCAGAGCTGGGGATTGGATCAATATTGCCAGAGTCCAGGCCCGGTGCCTTAACCCTTCTCTCCGCTGCAAGGTGCCCCACTGTGTTAAGGGTTAGTGTGCCAGACCAGCCCCTACCCCAAGGAGCTTCCATTCCAAACGCAGCCTAGGCATGGGTCCCCCCCAGCTCTTGGGAAGCCATCCCTGGGACATGCCCAGAAATGCAGCCTCCTGCTCTGACTGCAAGGCAAAGCCTCATGTGCCAGTCGTTCAGTACTGCTGGCAGGACCGCTGGGCAAGTTCTTCTCAAGTACAAATCTAGCTCCACCGTCAGGGGCAGATCTACGTGAACCAAGAGTACCATGTGCCAGTCTCCACCTCACCTGCCCTCCCGACTGATAACCCACCCCTCCAAGTGCACAGCCTGGCACATAAAGTACAAGGGTTGCCCACACACACGGCACTCGCCTTCCCAGCCCCTGCCCGCGCCCATTCGCCCCACCTGTCCTCTGGCTAACAGGACAAGGTGTGCCTGTGACGGACGTGGGAACATGCCGCTACGAGGAACAATCGCCATCTGCGCGCTCTGATTTCTAGGACATGTCAGCTACAGACTGACCTCCGGGGTACTTGGCATTGCAGTTCCCACTGAGCCAGCTATGGAGGCTAGCATGCACTTCCATCCGCAGAGCCTGCCTCCTCCCCATGTCCCCCCAGCCCACCTCAATCCAGCCCATTACAGAAGGGATAGCAGCGGTCTCAGACGCCGCACGCCACACTGATGAGAACAAAGAGCTACAATAGCTCAACCCCCAAATTGTGCAGCCATTACCGATTCAATCTACAGACACAAAACAGCAACAGCGCGGCTCCCTGAAGCACGGGAAGGCTGGAGAAGCTGCAAGCCTCACAGAATCCAGCCCCCGCTTCCTGATGGAACGGGTCTCATGAACTGCAGGAGACTAATGGATGTTACTTGCAAGGGCGAGATGGAGATGCCTGCTCCTTCCGCAGCTTTCTTCAGACCTAGTCATTGGAGGGAGAAGCCAGAGCTGAACGAACAAGGCTGAACAACGCCCCCCTCTTTCGACCCCTGCAAGAGGAACAAGCGGACTCGGTTCCAGAGGTGACTCCACTCCCCTCACGCCCACACGCAGCCCTGGGCTCTCTCCCACGGAGCCTGCAGCAGGGCTGCCAGGAGGGGTCAGGAAATACCTATTTCAAGGTTTGCGTATTACAATGAGCATCTGCCTCCATGAACCCCTGGTGCCCCCAGGCAGGGGGAGGGTTTGTCAAGTCACACCCCTTCGCCAGACTGCACCAGCCAACGTTAGACAGGAACTTCAGAACTGCTTCCCCCCCCGACAATCCCTGTGATGCACTCAACAAATCCGGGCACACACACCCAGTCTCCGAATCTCCTTAGCTGCCATGGAGATGGATCTGGAGGGAATATGTGAGATGGGTAACGTCTCCCCGCCCTATCGCACACCCCATCAGAATCCAGCAAGCTCCCTACAACAGGTGCCTGGCTGGGCCTGCGGACATGGCACTACCCTGTGCAGGCTAGCAGAGGGCTGCACCCAGACAGTGGGGAGATGGCTGCAGACATGCAGAGCGTCAGTGGCTGTCACGTAGAGGGGAGGGAGGAGATACTGCACCGTTAAAGCAAGTGACCCAGACACCACGCTCCAGAGTCCAGAACTGTGGGTCTGTAGGCCACAGCACCCCGGCTCCATGCTCTGGCGTGGGAAGCAGCAGGTCCTCCATACAGCATGCCCTTCCTTCCTAGTCCCCAACCTCGGCACATCCCGCAGGCAGGGACCATGAAGGAGAACTATTCCACACGGAGTTCTCTCGTGCCATCACTCTCCAGCCACATGATTAATCCCCACCGGCTAATTAGAGGAAAGGGCCAACAGCCCATTTAGACCTGCTTGCGCAACGGCATAATTAAAAAAGCTGCTTAACGGCCGTGCTTGCCCCACGCTAAAATCGATAGACAGTATCTGTGCGGAGAGAGTCATCCATGATACTGACATACACCAAAGATTTATTCCGTTGCAGGAGCCTGCCTCCCACCACTCCACACTGTATCACAGCCGCAGAGTGCCAGAAGGGCTGGGCAGCGAGGGGGGGAGAGTCCACCGAGATGGGGCTCTTGGTGAACTACTTTTCAAAGGCTTGATAGCTCCTAGATTACCCCAACCCGCGCAATGAACTGCCAGAGCGCTGCTGAGGAGTGAGCGTGCGCGCACAACATCACAGAGCAGCCCAAGAGAGGTCTGGCTGGAACGCAGCTCCACTTGACCACGCAGAAAGGGCAGGGTGCCTGTGACCCAAATACCTTTTCCCATCACCCACGTGACCAAGGACTGGCCATCTGACCCAGAACAGCATTTATGCTCCAGGAATGATTGTGGGGCAGTTCTCTGGCTTATGTTATACAGAGGTCAGACCAATGGTCCCCTCAGGCCTTTGGATCTATGGCTCTGCAGTTACTGATCAAACCCCAGGCATCCCTGACTCCTGCCTTGGAGTATCAGGTGGTTACTATAGTGGCCTCCATTGCTCGACTGGCCAGGGGGCCCGTAGGATGCCTTCCTTCAAATATGGGGTATTCGGCTGCTGCCTGAGATAGGATATGGACTTTATGGACTGACGGTCCAATCAGGCATGGCAGAGGCTGCCAAGACAGTCAAGAAAAACAATGAGGTCTGTTTAAGGGAGAGCCAACGCTCCATAAAAATCAGAGCTTCATAAACCTTCATGCCGCTTTGATGAAAGGACAAGACAGAAAATATATCATCCGCTATCTATCTTGAGGGCACTGGGGATTCGTATGTGGTTAACAGCAGCCCAGATCTATTCCTAACACGATAAGTATTCTACAAAACACAAAAGCAAACAGGCCAGCACAGGCATCGAGAGTACAGGAAACAAAACCACTTCCAGGGCAATATTTTTTAATCTTCTCCTTTAATGCTTCAGCAGTTTGGAGTTCCGTCTGACAATGGATTTTGTGCAGGGATCAGGGAGGGAGCTGGCTGTTCATTAGTATTACGGTAGCACCTAGAGGCCTCCAGCCAAGATCCGGGCATCTCTCTGCTGAGCGCTGGACAGACTGTCTCTGTCCCATGGAATTTACCTTCTAAATAGATGAGAAAGGGGGTAAGAGCCGGAACCGAGCCCCAGAGAGATTCCGTGACTGGCCCGAAGTCAGACTAGAAATACAGCCCAATGCTGGTAACTGACCACTGGAACAGGATTGCTCCTTCCAACCAAGGCTGAGCGACTCTTTCTAAAGATCTGCCCTAGCTCAACCGGAAGCGATGGGCTTGATGCACGAGCCCCTGGGTGATGTCCACAAGGCCTGCGCTATGCAGGTCAGACTAGATCACCCTTCCAACCTTCAATCTAGGAGTTGAACAGGAAGCCTGTGGCACAGATGGCAAATGAACCCCAATCTCCTAAGTCCCAGGCCAATGCCTTGTCCACCCGACCATCCGTACCCAGGTACCCGGCTTGGAGTACTGTCAGGCCTCGAGCCGGAGAAGGAGGGATCCTGGCTAGACAGCATTCCCATGGAGGAGGAACAGGATGTGACACTCAGACAGGCAGATACCATGTCGGGCCATAGCAAGCACAGGATCACGTGCAATGCCCACAGGAAGAATGCAGTGCTTAGACTGAAGTGTGTCTCAGAGGAGACGTTACAGAGATGAATCATCAGAGACCCGGGAAGAAGGGCCCACACAGAAAAGTGAAGGGCCCCAGGTGTACCCAAACTGGAAAAAGGTGACCATCTCCCAAAGCACAAGGCCCTGAGAGAGGGGGTGGGGGAGAATCAATGCTTGCTAGGCAGCAGACACACAACAGGGAGGTACGGACTTGTGCGGCAGACAGGAAATCTCGGCTATTGGGGGGGGGTGTGGGGGGGGGTTGGGAAGCAGGCAGCTCTGCAAGTGCAGAACAAGGGAACAAGCTGCCAAGGACGGTTCTGGAAATGCCACTTCTGAGAAGAGCCAGAGCTGAGCCGAGAGCAGTCAGTCTGGGAGAGGAGACTGTCCTGCTGCTGTTCAGAGAGAACCGGTCCCCCAGGGGCCCTGACCAAGTCAGATGGGTCCCCTTCCTCTAGCCACCAACTCCACGCTGTCCTTTATACTGGACAAATGGCTGCTTTTAGCTTTCAACCACCCCCAACATGCTTCCCCCCCCCCCCCCCGGCGAACAAAAGGTAACCCCCATGGGGCAGCCCTTCCCCCGGGGCAGCGCGTGTCGCAGAGAGCCCCCTGGGGAGCAGCCTGGGTCATAGATTACCCCACCCCGGGGCAGCGTGGGTCGTAGCCTGGCTCGGCCGCATGCGCCGTTCTGCATCATACCCAGCAGGGCATTCCCTCAGGAAGGAACACACCACGCAGAGGAGCAAACTGCACAACGACTTATGGAGGAAGAGCTCTGCTCAGAGACCAGCTCCCTTGTAGCACAGGGATGCACACCTTCCCTTCCCAGGAGGCCACGCTGGGGGCAGCACTCCAGAGATCAGGAGACACCCAGATATCAGGGCGATGGGCACAGCACAAGAGATGGCAGCAGCCTGGAGGGGCTGATCCTCCTCCATGGTATTGCCATCTAGCCAGGATCCCACCGTCTCTGAAGAGGTTGGTTTGGTTCCCAGGCACTAGGGCCCCAGGCACAGGGGTCGGGGGGGGGGGGGGGCAAGGGGAATTCAGGGTTCAACGGCAGCACTAAGCTTTTACCACTGTCACTTGGAGCGTCTTACAGAGCAGCAGCAACTGGAAGTATTTTTGGAGGGATAAAGAAGAGGACTGAGTGATTTGATGTATCCCCCTTCTACAGCCCCTGCCTCAGGGTGGCTCTCCTTGGAGAGACAGAGAAGGCTTCTGCATCCATTGGCACTGCTGCTAGCTTGGCCTTGGGGGGGGGGGTCACCCCACAGCAACAAACAGTGCCGTCCCTAGCTATTCTGGGGCCCTACGCAGGGTCCCAGGCCTCTGCGGGGGATGGGGGGGGCTGGCGCCCAGGCCTCCACGGGGGGCTGGCTTGGGGGGCAGGGGGAACCACCCCCTAGCACTCACCGGTGGCGCGGTGGGTCTGGGTCCCTGCACTTCCCACCGCCGGTGAGTGCAGGCACCGCCCTGCTGCACTCCTCAGGGGCGGGGCTGGGGCGGAGCAGGGGCTGAAGCAGCACACAGCTGCGCAGGGCACCAGGAAATTTGGTGCCCCAAGTTTCCTGGTGCCCTACACAGCTGCGTACTTTGCGTATGGGTAAGGACGGCCCTGGTGACAAACCGCACTATCCTCGGCCCAGTGCTGGCTGGCAAACGCCAGGAATGCTGCTTACCAACAGCACTGGGCTTTGAGGCACTGCAGCTCTGTTCCATGAGAGGAAGGATGGCCCAGAGGGTAGGGCACTAGCCAGGTTCATGCCAGTCGCCACACACAGGCCTCCACCCCAATAAATGGGATCCAGTTTTACTACTCGTATTCAATCTTTGCCTTGCAAGAACACCCCACGGTCCTAGTCAGGAACAGGGCCCCATGTGTCAGGCGCTGCACAAAACCATGCAAAGAGACATGCCCTGCCCCAAGGGGTTTACAATCTAAATTAATCCAAAACCTTTCTGGTGGTTTTCCCA
Source organism: Emys orbicularis (assembly GCF_028017835.1). Classification (NCBI taxonomy): domain Eukaryota; kingdom Metazoa; phylum Chordata; order Testudines; family Emydidae; genus Emys; species Emys orbicularis. The sequence continues at coordinate 3,833,085 of NC_088683.1, forward strand.
GGAAAGACGTCCAGCCAGGAGATGGCACAACAGGAGCACACCTGACTCCAGATCGGAGGGCTGCACATGCATGTCACACCAGGGACATTTTCTCCTTCGAAAGGAAGAATGTGGACTTGTGGTTAAAGCACTAGGCTGGGATTCAGGAGATCTGGTTCAATTCCCAACCCTACCACACTCCCTGTGGGACCTTGGGAAGTCCAGGTCTCAGTCTCCACCTGTGGAATTTCTTCTCTCTCTCTCTGACCTTTATCTCATCTGCTTGGATTATACATTTTTCAGGACAATCCAGTGCCTTGCATAAGGAAGCCCTCGATCTCTAGGTGCTAGTGAAATTTAAAAAAAAAAAAAAAAAAATGGGCTGAGACCGAATGAAACTCATTTCACAAAGGTGCCTCTTTCCCTAGCCTAGAAGGCAGCCCATGTCCAGAGCTAAGCACTTTACCTGCTCCGCTAGAAGTTTCTTTCCCAGGCCCCAACATGCATCAATGGCAGGGAAGAAAGAGGCCCCTCAGAGGAGCTGCATTAGCAGCAAGCTGCAGTTTAACAAGGAGTTCGATATATTGAAAGAGCAGTAAATAGTAGCAAGACGCTGATGTATTTAGTTCCAATTCATTTCAGCTATATAGTGCGGGTGGGGTGATCCATCTCCAAACCCGGGGGGGGGGGGGGGGGGCGGCAGAACACAGCCACCATCCTGCCCTCATTTAGTGTTTAAAGAAATAATCACAGAGGTTTCCAACAGAGAAATATTAATTTACTCCCTGCCAGCCTGATAAATCCCAGGGCTAAACCGGCGTTTAAGCAGCCCCCTTCGTGGGGCTGCCTGGTGTTTCCAGGAAGGAGGGGCGCGGGAGATGGAGGAGAAGTTAGGTCGGCTCATTCCCACGCAGAGCGGTGAGCAAGCAGGCCAGACTAACAGACAACCCAGTGACAGCGTTAGTGTCAGGGACGCTCCTCTGGCGCTGCACAGGACGGGGGTGGGATAGGAAGTGACTTAGAGGGCAGCGTTCGGGGGCCAGCTTGGGGACCCACTGGCAATAGCTTAATTCACTATCCAGTGTTAGCAGAGAACACACAGGACGGGGCTAGAAAACGAACGCTTGGTGGTGGCTGCCTCCCAGAAAAAACCCAGGCTGCACGTCAAAATGGTCCAGTTGGCTCATTCCTCGTGTTTCTTCCACACTGGTCAGGTCAAGTGACCTGACACGTCACAAGTGACGACACACACAACTACACTGCTCACGAGAGAAGGGATAGCCACGCGGTTAGGACAATGGTCTGGGACTCAGGAGACCTGGATTCAATTCCTGCTCCGCCACTGACTCCTTGCGTGACCCTGGACAAGTCACTTCTGGCCTCTCTGGATAGATCTACAGAGCAGCTAGGCACCCGCAGCTGGCCTGGGCCAGCGGACAGGCTTGCAGGGCTGTTTCACTGCTGGGAAACATCTGGGCTCAGACTGGAGCCTGGATTCTAGGACCTGTGAAGTGGGACAGTCCCAGAGCTTGGGCTCCAGACCAAGCCTGGAAGTCTACCCAGCAATGAAACAGCCCCACAGCCTGAGCCCCGTGAGCCCAAGTCAGCTGGCACCAGCCAGCCACAGGGCTCTCTTTGCTGTGTAGACAGACCTTCTGCGCCTCGGTTCCTCATCTGTACATGGGGATAATAGCACTGTCCTGCCTCACAGGGCTGCCGAGGGTACGTATGTTACAGATTGCGAGGCGCTCGGATACTATGGGGAAGGAAGGCCTGATAAGTATGACAGACATCTCATCTGTAATTACACAGCACACAGAGAAATCATTTCCCCTGCCAAGGAAATGCAGCCCCTTTTGAGACTAGACATGGCAGCTGTTCGCACATCCACACAGTAAATGCTGCACAATAAATCTCCTACCCGATTTCACCTGTTTTAGGGCTCTACTCTGCTGGACTACTGGACTTTATGGCATCTCAGACACGTCTCTCGCTTTGGAGGGAGACTCTGCTTGGGGTAGGGTTTTCAGGTTTGATTTTTTAGATTTTAATTTAATGGGGGGGGGGTTTGGAAGTGAAAGCAGTGTTTAGATCAGCACAACAGTAACCAGCGTTACCCCCCCAACCCCAAAGAGCGGTGACTATTTCCAATGCTCTGTGTAAAGACAGCCTGCACCCCCCACTACAAAGAAAGGAAAGCCACCAGCGCCTGTTAGCCAGCACCCATGGCTGAGGCACACCCAGATGTTACTGTCAGCACAGAAACCCATCAAGATGCTGACTGATTGTCTGATCGTTTGCTCATCCGTCTTCCCGAGACCCAGGAAATCTCTGGCTGCGTTGGAGGGCTGTCACAGCTCCCGATTGCATTGCAGCAGCGCTCAGAACATGCTCTGTGCTTTCCAAAGCGACAGCGCAGCATTCCCTGTCCCTAACAGCGCGTAATCTGCAGAGACGAAGCAGGATGATGGCACAAAGGGATACAACAGATAAAGCAATCAGAGGACCGGCACCCACGTCACGTTGATTCCATTTTTTTAATAACAGTCCTCACCACAGGTCATCAGCAGGATTTGAACCTACAACTTCAGCTCCACAGCTGCCCAGACCTCTACCACCGAAGCGAAAGGAAGAATTCCACTGGCTGGCAAGCAGTAGTAGGCTATCACCCTCTATGGCCCAGCCACTAGAGAGGAAGGTTGTAAGCTCCTGAAGCAGAGACTGTTTTTATCATCAGTTTAAACAGCTGGCCCTGGATCCAGGAAAGTGCAGAGAACTGTCAGGAGAGGAGATGAATTTGTGGTTCCATCAGAGAAAGGAGCCAGGAGGGCATGAAATGCGACCTGGATGGAGACATGAGCTGCAGTAGCACCAGGGACAGGAACCTGGTCTACACTGGGAACTTACGTCAGTATAACTACGTCGCCCAAGTGTGTGGAAAATCCACACCCCTGAGCGAGATGCTCTCCCATCGGCACCAGGGCCGCCCAGAGGATTCAGGGGGCCTGGGGCAAAGCGGAGGAGCTGCGGTGCTTTTACTCACCCGGCGGCGGTCCGGGTCTTCGGCGGCATTTTGGTGGCGGGGGGGCCCCATCAGTTGCTCCGCGTCTTCGGCAGCACTGAAGGGCCCCCCGCCGCCGAAATGCCGCCGAAGACCCGGACCGCCGCCGGGCCAGGGCTCGCGGGGCCCCGGGCAAATTGCCCCACTTGCTCCCCCCTCTGGGCGGCACATATAGCATCTTCTCAAAGTGCTACAGTGCTGCAACGGCCCTGTAAATGTAGACAAGCCCACAGCGTTGAACTGGGTGAGCAGTGCAGTAAGGAGTCAATGAAGGGACGGAGAATGGGGTGGCATGGCTGGAAGGCCAAGCGAGAGGGGGGATTCCGGCATGTGCACTTCAGCGGGACTGGGGAAGAGCAAGGTTAGCATCAGACCAGTGGTGAACGGAAACAGGGAGCAGAGAGCAGGTCTTAAATTAGTGACCTGCCAGTCAGGAATAAGAAGGGCTGAATTATAGCACTGCTGTGGCTGAAAGAGCAATTGGACTCTAGATACAGCGTGGACGTGGGAAGAGGAGGAGGAAATGAGGATGACTGAGGTCACAGGAAGAAGGAAGGTGTTAGCATGATGGAGGCGGCGGCTGGCAGAGGGGGCTGGGAGGGGAGGTCAGGAGTTCAGCTTGGGAAGCAGGTGTCACCCAGAATGAAACGGATCCAGGGGATAACGCAGCAGGACACCATAAGTTCACTTTAAAATGATGTACAAGCTGCTCTGTAAAGAGCTTGAGTACCAGCTAAGAGACTCTGGAGAAAAATAAATAACCCCCGACATTACCACCACATTTCACCCATAGGGTTGTAAAGAACTTTACAAGCTATCATATACCAACACGAGAGTCGCTCCTCAAGCACACACGGAAACGCAGCCACCTCTGCGCTGGGAAGCTGCGGCTTTGTAACAGCAAGCAGTAACACCATACAAAGATGTAGGGCAGACAGTAAAGAATCACATTGCCAGAAGAAGCTATAAGGGGGACTTAAGGTACCCACAGCATAATTACCCCACTGGGAACTCGGCCAGGACATCAGAATTAAACACCGATTCCCACAGAACGAGTCACCTGAGCTTTAATCACGGCACAGGTCAGAGTCTGTTTGCAAAGTCTGTAATTCCTGCAGCACAGCGCCCCCTAGTGACGTGCTAGTGTACTGGTTCAGCATGCACTTAGGAGAGGAGAGAGCAACACCTATTGAATCAAGGTCACCTGGTGCAGTTTTCCTGGGAGGTCTCCCATCCAGCATTAACCCAACTATCTGGCTTAACAGACGTGGCTGCAAGGAAGCAGGGGGAAACGTCAACTCCTGCAAGCTCACCCTGCAGGTGAGATCTGGCGCATGGACTCCTCTGGGGTGAGAGCAACGCGAGGTAAGGAAATTCTCGTCCCGAGCCGCAGAACCAGGCAGGCTCACTCGGCACTGGCAAGGAAAGAGTCTGCGGATGAAATATAGACGGTAATACTGAAAGCAGAGCCTGGCCTAATTATTCCTAATATTCTATTCATCAATCTTGAATGGGATGATCACATTCATCTGGAGCTGCTGCCAGGAGCCCTCTCTCCTGGGCTGTGTCACGTTGGGAAGCCCTGCCAATTCCTTCCCAGTGTCAGAAGTGCTCAGAGCGGGAGCCAGCCCGTTATCCAGCCTCACGCTAGGAGGGAAGGGCACATCAGCTATTGGATCAAGGTCACCTGCTGCAGCGTTTTCCTCCCTACACTGGCACGAAGAGCCCAAGGCAGCTCTCACTGAGGCGGGATGTTACACAGAGCTGCCTGCCCCCCTCCCCAAAACACCAGGGGCCTGCTCAGCCTGGCAAGGGGGAAGAGGCTGCTGCAAAGACTGTAAGCCAAGTGTCTGGATAAGCAGGGAGCATACGGATTATCCATACTGCATCGAGGTAACAGCTGCCACTCGCTGTGCTCAGCCCTGCTCCAGCACAGCCACCAGATGGGAGGCGGTTCGGAGGGACCGGGGCTGAACAGGAACTAACTCCAGCTGGGCCAGGGCCTCACCTCACACTCCCACAAGGGGAGAGCGAGCTCACAGCAACCTCCGCCTTCCAGCAGGGCAGGGTACCGCAAGGCCAGGGCTGCAGCAGGAGACGGGGCCCACTCCAGCACCACCCCTTTGAGGAGCACGGCTCCAAACAGAGATGGGGGAGGGAAATCATAGGAGGACCCCCCACGAATGAACAATTGAAGAGGGTCTGAGCCCTACTGGTCCAGAGAGACACGGGGAACTAGCTTAACTTGTTCACGAACCCCACAGCCAGTCAGGGTCTTGGGGAAGCTCTCCCCCAGCCCTTCTGGCCAGGGCAGGCCAGTGTGGGTGCTATTTCCAAAGGAAGACACGACAACAATCCCAGTCAGGGTCCACTTCCGCGAGACAGACGGGAGGGACAGAACATGCCCAGCTCCAGAGACCGGCCCCTTCCAGTCCAGGGGCCCAGACGCTCCCTCAGCCATCCTGCTCCTTTGGCAGGCGCACAGTACCTCCGCTCCGTACACCCCTTCACCCTAAAGCACCCTCAGAGGGGATCACTTCCACAGCACAGACGCAGCTACCTCTGGGGTGCCAGTGGAGCAGCACCACGCTACTGCCAGCGAGAGGAGGGAGGCACGAGGCGCTTCGCGAGGTGCGATGCGATTGCTAGGACTGGCCAGTCAGGCTGTCCCATGGGAACTTCAACAGCCACAGGCTATGTAGCCCTGGTTTTACGCAGCCCCTAGCACCAGGCTGGGATGCCAGATTCAGCACTTCCTCCCAAGCCACTGACCTCACTCCCTAGCACGCAAAGAGGCGCTTGCAGCAAAAGGCTCCAGACGCTGCCTCTGCAGCGGTGGCCAGTCACACATCCCCGGAGCTGCAGTAGCAGGGCTCAGCAGCTGGTGTGCTGTGACTGCTACTTATCACACTGATCTCAGGACTGCTGCGTGCCTGTCTGCCACATCCAGCTGCTGGCTCACCTTAGACAGCCAAGGACCGTCCCCTGGTGATGCGCACAGAGCCCAGCCAAGCCAGGGGCCTCCCGGGGCTAGCACAACAGCGACATGGACACAGCTTGGCAGGGAAAGCCAGCTGTGCTAACCGCCCTCTCCTCTGGGGGTGGGACACGCTCTCCCCAGTGACTGACCTCCTCAACTCCTGGCTGGAGAGATCCAGGCAGGACTTTGGGAGCCATCAGGACATTACAAACCCCATGAGAAAAGGCAATTTTCTTCATCTGTAACTGGTGTTCGAGATGTGTTGCTCATGTCCATTCAACTTAGGTGTGTGTGCTCGCCACATGCACCGGTGCCAGAAATTTTTCCCTCAGCAGTATCCATAGGGGACCGGCTTGGACGCCCCCCTGGAGTGGTGCGCACATGCCGCGGTATATAGGGAAAGCCGACACCACCTCGGGAAGGAAGGCCAGGTGGGGCCGGACTGGGAGTAGACAGTCACCAGCCATTGCTGCAGGAGTCGCATCCAGAGCCTGGCATGATGCACCACATACGTACACGCTGCCATGTGACCTAGTAGGCACAAGCAAACCCTGGCCGTGGTTGGGGAAACGCAGAGACTTCCGCAATGCCTGGAATCTCTCCAGCGGCAGGAACGCCCTGGCGCAGGTCGAGTCGAGCACCGCTCCCAATTAACTATCCTCTGTACCGGAACGAACGTGGATTTTGTGTCGCTTACCAACAGGCTGAGGTGACAGCAGGTGGCTAACAGCATCGTGACATCCCTTTGGACCTGGCGGCCACCCTCTTCAGTAGTTCCTGGTGCGCTTTAGCATCATCCGGAGGAACCGGGGGAGGGGGCCCTATTATAGCCTCATCTGGCAATGACAAGGAAGATGCCGGTGCCATAGGGTTCTCCACAACCATTGGTGGCCCAGTGGCTTGCTCCCCTGCTCCCTCTTGGACCTGCTGGGTCCTCGTGCCCGAGGCTTCGTGCACTGGAGGCGGGCGGGAGAGAGAAGCAGCTGGTCTCTCCGAGGATCCCGACACCGAGTGGGCAGCCTGGGAGGGCTGGGTGAACCCTCACGGGTTTCATGGGTACCACAGGGCTGGTTTCAGTGCCGACAATGTAGCCCGTATCGCTGGTACCAGAGCTTGTCCCACCGTCAGGGAACCTCGCTTCGAACCACGGCTGGCTCCTGAGCGGTCGCTCCCAGGCAACCAGGACAAAGAGGAACAGTGGCTCTGCCCCAACCGGTGCCAGTCACTCCGCCTGGAGTCTGATCTGGAGCAGGGTCTTGGGGACCGGTGGCGCTCGACAGATCCGCAACGGCTTGGAGTCGATGATCTACGTCTGGCACTTGACAAACGGTACCAGGATGAGGAGTGGGACCAGGAGTTGGAATGGGCCTGGTGCCGGGAAGTGCCCCTTCCCCCCACCCACACACACGCAGTGATGCCCCCCTAGGGGATCGGTGATGGTCCAAGGAATGGGAGCGTCCATCCCTCGATGGTCCCTGGAGCAGTACCATGGTCTCAGAGATACCTGGTCCGGGACCAGTACTCCTGCCGAGGGGCGCGTGCCTACAAAGATCTGCGCCCGGTGGCCGGCGAGCTGCGCCTCAAGCCTCTCTGCCTGTGCCCAAGGTCCGGAGACCATACGGGGCTGCGCTGTGTCTGCCTTTCGTGGTCAGAGGCATGGCAGCTACGGGAGAGCGAGCGCTGGCAGAGCGTCCTCCGCGATGGGGAACGGTGTCGTTGAGGTGGGGACCGAGACCAGTGAAACACAGGAGCCGATGTGGGCGGCACCGGGAGGGACATGATCTCCTGCGCTGCCTGCAGGGCCACCGGCGTGGACAGTACCCAGAGCTGGCGGAGGCCTCTGCCACTATCCAAGGTGGCCGGTGGAGAACGGGCTGGGCTCCACCACTCCACCAGAGTTTGGGCCCGAGATCCCGACAGGGGTGAAGAGTTTCCCGGCCTGGGACCTTGCTCACACCCAGTCTTATCCTGTCCCTTGCGGGAGAGGCTGGAAACCGATCTTGCACCATCTTCTTGGGCTTCTTGGTTGGAGCCACGGATGGGGATGCCAGTGGACGGTCCCGGTGGGGCGCTGCGTACCGAGGTCATGGTGCTCGGTGCCGAGTTGGAGCAGTGCTCCAGTGCTGGGGTGAGGGCCGCCTCCATAAGGAGCGCTCTTAAACGAATATCGTGCTCCTTCTTAGTCCTTGGCTTGAAGGACTTACAAATTTTGCACTTTTCACTAACGTGCCCGGGTCTCTTGCAGCGATCACAGGGCTTAAAGTCTGGGGACCAGGTCATGCCCCGTCCCGAGGCAAAGTCCCGTTCGGGACCTACGAAGTCTCTAACTATAGCGAAGGGATTTACTAACACTAACAGAAAACTACATACACTATAACACAAGGATTAACTAGTCTGTATGAACGAGAAAGCAACAGCACTAGCTGAAGCAGCAACAGTTCCAGCACCGTCACTCGCGGCAAGAAGGAACTGAGGGTGATGGGAGCCGGCAGCGCCCTATATATCTATCGCGGCATGGGCGCGCCACTCCAGGGGGCACTGGAGCCGGTCCCCCACGGATACTGCTGAGGGAAAAACTTCCAGCACAGGTGCATGTGGCGAGAGCACACACCTACATTGAATGGACGTGAGCAAGCACTCGGAGAAGAGACGGCTGCACTTAGAGCTCAGTCACACACAGGCTTTCTACAACGGGGAGAACAGCCCTGCCCTGTCACACCGCCCAGCGGGAGGATAAATACACTGAAAACAGAGATGCTCAGATACTACAGTGAGGGGGGATAAATACCGAAAATAGAAATATTCAGCTAAGAGGCAGCTTGCTTGAAAATACCCTACATTAGCCCAATCATCATCGAGAGCATTATTACGCAACCCGAAGCAAAGAGGAGCGAGCAGTCTAAATGCCAACCCACCTCGTTCCAGTTCATTTGGAAAGGAACCGCCTTCAAAAGCCACTAAATTCACTATCGGGGTTTGGGGGGGTTAATGAAGGAATTTGCAGCGAAGATTGAGCCCGACAGTGAGCCGTGTGAAGGCAAGGACGAGCTGCCTCATCTAAGCCTGTCATTTTAAATCAAAACGCATTTCCAACCTCTAGGGACTGTTTTGATCATTAACGTAGAGGACTTTTTCATCGCTTAACTCAATCAAATTAATCTGAAGTGAAAAACGTGGAGCTGACAAAGGAAATATTTAGAAAGCAAACTATGCAGCATCAAAGGCAATTGGAAACAAGATTCCCAAGGCTACCTAAATAGCAAAGCCGAGAGAGAAGGCTGGAGAATGCGGCAATGAAATGCACGGCCCAGGCAATGTGTTACAACAAGGTTATGTGGGGGAGAGGGGGAGGAGGGTTAAAAATGGAGGCCATTTTAACTTGCTTCGATTTATGTAGGCCACTGGCTTCTTAACAGCCACTTCGGGAGCGTGAAACACTGCCCTACTTATCCTTCCTTGCTCCTTTCCTGCCGGGGGATTCTGAAGCAAACAAATATCACTGAGGGGAGCTGGGCTTTCTCCCAGGCTGGTGGCTACTTGTTCCTCCCACTCTGACCCCGTAGCCACCTTCTCCAGAACACACCTGGCTCAGATACCGTGGATACACAATCCAGCACCGCAGCTTTAATCCGGTCCCAAAAATAGAGTTCAAAGGGCCCAGACATCAACCTAGTGCAACTCTGCAGAAGAGGGATTTGATGTGGGGGAGCCGAGCGGTAATCCTGGGAGGCGGCAGAGCCTGCAGTAGCTGTGGAGGAAGGACCGCAGCATTCGAGGCTGCACTGAGGCAGGAGGAAGGAGAAAAGGCCGTAACTTTTCCCAGGACGGGGATTGCTGTGCTACAGGCAGAGGACAGCCTGGGCGTGCCGCTGAGCAGAAGGAAACCAGAACTGGGAGAAAAGACGGTTACTCACCGTTGTAACTGTTGTTCTTCGAGATGTGTTGCTCATATCCATTCCAGTCAGGTGTGCGCGCGCCGCGTGCACGATCGTCGGAAAACTTTTACCCTAGCAACACCCGGTGGGTCGGCTGTGGAGCCCCCTGGAGTGGCGCCCTCATGGCGCCGGATATATACCGCAGCCGACCCAGCGCCCCCTCAGTTCCTTCTTGCCGGCTACTCCGACAGTGGGGAAGGGGGGCGGGTTTGGAATGGATATGAGCAACACATCTCGAAGAACAACAGTTACAACGGTGAGTAACCGTCTTTTCTTCTTCGAGTGCTTGCTCATATCCATTCCAGTCAGGTGACTCCCAAGCCCCACCTAGGTGGCGGGGTCGGAGTGAGACATTGCTGTGTGCAGAACCGCTGACCCGAAAGCAGCATCGTCTCTGGATTGTTGCACCAGCGCATAGTGCGCTGCGAACGTGTGCACCGAAGACCACACTGCAGCTCTACAAATGTCCTGGATCGGGACTTGAGCCAGGAAGGCAGTCGAGGAGGCCTGGGCCCTCGTGGAGTGAGCGGTGAGGCGTGGCGTCGGGACACCGGCCAGGTCGTAACAAGCACGAATGCAGGACGTGATCCAAGAGGACAGGCACTGTGAGGAGACCGGTGAGCCCTTCATCCGGTCGGCCACCGCAACGAAGAGTTGCGTCGTCTTTCTAAACGGCTTTGTACGGTCAATGTAGAAAGCCAGGGCCCTGCGTACGTCCAAAGAATGCAGACGCTGGTCTTGACGAGTAGCGTGTGGCTTTGGATGGAAGACCGGGAGAAAGATGTCCTGGTTTACGTGGAAAGGTGAAACCACCTTCGGAAGAAAGGCAGGGTGGGGGCGAAGCTGCACCTTGTCCTTGTGGAACACCGTGTATGGGGGCTCGGACGTCAGCGCTCTGAGTTCAGAAACACGCCGTGCTGAGGTAATGGCTACGAGGAAGGCCGTCTTCCAGGATAAGTACAGGAGCGAACAGGTCGCTAATGGTTCAAACGGGGGCCCTGTGAGCCTGGAGAGAACAAGGTTGAGGTCCCACGTTGGAACCGGCTGGCGTATTTGTGGGTACAGCCGGTCCAAGCCCTTGAGGAATCTAACGACCATCGGGTTAGAGAAGACCGATGACGAGAGTTCTCCTGGGTGGAATGCCGAAATGGCGGCGAGGTGAACCCTGATTGAAGATACCGCCAAGCCTTGCTGTCTTAGTGACAGGAGATAGTCCAGTATGAGAGGGATAGGTGCCTGCAAGGGGGACGTAGCCCGTTGCTGACACCAACAGGAGAACCGCTTCCACTTGGCTAAGTAACTGGACCGTGTAGAGGGCTTCCTACTTCCCAGCAGGATCTGCTGGACGGACTGCGAACATTGTTGCTCCGTCTGACTCAGCCATGGAGCATCCACGCTGTGAGGTGGAGCGATTGTAGGTCGGGGTGACACAGACGGCCGTGGTCCTGAGAGATGAGATCCGGACTCAAGGGGAGCGTGATCGGCGCTTGAACCGACAGCTCTAGCAGTGTGGTGTACCAGTGCTGCCTCGGCCAAGCGGGAGCCACTAGAATTACTCGTGCCTGGTCGGTGCGGATCTTGAGCAGCACCCTGTGGACAAGCGGAAATGGGGGAAAGGCGTAGAACAGGTGACCCTTCCACGTTAGAAGGAATGCGTCCGACAGAGAGCCTGGAGCTCGTCCGTAAAGGGAGCAGAATGCGTGGCACTTCCTGTTGGCCCGGGATGCGAATAGGTCGATCTGGGGAAATCCCCACCTCCGGAAGACGGAATAGATGACATCCGGGCGAATCGACCACTCGTGCGTCTGGAAGGACCTGCTGAGACGGTCCGCCAGCGTATTCTGGACTCCAGGCAGGAATGATGCGGTGAGATAGATCGAGTGGGCGATGCAGAAGTCCCACAAGCGAATGGCCTCTTGGCATAGGAGCGATGAGTGGGCTCCGCCTTGCTTGTTGATGTAAAACATGGCCGTGGTGTTGTCGGTGAGGACCAGCACGCAACGGCCCTGTAGGAAGTTGAGGAATGCCTGGCAGGCTAGGCGCACCGCCATCAGTTCCCGGACGTTGATGTGTAGGGCTAATTCGGAAGCGGACCACAGACCCTGGGTATGACGCTCCCCGAGGTGAGCGCCCCATCCTAGAGATGAAGCGTCCGTGACTAGGTGGAGGGAAGGTTGTGGGGCGTGAAAAGGCACTCCTGCACAGACCACTGCGCGATCCAACCACCAGGTGAGGGAGGTCAAGACCGAGGGCGGGACCGTGACCAGCATGTTCAGGTCGTCCCGGTGAGGACGGTACACCGATGACACCCAAGCCTGCAGTGGGCGAAGCCGCAGTCTGGCGTGGCTGGTTACGTAGGTGCACGAGGCCATGTGACCCAACAGGGTAAGGCATGTTCTTATGATGGTGAACGGAGATGCCCGCAGTCCATGAATGACGCGTGCGATGGACTGAAAGCGACCTTCTGGCAGAATGGCTCGTGCGCTTCTGGAGTCCAGGATCGCTCCAATGAACTCTATTCTCTGTGTTGGCACCAGAGTGGACTTCTCCCTGTTGAGTAGAATGCCCAGTTCGTGGAAAGTCTGTGTCACCATGTGGACGTGAGCTTGAACTTGGTCCCTGGTGCGGCCGCGCACCAGCCAGTCGTCCAAATACGGGAACAGCTGTACCCCTCGTCGGCGAAGGTATGCCGCGACGACTGCCAGACATTTCGTGAACACTCTGGGAGCCGAGGACAAGCCGAAGGGAAGGACTGCGAATTGGTAGTGCACCTTGTTCACTACAAATCGCAGGAAGCGCCTGTGAGGCGGATAAATAGCTATATGGAAGTAAGCGTCCTTCATGTCGAGGGCGGCGAACCAGTCTCCAGGATCCAGCGAGGGAATAATGGTCCCCAATGATACCATGCGGAACTTCAACTTTACTATGAATTTGTTGAGTCCGCGCAGGTCTAAGATGGGACGTAGACCCCCTTTCGATTTGGGGATCAGGAAGTAGCGGGAATAAAACCCCCTGCCCCTTAACTCCTGCGGAACCTCCTCTATGGCTCCCATAGAGAGGAGCCCAAAAACCTCCTGTGAAAGGAGTTGCTCGTGAGAAGGGTCCCTGAAGAGGGACGGGGAGGGGGAGTGGGAGGGGGGGGGCGAGGAAAATTGGAGGGCGTATCCCTTCTCCACCGTGCGAAGGACCCAACGGTCTGATGTTATAAGGGACCAAGCACGGTGGAAACGGGAAAGGCGATCCCGGAAGGGGGGAGATGAATCCTGGGTGCTGGTTCTGGTGCCGTCCTCGACCGCACCTTCAAAAGGCTTGTCTAGGCCCTGAAGGTGGTCTCGGCTGGCCCTGGTTCTGACCGGGTTGAGGGCCGGTCGACCGTCGCCTACCGCCTCGACCCCGCCTCCTGGCAAAGTCCTGTCTCGGGCGAGGCGGGGGAGGGTAGAACCTCTGAGGCTGGGGCCTGAAGGGTCTGCGTTGTGGACCCGGGACGTGCATCCCCAGAGAGCGCATCATTGTTCGAGAGTCCTTAAGGTTTTGGAGCCTCGAGTCTGTCTGTTCCGAAAACAGGCCCTGACCCTCAAAGGGCAAGTCCTGGAGGGTCTGCTGCAGTTCAGGTGGCAGGCCCGACACCTGGAGCCAGGAGGTTCGCCTCATAGCTATACCCGACGCTAGGGTCCTAGCGGCCGAGTCGGCTATATCCAGTGAGGTCTGTAGGGAGGTGCGTGCCACCCGTTTACCCTCCTCTACCAAAGTTCCGAACTCTTCCCTAGATTCCTGGGGAACCAGTTCCTTGAACTTCTCCATGGAGGACCAGGTGTTAAAACTATATCGGCTTAGGAGCGCCTGCTGGTTGGCCGCCCTAAGCTGAAGCCCCCCCGCGGAATAGACCTTGCGCCCGAACAAATCGAAGCGCTTAGCGTCCTTCGATTTCGGCGCTGCCGCCTGCTGACCATGGCGCTCCCGTGCATTTACTGATGAGACCACCAGCGAGCACGGTTGAGGGTGAGTGTACAAGTACTCATGGTCCTTGGAGGGTACAAAGTACTTCCTCTCCACGCCCTTGGCCGTGGGGGGAATAGAGGCCGGGGTTTGCCAGATGGAGGTGGCATTGGTCTGAATGGAGCGAATCAGCGGTAACGCGACCCTGGATGGGGTGTCCGCTGAAAGGATGTTCACGATCGGGTCGTGAACCTCCACGATCTCCTCCATCTGAAGGTCCATATTGCGCGCCACCCGGCGCAACAGGTCCTGGTGGGCCCGGAGGTCTATGGGGGGCGGACCCATGGCGGATGTCCCCGCTACCGCCTCATCAGGCGAGGAGGAGGAGGATACGCCCGGTGGCAAGGGGTCCAAAGGCAAGTCTTGCTCCAGGTGCTCCTGGAGCTGGGCCTCGCTCGTCCCAGTGTCTATGGCCTGCGCCGGCGTGGGCACTGGAGCCTCCATGCCCCCTGGCGGGGGGCGGGAGATGGTGGCCTCCGGGGCTCTGGGCTCAGAGCGTGCCGAGCGGGAGGCAGACGGTGGGGCCCCTTGGGCTTGGTGATAGGCCCATGGGGTCCAAAAGGACCAGTGAGCAGGTCCCTGCGTAGGGTCCTCTGCCATGTCCTGCGAGTGCCCGAAGTCCGCCGAAGCCGCCTGTCCCTGTGGAGGGTAGGCCGATCTAGAGGCCCCTTCAGAGGAGTGGGACGCGGATCTTGACGGCCATGGCGGTGCCGAACGCGAAGCATCCGTCCCCGGCTGGTGCGGTGCCGGTCGGTGCCGGTCGTAGGACGATCTGTCCCAGCGTGCCGGAGAATGGTGCCTGGATCGGGATCGGTGCCGGTAGCCCCGCCGGTGCCGCGATCCGGATCTGGAGCGGGACGACGCTCGCGACGACACCCGGTGCCGGGAGCGGTCCCTCGATCGGCGCTCATACCGGTACCGGGAGGTGCGCCTCGAGTCCGATCGGCGCCGGCGGTCGCGACGGTGCCGAGATGTAGAGCGGCGTCGCGAAGAGGATCTCGACCGCGAGTACGACCGGCGCCGAGGTGATAGTCGGCGCCGGGACTCCGAGCGGCGTCGGGACCTGCTCCGAGACCTGGAGCGGTGCCGAGAGTCCACGGTTGGAGACGGTGGGCGCACCAGTGCAGGCTTGCCTCTCGACTGCACAATGCGCGGAGCCACCGGTGCCGGGAGCTGCGACGGTGCCGGCTCCGTGAGTGCGATCAGGTCCCTCGCGGTATTAAACGTCTCCGGAGTCGAGGGGAGACAAGGTTCCACCACCAGCCTAGGTGGGGAAGCAGTCCGTACCGGACTCAACGGCCTCGGTGCCGGAGTCGACGGTGTGGCCGCCTGCTTTTGGCGGTCCAAAGGCGGACGCGGCTCTACCCCCGGCACAGGGGGAGCCGGCGTCTTCAGGGCAGCAGTGTCCTGAGCCTTGCGGGCCTTCTTATGGCCTGGAGAGAGGGATCGGCGCCGAGTCCCCTGAGGTGGGCGCGGTGCCGAAGTCTGCCGGTGCCGGGAGGACTTGTCCGCGGCGCCGGTCGGAGCCGCTGGGGCGCTGCGCACCGACGCGCTCGGTGCCGGGGTCGGGCGCGCCGAGGGAGGATCCGGGCTGAGCGCCGCCTCCATGAGGAGCTGCCGAAGCCGAAAGTCCCGCTCCTTCCTCGTTCGAGGCTTGAAGGCCTTGCAGATTGGGCACTTATCTGCGTGATGGGCTTCCCCGAGGCACTTCAAGCAGGAGGCGTGCGGGTCACTTGTTGGCATCGGCTTCGCGCAGGACGCGCACGGCTTAAAGCCAGGAGCCTTGGGCATGAGCCCGGTATGCTCCGGGGGGAAAAAAAGGGGGGAGAACAACCCCCTTAACCCCCGCTCACAATTTATAACAGCTACCAGCTAAATAACAACTATCTAAAGACTCTAACTACTATACAACTATCTAAACTATCTACAGAAATAAGCTAGACGCTAGGGAGTGTGGAGACCAGCTAAGCTGTGCTCCGTAGTTCCAACGACCGTCAGGGGCGGTAAGAAGGAACTGAGGGGGCGCTGGGTCGGCTGCGGTATATATCCGGCGCCATGAGGGCGCCACTCCAGGGGGCTCCACAGCCGACCCACCGGGTGTTGCTAGGGTAAAAGTTTTCCGACGATCGTGCACGCGGCGCGCGCACACCTGACTGGAATGGATATGAGCAAGCACTCGAAGAAGAATAACAGGAGTACTTGTAAATAACAGGAGTACTTGTGGCACCTTAGAGACTAACAAATTTATTAGAGCATAAGCTTTCGTGGGCTACAACCCACTTCTTCGGATGCATATAGAGTGAACCATATATTGAGGAGATATATATACACACACATACAGAGAGCATGAACAGGTGGGAGTTGTCTTACCAACTCTGAGAGGCCAATTAAGTAAGAGGAAAAAAACTTTTGAAGTGATAATCAAGATGGCTCAGTACAGACAGTTTGATAAGAAGCAAGTGTGAAAATACTTACAAGGGGAGACACACTTGCTTCTTATCAAACTGTCTGTACTGAGCCATCTTGATTATCACTTCAAAAGTTTTTTTCCTCTTACTTAATTGGCCTCTCAGAGTTGGTAAGACAACTCCCACCTGTTCATGCTCTCTGTATGTGTGTGTATATATATATATCTCCTCAATATATGGTTCACTCTATATGCATCCGAAGAAGTGGGTTGTAGCCCACAAAAGCTTATGCTCTAATAAATTTGTTAGTCTCTAAGGTGCCACAAGTACTCCTGTTATTTTTGCGGATACAGACTAACACGGCTGCTACTCTGAGAACTGGGAGAAGAGACTCTGGTTCTGTGCTGAGCTAGGGCAGGTTACCGTGGGTCGGGCTCAAGGCAGAGGATTTAGACTCAGGCTTTAAGGCCAGAAGGGACCATCATGATTATCTAGTCTAACCTCCTGCACATCGCAGGCCACAGAACCTCACCCGGCCACTCCCATAACAGGCCCCTAACCTCCGGCTGAGTTACTGATGTCCTCAGAGCTTGATTTAAAGACTTCAAGTTACAGAGAATCCACCATTTACTCTAGTTCAAACACCAGCAAGTGACCTGGGGCACACGCTGCAGAGGAAGGTGAAACCCCCCCACAGGGATTTGTGAAGGTGAGCTGGAGAGGTGAAAAAGTCTCGGCCTTTTATTAATGTAGGAACGAGGCCTCTCAGCAACTCTTCAAAAGGGTTTTGCTGCTCAATTTTTTCACCACAAATACAGGTCCAGCCAAGCCTGTTGTTCCTGACAAATACCTCTGGACAACTGGAGAGCTTGACAACGGATGTCAGCACAAAATCCAAGGCAGTGAGACCTAAGGGTGAAGAAATAACAGGAGTACTTGTGGCACCTTAGAGACTAACAAATTTATTAGAGCATAAGCTTTCGTGGGCTACAACCCACTTCTTCGGATGCATAATGTGGGTTGTAGCCCACGAAAGCTTATGCTCTAATAAATTTGTTAGTCTCTAAGGTGCCACAAGTACTCCTGTTATTTTTGAGGATACAGACTAACACGGCTGCTACTCTGAAACCTAAGGGTGAAGGATTTCTAGTCAGGCTGGTTAAAGATCTGGGCTGTGTTTCATGCCTGCCACACAGCTTGGGGAGGGAGGGGGGCTAAAGCCTCAAAGGTAGGAAAAGTGAAAAATCCACATCCGAGACTTTCAGGGTGGTTCCCAGTAAGACCAGCAAGAGACTTGACATGACCGCTGTTTAAAAGGTGAACATGCAAAAAAGTGCATCTCTTTACAGGAGACTTCAGACACTGCCAAGAAAGCAGGAAAGGCTCAACACCAAGGAAACGTGGAGTACCCCATGGCTGAGCTCATGGAGCTGGGGAAGGTGGCATTGACGGTAATGGAAAAAGTTAACATATCACTGAATTGTCCAGGAAACTGACAGATGACATGGTGACATGAGTGACATGAGCTGTGACCCAAAGAGCTAATGCGATCCTTGGCTGCATGAACAGGGGAATCTCGAGGAGGAGCAGAGAGGTTATTTTACCTCTGGATTTGCCACAGGTGCGACCGCTGCTGGGATCCTGTGCCCAGTTCTGGTGTCACAGTTCAAGAAGGATGCTGAGAAATTGGAGAGGGTCAGAGAAGAGCCACGAGAATGATTTAAGGAGTGGAAAACCTGCCTGAGAGTGACAAGTATAAGGAGCTCAATCTATTCAGCTTAACAAAGAGAAGGTTCAGGGGTGACTTGATCAGTCTGTAAGTACCTACCTGGGGAACACGTATTTGCTCATGAGCTCTCCAATCTAGCAGAGGAAGCTCTAACATGATCCAACGGCTGAAAGCTGAAGCCAAACAAATTCAGACTAGAGAAGGTGTAAAAATTTTAAATTCTTTTTTTTAAAAAACAGTGAGTAACCATGGGAATGATTTACCAAGGATCGTGATGGATTCTCCATCACTGACAATTTTTAAAATCAAGATTGGACTTTTTCTAAAATCTGCTCTAGGAATTATTTGGGGGAAGTTCTCTGGCCTGTGTCATACAGAAGGTCAGACGAGATGATCACAATGGTCCCTTCTGGCCCGAGAATCTATACTTAATCAATGAGCTATTTATTCGGTACTCACCTGCAAAACTTCATGACATTTAACATAGTTCTTTGCATGTTAAATCTGTAGAGTTCAAGAGCAGAAGGGATGTTTCAATCATCTCATCTGACCTCCTGCATCACAGGGGCCAGAGAACCTCACCTCACCCAGGGATTCAACATTTCTAGGATTTCTGAATCAAGCCCATAGCTTGTGCGAGCTATAGCAGACTTTTTTTGAGAGAGACAGACAGACAGACGCACTTGATTTAAAGAAGCTACCACGTCCCTAGGTCAATTGATCCAAGAGTTAATAACTAGAAGAGACTTGATGTGCTAGTTAGTGAGGAGAAAATTGGTGCCCAGCTTATAGAAGTTCCCTAAAGCCACATGCCCAGAAGTACAGTGAAGTTCCACTCTCTAGCAAGATGCACTGGACTAGGCCACTGCATAGCACGGCAAAGGGGCATGCCAACGGTCATGTTCATGTCGCGTTTTTCGGTAGCTGAGCAGGAGGGATTTGTAAAGTTGCTAACATATCAAACACAAACAGCTGGAAAGAAGTGGTGACGCTCGAAGCAAGGTGCACAGGCAGGAACACAGCAGCAGAGGAGAGGGCGTCACAAAGGAGTGTTTCTGAAGGAACTGGGTATCGGGGTACATCCCTGGGCAGAGGAGATGAAGGAGAACAAACCAGGGGGGGGGGCGGTATCTAAACCAGGAAAGGAAGAACTTAAAGGCCTGGAAGACCAATGAGGATTACCAGCACCTTTGGCTTTGGAGCAGCCCTGAGACAGCTCTTCCCGTTAGCTAACCCCACAGGGGATAAGGAGACAGGGGACGTGTCCCTGCATTGAGACACGGATGGGGAAAAGAGCTGTGGTCTGGGCATAAAACCTCCGGTATCAGTGAACAGCATGCTTCCCAGAGCTGAGCATGCCCACATGCTCACCCCTGCTGCAGGGGCACTGAACTGCTCCCTGCTCCCGTTCACTGCAATTCTGAGGGGACATCAGATCCGCCTGCAGGCAGAGAACGGATTCCGTGGGAAGCCATTTTACTCTAAGCAGAAGCTCCCAGACGAAGTATTTTGATTTCTAATTACAAGAGAGCACCTATTACAAATAGCCTTAGGTGCCCCAACATCAACTACAATCTAGCCCGCCGTACAAAGAGCTGTTACCATTGGCTGCCGAGGCATTTCAACCCATTACAGAGTTCTACATTCTGAATGCCGCAGTCCTGCCACCAGACACAGCAACAAACGTCTCAGCAAACCCAGATACTGCACAATAACGTTCACACATAAATCATCTCCCCAGTACCAAGCCCACCTCCAGTCTAAGCTCTGCCCAATACTGGTAACCAGCCCCTTAAAGATGCACAGTTATTCTGAAGGCTCACACTAACAGCTCAGATCAGGGTCCTATTAGTTTCAACCCAGGATATAGAAGGACAGAGCCAGCTAGGGGCAGGGACAGAGAAGTTCTACCAGGAGCAAACTTTGGAACAGCCAAATTCAGGAGCAAGCTCTAGCAGAAAGTTTGCTGAGATTAAGGGGAATCCTTTACTGTTATTCATCTTCTCTGAGGGCCCCCCGGCACCTACGCAATGTACTCATTCCAAGTTGAGCATGTAACATTCACACCCCTCTCGCACAGAGAGCTGCTGCCAAGGACACGCCCACTGGCACACCCAACGTTCGCACTAATGCACTAGCCTTCCTTCACCGTGCATTCTGCTCACAAGCTACATGGTGCAGAGGGATCTGAAAGCCAAGGCTTCCTGGCTTCCCCATAGCAGTTAGAGGCCGTGCAGGAAGGGAACACACCTGTATGGAGCTAAACACGGGGTCTTAAGGCTCTGGCTGACCTAGCTGGAAAAGACAACCGAGCTATTACCGGCAGTAAGTCTACCACGAGCATGACTAATTCAAGAGCAACTTGAGCCAGGACTGATCTCAGGCAACACTCTACTCCTAACTTCACCTTGCAGCCCGGCTGCATGACATGATCCATGGAAACGGTGGAAGAATGCATCCATCCAATGCTACCTCCAAGGCGGGAGGAGAATGTGTTTTGGCTGGCATCATCTAAAGCAGATGCAGCCCAGCCTTTCAAAGAGTGCATCCTGCAACCAGAGCCACAGACTGACAGAGCCACAGACTTCCAGCCTCGTGTTTCAGAGCTGCAGCCCTTAACCTCACACACAAGGACCAAAACACTGCCAGACCTGCTTCCAAAACAAACCCCAGGCTCCAACTCAATGAGGGATCGAGGTGCTTTTAAGCACATAATTAAGACGGCTTCAGTATATCGCGAGCTGCCTAAGTGCCATATTTTCATGTAAACACTTCTCGGAAGAACCTGCATTTGCCTAAATTAAAAATAAGCACACTTGTTGCTAATGAGCTCGGTGGAGACAGCAGCCCAGCCACGTCTCCAGCACACTCGGTCATGGGTGTAACAAGATGACATGAACAGGAAAAGGGCTGCTCTGAGGGAGAGGCCTCCACCCTCACAGAGACACCTGTCTGGGGATCACTCTTTAAAGCAGGCCCCAGGGCCCACACTGGAGTGTTATTGACATAATATTAAAATGCTTTGGAGCCTGATTAGCTGCGCTTGGTATTTATCGTCATTCCACCTGCCCTGAAACGGGAGCTGCAGGCTCTCGGAGAAATGGATTCAAAGGGTTTTGCCTGCTTTCATCATTGCTTCTCTACGTGCCTCGGCACCTCGGCTGCAGCTCTGCCTAGCAAAGGACAATTTCTTCCAGCGACGACTCCTCCCCCCAAAACCCCCTTGTGCAGGGTCATTCTAGCTGTTCTGACGCCAGTGAAAGAACCCTACTGTGCTGCATCAAGGGGAGACTGTCTCTACACACCAGCCCATACAGCCTGCCTGAAAAGCCCCACGGGGCAGGGCCTGTCTTCCTTCACTCGGTACAGCACCAAGCAGTCGGCACCCCGATGACAGCAGGAACCAGGCCACGAACAGATAATCTTGCTAGACAATTCCCTTTAACACCCTATCACCACCCCTTTCCAAATGCCAGTTACTGGAGGAAACCTTCTTTTAGGCTCACATTGGCCCAGAGATCGGGGGTCTTTAGGTCTAATTCCCTACAGCCATTTCCTGAAGGAGACAAGCGACAGACTTTTCGCCACTTAAAAAAACCCCTGCAAATCTTTTTAATATATAAAGTCTCTGAAATGGAAAGATGCAATTAGGCATGGAAATAGTCCTCAATGAGCAGCAATGAGCTGCCTTGCTATGGAGGAAATTGATTTATTTGACCATTTTATGTGCATTTGAAAATTGCATCCTGAGCATGTGCGTCGGTAGTAAAATGCGTATTATACTCTTCATTCCCCAGAATGGCTCTAAACCAGCACAGAAAAACAGGCCAGGAAAACAAGGAACTAGAGGGGGATGGAAATAAGGAAGTTACCTGGTACTGTAGAAACAGTACGCACTAACGTAACTGAGGTCTGGATCATACCACCACGCGGGGACAGAGGTAAGGTGGAGGTATTCAATGTTTGCACTGTGGTGGCTCGAGCCCCCACATGAGATCAGGCCCCCACTGCGCTAGGTGCTGTACACACAGTAAGAAACAGTCCCTGCCCTGCAGACTACCAGCTGAACAGGCAACGCAGAGAGGGGAAGAAAAACAGAAGCACGGAGAGAACTGACTTGCCGAAGGTCATGCAGCAGGTCAGTGGCAGGGCTGAAAATAGAACCAGTATCTCTAGGCTGAATGCTGAATCATGTAACATTAACACTGTATGCATCTTGTCATAGCAAGCCAGGATAGCTTCCACCTTCCCAGCCACATTCAGTCACTGGGGTGTAGATCCACGTATGCTCCAGTGACATGGAAAGGACGTGTCCTGGGACTGTAGCCCAGACCTCTCAACGTTCACTGCAGCAGATGGTTGAAAGCGAAACTCCAAGGACAGAGGAACGTACTGCACAGCATGCAGCCAGCTACACAGGAACAACGGGCTAGTTCTTCGCCTGTGCGTTTTAAAGAACCTTAGAGCCCAAAGGGAGCTTGCTTGCTTCTGTTTAGCATTGGGGCCATTTCTTTGGCAAGAAGCCCTCTTCCCACCCCTAAAACAAAGGATAACACTCCGGTATCTCTCGCCAGCACCTTCTACTCCCAAGCGCTTACGGGGCTGGAATTCTTCACCATCCCCTAAGCACGTGCAGCCGTGTCTGGAGTGGGAAAGCACCAACAGCGGTCGCGCCAGTCAGCTGGAGGAACAGGAATTCTATTCTGCTCCCTACACTTCCCCTGGGACACTCTCAGAACAAGCTGCTGTGAAATCGAACCACAGCCAAGGGGTGGGTTCCCCTCTCATTCCCAGGAACCGCAGCTCCAGCAGCACAGCACCCCCCACACACACACCTCCCGGAGACATCAGCTTTGTACAGTGTAATGGAGAGCGCTACCAGACGTATTTCCAGCACTTCTTCCAGTAGCAACCGGGTTTTCCTTGGTCAGAGTCTGCTCGGCCCATGAGGTCCAACAAGATGGCAGCTCTAGCCCGCTGGTCTGCGGGTTGCTCCAACAAGCAATTTCTAAATCCTGATCCAGTCTCTTACCTTCTTTCCGATGAGCTTTTTCCGCAGGAACTCCCGGGCTTCAAACATGTATGGAATGTCATAGAGCGGGCGCAGCTTCCGGTTCTTGTCCTGCAACGAAGAGGAAAACCCAAATAAGCCTGGTAGCAGCGAAAAGTGAAGGTGCAGCCAGCCAATCAGTGCACTGCACAGGAGGCCCTGAGCAGCAGAAGGGACTCACCCAGACAGCAGCACAGGCTGTCCCCTTGGGCTCTAGTGTATTGGATCCTTCAAGGCTTCTCTGGATCATAAAGACTTGACTACACAGTGAATTTAACCAGAATAGCTACTGAGCAAGCACTAATCCAGAATAATCTCCCCATGTGGACACACGATTCTGGAATAATTACTGCACTTCCAAAGTGGAGCAATTATGGAATAAAGTGATGGTATTCCAGAGCACAGAGTGTCTACATAGGGAGCTATTCTGGGCAATTTTATCATGTAGACAAGCCCCAAGAAGCAGATTTGAGGGATCAAAATTTACCCTCATCCTCTCTTCACCCCTCCAGCCAGCATAGGACTGTCCCCAGCAGAACTTCTTCCAGTTCAGTCTTAAAGTTTCCCAGGCAACAGAGGGTATGTCTACACCCAGCCGCTAGTTCGGCGCCTGGGAATCGAAGTTCTGGGTTCGACTTATCGCGTCTTGTCTGGACGCGATAAGTTGAACCAGGAAGTGATCGCCGTCGACTGCGGTACTCCAGCTAGACGAGAGGAGTACCGCGGCGTCGACGGGGGAGCCTGCCTGCCGCGTGTGGACCGAGGTAAGTTCGAACTAAGGTACTTCGAACTTCAGCTACGTTATTCACGTAGCTGAAGTTGCGTACCTTAGTTCGAATTGGGGGGTAAGTGTAGACCAAGCCAGAGACACCTCCCCCATCCACTAAGAGACTGCTCCTCAGCCTGGCCTATCTTGTTATCAGGAGGTTATTCTTGATACTCAGCCTCCGCTTGCCTTTGCTCAGTTTTGTCCCATTCCGCCTAATTCCAGCCCCTCTTGCCCGGGGGGGCTTACCCCCCGCAGATCACATCGACCACCCTTCGATCATTGCTTAGCCAGGTTGGTGGCTGGTAGCTTCCTCATTAACAGGTCTTCTCCAGAGACACGAGCCTCCCATTTCACACCCACACATGCAGTGCCCGTTGCTGGTCAACACTCCGAGACCCCTGCAAGAGGCACTTCCGCGTGGCGACGCACCATGGCACCAGCTGAGGCCGCCAGCCCGCCAAAGCCCCATCAGCCCTGGCAGCTAACCAGGGGCCACCCTTAGGGCTCTACCCACATCAGACTCCGATGCCGGCACTAGCAGCCACAGAGCTCCTTGCCTTTTGGAGCAGCCTCTCAACGGAACGGCAGGTTCCACTGGTTTCTCAGGAGAACTCAACAGCAGCTCAGTGATTAAAAGGGGGGGGGGGGCTGGGTTTTATCGCAGGAACCCACTGAATCGTGCAAATTTTCACACTCATTTGCAAGGCTGGAGCCCACTGCATCCAGGCTTTACAGCCCGGCATGTCTCAGCTCCAGATTACACAGCACCCCGAGCATTTCCTACAGGAGGGGGGAAGGAATCGGAAGGCCTCTCATTAAGAGGCCTTTGCACACAGCCCCTTGGTTCCCACTCATACTGTTTTCACCTCCCCACCAAAACACTAAAAAGGGCTCCTTAATTAAGGTAACCTGGCAAGCTCAGTGCACGTCCTCCACTCTCACAGGCTCTGGTGGAAAAGCTGCTCGCTAGGCAAGCTCATTATCGGCTAGTGATTAATAGCACTCGTGGGATGCGACACCAATGACAGGGAATCGCGGGGCATCTCACTGCATACCAGTTACCGCTGTCTACCAGCTGCTTAAGGCATCTTGTGGTGATAAAGACCCTTCAAAGAGCAAGAGGAAAAAAAGTTTCCAGCAGAAATAGCTGCCATGCAGTCAGAGCGGGAGGGGCAACAGGGAGTTTGAATAAGGGGAAAGCTACAAATCTGGCAAATGCATCGGCAAGGCTAGTAAGCAGCGAATGGCAGGGAAGCACTATTAATGCCCCCTTGCAACTGGACCTGGAGAAGTCCAGGGAGTGAATGAGAGAGTACATGGACTTTGCTGTGAGAGCTACTCCCACAAACTCGTCTCAGCTTCCAGTGGGCAAAACCTCCACTGACCGAACCCCACCAACATCGAGACATGGACAGGCTCAGAAGTGGGGGGGTCAGGGAGAGTGCACGGCCCTCAGTTCTAGAGGGCGTCTCCCCCCTCGACCCACAGCTTAAAAGCCAGCTGGTGGGGACGCTTGCATTGGAACTGGCCACACCAGTCACCTTAAGGCTAGAAGGGACCATTATGATCATCTAGTCAGAGGAAGAGGGGTCCAGTCTCTGCTCCACCCCAGTCTTCCTGGGACCCCTCAGGCAAGTCACCGTGCACCCCAAGCCTCAGTGACCATGTGGAAAACGGGGTAAGAGCGTGGCCCTGCCTCACAGGGGTGAGGAGAGGATAAATACAGTACAGAGTGTGAAGCGCTCAGATACAACACCGATGGGCCAGACAACCTGACAGGCCACTGAGACCACTGTCTGCCATGCTGGCCACTACCGTCTCCTTGTACTCCTGTCTGTATCTATCCATTGCCTCTCATCTTGGGTGGACTGTAAGCTCTGTGGGGCAGGGGCTGTCTGTGTACAGCCCCTAGCACAATGGGGTCCTGCCCATGACTGGGGCGCTGAGGTGCTATGGTAATATAAATAAAGATAAAGCTTTCCTGATCTACCCAGCACAGAATCGCACCCAGAGATTCCTGCAGGAGGAAGGATTACTGCGGGTTCAAGACCAGAGCTGTGCATAGGAGGGCCCAATACTACCCACAAGCACCAGAATCACCTGGAAACATTAATGGGTAAACCAGCAGTTCTCAAACTTGATCACTTGATCATTACCTGTTGGGTTCACTCCCTCTGGGGCACCTGGCATTGGCCACTGTCAGAGGACAGGATACTGGGCTAGACGGACCTTTGGTCTGACCCAGTACGGCCGTTCTTATGGGGGTCAGGACCCCATTTCAATGGGCTCATCAGGGCCAGCATTAGACTTGCTGGGACCCATGGCTGAAGCACAAGCTCCACCCTGACCCAGGGCAACGGGGCTCAGGCTGCAGCCCCATGTCCCGCCACGTGGGGAGACAGGGCTCGGGCTCTCCCCCTCCATGCCATGTAGTAACTCTGTTGTTAGAGGGGGGTTGCAGTGCAATTCAGTTTGAGAACCCCTGGGGTAAACCAATGCAGCTCCCTATTACAGCCATTAGAGCTCCTTAGGTTCAGTCTGCTCAGGACTTGATCCCTGCTGCAGGCTTCCCCTTACACTCAGAATTGTGGCTACTTTGCATCAGAAACTTGTTTAAGACAATGTAAACGAATGGGTGCGGTTTGGGAGGCTGGAGCCTGCCCACCTTGGAATTACAGCAAACCTCCAACTCGATGGAAAAGAACTATTCCGCCGTCTATTTCATCCTAGAACATACAACCCAGATGCAGGCCTCTGACCTCCCTAAGTCTGCAATCTACAGCGGATGCCGGCTCATTAACAAGGATTTTCTTTTGCAGCCGAGGAATTGACATTAAACACCAGAGAATGTCTCACCCAACAGAAGACACAACCCCAGGAGCAAAATCTTTAGGATCCGAGCCTCAACGGCTGGCCCAACAACTGCTCAGCACCTGCTGAGGAAAGTCAAATGCATGGACAGAAACAGGCCAAAGTAGAAACAGAGGCAGAGGTTGAAACAAATGTCAAGGAAATGAGGAGTTACTTGGTCGATCCAGTCGTGCCCACAGCTCACCTGTAAGACTGTGCAATCACCCCACTCCTCCCAATTGCTGTTGCCTGCCACCCTCACTTGTGTCTCTGGGTTCCAGCCCCCAGCGTTACACTCACGGCAGGTAAGGCAGCGTCCTGGGCTCTGGGATTCATGGAGCAGTATTGCTCCCTATGACAGTGATAACGGGCTACAGAAGTGAATTTAATACATACTATCTAGGAACGAAGGGCAGAGACTAGGTGGTCACCTGTAACCAGTACAGGCTGGGAACAGTCTCTAGCAGCTGGAAATTGTTGAGATGAGTTCCTGTCTGCATCCTGTAAAACTTGCCCATACCAGTATTGCCCTGGCCTCTTCTTTTGTCATTCAGTGTTGCACGCATTCTAAAGCAATATGCATTTCCTCACCTTTTGGGGGCGAAGCCAGACTTTGAGGCACCTGCTCCCCTACTTGGTGTAAACTTTGCTTGTGCCAATCAGAAACGAACACAAACAGGTTTTGGGCCCCGTCCCCTATGACACTTCTATGATGTCATAGTTGGTACTTTATGGGCTGCCTGCCATGTGCAGGCAGGGAGAGGAGAAAGAAAAACGAATCCTGTGTATCCTGTGTACACCCATAACCGAGCCTGATCACCTCGAAGCCTCTCTCTCAGCTCACGTGTTTCAAACAGAGTTTCTACGTTTGCCGGTCGTTATGCGTTGGTTTGTATTTGTAAGTATCAGTTATTACTAAT
This sequence comes from Emys orbicularis, assembly GCF_028017835.1. Lineage (NCBI taxonomy): Eukaryota > Metazoa > Chordata > Testudines > Emydidae > Emys > Emys orbicularis. Next base: position 3,860,762 of record NC_088683.1, read on the forward strand.
TGCTGCATCTTTGTTTATAAATATTGTTAGTAGATGTTTTAGTCATTGTGTGTTTTAAGTTTCATTAACTCTATTAGCTAATCAAACGCTGCTCCCTTACCCCTTGTAATTATCCCCAATAAAACTTTAAATTGATTAATTTTAGGTGTGTGTGTGTGTGTGTGTGTGTGTGTGTGTGTGTGTGTGTGTGTGTGTGTGTGTGTGTCTGCAGTTTGCATCGTGACCCATACTCTCCTTGCATCCCTTCCCAATATAGTCTATTGCCACGTGCAGCCTGGTAAATAACAGGCCTGCATTTTCTTTCGCCCCTGCGTGCCCGTGGCAATCCACAGAAATCAGAGCTCTTGGGATTTATTCCTGACTCCACCATACCCTTGGACCAGTCACTTCTCTCACTGGGTCCCCAGAGACCAAATCTTTCCCTTCAAGTCTCAGTACAAGAGTTACCCGCTCTCCTAGGCTCCTTTGGGGAAAGGTGGGAGGGAAGGAGGATGAGTGGACGGCACAGTGTAGGTAGAGCCTCAGTTTCTTGGGGGGGGGGGGGGGGAAGACACCATAAGGGGGAATCTAGAAGGGTTTTTGTCTGTGAGCATTGGTCCAGTTTGCTACCATGTGGTTTTATTGCTACAGACTGTATGCCATGGGATGGGCACATTGCAGCAAGTGTAACTAGAGCACTGTACTGCTGGACTAGCCCATCTCTCTGCGCTCTGGTGTCCAACAGGCACTGGCTGGGCTGCAGCATGGGGGTATCTGCATTTAGGCCTCAAGCTGCAGGGTCCGAGTAGGAGCTCCAATGTGGGACAGGCATCTCCAGGTCCTCACACGGGCCAATGCTCAGAGCAGCAGCAAACTGCCAGAACATCAGTCATGTCCAGCCCTCAGCTGGGGTGGGAGGGAATCCCAAAATTAAAGAAGTCTGGTGTGATTCCAGCCACCAGAAGCAGCCTGGTAATGGGGTAACTCCAGAAGAGTCCGCTCCCCCTTAATCAGCTGTGGTTTGTCCACCCTAACTCTGAGCACAAGACTGGTGCAAACGGCAGGCATCCTCACTCTGCACACAGATGCTGCCCCAGGGCCCTCTGCCCAGAGATGCCAGCACCGAGGGGGTGGGTGGCACTGGCGGAGGGACAGATGTCCATGCCAAGGCACATCAAGCTCAAGTACTTTTTGTTTATGAAGCTACATGCAGAGGCAGACCGGGACCTTATTTTACACATGAAGGTCTTACAGTAAAAACCACACTGATGTTAACAAATAGGGACATTTCATAACCCCCAGCAACCCACGACTGTGATCGACTGTGACCCAGATTCAATTGTTCTGCCCCTGTAGTACAAGCTCCTATGTGAGAAGACTCTCACTTCACTCATCCTGCCGGGACAGGTCTGTTAAGGTGGATTGGCACCCGCGTGCCCCCTCTGCTGGGGAAGCAAGCTGCTGCTCCTTGCCCATGCCTCCCAATGTCACCAGCTCTGAGCGAATACAAGCTGCAGCCTTCTCACAGCGACCCACTGCCAAGAGCTTCCCCCAGAGCTAAAGGCAACATATTGCAGGAACAAGGCTCCCTCTGGCTGGCTGGCTTCCAGTCCCTTCATGGCTTGGAACATCTTCCACACACTGTCCAGCAGTGAGCTGCACGGCCATGCTGCATCCAAACGCCTAGGTATGCATGCTAGAGAACATGCACAGGGCGGCAGGCTTCACCCCCCACCCCCCCAATAAGCTGCTACTGCCTTCCCCCCCCCACACACACAGATCTTCTGACAGAGTCACCGTCACATGGGCATGGGCTTTCGATGGGTGTCTAACTCAGCCCTCAGGTCAGCAGCCCGAGGTTGTAACAGAAGAGACAGGCCCCTCCTAACTTCAGTACCAGGCAAACTGGTTGAAACGTAACAGAATTATCAGGCAGAGAGATGAACACAATTTGATGGGGAAGAGTCAACATGGCTTTTGAAAAAGGAAATGCCTCACCAATCTATTAAAATTCCTTAAGGGGGGGGGGGGGGTCAACAAACATGTGGACAAGGGTGACTCAGTGGATATAGTGTACTTGGACTTTCAGAATGCCTTTGACAAGGTCCCACATGGAAGGCCCTTAAGCAAAGTAAGCAGTCACGGGATAAAAGGGAAGGTCCTCTCAGGAATCAGTAACTAGCTAAAAGATAGCATTTTTTCCTACTCTGTTTCCTGTTTTCACAGTGGAGAGAGGTAAATAGTCAAGTCCCCCAAGGATCTGTAATCGGACTATTACTGTTCAACATATTCATAAATGATCTGGGAAAGGGGTGAATGGTGAGGTGGCAAAGTTTGCAGAGGATACAAAATTATTCAAGATAGTTAAATCCAAAGCTGACTACAAAGAGTTCCAAAGGGATCTCGCTAAAATGGGTGACTGGGCAACAAAATGGCAGATGTAATTCAATGTTGATAAATACAAAGTAATGCATATTGGAAAACATAATACCAACTATACAAAGCCCATCACTTTGTATAAATTAGCTCTTACCACTCCAGAAAGATTTTGGAGTCCTCATGGCTAGTTCTCTGAAAACATCCATTCAATGTGCAGCAGCAGTCAAAAAAGCGAACAGAACGTTAGGAACCGTTAGGAAAGGGATAGACAAAAAATACCACAACTACACAAATCCATGGTACACCATGCCTCAAATACTGCATGCAGTTCTGGTCACCCCAGCTCAAAAAAAGCTATATTAGAATTGGAAAAAGTACAGAGCAGGGCAACAAATCTGATTAGCGGCGTGGAATAGCTTCCACGCGAGGAGAGAGTAAAAAGTTTAGGAATGTTCATCTCAGAAAAGAGACAACTGAGAGGGGATAGGACAGAGGGAATGGCTTAGAGAACGTGTAAGGAAGTGTTATTTACCTCTTCACACAAACACAAACCAAGAGTCACCCAATGAAATTAACAGGCAGCAGGTTTAATACAAACAGAAGGAAGTATTTCTTCACACAACAGTTAACCTGTGGAACTCGTTGCCAGGGGATGTTGTGAAGGCCAAAGGTATAACTGGGTTCAAAAAGAATTAGATAAGTTCCTGGAGGATAGGTCCAGCAATGGCTATTAGCCAGGATGCTCATGGATGCAACCCCATGTTCTGGGTTTCCCTAAGCCTCTGACTGCCAGATGCTGGGACTGGATAGCAGGGGATGGATCACTCGATAAATTGCCCTGTTCTGTTCACTTCATCTGAAGCACCTGGCACTAGACACTGACGGAAGACAGGATACAGAGCTAGATGGACCATTGGTCCAACACAGAGCAGCCATTCTTACGTTTTGTTCTTCCTCTCTTACAGGAAGGGGTAGGCCACAGCAGAGGTTCTCAAGAGCCGGTTGTGCAGCCATGTAGCGCTCCCCCTAACAAAGGCACATGGATTATACCGTTCGGTAGAAAATGAAGACCGCACCAGAAACCACAGTTGTGTAGTGCCATGACAACATGGCCTCCCATCTCACAGTGTCGGGTGGGAGAATGGCGGGGGACTGCTAGCAAGCATCGCTTCCTTCCAGCCCCATGGCCATAGGAGGAAGGAAGAAGCAGGGCAGGTCTTGAGACAGAGCGGTTTCCTCCCAGCAAGGCCACAGAGCTGAGGAAGGGGGCCTGGACTGGATGTAATGAGCACCCAACTGATGGACAGTTCCTCACTGACCAGCAAGGCTTGGGAGCAGAGGTGACCTTTTAAACACTGGAACCCATGGCAACAGTATTCAGAACTGCTGGCCACATCATCTGGCTGGATGATGCAAGATATCAACACAAAGGTCACATTTGCATTTCTAGAGCTCTATCAAAGCACCTTACAGAACAATACCCAAACTGGGGCCATTTTGCAGCCTGTGGAAACGCAGCCACCTCTGAGGTGGAATGCAGCAGCCGTTCACTTCCTACCCTTGGGTATCACACAGCATTGCCGTGCACTTTTGGACGCTGTGCTCAGTTTACAGCTGCAAGAGGGACGTAGAGCAACTGATTTACCCGCACCAGAATTGGTTCTGACCCCATACCCAACGCACCAACCCTTGAAGGAAGTGTCACGGGATTTGCACCGGAGGTCAAGAACTCTGGCTAACGTCTCATCCATAAGCCCGTTCTCGCAGCAGAGGAGCATGTCCCAGCATGATTCGGGGAGTCTGTTCAGTACTGACTCAGAGGGAAGAGGGCCAATTACTGAAGCTCCACCATCACTTCCTGCTGGCTCTCTTTGGAGCTCTCCCAAGAACCAGCCATGCTGAGCTGGCAAGACCAAACTGAGTTACCAGGCAAGGGGAGGCAGCTAGAAAAATCCTCCCAATTGCAGCAGCTCAGAGCTGCAATTTTAGATGCACATTCCCACCAGGAATCAAGCCCAGCTCCCTGGGCCAGGAGGCAGCGGCTGCACAAGTAGATTCCACCTTCCCTGGTGCATCTCATTCACTCATGGTGCCCGCTAAAGTGATTTTTTGACAACCTTAGTGGTTCACTGCACAGTCATGGTTACAAATATTTGCTGGTGACTTGCCAATATTTGAACAGTTCCACTGTAGCAAAAAAAGGAAGAAAAGAACCAAAGCAAATGTAGGCACTTCATATCTTTGCAGGGACTCTGCCCGTTATCTCTAGCACACAGCCTTCGATTCCATTCTGCAAAAACTCTCACAAAATTAAACCACCATTTCCATGATCATCATGTAAAAAGGGATTCTCTTTAGAGACTGCTCTTCTACTCAATTACACCTTCAATCACAGACAGACCATTTCAAAAAGCATTTGCCATTGCTTGCAAGGATACTATTAGCAAAAAAAGGAACCAAACATTAGCTTTTAACTGTATGGATTTCAGCAGCAACTGAAGTGTTTGAAGACTCACAAGACTCAAAAGCCATTATGAGTAGCAAGCCATGTGGTGCTCTCTTTCTCTCTACAAGAATTTTGCAGCTATAGCAAAAAGCAGCAGCGCTGTCCTTTATGGACCTAAACGCCACAGGAAAACCATCAGTGTTATTGGGGGAAAAACAAGCTACTCTGCTAGGAGCAAAGAATGCTCCGTGGCAGAGATAAGACTTCAAGAAGTGAGACTCCTACCAGCCACCTCCCAACCCCAACATGCTGAGAATTTTGACTGCAGAGTGCTAACAGAATTCGAGCCAGCACACTGGTTGGAATTCTTGCACGGAAATCGTTGGAGGTGGCACACTCGTTCTGCCTTAGAAGGCTGATCAGACTGCCCGGAACACCGAGCCCAGCTGGAGACACCTCAGTCCCGTTGGCACTCAACCCGGGTGCTCAAATACCACTAGAGACAAAGTGAAGGGGACGCGGAGCTGAAGTGAAGAAGTGGAAGGACTGACTTATTTAGGAAGACAGAAGAGGAGAGAGCTCAGCTAGGCACCTAGGGAGCATCAAGTGATGCTGAGCCGCAGCGTTGACAAGAAGTAAATTAAGAACAGTAAAAGAAGTAGATTCTGTCCCCATTCTCATGGGGTTCAGTATCTTATGATGCTTAGAGGTTCTCTATTTCCCCACCACACCCTACTTCCTTCTCCGCTTCGACCAGCAGGGAGGTTTTGCATCTGACAGACTGTTCCACAGGTAAGGACCAAGTGCAGAAAGGCCTGGGCCTCCAGCTCCCCAGATTTTCAAACTCTGGTTATAGAAGAGAAACCCCGACAATCGCAGGGGTCTCAGAACATGGAGTGGTCCCCCTTATGGGCAGGTCAGTCCATGGCGTGCACAGAGCACTGGTGCGATGCATTCTCAGCAGTGAGCCCTGCTCTCAAAGAAAACTCCTGCACATCGGACCAACTGGGGTTTGATTGGTCTTGTCTGTCTGGCAACACTCCAACACCTGCCGTAGTCTGATCACTGGAGGGCAGATGCTGGGAGCAGCTAGGAGCCTGGCTAGCTCCTCCAAGCACTCCCCTCTTCCTGCTGGCATCCCTGCCACCTTGCCCAGGCTGAGCCATAGCCAGGTCTTCAACCAAGCGCTCCTCTTGCTAGCACCAGTGTCTGAGTGGGGGGAATGCAGCCGGCCACCAGGCCTGCAGAGCAATGGCACAGGCCTCGTCCCCGGGGCACTGAAACATGGGCAGGGCCCCGGCGAACATGCTGCAGCTCCTGGAGGGATGAGCTGGGCGTGACTGCCTCCATCTGTCACTGCCACAACGCAGCACAGGTCCCAGGAACAAGCACAGAGCAAGGCGGTGGCAGCAAGCGCAGGCTGCCAGCCGGAGGGCAGAACCTTGCTCCTCTTAAGAGACATGCCTGGGGAGGCTGGGCACATAGCCAATACAGCCAGCTGCCTCATCCCTGTGGGATGGAGGTGTTTTGGCCAATAATGCTGGTGGACAGTCATCAAGCAGACACCTCCCAAGTCCTTCTCTGAGTGGGAGGACGTCGGCCCGTAGCGTGAGGCCATCCTAACACAGCCGGGACGAAGATTTCTCTGAGGGCCCCGGGCGATGCCACTGATCAGCTATGGAAGGGGAAGCGAACGGCACTGTGTGTCACACCACTAGGTGAGCGTCTTGCAACAGGGTACAGATCACCTGGGCTTGGAGCAGGAGTGACCTGACCACAGGGTCACAAACCAAGAGCTTTGCTTTGGCTGCTTTATGCCACAAGGGAAGTGCAAAACTCAGCTAAGGGAGACGACAAATCCATGTCCCCAGCAAGCAGGCACCCAGGGCGAGGGCGTTATCAGGTAAAACGTGACGGATGGAACTCAGTTGGTTGGGCTGAAGCCACACCCCCTAGAAATAACACCAGGTGCTCAGTAGCGCTCTCTGTGCATAGCACATTGGGGCCCAGTCCTGGACTGGAGACTCTAGGCACTGCTGCAATACACACATCTAGTAATGAAGACCCAACACGGAAATCAGGAACAGAATGAACTTGTCCAGTGTTTGAAAGGGGCGGGGGCCAGAGCGCAAACCCAGAGGACACTGAGAAGCGCCTCTCTGCTGCCGAAGCGAGGGAACCTAAGGGAAGAATAAATTGAAAAGAATGAGATAAGGCAAGAGCAGCAGGAAATGAAGGAAATGAATCAGATGGGAGAGAGAGTGAACAAAGACGCAACAGCAATTTCACTCCACGTTTTTCCATAATGAATGAGCCTTTGATATGGTTTATTATTTTCTAGGCAGGCTGTGCCCTCTGTGCCTCTCCCTCCCCACATCCCAGCTCGCATCTCATTCAGAACTTCTGCCCACGCCCAAGGTCTGGGGCTCCTTTGGGCAAGATGAGCAAAGGGGCTGGGAGTTAGGACCACAACTGCGATGGCTACAGATGTACCTAGAAAAGCCAGCACCCCGAGACCCAACAGGACACTACTACCTCGCCACTCCCCCCCTTGGAGCGCTAAGCGCTGGGCACTCAAGGACATGATGCCGGGGAGGGGGAGCGGGGGGATTAGTTCCATAGCTCCTGCTGGTTGGTTTCTCAAGGCTTTTGAGCATTTACTCACTCACTGGGACTTGCATTGGCCTTCTCCCACTCTCCACTCCTGTTAAAACGGAGGCGCAGGAGACAGAGGAAGCCAATCCCATCCAGATCAGTGGGCCATGGTTAAAACCAATGACTGCCATCGTGTGAGGTATCTTTTTGCTAAACCAACTAAATCTACTACAAATATCTATGCCAGGAAACTGGCTCTTGTTTCTTGCTCAAGCAGTGAATCTGATGCCACCTGCAAATGCCAGGACAAGAGAATCTAGGACAAACAATTGGTGCTTCACGTTACCTAGCAAAATAAATGGCTCTCTCTTTTTTAAGATGCTTTTAAAATAAGAAAGCAACAGCCGCTTTGACACCACATGAAACCAGACACAAAAACAGGCAGGGTGAAAAGGGTCTTCAAGGAAGACGGGAGGGCTGCAGAGTCCTTTGTTCTGGAATGGCTAATCTATACAGATATTAAACTGACACGCAATTTGCTGAATGAAAGATACTTAATGTGCAGCTCAAATGAGCAAATGAAAGCAAGAAGGAGAAAAATAATTAGTGTTGCCAGACAGAAACCTCGCTCTACCCCTCCAACCCTTTTCAAGCTCAGGCATAAACACAAATCTTTTGCACAAAAGGGGAAATTCCTGCTTTCAAAAAAGACAATTTCCAAATATGAAACCAGAACTAATGGAGATCTGAATGCAGGCTCCTCTGAATGGAGAATGGGAGTGACTGTAGGAGTCTCCAAGAGAATGGCACATGCCACTCTATTCCCTTCTGGAGTTTGAGTCTGGTCAACTGGATCCAAACCTGCAATTTCATAACTAACCAGCTGGCCCCAAAAAAGGTTTCTAGCAATGGAGAGGGACCCCCCCCAGGCTAAACACAGTCAATACATTCAAATCAGACATTTGCATTATTTGAAATACAGGCTACTAGCCAGATGAAAGCCTTCCAGTGCAGTGCACTGCCACATTCCCCACAGCTCTGGAGGCGGTAGGAAAATCTGACTCTCTCCCTGTCTCATGGCCTGCAAGCAATGCAGACAGCCCAATTCACAGGGTAAACCCTTTTGCATGAGGGGACGATACATTATGCACGCGTTCCTCCCTCTCCTCGGAGGTGGAAGGGGAGCGGCGAGGATGTGAGCGTTTCCATTATTTAGCCGGTGCCAAACCAATGTCCAGCCCCATGCCAGATCTCTAGTCAAGCCACATGATAAATCCTGCAGCGCTTCAGAATGAATCTCAATTCTGCTGTTGCAAGGCATGAAGTCTTCTCCCAGATGCTGCTTCCTCGCCTTGCCAGCCTCGGTGCTCCAAGGTCTAAATCAGGCTCCCAGTGCCACATTTTATCCTTCGAATCCAAGGGACTTTCGGGCTGTGTTTAAAAATGCACTCAATTCACCTCTTCCCGCGGTGGCATTCCGGGGGCACTCTCGTTTTAACCCCATGGAGCAGAGATGACTAACTTCTATGTCACAGTCCAGCGCCATAAATCAGTGCATTACAGCAACATCCATCACCTCGCTGAAACTTTGGGCAGAGCTAGCAAATGAAGTCAATGGAACAACCAATAGCCCAGACAGCCTTCTGATACAGTACACTGCTTGCATTGCAATTTCAGAGCCGCTTCGCCCCTCGCTTTCCCTTTCCACTGCACAGGCGAAACAGGACGGCAAGGGTTGAACATTGATTGTCCTGCTAGCAAGAGGGCGGAGGTCGCCACTGAGAAGCGGAGAGATTGTCTCATTTTACCCCATGTTCAGTCTGCATAACAGCACAGCAAGGCTGCTGACAGTTATTGAGAACTGGGAGGCGGAGGTCAGGAGATTGGCACTTTCACACTTAGGCACAGCGGACTGTCCCCAGAATTCCACTTTGGGGGACGCATGCACTGATTGTTTCCACAGGATCCCGCTGCCCTGCACATGGCCCCAGATATGGCCAAACGGAAAAGAAAACAAACCCATTTACTGATAGCCCCTTGGTGCCAAATATTTATTTTTTTAATGTATACCGTGGCCTCGGTGTGCATCATGCACTACAGCAGACACTGCCCTGAACATTTTATAGCCAGGTGGCCCCTGCTTTTCAGTTAGTCCCAATGGGTTTCCAACTCCAAATTTTTATGAGGATGAAATGTCCCCATGGCATTTTTTATTTTTGGCCAAGAAAAGCGATTAAATGACATTTTGCCAGAAGCAGACATTAGTGACAGTGTCACATCATAAGGCAGCAAGGTCCAGCGGACAGACAGTCAGGAGACTGGAGTCTAGTGCATAGATTGCAAACTCCTTGAGGCAGGGTCTTTGCACCAGTGCTGAGCATGTCGGAAGCATTCAGCCAACTCTGAAAGTTCTTCACACAACACAGTTCTTCTTCACACAGCGCACAGTCAACCTGTGGAACTCCTTGCCTGAGGAGGTTGTGAAGGCTAGGACTATAACAGGGTTTAAAAGAGAATTGGATAAATTCATGGAGGTTAAGTCCATTAATGGCTATTAGCAAGGATGGGTAAGGAAGGGCGTCCCTAGCCTCTGTTTGTCAGAGGATGGAGATGGATGGCAGGAGAGAGATCACTTGATCATTGCCTGTTAGGTTCACTCCCTCTGGGGCACCTGGCATTGGCCACTGTCAGTAGACAGGACACTGGGCTGGATGGACCTTTGGTCTGACCCAGTATGGCCATTCTTATGTTCTAAAATCTCTTCTAGCCCATCATGCCTAGACGTGCGATCACAGAGGCTGCACTCTATCAGAGGCACCAGATCAAGGTTCTGCATCATCAAAGCACCACAGAGCACGTTATCGCAGCAAGGTAACCCTTTTCAGAGCCTCCAGAGAGGCCAGTCCTGTATTTCACTGACTCGTTCAGCTTTGGGGCTTTACATCAGACCTTTAAGCGCATGGAGACCATTTGTAATTTCATAGCAGCCTGCACTGCCTGAGACCCTGCAGCTTCTCAAGAGCCTCTCAAAATATGCTGCACAGAATTAATGCTGACGCTTCCCGCCACATCTCTCTAGTTTATTGCCCCAAGCCCATCGGACGTCCTGCTCTGGAAGAGCATGTGGCTGTATCAGAGATCATCCCCACTCGAACCAAAGCTAAATACGTTTATTTTTTGCTGGCTGCTCCCTTGCAGGCCTGTCAAGGTACAGGAAGCACAGAGCATGTCACCAACCCCTCCCACTGCTTCAGCTGAAGCTTTCCACTTCGCTGTAATAAACTGTTTAAGATGCCACATCAGTGACCGTTTCTGTGCAGATGTGATCAGACTCTTTTCAACTACTGTATGTTTCCACATGTAATCGATTCCCCTTTCACTTGCCTGCCGAGTCTGCCTAAGTATTTATCTGTCGCCACTCAGATACTTACACGTCCCTCGTCAAAGCATCTCTGCACCTCCAATCGTTAATGGATTTTAGCCTGCGATGTAGGAAGTGGCATCCCTGTTTTACAGAGAGAGGAAGGGGGGTACAGGGTAGATTCAAATTACTTGCCCCTCATCACACAGGAAATGTTGCTAAACCAGGAATTGAACAGTCTCCTGAATCCCAGGCCAGTGCCCTATTCACTGGAGCATCCTTCCTACCAGTCACCATCTATACGCCTTCATGGACTCGAGTCTCCCATTTTGAACCCTGCCTTCATCCCAGCACAGAGCTGGGTATTTTCCCTCACCTCCGAGGGCTGCGTTATTGTAGGCACCAACTCTTGCGTGGGAATACACATTCGGAACGCAGGCTCTCGCTACTTAAGCTAAACTGATTTTTAATTGTCTTCCTCGGAAATGAGCTTGTAATTAAGTCTGAAAAGAACTTATTGTCCGAGGGTCTTTATGAAACCCAAACAAGTTCACAGTTTAAAGTGTCAAGGTAAATATCACTTCGACCCTTGTCTTGCACTCCACATATTCAAAGCACTCCACAAACACTAATTAATCCTCATGAACCAACTCCAAATCTATTGCTTATTTAAGTGTTCGTCTGGCATAGGCCGTTACAGTCTACATCCCACTGAGCACAAGGTTTGAGGAGGAGGATGAAAAAAAAGCAGTGTGATCTTGTGTGGATGTTAAGCGGAAACGTAAGCCCTAACCCTCCCACCCAGGCCAGCGTCAGCACAGCCTGGGGCTCCAAGATGCTAGTGCCAATTAAGGTGAACAGAGAAGTGATCAGATAAAGCCTGTCCTCCATTAGTTATCAAATAAATAACCCTTGCTAAGTTAAGAAACATGCAAGCAGGGAGATCACAGCAGCCTTATCCACTTTGCAGGCGACGGGATAAGATGTGCTTCCAGGGGGGTCACTATTCCAAGAAACGAATCCAGCCACACGGCTGCTTTATTACTCGTCTGTACAGTGCCACAGCACAACAGGGTTGCTGGGACCCTTGCATTCCAAAGTCTCTGCTCAAGCTAAGAAAGGGATTTAGGGCAAACTTTCCACTGAGCTACTGTTTGGTGGGGCAAACGATCATTCCTGGCATTTGATTAGCGATTGAGTTATGGTTCTTAAGAACATTTTCATTGCCTGGAGACGTGGAAACCCTCTCTGGAGCTAGAAGTGAAATGATGAAAAGCCTCTTCTCAAAAGCAGCTGCAGCCGTTATGGAAAAAGAAACAATTCAAACCTTTGCCTTAAAAGAAAATCATCTCCAAAGCCATGCATGCCTCCATTCAGTTTATGCTCGGATCAGAGTTCAGCAGCTATACGTAGCCAAGTCTGGACAAGGTGCCAGGTCTGCCTTATGGCCTAGCTACACAGGTACACACGCCGCACCCAGCCGAGCAGGAAGGAGTCGTGTATTCATCAGAACCAATAACGGTCTAACACAGCGTCCGGAGAGCTTCCTTCCAGATGTCAGTCCCGTGCTGATCTCCAAAGAGTTTCACGAGGCGAGACAGAAAAGTCCAATTAGCACGCACAGGAGCAGAAGGTAGAGTAAAGAAAGGAATCCTGGGACCCAACCGCCCAGCCTTTGCAGGATGTCTCTTAAAAAAAAAAAAAAAAAAAAAAAAACCACACAAGCCTTTTGTAATGCCCAGAACTAAAACTCAATGATCTGTGCCAAGAGTCAGATAATAGAAACATTTAAGTGTCCAGTACATATTGCCCTTAAACACTATCCTGTCAGCCGCCATTAAATACCGCTTTGCTAGCCTGTAAAAATGATATTTCATATCAGAGGGAAATGCACAGCGGATCATTCTGGGAAGCCGTTCAAGAATTTGGACACACATTTGAGGTTCTGCAAATAAACATTAAAAATCAATATAACTGCAAGGATGCTAACTAAATTCTATGACTATCAAACATCTCACAATTATATTCACATGTAAAGATATTGCTTTTTTTAAAATTACTTTTTAGCCCAAGAGCTTGAATGGCAATAGCTTCCCTGAAAGCCACCCTGACATTCCAGCTCACTGAAGGTTACGTCTCAGCGTTCCTCATCTCCCCTCCTACTTCTCCAACATACCAAGCCTTGGGGACACGTCATCTTCAAGGTCAGCAACTTGTCCTGGCCTTGGGATGGTGTTTCGGGCATCATATTGGTGTCCATCTCTGATAAGATGTCAGGCGAGCCAAGACAGTAACAGATATTTACCCAAATCCCAGCATCCATCCTGAACCACGCGATCTTCCAAATCAGTTACCGAGGCCCAGATATGTTATATAAAACAAAGAACTGAACGAGCAAGAGAAAGCCAGCAGCCCAGGCTATTTTATTACAGCCCCAGCAAAGGAGCAGCTAGGCACTGGCTCTGTTTGCTGCACATGGATTTTCTGTAGGTCACGGACCAAACAAAATGAGGGCAGAAGTGAAAGGAACTTCATGGACAGTAGCAACGTAAGTTACCTCCACAGCACAAACCCCACACATCACCTTGTCCTATAACCGTATCTCGAGGGGTGGGGGGGGGGAGGGGCGCGGTGCAGAGAACCAAGTCCCCAAGCAGAGGGCAATTCTGGAGGCCTCTTGTGTTTTGGGTAAGAGCCAAAGGAGCTATAAACAAGGCAAAGGGTGCAACCTTTGGACTGTACCCACCACGCTCTTAGCCTATTCACAGCGCTTCCATTAGGAGGAACTCAGAACTGCTGAATGCCGCTCCGAACATCTGTCGGCACTCCGTGTGATACCATTGGGCCACGGCTGTGTCACTCACCAATAGCCCCTGTCCCCTTTGGGTAACGATTGTTCATCTCTAATAAAGCTTCAGAGCTCTGAAAAGGCTGAAGGGGGGGGGGGGGAATTGAAGAGGTTAGGCAACAGCTGTCAGACTTCATTTCTGTAACAGCGGACACATCTGGCTTGCAGCCTCGTGGGAATTCTACCCGTAGTTCTAGATATCAAAATGTAAAGGGGTGCCATCACAAACAGCCCCGTTATCTCACAAGGCTCGGACGAAGGACATTACATAATCCGCACACACCGATTTGCTTCACATACACTTGCATAGGGGCTTTCCCCCAGCTGGCTGGGGAGGAGAAAAGCAGTTACCCACTACAAAAAAAATAAAAGCTACATTTAATTTAAGGTGCACAGTGGGAGGGGTAAAATATTTCATTAGCTGGAAGGGTCAATAGGTTTATTTTCTAGAGATAGTTGGGGGGTGGAAATTCTTAAGGCTTCCCTCCAGGGAAGCAGAGGCAGAGAACGGTAAACGAGAAATCAATAGCGATGTATTGTTTCCTGGCAGGCCAGCAGAAGGATCCATGCTCGGGAACCAGAAAAACAAGTGGGCTTTTTATTTAAAATGAACATGGAACATCTTGCTAGTGGGTCGAGGCCAAAGCTGCCTGAGGCTCTAAAAAAGCAGTTGTGGAACCCAGAGCCACAGACCGTCTCTTCCAGTCTCTGCAGAGAGGCATTAAGTGCCGGGATCCAGGAGTGCTCCCACCCCCCTCCTTCCTCCTCAAACAACACGCGTACAACTTTAAATACCTAATAGGCTGATTGAATTATGGCTCTCTTGTCAAATTAAAATCATTACACTGTACAGTAGCCAATTAAAGTCTATTTTCAGCAAACTAACAACCCATATCTGCCACGAAGGATTGTAACCTACGACAGAGAGTTTTAAATAGAAAACGCTTTCATTTCTCAAGCTGCCTAAAGACACCCTTCTCTCCAGCCAGCATGAGCCGCCGAGGGGCTAGTCTCTCCAGCGGTGCCTCTCTTCCGAGCTGGCGGTACAGCGATCCAGCTTGCTTTCTGGCCTGCGTGCAATGCAGGTAAATACTGCAGCCCTAGGCTACTCACTCTACAAGTTGTGCACTTTCAGACCATTTGTCTTTACACTTCAATTGCACCTAATGAAAGCCGCTGCTCTCCAGGTTACAATCCCTTTTTAATTAACTTTCCCCTCTAGAGACTAAAGAGAACTTCAGCCACAATCACCATCAGCCAAGTGCTGGGTTATCGGGTGTGTATGCAAAGAGTCATTCAAACCACCACACCCAGTCCACCACTGCCCTAAGAAAAACAGGCAAACAAGGGGTATTAGCAGAGGGACAGGCAGTGCGAGGGCATATGGCGCTTCTTAGACCCCACCTGGGCTGGGGAATCGACCGGCTGGAAGGGGGAAACAGCCCGGTGGGGTGGGACAATAGAAAGCATCAAAGATTTACAAGCGGTGGCTATAGGTGCTTCTAGTGGCAGCATACCACAGGTCTACCGCCCACGCCCACCTTTTGCCAGTCTAGCCTAGACTAACTCGCATGGCACTGTCTTACACCACAGAGCTCCCAGCATGATGGGGTCAATCTTGACTGCATTACAGTGGCACCCCCAGGCCCTAGCGTGGCTCACGCCCTCCTTGGGTGGGACCTGGGGAGCAAACGACCATTTTAAGTGAGCAGAGGAATCTCAAGCTTGCAGGAAGGAGCTGCTTCCCCATGGTGCAGGGCTCAGGAGGCAGCAGATACTAGATCTGGTTCTAGTTGCACGTGGGTGGTGCCCCAGAAAACATTATGGCTTTAGGATGCTGCAGGGGGAAAAACGGTTACCTACTGTCGTGGAGTGTGGGGGACTCAGGGCCCTGCACCCCCGGCTTCCTGCGATTCACTGTGACTCTCAGCCAGCCAGTAAAGCGGAAGGTTTATTGGATAACAGGAACACAGTCTACAGCAGAGCTTGTAGATACAACCAGGACCCCTCAATCAAGTCCTCTTGGGGAGTGCAGGGAGCTTAGACCCCAGCTTGGGGTTCCCTGCGTTGCACCTCCCAGCCCAAAACTGAAAACTCCCAAAAATCACTCCAGCAGCTCTCTCCTCCCTCGCTCCTCCTCTCCTTTGTTCAGTCTCCCGGGCAGAAGGTGTCACTTCTCCCAACCCCCCTTCCTGGCTCAGGTTACAGCTCAGGTAGCTCAATGTAACTCCCAGGCTACATTCCCAGGTCAAATCTGCCCTGCTCCCTGCTCCGTCACACCTACCTCTCATAACTGATGCTCAAGATGTGTTGCTCATGCCCCTTCCAAGACCCACCCACCTACCCCTCTGTCGGGGCACTCCGGCAAGAAGGAACTGAGGAGGTGGCAGGTCGGCAGGGACCTATAGACAGCGCCATGAAGGCACGACTCCAGGGGGCTCCACAGCTGACCCGACGGATACCGCTGGGGTAAACCTTCCGACGACTGTGCACACGGCACGCACACCCCTACTTGGAATCAACATGAGCAACACATCTCAAAGAGCAGTTATAAAGGTTGGTGACCGTGTTTTCTTCTTCAAGTGCTTGCGCGTGCGACTCCCAAGCATCTCCTAGGAAGAGGGGTCTGAGCTCAGCGGGTCGCAGACTGCAGCATCATCTCTGGCCTCTGCAATCGCAATGAAGAGTTGCGTAGATTTCCAAATCAGCCTCATTCTTTCAATGTGAAAGGCTAACGCTCGCCTGACCTCCAGGGAGTGGAGCATTCACTCCCAGTTGCTAGCATGCGGCTTAGGAAAGAACACTGGGAGAAATAGGTCCTGGTTCACGTGGAACTGCGAAACTACCTTAGGGAGAAGCGCCATGTGTGGCCACAATTGCACCTTGTCCTTATAGAAGACAGTATATGGGGGCTCAGAGGTCAAGGCCTTAAGCTCAGACACCCTCCTGGCTGAAGTTATAGACACTAGGAATGCCACATTCCAGGAAAGACAGACAAGAGAGCATGTTGCTAGGGGCTCAAAGGAAGGACTCATCAGTCTTGAAAACACCAGGTTGAGATCCCATGGAGGGACTTGTATCAGAGGGGTAGCCGTGTTAGTCTGGATCTGTAAAAAGCAACAAAGAGTCCTGTGGCACCTTAAAGACTAACAGATGGGGGGGACTAACTGTTTTACTTGAGGGTACAGTCTGTCTAGACCTTTGAGGAAGTGGCCAATCATGGGGTTAGTGAAAACAGACCAGCCGGCCAAACTGGGATGGAAAACCAAGATATCGTCATCAATAAAGGTGCACCTGGCTGCTGACAGGCCCTGATGTTTCAGGTGTAATAAATAGTCCAGGATAAAGGGAATAGACTAGATAATAGAGGTAAAGGGTGGAGTGTCCTTTTGTAATGGCCAAATAGAGAACCTCTTCCACTTAGCCAAATAAATGGCCCTAGTGGATGGTTTCCTGCTGCCAAGGAGAACCTCCCTAACAGGGTCTGAGCTCCAAGGGGTTCAGCCACAGAGTTTCCATGCCATGAGGTGGAGAGACTCTAGATTGGGATGTTGGAGGCAGCAATGATCCTGCATGATCAACTCCAGAACCAGGGGCAGGGTTATGGGCGCATCCGCTAACAGGTCTAGGAATGTGGCGCACCAGTGTTGACGTGGCCATGCTGGTGCTACTAAGATCATTGATGCTCCCTCTCTTCTGACCTTTAGCAGGACCTGGTGTACGAGTAGGAAGGGCAGGAATGCATACAGCAGGTGCCCCTTCCAAGGGAGAAGAAAAGCATCCACAAGCGAGGCTGGGCTGTGATTCAGGAAGGAACAGAACTCCTGTTGGGTGTCGTTGCGAACAAGTCTACTGGGAGGTTGTGGGTAGGGGAGAGACTCTTCCATGCAGCTGTCACCAGAGCATCTCGGATACAAATGGCTCTGCGGGTAAGGGGAGCGGGACTGTTTGCCCGGTTGTCTTGGAGCCTGCGCTCGGTGGCCCATGGTAACGCAGCAGTGAAATGAACATGGTGCTATTCTGATGACAACTCCTCTCACTGTAGGGGGATGCTGTGTTCCCGGAGAACCTCTCACCCCATTGTGGGCCTCGGGTGTCGCTGAACCCCAAGCGGTCACTGGGCAGGTGTGTGTTCATGTGCTCTTATCCGGGTGGTGGAGAGGACTTGTTTACACCATACCCTTGGTGCTGCGATGGGAGCGAGTCAGGTGGAAAGGAAAGATCTGTGGGTACTTGGATATGATGGAGAGGGCTGTGCATTAAAAACACGAGTGATGGGGACAGGAACTCTTCCTAAATTTTCACCTGCTGCTTGCGCTGGCTAGCCAAGCGCTTTCTGCCCGTGAAACGAGTCCCCGGAGAAATGTGGGTCCCCCTGAGTCTGCAGGCGCCTTGAGGCAGGACTGAGCTCATGCCTGATCATCACAACTAGCGCAGCGTCCCCAGGTTCCCGTCCCGTGGGGCTGCGCCTCCCTCCCTTTATCAATTTGCCATCTGGTCCCTTTGCACTGTTTAATAATGATACGTCCAGGTAAATGTGGGACTCTCTGGGCATCTGGAAATTCAGACTGCAGCCACTCTGGTCACTGCTCCTGTAGCAGCATCTGTGTAGAGTCTCAGCGAGTTTCTGGTGAAACTGTGCTTAAGAGCCTCTCGCTAATTCACTTGTTAATCTTAATTGGATCATGGTCCTTTTCTGCCTTTGAAAAGAACCCCTAATAGGAGAGTGCACTAAGGCTATGTCTGCGCTACCGCCTGTGGTGGCAAAACTTGCATCACTCGGGGGATGAGTGTTCCACCCCGCTGAGCGACATCAGTTACGCTGACACAAGCGCTCATGGGCACAGCGCTGTGTTGGCGGGCGAGCTTCTCCCACCCACGTAGCTTATGCCACTCGTGGGGGTGGCTTTTTTATGCTCACAGGAGAGCTCGTTCCCGTCGGACTTGACTTAAAAATTGCCAGTGATGGAGAATCCACCACAACCCTGGGTGAATTGTTCCAATGGTTAATGACTCTGTTACAATTTTACACCTTATTTCCAGTCTGAATTTGTCTAGCTTCAACTCCCAGCCATTGGATCGTGTTAGACCTTCCTCTGCTAGACTGAAGAGCCCGTGATCAAATACTTGTCCCCAGGTAGGTACTTACAGACTGTGAAGTCACCCCTGAACCTCCTCTTTGTTGAGCTGAATAGTCTCTCACTACACTTCCACAAATTCTTTGTAGATGCTAGGCCCCAAACGTTCCCCAAATCACCAGGAAGTAGCATCTGACCTTTCCATCTCCCAGACATGCCTAGCACGGTACCGGGGTCTCCAGGAGCCCTGACCCCTGCATTCCCTCTGCCCAATCAATTCCAGAGACTCCAAGAAGTGCTTTCTGGATGCAAGAAGGTTAAAGCAGGTTTAATCTGAATGGCCAGTGCCTAACAAAGCGAAAGGAAGTGAGACAACTACAGTGACTTTGCAGCCCTGGCTAGTACAGCATTTGTTGGGCCCCCCCAGCGTGAGATGGGGGTGCTTCACTTGCCTGCCAGAGGGATAAACGGGCTCCTGTCCTTCTGAGAACCAGCTAGCGCTACTCAGCCTGAAAAGCTCTGAAGAGACTGGAAACAGCCAATAGGCGGGCGCCAGGAGGCATGAGACACCATTGTTCCCTCTTCCCAGCCTAGTTGCATCTGCAGCAGTGAGGGATGTGCCTTTGATCTTAGGCAAGGTGACTGAAATTCTGGGGAATTCGCCCCCCGTCTCTCTCAACCACACATACACACACAATCCTCCAGCTTTGTTTGGGCAAGGGGGACTGAAGTTCCCACCTTCCCCCTAGAGGGGGAAAAGATTGCCTCAAAGAACCCAGGTCCCCAGCTAAGTCTCCTCTGTGCACAGAGGTTCTTTGCTCGTCCTTTACAGACAGTGAAGTCCCAGTAGAGACATGGAGAGTGCATGAGGATTCAGCAAACGGGCCTCCCCATTGCCAGATTTAAGGCAACAGGCAGTGATGCCCAGTGTACCCCTTCCCCTGCTCTGAAGCTAAGGCAGTCTGCTTCTAACCCTACAAACTTCTTACGAACGGCCACGCTGGGTCACACCAGTGGGCCATCTAACCCAATATCCTGTCTTCAAACAGTGGCCAGTGCTGGTCATGCTTCAGAGGGAATGAACAGAACACGGCAATTATCAAGTGATCCATCCCATCGTCCAGTCTTAGATTCTAGCAGTCAAGAGGTTTAGAAACGCCCTGGCCATCTTGCCTAATAACCATACACCTGTCCTCCAGAAACTTATCTAATTCTTTTGGAACCCAGTTATACTTTTGGCCTTCACAACATCCCCTGACAACGAGTTCCACAGGTTGACTGTGCATTGTGTGAAGAAGGACTTCCTTCTGTTTGATTTGCCTATTAATTTTATTGGGTGACCCCTAGTTTGTTTTATATGTAGGGGTAAGTAACACTTCCTTATTCACTTCCTCCACAACATTTATGATTTTATAGACCTCTATCATATCCCGCCTTAGTCATCTCTTTCATAAGTTGAACAATCGAAGTCTTTTTCCATCTCTCCTCATATGGAAGTTGTTCCATACCCTGAAAAAATCTGCTGCCCTTCTCTGTACTTTTTCCAATTCTAATATATCTTTTTATTGATGGGGCAACCAGAACTGCATGCAGTATTCAAGACGTGGGCGTACCACAGATTTATGAAGTGGCATTATGATATTTCCTGTCTTCTTATCTATCCTTTTCCTAATGGTTTCTAGCCTTGTTAGTTTGACTGCCGCTGCACATTGAGTGGATGTTTTCAGAGAACTATCCACCATGACTCCAAGATCTCTTTCTTGAGCAGTAACAGCTAATTTAGACCCCCTCATTGTATATGTATAGTTAGGATTATGTTTTCCAATGTGCATTACTTTGCATTTATCACCATTGAATTTCATCTGCCATTTTGTCGCCCAGTCACCCAGTTTTGAGAGATCCCTTTGGAGTACTTCAAAGCCCGCTTTGGACTGAACTATCTGGAGTAATTTTGTATCATCTGCAAATTTTGCCATCTCACTGTTCATCTCCTTTGCCAGATCATTTATGAGTATGAACAGCACTGGTCCAAGTACAGATACCCCACTATTTACCTCTCTCCACTGTGAAAACTGACCATTTATTCCTACCCTTTGTTTCCTGTGTTTTAACCAGTTACTGAACCAGGAGAAGACCTTCCTTCTTATCCCACAACTGCTTACTTTGCTTAAGAGCCATTGGTGGTAGTGTGGGGAGGGGAATCATCCTTGTGCACACCTTTGTTTATCCTTCTCAGAGCATGCCTAGCCAGCACAGAGGGAAAACCCTGTCAGGCCAGATAAACTCTCCTCAGAGAAAAGAACGCAGGCTTTTTAATCAGAGAAGTCTGGAATCCCAGAAACTACATGACAAGTACTATACCTCTACCCCAATAAAATGCAACCCGATAGAACACAAATTTGGATACAACGCGGTAAAGCAGCACTCCGGGGGGGGCGGGGCTGCGCACTCCGGCGGATCAAAGCAAGTTCTATACAACGCGGTTTCACCTATAACACGGTAAGATTTTTTGGCTCCCGAGGACAGCGTTATATCGGGGTAGAGGTGTAGTTCACGGCATGGCCAGGATCGCTCCCCAGCAACATGCTCCAGTACCTTGTCCAATCTACAGCATTACAAGCAACAATGGCTTCTGCTACCCCCAGTCTGCTCATCGCCTCCCTCATCTCTGACACAACAGGCTTTTGCAGGGCTACACGTCCCTGCTGCATGAGCTTGAGCCATGGTTCTTTGTATCTAACACTTGGCAGACTGGATGCGGGTGGGTAGCGATCCCTATTACATATGAACTAATTAGGAAGTTCATTATTTGTTAAGTAATTAGCATAACACATCAACTCAAAATGACACATGAGAACAGAGGATTCAAAATGAAAGTCAAGCTTAAGCAGCAAGATAACTGAAGTAACTTTCGGGGCAGCCAGCCACTCTCAGGGCATCAGGCTGCATGTCAAGAGGCTAAGAGCCAGGCCTAGCAAATAGTGAGATAAGAAGGCGGGTGTCAGCAGTTCTCTGGTTTATTTTTCCCCTGGGGTCTTTCTAGGCCTAAAATCCAGAGTCACAGTCATGGATGCACTGCAGTTGGGTGTGCAGGAGGCCATGGAGGAGCAAAAAGGGTTGCCCTCATGGTAATGCACCAGAGATGAATACACTCCAGAAGTGACTTACTACAAAGGCGGTTTGAAGTTACCTAATTCCCTTTATCACTCAAGTTCTCCTTTGCAGTGATGGGCTTTGCCACTGCGCAAACACCGCTAGGGTACCTGGCAGGTCAGCGTTTCAGGCCAGAAAGGACTCCAGGCCATCTAGTCTGACCACCTGCACATCACAGGCCACTATCCCCCACCGTTACCCTGGTGTGCAGGCGAACAACCTGCTGTATTGCAGCCCTCAGGAGACTAAACTGTGTGCCACAGGCAGAACACGAGGGACCAAGGTGCACCAATGCCCAAGGCCATTGCAGGGATAGGACATCAGTTCGGTGAGATGTGCCCAGAGAAGACAAGCATGAACAGAGACCCCCTCAGACAAGGAAGGGGTTCCAGAGGATTTTAAATGTAGCAATATACGTAAACGTAGCCTTTCCCTAAGTTACTTCAGCCACCTATGAGAACATCAGCCTTTCTAGAAACACTGGACACTGACCACCATGATCTCCTGCATTCCAAGCCCCACGGCCTACCCTTCCAGGTCACTGGTCATCTGCTGGGTTGTATGGATGCTGACAGTAGCCTGTGACCCTATGGGCTCTGCGCCTGCTCTCAAAGAACAAGACATTTCAGGAGCAGGAAAGACCACACAGCCCAACGTAACAGGCTTCTGCTTGGTTTCAGCCCCAACCTTTCTGCTCTTCAGATCCCCCATCCCTTCCTTCAAAAGCCTGTGTCCCCAACTCATTTATAGAGCCCAGTCCCTTCCCCAGCAGCTCCTTCTACCCCCCTCTAAATAGCGCTGCCTCGGTCACTGATTCCCTGCACTTACAGCATGTTCTTTAATACTCCCTTTCACAATGCTGGAGAGGCTGCCTGTTCCCAGCTCCTTTCAGATCAGTTTTCCATCCAGTCCATTTCACCTCCTATTCCCAGCCGCACGCTCTCAGCCATTAACCTCTAATGGGACCCTCGTCAAACACTCTCCTGAAAATCTAAACATACTGCATCCCCTGCCAGCCCCTGATCTCTGCTGGCAGCAATATCCTCCGAGAATTCCTGCTTGTTAGTTATGCATGGCCTCCTTCACTGCCTGAATCCACACTTGCTACCCCTTTAGTCAAACTTTGCTCTTCCAGCCGTTCTCCCAGCGCATCCTTTCCGATGTGTTCCATATTTTTCCACCCTGATCCATCCCAGAAATCTGTTTCTTCCAAGGTGCTCGCAAACACTAATCCGCCTCAGCATCCCAGCATCCCCCTTAGCAATGTACCTTCACTCTCCAGATAGAAGGGCCACCAAACATTTTAATCTGACCCTTTTTAGCTAAGTTCCAAGGGCAGAGGCGCTCTCATCCTGCACCCAAGCACCCCATCAGCAATTCATCCCCACACAGCAACATCATGTGCCAAGTACCAGCAGGGTCGCTCGTGAAGTGGGGCGATTTATCGATTTATCCTTTGTTCTGCGAATCTCAAAGGACTTTACACTCCAACAGCCAGAGACTCAGCACCTGTTTGTGAGGTGTCAGGAAACTCACTGACGAAGCCAGGTACCCTGATGACCGTTCGCTGCTCCACCCACTACACCATGGACCTCATTCTCCTCACAGAGTAAGCCGAGTATGCCAGGGAACCAAAAGTCAGAGTGAACCAAGCTTTGGAAGAGGGAGAGGCAGCTGTGGCACACTGCGGGCAAGCTTTCAGTGAAGCTTACATCCAAAAGCTGTTTGGGGAAGCCAGAGCTACCTCTGTGAGTAGGGGACAGGACCTTGGGAGATGCAGAGAGAGGGAGGACAGGCCTCCAGCAGACAGCTATCCAAGAAGTTCTCAGGGCAGCAGCCTGGTGACTTGAACTCCATGAAAATCCCGGTGATCTCGGGTTGCGTCTGGCTGCAGAGGAAACTTGAAGACTGAAGAGGATGGACACCAAGACAGTTCATTAATAGTGTCTCACGCATTGTGTTCTCAGGCTCGCCCTGAGCCTCCCACAGACTCCGCATGCTCTGCTAGAGGGGCTTAGCAGGAAATCCATTGTGGAAGACAAATAGATCAGCCACAGCAAACGTGACAGCGAGCTCCCTTTTGGGATAATGAGCACTTCCCACACAGAAGCTGGGGATGATGAGGGAAGATGAGGTGGGCCTGCAAAACGCACTGCCTCTAAACACACGGGGACATGTTTTCACGCTGTGGCCTCCATTTTTCATGTTCTACTTTGTCCTGCACGAATACCAGAGCATTCTCGCATGCAGGCCTGGGTAACAACTCACCTGCAAGCACATCACTGATGTATCTAGGTAAGGTATTTCGATAGCCCCCATTAGTGTAGCATAGTTACACACACCAGTCTGAGGTACATGTCCTCACAACCCCGTTGTGCTGCAGGGCACTGCTACTGTCTCCATTGGACAAATGGGGAGTGGAGGCACAGGGACGCTGAGTGACTGGTCTGAGGTCATGCAGGAAGTCTGTGGGAGAGCTGGGAACTGAGCCCAGGTCTCCCAAGAGGCTTGGGGACAGCAGCTGCAGTAGTGTAATACAAGGCTGAACCTGTCCAGCAGTCAAACCCACCCTTGGCACATCCGTGCCCCATCCCTTCCCCACAAAGCGTGGGCAAGGCTATGTACACACTACAGCTTACACTGGTGTAAGTTATGTCGCTCAGGGGTGATAAAATTATTCTACTTAACTGCCAGGGGGCAAATTTGTCACGTACACATGGGAGAAAGAAGAAGGACAAAATGCAGGGTCAGCTATAGGTAGTCAGGAAGTTCCTTCAAGAGGAAATGTAGCCAAACTCCAAACCTGGAGATAATGGACCTTTCTGTGCCTGCGGCCTGTAGATAGCTAACCGCTTAGTTTGCAAAATAAGCAAGGAGGAGGGGGCAAATAGATGAACAATAAGGGGTCATAAGAGGGGCAGATTCATGTAGCTTGCTAATTATGTGTGGTAATGATGGCAAATTTTGGCCAATCATAGAGCGATAGATTATCATAAGCAACTGCATATAATGCTTTGGTGTAAGTGTTTTCTTTGTTCTTGCTGACTTATGAGCTCGAACCCAATTGCAATTGAAATAAACGGATCGCCCCTCCCGGGGCTCCTTGCTTGATTAGCTGTGTCAGTCTCTCCTTATTCCTCAGCTGGAACGGACAGAAATTTCTATGACAGGGGTGTGACCACACCTTGAATACTGCGTGCAGATGCGGTCGCCCCATCTCAAAAAAGATATATTGGAATTGGAAAAGATTCAGAAAAGGGCAACAAAAATGATTAGGGGTCTGGAATGGCTTCCATATGAGGAGAGATTAATAAGACTGGGACTTTTCAGCTTGGAAAAGAGACGACTAAGGGGGGGCATATGATTGAGGTTTATAAAATCATGACTAGTGTGGAAAAAGTAAATAAGGAAGTGTTATTTACTCCTTCCTTCTCATAACACAAGGACTGGGGGGGGGGGGGGGGGGGAAGGATAGCTCAGTGGTTTGAGCATTGGCCTGCTAAACCCAGGGTTGTGAGTTCAATCCTTGAGGGGGCCACTTAGGGATCTGGGGCAAAATCAGTACTTGGTCCTGCTAGTGGAGGCAGGGGGCTGGACTCGATGACCTTTCGAGGTCCCTTCCAGTTCTATGAGATAGGTATATCTCAATTGTGTCGTGCCTTCTTGTTTGAAGTGTCTGGGTGAATGCCACTGCGCTGCAAGATCTGCAAAGGTTTTCAGCCAAGAACCCAGGAGAGGGAACATCACCTCAAGTTGATATTAATGGAGGCAGCATTGTGCCCACATTCGGACCCTGGCATGGCGGAGCTGGCATAGTGCCCCGGCACCGCTAAGACATGACTCGGTGCCGAGAAAGGACTCGAGACTCTCGGCACCGGCAGGCGCAGAGCAGCACAGATCCCATTCCCCGGTCCCCCACAAGACGACAAGGCCCAAGAGGGGGTGCTCCCCCACTACTACAGCAGCACCTAAATAGCCTGCCACCGTAAGACCCGCCTCGGGAGTTCGGCCTCTTCTGTAAGGATCTCATCGACTCCTGCCCCTCCTCGGGACCTGTTGAATCCAGACCCCCACTTCTCCCAGGTCTGGAGGCATTTGAGGCAGCTCAGGACTTAATTGCCCACATGGCACCGCCCTCTCCCCCCCGAGACCGGACAGGGCACCTGCATCGGTCTCGGCGGCACCCGCGAGACCCGCAGTGCCTCACCCTGAGCGACAAGTTACACCGACCTAAGCGCCAGTGTGGACAGCGCTAGGCCAGCGGGAGAGCTTCTCCTCCTGCTGTTCATGGGGGCTGGAGTAATTCAGTCAATGGGAGAGCTCTCCCCTGTCGGCTTGGAGCGTCTGCACTAGCAGCACTACACAGAGCAGCTGCATAGCTCTGTAGCAGAGCCACAGCCCAAGACAGACATTAGCAAAACCTGAACAGACAGTCCCAGAGCTAAGCAGCAGAGTCAGGGCAGGGGCTGGGGGCCATGAGACCTGGGTTTGTGTGTGACCTTGCCCAAGTCAGCCTCTCTGCAACTCAGTTTCCCCATGTGCAGAGCGCTAACCATACCCACCTTTGATCTAAGGACGTCAAGCACTGAATATCTACCTCCACTGTTTGTGTTACTTCCCGTCCCCTGCCTGTCTGCAAGCTCTTCTGGCAAAGCGCTCCTGACTTAATTGGCTAAAGCGCCCAGCACGCTACGGGCACGTGATACCAAGACAACAGGTGCCTCAGAAACACGCAAGAGCACTGATAACTGTAGGGCGGCTGCACCAGGTCCAGATAATTTCAATAAAAGTTTGAGTCCTAAGCACCCCAGATTTACACCCACTAGAACCAGCCTGCCCCGGGTTCTGGGTCTGAGGAATGAGTATAAACAGGTTTCAAATCCTAAAGGCTTGAGCTGCAAGCCTGACAAGCCTGCAGAGAATCTTAGTCAGCCTCCTCCACCCCTGGTCTCATCAGCCTCAATCAGTGCACCCCCCTGGGTCCCGGCCTCAGACAGCATTACACAAATTATCAATCACCTTTTACATTGATAGAATTACGAGCCACAGTTAATGTATTCATTGCCCCACAGACCTCTCCACATGGTAAATCAGGCACAATCTATAGCAATCGATCAATCAACACTTAATACCGCACCAGGGAGCGGCAGGTCTCAGGTGGGGGCGGTCTGGAGTCCTCGTCATTGCTGCAGACAGCCCACTGCTAATGGGTTTGATTAAACGTTTCCACTGTTGCCCATCCCTCCCCTGGAGAACAGCTTGAAACCAGCTCCTTTGCAGCCTATTCAGGGAGGAAGTTAAAGAGAAGATTAAAGCATCTCAGTGGATATTTATGCAGGTAACAAGAACATCCAGAGTTACAACAGAAAGAGGATTAAAACACCCACCCACTCTGGAAGACTATAAACGCTCATGCTTCAGGGCATGAGGTGACCTCTAATTAACGGGGGTCAGGAAGAAGCTTGTCCTGGGAGCTGGTTATCCCACAGCTGCCATTGCAGAGTTTTCTGTACCTTCCTCCGAAGTATCTGGTGCTGGTCTCTGTCAGAGGCAGGAAATGGGGCTAGATGGACCACCTGTCTGACCCAGTATTGAAATTCCAATGTTCTTATGATCTCCAGTGCACATGTGAATTCCAGTTAGATTTACACTTCAGCCAATCAGAAACCACATGTTCATTAAAAAAATTGCTAGTTTGACTGGCTATGTATTTCAGCAAACAAGCCCCAGTTCTCCAGCAGGGTGGTTACAGCGTGCATTTCACTGGGCTCACTAATAACCTTAAAGGAGGATTAGACTAAGAATTCTCAAAGCCATGCAAGAATTGAACACGGCACAGTTACTGCAGACTCTAAACTCATGAAAGCAGCATCCCCTATCCTCTCTGCTTCCCACTCTGGACACTGCTTAGTGTCAAGTCAATGACAATCAAAGTGTACCACCAATTAGCATCTGGCACACTTCACAGCCTGCTGTAGGGCAGGGTGGGGCTTCCCTGCCTCCTGGTTGGCTAAGAGACTCCTTCTTGTAGCATAATGATGGAAATCAAAGGGGATGGCTCCTGTGCTACCCTGGAATTCTGCCAGCGTAGCACAGAAACGTCCCTATCTGAGAAATTCAAAACACCTCCTTAATTCACTACAGCAGCAGCTTTGGAAGGGAAGGAGGGGACTGGGTACAGTACAGGGCTGGAATGGAAAGCAGCAGGGCAGCATTCTGGCTAGGGAGGCTGCCTGTGGGGTGGGAATCAAAGTCTCAGCAGCAGGAGATAGGAGGCCTGGGGGTCTCTTCATACAAAGGGGATTGATTAAGATAGCCTGGTAGCACAGGAGTGGCGTAATGGGACCACTGGGAGCAAGATGGGGCTGGGAAAACGGATGTGGCCAGGAAGCACTTCAGAGGTATTAACACGCCCTGTGGGGAAGGGAAAGGCAATGAAAATGGATTCGGCGAGAGAAGGGGAGGGTGACAAAAACAGGCTTCAAAGAGGGCTCCACAAGCTGGAAAACACACTTCTGCAGAGCCAGGAAGAGAGCAGAGCTGCCCGGGGAACAGGCTACACACACAGGAGAGCACCAGAGGGCAAAGGACATTCGTCAGCCAAACCCACCCGCCGACCACATCACCCTAGTTGTCACCTACCCATAGGTGCCAACTTCCACTGTTCCCAGTGGGTGCTCGACCCCACCCCTGCACTGCCCTCCACAGCCCCCATTCCTCCCTTCCCCCCCATTCCACCCCCTTTCCCCAAGTCCTCGCCCCTGCCAGGCAATCACTGCGCTCTCAAACAAACTCTCCGAAAAACGATAAGACAAAAACATCCCATCACCTCCCTGTGGGCGAACCCCTTTCACTCTGCATCTGACCTCTCAGTCCTTGTGCTCAAAGGAAACCTGCACAGCACCTTGAAAAGACAAGTTTGGGAGCTTAAATCTGTACGCTTACGGGGCCCATGATCTCTAGTGTCTAGCAGAGACACTGGGTATATGGCTTTTTACAACCAGCTGTATCCCACAACCCCCTTTTTGCCCTATGACTGCAAAAGTGTTAACAGGCCACCTTCAGTCTGGTCTCTCACTAGATACGAGAACTACTTATACTAAACAATCTGTTCCACCTGGTATTTAGCTCTGACACTCTCCCAACCTTTCTCAGACCTGATGAACAAGCTTCTTCAAAGCTCGTCTCTCTCCCCACCGGAAGCTGGACTAAGAAAAGCTATGCCCTCAACCAGCTTGCGTCTCTAGCATCTCTACACCACCACTGCATGCATCAGGAAGCACAGGGAACAGCACCACATTTTGACTGTGGGCTCTTGGAGAAAAGCAAGGGGTCATACATGGCCACATGGGGATCTGGAGCAGCTCTCCCTGCTAAGAGGGTCTAACGGTTAGAGCTAGGAGCCACAAATCTGTGTCTTAGTCCTACCCGACAGTTCAGTGCCGTGTGAACAAAAACCGTTCCCACCCACACTGCTTCGAAATCTTCACAGGCCCTTTCCAAGGTCAACATTATTTATTAGCCAGTAGAAACTGTCACCTCAAACCAAAGATTAAGAACTGCCCCACGTTCCAGTCTCCCCACAACTAAGCACCCCCAGCATTCCCTGCTTCCCACGTGTCTGTCTTCACTTGCGTTACCTGAGTATGCCACGAGGAGCTACCGAACAGAGACCTTGCCTTTATTTTCACTGGTAAAGCACCATGCACACCTATGAACCCAGGCAAACAGGCCAAATGTGTCCAACCCTATGGTATCTCTAGCAGCAATACACAGTCATCCCTGCAGACACACCTGTGGTCCCAGGACAGAGGGAAGATATCTACCAGCGTCACAAGTAGTGTTGCAAGTTGCCCAACAGCTCTCATACGCTTCACTCCTTCCCTCACCTTGGCCCGCTTTCCCCTTTGTGCCCGAAGAGCAAGCTGTCAGAACTCAGAATGAGCAGACGCTGGCCAGTCCCAGCTAGGTAAGGACAGCTGCAGCTGACAAGCGACAAGCCAAGGAAAGTAACAGCCCCATGAAGTACCAGGAAGAAATCTTGCCTTCACCAGTTTTCTATTTGGAAAGCCAATGTTAGAGGCCAAGAACCAAAGAATGCTCCCAGAGCGAGGCAGTCTACAGAGCAGACCTAGATGCCACATGCAGCAGCAGATGCTCCTCGTTTTCCTTCCCAAGTGGATCAAATAATGAACCACCCAGCCTTGTGGGTTTGCAGGGGGACAAAGCCATGCAGAACAATTCTTTCCAAGCCACATCCCACCCTCCCCGCCCCCGATACCAGCCTCACCTAGAGCCCAATATGCCTAGGCTCAAATTTCCCCTCCATCCAACAGATTCTGGACTATTTTAAGCAAAATTTTCTGCTCTTCATCTCACCTGCCTGACACCGGAGGAACGACCAGGCCCAACAAGCACAGAGCTTAGCATTAGGGTGAGGTAACAACAAGAGACCAGACCCATGGTCCATATAGTTCACTATCCTGGATATGACTGTGCCTATAAGCAGCTGGAAACCCCTAGTGGACAGTCGTGGACTAACCTTTCACCCTGCCCCATCCATTAGTTAGCTGAGGCCCTGAAGCATGAGGGTTTGCAGACCCTGTGTTTTATATCCCACTAATATAGCATAGCTGCGGATGTCCTCATTATCTTTCTGTCTAATCCTTTTGAAGGTTGTGAGGACAGGGAGAGTGGGGAAACATCCCCTGCTGGGGTAATAGACAATGATACATTCCCCGCTCCTCGCAAAGCTGAGAGCTGCCTAATCATCCCAAAGCCTCCTTCCCTGCAAAGAGGAGATCGGCAAGGGAGGGGATGGGAACTGTTTTCCAGACAACCTACTCAGAAGCCAGGGGCATGCTCTTCTCCCAGGCCATGTCAGTGTCCGGCACTGATCACAGACACAGCAGAGAACGAATAGATTTAATGGAGCCATGGCAGAACCCAGGAGTTAGAGCCTCATTAGCAGAGTCCAATTAAAAATGGAAAACCAAGCTACTTTCGAGCTGAATGCTTCTACCAAAAAAAGAAGCCACATCTTAATCACTTTCATTATCCAAACAGACTCCCCGCTGGAGCCTTGTAATTGGAAGTCTCCCATTTTAACGAGATTTGCATTTTATCCAAGTGCACTGACAGGGCGAAGAGCAGCGCTCTCACTCCCGGCTCCCCCAGCCCCACAAACAAGCACAGGCAGCGAAACAAGATAGGAGGGGCAGTGTTTGGCAATTCCCAACCTACCGTGAGCTACAAAACAGACTCTCCCTTCAACACTGCTGTATTCGTGTGAGGAGGCCATGTAATATCAGAGAGGGGCGGGGAACATAAAACATTCCACCCCCCAAAAAACAGTTTCAGAAGCTTTCATCCATTCAAGCAACATGAAAGATAATGCAGCAAACAACACACCCTGCAGAATGACAGGCAAGATACTGAATCCTTGAACCAGAGCCCACACATGCAGCTAGAACTGCAGCTACAGATTGTATCCATGAAGGACACAGCATGGCCAGTGGGTAGCACTGGACTGGTATTCAAGAGACCTGGGCTCCATTCTCAGCTTTGCCACTGACCTGCTTAAGTGACCTTAGGCAAATCCATTAACCAGTCTGTGCCTCTGGTTCCCCTCCCCCCTGACTTGTCTATTTAGAGACAAATACTGCTCAGAGCGGTCTTACAGTTTGCGGTTAGTTCAACAGGACTCCGGTCTTGGTTAGGGTGCTGCTGTAATACAAAGACACACCGCAGATTTTAAGCAGCCGTCTCTGTTAAATCAACAGAACGCTTTAGGCCTACCAAGGACACCAGGCGCTCCAGGCCTTGTCCACACAGACTTTCCAAAGCAACATATAGCGGAGCC
Source organism: Emys orbicularis (assembly GCF_028017835.1). Classification (NCBI taxonomy): domain Eukaryota; kingdom Metazoa; phylum Chordata; order Testudines; family Emydidae; genus Emys; species Emys orbicularis. The sequence goes on from NC_088683.1 coordinate 3,892,463, forward strand.
ATATTGTTTTAGATTTTTATGCTGCAATAGGTTCTCCCCACTTGTCTACAAGGTGGAGGGGGTGGGTTTTGTTCAAAGTCCCCAAAACATTCCCCTCCTGTGAGACCAGAGAAACCTTCAGGTAACTGCTTTGGAGAGTTTCATTTTCCTAAAAACGACCAGCTCAGCCCTAAGCCAATACCAGTGACCACTTCAAGCCAAGCCTTTTGTCCCTGACCACTCTCAGCATAAAGGTACAAAAGAACAGATGCAGCTAAATGTAGGAAGAAGCCAGCTAAACCCAGTCTAGATGCCTGGCTGATTACTGACCAAGCACACCACAGCAGGATGCAATCAAATCCAGAGGGTATAAGACATACTATGCTCTCCCATTCCTATACCTCTGCAGGAAAAGCACTACGGGAAAGGGACAAGTTGTCCCTGCAGCAAGGGACAGAGCAGAGGCGGCGGAAAACGCTGGCCGGTCTGTTGGCCCTTTCCTACTTCGTCTTAAATCTGTTCTTCCCAGTCAGGCCCATCACATCTCAGCCCAATCGCTCAGCCACGTTACTTCTGGCATCTCCAACGTATCTGACACTCTGCTCCAGTCCTCTCCCCCAGGGATTTGGGTTCCTGTTTACGACGTCCCCACATTGCCTCCGGTCTGAGGCACAATGGCTGGGTGGTTCAGGCGCTCAACAACAATCCTGAAGGTCGTGGGTTTGAGAGTTGCTTGATCTCACTCTGAAAGGCCACCTCCAGTTCAACCAGCTGCAAAACGGGTACCTGACACGTCAGGTTAGGGCAGTCAAAGGCAGTCAGACGTGCTGCTGGCCACAACGTAATCTTGTGCATCACTGGCTGTGAAATGGACATGCCTCTGACCAACAAGCCATTGGCCCAGGAGAACTTTGACTTTCACTCCAGACTTCTGCAGCCTTCCCCAGCAAGCTCAATTCCTGTCAAATCTGAAAGGGCCTATTAGGTACATTAGAGCCAGGCCCTAATCTCAAACTCACTTGACTCTGAACCCTGGCCAGTGACTAAGCCTTTAGATGATTAAATGGAAGCTGCCTTTAATCACTCAATTTAACACCTTTTGAGAGGTGAAAAGCCAGCTGCAGCTCAGAGCAGGGCTCCACCACATCAGCTCCAGACAGGATTAACTCCTTCTAATTAAAAATTAAAACTCGCTAAGGAGCACCACCTCAGGGCCACCAGCACCTTTGACTGGGTCTGAATCTCTGAGCAGCTACACAATACATCTAGGAAGCCCGAGGCAGAACCCACTTGGAGTCATAAATCCATAGACTCCAAGGCCAGAAGGGGCCATTGTGATCATCTCGTCTGACCCCCTGTTTAACACACAAGCCAGCGACCTGCCCCACAGGAATTCCTAGAGCAGAGCTGAGCTATCAGAAAAACATCCAACTTTGACTTAAAAATTGCAGGGATGGAGAATCCACCATGACCCTTGGTGACTTGTTCTAATGGTTAATCACAGTTAAAAATGTACACCTTATTTCTAATCTGAATTTGCCTAGCTTAAATTCTAGCCATTGGACCATATTAGACCTCTCTCTGCTAGATTGAAGAACCCATTATTAAATATTTGTTCTCCATGTAGGTACTTATAGGCTGATCAAGTCACCCCTTAACCTTCTCCTTCTTAAGCTAAAGAGTTTGAGCTCCTTGAGTCAAATCACCCTGAGAGAGAACTTGAACAGGAACAGATTCTGCACACCCCAAAATACCTAGGGGGCGATCTCACACACAGAACAAACAAGGGGGTGTAGAGAGGTCCCACTGATAGGCTGCTGGATCACTACATGACTTAATCCACTGTTTCCCTGTCTGGGAGCTGGGGACTCATGGGGAGGGGGGGTAGCAGAAGGGACCCATGTGAGTTGGGAAAGCTACAGAACTCCAGCACCCCCGGTCCCACGTGCCACATTGTCTACAGGTAAAGCAAGAGGCAGCTAAGCCACCCCAGACTTCTCGCCCGGCTCTTGTTGTGGCTGCTAATGCAGTTGGCTGCAGAGGTGGCTCACATATGCAGAGCTGCAGGCTAGGTGGCGAGTCCCTGCGCTCCTGCTGAGCCTTGGGTGGTACCAACGGACACCGCCTGGTCCAACTCCAGCGGGCTGTGGCCTTTTGGCCAGCAGGGACGTGCAAACAAGAGTAAAAAAAATGAGCAAGGGAAGAAATTACACCAACAAAGGAGAGAGAATTGACAATGGCAACTGGAGTGAGGCCAGGATCGAAAGGGGACTCAGGCCCAGGGCACTCCAGCAAAGAAAGGCTCGGTACCGCAGCATTAACCAATACTAGGAAATAGAGTCCCAGAGCACTGATGGCCAACAACTCTATCATGCCCAGCAGGGACCAGGACACATTCCCCAGAGAAGTGGTGGAAGCTTCTCCGGTGGCATCACTGCAACCTTGGCGGACAGACTGTGGGGAGCTTTATGCTCCCAGCCACGCAGGGGGAACAGACGGGCTAGATGGGACCTAGTCCAGAGACTAGTTCATATTAGAAATTCTACAGGAGGGAGATGTGGAGAGTCGATTTAATGCACATTTCAGTTTGGGACTATCCAGGGGTGCAAGGGTGGGGCACATACGTTGGGAGGATAGAGCCAGAGCACCCGTGCAGGTAGAGGACAGCCACAGCCCAGTTTCCTTTCCCACGGGCCACCATCCCTAGCTTCCAAGCTAACAAACTCACCCAGCCCTGCTGTTCAATTGATGCCCTTTTACTGTCACTTGCTGCTGGATACTTAAGTGACTCCAACTGCACCCCATACAAAAGGGTGATGGGCTCTGCCACTCCAGCCCCACGCTGGCAAGGGATGGCCTGAGCCCCTAGCTTTCCTACGCTTCCCCAGCTGTCGGGAGATTTCCAGGGCAAAGGCATGCTGCAGCATTCCTACCCAGACTGCTCGAGGCCAGCTGGAGTACAGACAGCAAGAATTCACAGCCAGGCCTTTCCCATCCACCACGCATCCCCTCCCTTGAAAAGAAACCTCCTCCTCCCTCCATATAGAGCACATGCATCCATCCTCAAGGGTGAGAGCCTCCCCCTGCACCTCTGAGAGAGCTTCTATTACTGGAGTCATGCCCTCCCCCAGGCCATCAGCCCCATTTCCTATCTGCCCGCTCACCCCACCCCAAGGGCTCTTCGGCAGAGGAAGGCTGACTGTAGCGCTTCTCCAAAGCCCTTTCACTCAACACTCCCCCAGAACTCTGCAGAGGGCTGCATCTCTCTGCTTTTAAGCCCAATTCCCCATGGGGTGCGCACCAGTGACAGGCGACTGCATGGTCTGTGCCAGGCCGATGTTCCTGTCAGTGTAATATACTAACTGTTTCCTGACTGGACACTAGGGTGTTGGTTACCAGGTTGCTGGATTTATTATTCATGGAGCTGGGAGCTCAATTCCCCCCAACAGGCTCGTGTCCATACGCCTCTCCCCCACTTGCGCCGGGGGCCCAGCTGGCAGGTCACCCTTCCTCTGGCACAATCCCAGCCTTTGCTAGTTTGCAGCCCTGGCGGGGTGAAAAGCGGAAATTTGCACCAGGAGGGACTCTGAGGGCACCAGCTGGCAAGGGTGAAACGCAAGAGCTGCTTTATGACCAGCATGCCCAGCCCCAGACACACTGCAAGGCAGAGCTGCCAACTGGCAGCCCCAGGGTAGAATCTTGGTGGGCTTAGTGTGCCCCCTCCCCCCGAGTGCTGCTCTGACGCATCCTAGGCCAGACGGGGGAGTGGAAGCTTAGTGGGTAGGATTGCTGGGTCTTGCAAAGGAATCCCCCACTGTGCACACTTCTCTTAACTGCTGAACCACCTCATACTGCACTGCTCTAAGCTCCCGCACTCCCCTCAAGGCCGCCTGAGGCGCTTACAGGCCAATTCAGACACAGGGGGCATCTGGAAGGGAGTTCCTTTCATGGGATTTAACAGACCAGCAGATAAGGCAGGAAAGTGACTTTCCCCAGCAGTTCCATTTGTATAACCACTGCTCCCCCCGACCGATCAGTCAGTGAGCTCAGTGATACGCCACAAGGTGTTTTGCTTACATGCATAATCCTCCTCTTACTTGAACCCAAGCCCGATCACTGAGTGAGACTCAGCAAAACAACTCCTGGATTGGTGAAGTGGCTGTATCAGGCTGCTCTGGCCTACAGAGGCACTGCAGGATTCCTTGGGGCAGTTTCCTTCAAAAAAAGGTGTTGGGGGGCACAGCAGCTCGAGGGGTCACCCAGGCTGTCCCCTAACTAAATCCGCTCCAGCAGACAACTCTGGACAGGATGGTAGCTGCTACTGCCCTTTCCTCTGAGGCAAACCCCTTGGGTTCAGAAGTACCGTGCTGAAGGGTCCCTTCCTTCTTCATGCACTAAAACAAGCAACTCCCTCAGTATTGAGCAAGGAAGAACCCAGGCCCCCACACCTTCCTGAGGCCAGGTATCCAGAGAACTGGTACAGGCTGCACTGGAGAAACAAGGGCAAAGGGACAATGTCTCCTCTAACCGCAACAATCAGCCCATGGCTAAAGCCACCTGCCACTCTTTGGGGCCCTACTTACAGCTCACATTTGCTGTGTCCGAGCTCCTGGCAGGGAGAGCAGAGAGCCAGCTGCAGTAATGCTCACTGTGCAGCCTCATGCATGCACCAGATAGAATAGCAGCAAGCACTGGGCCAACAGATCACGTGGGGAAAACTCTCCTACCCTCTGAGGAGAAAGCAGCACCCACACAGAGCGACAGGCCCTGCCCCTAGTACCCAGGCAGGAGGGAGCATGTGCCTTGGAATGTTTTAACAACTCCATATGACGTCAGTGAAGCATCCCAGAGGCAAACGGTGACTATGCTGTGGCTCAGGGAGAGCAGTTCTCCTACTGTTATGGGCGGATGGTGAACGACTGAGCATCTGCAGCCTCTGCATTGGAAACCCAACCACTTCCCCTCCCCTTCTGACTCGAGATCAACTCCAGGCGTATTTAAGACAAAAGCAGTTATATTTCTAATTGGTTTGCAAGAAGGGAGAGCTTATCTCCTGTCACCACTGTGTGCATCAGCTCTAATTCCTCAAAAGCCGATAGGAAGGCGCATTTTGTTTGGAGAATTACGAGCTGCAAACACTCCTAAACAGGCGCTTTGCTCCTTCTTCGTTAAGAACATTGTTTTATTAAACAGGAACAAAACACACACAAACCCCCGCTTTAGACCAGAGCCCAGCAGAACGCAGTCATTAGTGCAGTCACACAAGGGCGAGGGCTGGTTGGGCCAGATCTTCCCGCATTCCTATAGAATTCCTAGTCACACAGCTCTGCAATCCCATTAGCGGCAGGCTTAAATTAATAAAGTTGTTTGTCTTGTCAGCTTGTGTTACACGTTGTACAAACTTGTTAGATAATCAGCAGAGGCATGACAATTCATTATCCTACAGGGAGCCAGCCTGGAAACCAGCAGCTTCCGCCTGCAAATCGAGACACCACATCAAATTAGACGGGCAGACGCAGTTCGCCTGCACACATTGCGGGGAATACGCAGGCCCCATTGTTCCCAGGGGCTGCAGGAAAGTGCCTTCTGCTGCTTCCCGCAGCGGCTCAGTGTCAGTGGGATCTCTGCGGTGGTGGACTGGCATTGCAAAGCCTCGCACTCGGTGTTCCAGCCTTTCATTGTGTTGGGAGGGCGGGGAGCAGGTGTGCAGCTCATCCACACACCGCTCACACCAGAATTCCTTAGGCAGGAAGGCTCAGCGCGAGGCCCCTCTGCGCTTTCCGGCTTACTTGGCCAGAAAAGCTAACCCTTTCAAGGCTGGGGGCCGCAGAGCATCGTTTCAGATCGGCCCCAGGGAGACGGCAGCTTTGAAACTGGCGCTGAAGCTGGCAAGCAAGTCTCTTGACTGGCTCAAACCACTGCCATTTTACTGCTACAGGTGGCTCCAGGACAGTGGTTCCCAAACTTTAACAACCTGTGAACCCCTTTCACTAAAATGTCAAGTCTTGCGAACCCCCTCCTAAAAATGACTATTTCCAGGGATTTTCTCCTTTACCCGAGTATAAATTATAAAAGCAGTGACCTTGGAAATATAAAATGTGTTTTTAGGATATGCTTATTACACACTATTTGTTATAATTTATCATTACAGTATTTTTATTACATTATTAAAATGGCAACACTCTTCCAAGATCTCACTTTCATAGCTTGTATCACTTTGAATAAGCCTGTTATAAAACAAGGCACCTATGTTTCATCAAGGAGTATCAGATGTGAAACAGTATGAAGGTATTTAAGAAGCCAACTCAAAGAGTTCCTCCTACACAAGCATTCAGGTCTTGAGCAGTCCAGGCAAACACCACATGTTACAACAAAGCTTAAACTTGTTCTTCATAATAATTTTAAAAACAATACTAGCTGCCTATTTAATTTTAAAAACAGCAAAAAATATCCACCATCCTTTCCATTTCTTATAAGGAGTCTTGGAGTTTAAATCTCCTCAGTGTGATGGATCTGCTTGCTTTGATCTGCTTAGCTCTGGAAGTCCAGGGGCTCCGGGCTGCTGGCCACATGCTGCCCAGGGTTCCTAGGGACAGCTCTATCTGCCATTAGGGAATTTTTTCCCCAAGAACCCCCTGTAACATTTCGCGAACCCCAGTCTGGGAACCACTGCTCTAGGAGCACACATACCAGAAGTGAGAACCACCCATCTGATTGCTCAGAGCAAGGCACTGGGAACCAGGGCTACTCCTGGATCTGCCAGCAACTTGCTGTGACACCCTGGACAGGTCAAGGTTGACAAGCCTTCAGTTTTCCCCAGCAGCTACTCACCCACAGCATCCCAGGAGGGATGTCCTCGCCTAATTGTCAAGTGCCTGGAGATTGCTAGGTGCTAATGAAATGCAAGTAAATGAATTTTAAAAAAACCCAGCGAGTTGCCTGTTTACAGCAGGCCACAAAGCATTTTGCCACCTAGATACCAGGGTATCGGCAGCTGATAAGATGCTGAAATTGAATCGCTATGTCAGGTGAGTGCCCCAGTTTAGAGATGGAGAAAAACAGAGAGGAAGTCACTTGCCAAAGGTCACACAGGAAGCCAGCAACATAACCCAGATCTCCCAACTCCTTGTCCTGCAGCCAAACACGATCACCCAGTTCTGCCACAGCATCACGGCATGACTTGGCACACCTTTGCTGCTCATTTGGGACACTGTTGGGAATAATTAGGAAAGGGACAGACAGAAAATATCATATTGCCTCTATATAAATCCAGGGTATGCCCACACCTTGAATACTGCGTGCAGATGTGGTTGCCCCATCTCAAAAAAGATATTGGAATTGGAAAAGGTTCAGAAAAGGGCAAAAAAAATGATTAGGGGCATGGAACAGCTGCCATATGCAGAGCAATTAAGATGACTGGGACTTTTCAGCTTGGAAAAGAGACAGAGGGAATATGATAGAGGTCTATAAAAATCATGACTGGTGTGGAGAAAGTAAATAAGTGCTATTTACTCCTCATAACACAAACTAGGGGTCACCAAATGAAGCAGCAGGTTTAAAACAAACAAAAAAAAGGAAGTATTTTTTTTCAGCACAACAGTCAACCTGTGGAACTCTTGACCTTCACAACATCCTCTGGCAAGGACTAACAGGGTTCAAAAAAGAGCTAGATAAATTCATGGAGGATAGGTTCCATTAATGACTATTAGCCAGGAGGGGAAGGGATGGTGTCCCTGGCCTTTGTTTGCCAGAAACTGGGAATGGGCGACAGGGGATGGATCACTTGGTGATTACCTGTTCTGTTCATTCCCTCCGGGGCACCTGGCATTGGCCACTGTCGGCAGACAGGATACTGGGCTGAATGGACCTTTGGTCTGACCCAGTAGGGCCGTTCTTATGTTATGTCAAACCAGTGGCTCCAGGGTGCCACACTCCTACGTATATTTGCTTTACCACAACTACAAGCTGTGAGCCAGAGCGCTTTCCCGCTCCGATCCCCCAGGGTGAGTGACACCCATGTATAACGTGCTCCCAGCTGGGAAATGGATTTCTTGCCCCTCTCTCAATTCAGCTGCTGCCAAATCTCTGCTCTGCAAAAGTCTGTGTTGTGAAATGATTGAGACCGGCCCCATTTACCAGCAGCAGCGACAAGCTCCTCTACAAACAGGACTCAACTGATCGGAGAGCTGGGGCGTTCCCAGCTGGGAGCCTGTCCAGAGATTTAACTCGTGCACCAGGCAGCATTCCTGCGCTGTGAAAACAGGGGAACCCATATCAGCATCCCGGGTGAACAGCCAGGACAGAACACACCAGGCACTTAACGGAGAGGGTGCCAAGCCCAGTTTCCAGCTCCCAGCCCAGAGGGGAGTAACAAAGATCCTAGCAAGACAATACTCAGAATGAATTGAACAGAAGCTTAATCAATACTATGTTTTTCTCTACACAGCAAAAATGAGCAGCAAACACTGGTTCAGCAGATCAGCACCAGAGCTGTCTCTTTTACAGACAAAGCTGGAGCACAGATTAGGAGAAAACGAAGGTACCAGGACAGCAGCCAGGGAACACCCCGGGGGAGGCCAGCTCCAGCAGACACGATCTACTGGGCAATGTGGGGACAGCAGGTGAGGCAGGAATCTGTGGGCATTCTAGGATTTCCAAGTCACAGCGCAGCCATCCCCCTCCAAGCTGGGTGCGACTGGCGCTCAGTGTTGGGTAGTGCTGCACATCAGCCGGTCCAAATGCTGAGCTACACCAAGCCTCGTCTGCTGTGCAACGTGGCAGTAACAACGGACGAGCCCACATGACTGGGAAGAAGAGGGAGGCGTCAGAAAGACAATGAAGCTATGCTTGGTGCCATCACCTTGTGACATGATCCCATCAGGGCTCCGGCAATGCTGGGACAGACTAATACCAGAAAGGGAGACCACAGTGCAATCCCCTGGGTACGGCAGGCAAGTGGCACTGGCAATGCAATAGGTGACAATGCCCCAGTGTGCTGTTAAGAGGCACTGTGCTGCCAGGGGGCAACAGACTAGATGAGAAGGGGCAGCTCCCCACCTCCTGCACCCAAGAGGGACTTTCTGTGAGGACACATGAATCCTGAGAGCCTGAATTTGGCCAGGACCCATCTGAATGTCCCCAGTAGTTCCAACAGGAAACCGCACTCATGTTTACACGGCAACTGCTTTGTGGTGCTGCTGCTAGACGCCAGCACTGTTCCACCCAGGAGGTGGCTGCACCTTGGCAGGGGATTAGCTGACACCGGTGCATGGTGTGGTTCTGCCAGGAGTGCTTGTCCTGATAGTACCTAGGCCCAGTGACACTGAAGTCTTTGCCACACCAAGCTGTGGTCATTCAGGCAGAGTGATGCTGCTTAAATCCAGGATACGAGCTGGGATTCTGAAAGCGGCAGGACACCGAGCCAAAGCAGAGGGCTCCGGGTTGCTGACAGCTTGAACAGTGACTAGTGAGATGATTTATGGGCCTGTCACCCATGCTACCCATGGGTGGACCCATCCTACGAGCACCCCCCGCACAGTGCATCGCCGTTTGCATGAAAGCCAGGGCGCAGCATGCCAGCAGGGAGTGGGAAATGGCTCCCGGGGCCCCAAGGGAGTCAACAGTAATTGGCCTGGCTGCTCTCACTTCTGGAGGATCAAGTTCTCCTGCTTCGCTGGCAGAGCGTTTTCCCAAGGCACTTGCGAGTGCTTGAAGGAAAAGCTGCTACAGCTAACAATATGGCCAGCTAAGCTGGATTTCAGCCGACATACACATCCATCGATCAGACATTCCAAAGAAGCAACTAGAGGGAAGGAAGAATTCAGACACCTCCTCCCCAGTGCCTGTACTTCAAGGCTACTTAGGGACTCTTGAACCAACAATCCTCTGGGCAACAGCTCGAGTGAAAGGCACTGAAAGTTATTGAGCTCCGCTGCAGCCAGAGCTCCTGCTAGCATACCTGCGAAGAGAGAACACTGCTGTTCTGAGATCCACCAACGCTCGCTCGGAGGCTCAGCTCAATCTGTTGGTCGGATTCAGCTAGCCTTTAAACACAAGGCTGCCCATTTCCCCTTCACACACTCCATTCACATCTCTTCAAGGGCACCAGGCAAACAGGAGGGACCATCCCCAGACCCATGCCCATGCCCATGCATCCATTAAAAGCAAGGTCCTTCCTGAGCCAATCTTCCTTTCTCCAGGTACAGAAAGGGGAAGGCTGGCTGGTGCAGGCCAGTTCAACATGCAAACAGTGCTCCCAGCCCTGGAATGAGAACTGGAAGGACGAGGGGTTTCTCTGAAAACTGGCTTCCCAAACGTGTGGCACTCTTGTACAGGGTAGACCTGAATTTTAATGCAAAAGCTATTAAAATATTTATTCTTACTGTTAGGTCATTATAAACTTGCCTGAGCCTTTATCAAACTTTAAGAGATACTTACAATTATACACAATGCTTGTAGAATAAAACATAAGCTTATGTTTGATTGCTTATGTTATCAGGCTAATTAAAGAAATTTCTAGGAACTCTGCTTTCTTTCAACTATTGACACTTTGGGAGCCTGTCACAGGAAGATAACATGTTTAATACCCCAACTGTGTTTACACAGACTTTGCAGGAATGTTTAGGGGCATTATCAAGAGCCATAAATGACACAGGAAAAGTTTTCCTTACTCCCCCCTTTGGAAAAAAAAAAAAAAACCTTCAGTTTAAATCCCTAAAGAAATCCTATTGAAAGTAATTTATTTTATAAGCTCTCTGAAGCCTCTATTCTTCAAATGTGAAGAACATTTATGGTTGAAGTCTGGTTTGTACAAGACCTCTCTTACTTCTAAATTAATATCCCTTCTTAAAGGTGAAAATCTGTCTTAAATACTGCTTTTGAGATGTTATTTGCCAATGTTCTGTATCTAAATGCAAGCATCTAATGTAATAACGTCCTACCTATATAAACGGTAAAACGTTTTGCTTACCAATATGGAATCCAAGGATCTTGCTACAAGTAGTTACTAATGTAAGAAGCCATTTGGGTATTGAATTATTGACATTGATCAGGGAATGAATTAGTTATCTTTCTGGCAATGCTTCAACAATTTAATCCAAAAGGGAGGCAAGAACCATCTCGCCAAAGATGACAGGAGATGATGCCTTCTTTAATGGCCAACCAAATTTAAAGACTAAGACCAATTGAAGTTTAAAAAAACTAGTTTGAGAACTAAAAACTTATGCATGACAAAGGCGTTTGGATTCATTTAAAACAATGTTAACTCTTCTGAAAGACTGAAAACTAAATGAATTTCAGAAAATGGGTTGAATACAAAAGAGTTACAACTCTGACTTGAAAGATGCTCTGAGAATCTCATCTCAAGAACAAAAAATTAAAACTGCTGCCATATATTAACAGATTGCATATTCATGAGCTTCAGCTGCTGCCTAGACCAATCCACAAAGCTCCTGAGAGGATGAGAGCAGCTAATTTTTGAATCCAGCCAAGCCCTGTAACAGTGGGAGGAGTATAAATCTCTTTGAAAGCAGCACTGTCTACTCAATAATTCTCTCAACTTCAACAGCAATGCTCAATGCAGCAGGCTCATCCCAGCTCTGTGCCTGTTCCAGCTGACACCTTTATAATAGCAACAAGGCAGCAAGAAGAACCAAGCAGCAATAACTTTCCAGTCCAGCACTGTTCCTGCGACACAACATTACTGATAGTGCAGCATCGTGGCCAAGATTAACTCTTGTAATGATTTTAATGGGATATTGACAGGCTATTGTCACGTAAGATATTGACAGCTTCTCCTGTTAAATACCCAAGTGCTTAGACCAGGAATAGTCAATCGACGGACTGTGGGCAAATTCCGGACCGAGAGATGCTTTTGAACGGACTGCACAATCTTTTCATTTATTTATTATTGTTATTGCAGTGTGAAAAACATTTCTCTGGAGTCTGGACCTTGACTATACCTTAACCAAGAAATTTGGACCTTGACAAAACAGTTAAGATCACTTATCTTTACCCATCTATAAACTGTTTAGGCTACCAAAGAGAAACCACACAGGACTCACCTACCTTTAGGTGAAGTTCTTCTGCCCATCCATAAACTGTTTTATTTACCTGTGATGCCCTAAGACAGGACTGACATTTTGGGGGATTGCTTTGGTAACTTACCAAGAGAAACATTCCCCCAGCAGCTGCAGGCCCACTCTCAAAGGTGCAATCGCTGGTCAAAGATTTCAACAAAGACATGCAGAAGGGGTTGGAATACAAGTAACCAGTGTTTGTTTGTGTTCTATTTGACACCCCCCCACCCCCAATAAACCAGAGTTAATTGGAATTATTTTGCTGGTCTTTCATCACTGTTCCCCAAAGGCAAAGAACCTCATCTGATTACAACATGGGGAGTTGTATCCCTGAAGTGGCATTAAGAGAAAATTAGGATTTGGGCTTCAGTGTTTTGTTTCTCTAGAATACACATACATAGTTTTAATTACTTGCTGCTCAACTTGAAATGCCTTTCCTACCCCCACACTCCCGCAATGTGTGGTGGATTTTGTGTTGAAGTAGCTGCCGGACACCAGGGGCCGAGGAGGTCAAGCATTTGCCCTGAACCCCAAGAGCAACAATGCCTGTGCGCAACTTTCATCTAAGCAATGAGCAAAATAACTTTCCACATACTGAGAGGAGCAGAAGATAAGCCATCTTTGTAAGCAAGCTCTACCGATCTCAGTTATGCTAATGACATGACAATACACTGACTAAGTAGACATGAAAGTGGCGATAGCTGTGAAAGCCCTGAGGATGAAGAACACACATGGTGCAGATCAACCAAAGGAACACAAAACAGATCCATGCTCCCAGCAAGCAGCCCAGACCTCTGCCACTTGCAGGTTGGGAGTAATGGCACTTCATAGGTCCCCCAGATCTGGGCTGAAGAGCTCTACATGGGGAGGACCAAAACAGCGTGCACCGAGGCTAAATCTGCCTCTGACAGGAGGGAACTACATAAAAGCAGCCTCTACAGTGACAGACCTTCACAGCTTCCCGAGTCACCCCAAGCATCCTCCACATTTACAGTGCAACAGCAGGAGGCGCCGGTCAGGATCAGGGCACCATTGTGCTGGGAGCTGCACAAACGCACAGGACAGTCCCTTCTCCAAAGACAAGTAGATGTGGGGGGGGGGGGGGAAGAGGGCGGAGGAGAGAGATCAGGACAATCATCCACAATTGATAAACAAGCTTGGCCATTTTTAGAGTAGTTAAATAGCTCTATCCTTGACTGCCTCTCAGCCCAGCCAAGAGACAGCCGATCCCCTGCAAGCAATGCAGCAGCAATGGGCCTGAGGAGAGATCTGAAGGAGACTGAACAGAATCCCCTCCTTGAACAAAGGCAGATCAGGTCGTCCTTGTGTAAGGTGCTGCACGAACTCAGAGCTCCTTGGAGCAAGGACGGTCTTATCTCGACTAGTAGATTCATGCTGGGGGAAAGACTGGGCCAATCACAGTCTGAAAGGAGGGATTTTGAGGAGACTGAACAGAACCCTTTCCCTGAACAAGAGGACACAGTTTCTGTACGGGGAGAAAAAAGAGGGTGCTGCTGCCCCCAACCCTGCCCCATACAAAACCGCAAGAGCGCTTCACACAACAGGAAGTCCCCAGAGAATCCTGTGGCCTTTGCTCTGCCAGTTCAGAGCTGGCAGATTCTCTCTGGATCCAACAGACGACTGCACAGGCTGATTCTCCATCTGCTTAGTGCTATTTGATTGGCCTAATCCTCACACGACAGGGCTGGACAATGGAGGGAGGATAGAAATTCACTAGATTAAAGGCCCCAGTTATGTAGCTTTCAGCTCTCAGTACAAAGCCCCAAAAGGAAGCAGAACAGCTCCAGGTCTCTGCCTAAGATACAGGGAGCAGGCTGCCGTATGAGATTGCAGGTGGGAGTGGACTCAACAGGGAAGAGGTGGCTGTTAGGAATGAAGTGATGGGTGGGTAAAGCCTCCACTCAGCTGCTGGCGAGTGAGGGCCAGGAAGAGGCCCATTGAAGCCAGGGCTGCCCTTTCGAGGTTAAGAAACATGGTTGTGTTAGCAATACTAGAATAAAGGCCCTGCAGAGATCAGCCCAAAGCGTAGTTTTCCCCTCCCTGGAGAACTGGGTCCATCTCTCCCCCGAGGACCAGGAAAAACACCTCCAACAGAAGAGTGCAGCTGTTCAAACCCCTGCTCCCAGACCGCTCCAGACACCAAGAGTCCTGACTGCACTGGCGTTCATGTTGGGGCCTCCCTCCCTGAGCCACCAAGAAGGGAGAAGGACGAGTTTTCTGGCCTCAGAAAGAGGATACTTGTCCATATGGCTCCCCTGGCACCTCATAAGGGCAGAGAGGTGGTGATGTAACACTGAAGGGTACTGTTGTAACTATAAAGGGAAAGGTAACAGCCCTCCTGTGTACAATACTGTGGAATCCCTCCTGGCCAGAGACTCCAAAGTCCTTTTGCCTGTAAAGGGTTAAGAAGCTCAGGTAACCTGGCTGACACCTAACTCAAAGGACCAATAAGGGTACAAGATACTTTCAAATCTTGGTGGGGGGAAGGCTTTTGTTTTGGTGGGTGTTCGCTCTTGGGACTAAGAGGGACCAGACATCAATCCATGCTCGCCAAATCTTTCTGAACAAGTCTCTCATATTTCAAACTTGTAAGTAACAGCCAGGCAAGGCGTGTTAGTTTTATCTTTGTTTTCTCAACTTGTAAATGTACCTTTTGCTCGAGTGTTTATCTGTTTGCTGTAACTTTGAACCTAAGGCTAGAGGGGGTTCCTCTGGGCTCTTTAAGTTTGATTACCCTGTAAAGTTATTTTCCATCCTGATTTTACAGAGATGATTTTTACCTCTCTTTCTTTAATTATCAGAGGGGTAGCCGTGTTAGTCTGAATCTGTAAAAAGCAACAGAGGGTCCTGTGGCACCTTTAAGACTATGCTCCCAATACTTCTGTTAGTCTTAAAGGTGCCACAGGACCCTCTGTTGCTTTCTTTAATTAAACACCTTTTTAAGAACCTGATTGATTTTTCCTTATTCTAAGATCCAAGGGGATTGGATCTGGACTCACCAGGAATTGGTGGGGGGAAAGGGAAGGGGGGGGGGATGATTATTTCCTCCTTGTTTTAAGATCCAAGGGGTTTTGGATCAGTGTTCACCAGGGAATTGGTGGAAGAGTCTCTCAAGGCTACCCAGGGAAGGGAGTTAGCACATTGAAAGTGGTGGCAGCAAAAGCAGATCTAAGCTGGTAGAAAAGCTTAGAGGTTTTCATGCAGGTCCCTACATCTGTACCCTAAAGTTCAAAGTGGGGAAGAAACCTCGACAGCTACCTCTGCCACCCCCTCTCTTTGGCTGCACCATCTCCTCTCCTAGAAGCTGGGGTGATAGGTCAGTTGCAAACTCTTATTTGGAGACAGGTTTCAGAGTAGCAGCCGTGTTAGTCTGTATCCGCAAAAAGAACAGGAGTACTTGTGGCACCTTAGAGACTAACAAATTTATTAGAGCATAAGCTTTCGTGGGCTACAACAGGTTCATTTGTGCAACACTGAGGTGGAATGTCTGTGCACAAGAGCAAAGGCTGCAGTTCCTCAAGGGCTCCGCAACAGGACACGTAGCCTTTCCCCTCAGAGTCAGAAACCTGAACCAGAGTCAGAAACCTGAATCTGGCCCCAGGTTTAAGGCCCCAAAGCCTCACTGCTCATTGGAAGCGAACGTTCCCCCTGCGGTTCCCAGCAGGCCAGTATCCATGTCCCAGCCACCACAACTGGCACTGGGTCAATCTCAGCTAGGGTGACCAGATGTCCTGATTTTATCGGGACAGTCCTGATATTCGGGGCTTTTTCTTATATAGGTGCCTATTACCCCCCACCTCCTGTCCCGATTTTTCACACTTGCTATCCGGTCACTCTAGTCTCAGCAGAGTGGCCACAGACTGACGGACCACTGAGACTCCCCTCTTCACCCTAGCAGTTGTCTGGCCAGATCAAAGGTGAGGTGTGGGACCCTGCTGCCCATGATGCAGGTGTTCTGGGGACAAACAGTATGTCGGTGGACACCTTCCATGTGCACTTCATCCACAAAGTACTTTAAGGCCAGGGCTTGGCGCTAACCTGCAGTTAGCCTGGAAGTTAAATACTTGAGTCCCATTCTAGCCCTTTCCGGTCACTGAGTCATGGACTAACTGGAAACAGTGAAGCAAGATAACAGACGGCCATCTGCGAACAGCAGACCAGCTCCCAATGCGAGACCTGCTCCATAAACGCATTCAACAGCGCATAATGTGCTGTCTATATTATTCACTACTGAAAGGTAATTCACAGTCCGAGGCCTCGCAGGGAAATGATTCAATATGTTAATTGGCCCAAGTGGAACAATTGCTGGTGATTCGCACGGCTGAGCTGCTATCAGAGAAATAATTCTAGCCCCATAATCCTCATGGAGATGCAAGGAAGAGTGAAGGGCAGGCGCTGTTGAACATTTCTCAAAAAGAAATGGCGCACACTCCCTATTACTGCCATAAGCCCACCCTCCAAATCAATAGGCTCCCATTGCCAACCCAGCAGGAGAGCCCTGCCCCAGGATTTCACAGCGCCTTTCGGAACAGCACACACAAGTTACGCAGGAGGTCTGATCTGTATGGGTTTGTCCTATCGTACAGTGCGAGAAGCATGGCTGGGACCTAACAAAGCACAGACAGTCCCTATCACAAAGATTACCAGCTAAGGGCAAAATTTCACAAGCTTTAATAGATAGCTAATGGCTCATGCTAGCACCTTTCAAAGCAAGGGAGCGTGTCACGGCAAAACCCACCAACAGTGCAGGGACAAGGGAAGAGCAGGACCGGCTCCAGGGTTTTTGCCGCGGGGGAGTGGAGGGGGGAGAAAAAGCTGCGATCGCAATCGTGATCGGCGGCACTCCGGCGGCAGCTCCACCGCGCCGCTTTCTCCTTCGGCGGGAATTCGGCGCCAAGTGCTTCCCTCCCAGAGGGACCCTCCGCCCAATTGCCACCGAACAGCCCGAGGTGCCGCTCCTTCCCCTTGGCCGCCCCAAGGACCTGCTTGCTGGGCTGGTGCCTGGAGCCGGCCCTGGGGAAGAGGACAAGTAACAATACAAGATCATGGTGTTGCTCACATTTGCTATACACACACACGCACACACACAAACCCCTCATTAGCCTGAGGCCTTGAAAGTTTCTGGATGGTTTCAACAGAACAGAAATACAATAACTCCTCGCTTAAGGTTGTAGTTATGTTCCTGAAAAATGCGACTAAGCGAAACGATGTTAAGCAAATCCAATTTCCCCATAAGAATGAATGTAAATAGGGAGGGTTAGGTTCCAGGGAAATTTTTTTCACCAGACAAAAGACTATATTATATATAGATATACAGAGAGAGAGAGAGAGAGAGAGAGAGAGAGAGAGAGAGAGAGAGAATAAGTTTTAAACAAACAGTTGAATACTGTATACAGCAATGATGATTGTGAAGCTTGGTTGAGGTGGTGGAGTCAGAGGGTGGGATATTTCCCAGGGAATGCCTTACTGCTAAATGATGAACTAGCACTTGGCTGAGCCCTCAAGTGTTAACACATTGTTAATGCAGCCTCACACTCTACAAGGCAGCATGAATGGAGGGAGGGGAGACAGCATGGCAGACAGACACGTTCTGTGTGCACATTGAGAGATGTGAATTGCTCCTTTAAGTACACTGCCTTTTTAAGTAGATCAGCAAGTTGAGACAGCAGCTGCTGCCAGCAAGCTCCCTCTGTCCTGAGCCCTGTCATGTCTCCACACCCCCCTCGCTCTATGGAGATGGGGTAAGTGGGGGGCAGGAGCAGGGGGAGGGGGACACCTAATTAGCCCCCCCCTTCCTCCCTGCCCCCCACACAGCAAGCAGGAGGCTCCCAGGAGCAGCTCAAGGCAGAGGGCAGGAACAGCACAGGGCAGGGGGGGAGGGACAGCTGTACTGCCGGCAATTGATAGCCTGCTGGGCAGCTGCCGCACAGGGAACTTAAGGGAACGGGGAGCTGATGGGGGGTTGCCGGTCCACCCTGGTTCCAAGCCCCCACCAACTAGCTCCAACGGGCTGTTATTCCTGCAAGCAGTGGACAAAGCAGGCGGCTGCCAACCAACGTTATAAAGGAGCATTGCGCAACTTTAAACGAGAATGTTCTCTAATTGATCACTAATAGGGTTACCATTCGTCCGGATTCCCCCAGACATGTCCGGCTTTTTGAGCTAAAAATAGCTTCCGGGGGGAATTTGTAAATGACCGGACTCCCCCCCCACCCCCATGCAGAGCGCACGCGGCTAACAGGGCAGCCGGCCGGATGGTGCCACTTACATGGGTCTCCGACAGCCAGAGAGAGCCCCTCCTCCGCTTCCCCTGCAGCAGAGATCACTCCCTCCCTCCCTCCCTGCATTCGCAGATCGCCTCCGGCAGTCTGGAGCTCCTCCCCTGCTCCTCCTCCCCTGCTGCCCAGCGTGCCGGGACGAGCCGCAGGGTAAGGGGGCCAGGGGGTCGGAGAAGGGGCAGGGAGGTTCTGGAGGGGGCAGTCAAGAGACGGGGGGGGTCGGGAGTTCGGGGGGGAGCGGATAAGGTTTTGGGCAGTCAGGGCACAGGTAGGGGGTAGGGTCCTGGGGGGCAGTTAGGGTGGGGGGGTCTTAGGAGGGGCAGTTAGGGGACAAGGAACAGGGAGGCTTAGGTAGGGAGTGGGGTTCTGGAGGGCAGTTAGGAGCAGGGGTCCCAGGAGGGGGCAGTCAGGGGACAAGGAGCGGGGGGGAGGGTTGGGGGTTCTGAGGGGGGGTGGGAAGTGGGAGGGGCAGGGCTAGGGCAGGACAGGGGCGGGGCTAGGGTGGGGCTCCTCCCATCCTCTTTTTTGCTTGCTGAAATATGGTAACCCTAATCAGTAATGTAACAATGAAACAATGATAACCGGGATGATTTTAAGTGAGGAGTTACTGTATTCCAGTTTTGGTTTCGCTTTCAGTAAAGTTATAATAAGTAGCATTTACATTGTAAACCTGTTTTTGCTCAAGCTGCCAGTGCAAAGTTGGGAAGTATTTTTAATAAGCAACCTGGGGAAAGACTACTGGTGATGAGATTCTGAGCCTCAAACCTCTAGGTCACTGGTTCAAATGCAGAGCCGAAATAACCTAAAAGTCATCACGACCAGCTGATTACTGCCCAAGAGAGAGAAGTCATGAGGTCTCCGTTCTATTCCCAGAAGACAGGCACCCATATCACATTCCGTGCTAATTAGCTCCTTCCCTGACAGTTTGCACTGAGACGTAAACGGACAAGTGAGCCAGAGATGCTGAACTCCCCTTTCATCCCAAGATGGCTCCCCCACATTCAGGACTGAAGCATGTTGGCAGAGGATAGCATGGAGGGAGCTCACACAGATGGATTCTTCAACTCTGGCAGCCCAGGGCCATTCACCATCATCAATTAAAATCTGTATGAAAACCTTGCATGTCCTCCAGTACCAAGTCACTCCAGCCAGGCTTTACTGCTGGACCCCGGGGGAATCCTATTAGAGAGACTAAAACTAGAGGAACATTTGGCAAAAGATCATTTGCCAGCACACAAAAAGGACAGGGTCACCAGGGGCCACACTGGTCTATACAAAGAAGCACAGTTTCTGTACGTCTTGTGTTTGTAGTAAGTTTGTGCACAGGATCCTCTCTTTTAAAGAAAAGGTCAGCTGGATTCCATCCCAAAGTTCAGCTAAAGGGTGTTCTGTAAAACCTATTACTTTTAACTGTGCTGTTTGCGCAACCCAAAAATTGCAGATGAACCGGAAAGTGAAACTGACTAGTCCACACAAAGGGGAAAAAAGAAAACCCCCAGCAATGGGATAAATAAAGTAGATAAAGTTTAATAATCTCCAGTGATCACAGATTCATTTTCAAAATGTCAGATTTAAAGTTTTACCATTTCCCTTCAAGATTTCATCTGCTCAGGCCATTTATTCCCCAATTTTAAGGTAATTCTCTGTAACATCATGACTAGCTGTAATGGAAGTAGTCGGTGTCACTTAAAGGATTTGACTGACTTTGCATGCAAAACCTGCAGCTAAAAATGAGGATTTCTCCTTCTAATCTGATCCTTTTCTCTTTGGCAAACAGGTTTCCTTCTTAGTTTATAATTCAACAAAGCAAAGCAAGATTTCTGTTTGATATTTCAGTTTCTGTTAAGTCCATTAATGGCTATTAGCCAGGATGGGTAAGGAATGGTGTCCCTAGCCTCTGTCTGTCAGAGGGTGGAGATGGATGGCAGGAGAGAGATCACTTGATCATTGCCTGTTAGGTTCACTCCCTCTGGGGCACCTGGCATTGGCCACTGTCGGTAGACAGATACTGGGCTAGATGGACCCTTGGTCTGACCCAGTCTGGCCATTCTTATATACAATGTTGTCTAGTGGACTGAGCATGGAACTGGGAGCCAGGAGCTCCCAAATTCTAATCCCAGCCCCGACACTCACTCAGTGTGAACCTGCCCACATCATTTGAAGTATGTGTGCCTCAGTTTTCCCACTTGAAAAATCCAAGTTACCACCTCACAGGCATAAGAGAAGTGTTTGTACAGAGCTTTAAATGTGCTAATCTTCTTTAAATTCTTACTACACATCAGCACTGCTGTTGATGGGATCAGATACGCACCAGTCTTAGAAACAGGCTTTGGCCGATGCAGCAGCAGAGGGTGTTCAAGAGCCCCAAAGTGTCCCTTTCAGAGTCATGCACAGTTGATTTGCCTTTGTTAAGATGGATATTTAGAATGCAGAGCACATTCCCCTCTTGATTATACCAGTTTTAAAATAGGTCAGATCTTGGGCCTCCTCTCTCCTTCACAGCAGCCTGTTAAGCATTCAGGCAGAGATACCATCAGACTTTACTGCACAAGACACTCAGGGTTTAAAAAAAAAAAAAAACACACATGAAACTCCAATAATTTTTGGACAGAGTCTGACCTAACAGAGCAGTTTACAATCCAAGGAGAGCAGCCTCAGGAAAGCCAGGATTCTTCCTGGCTTCAAACATTCTGGTGCAGACACCAGGAGAAAGGTGTATTTACTGAGTCCACAATGCACGCTGGGATATTGACAAGGAAGCAAGGTGCCCAAATCCCTTTGACATGCAGGACTTGGGTGCCTTATTCCCTTGGGCCCTTTGACTATCCCAGTCTCAATGTTCACTAGAAACAGGAAAATATCAAAACTAATGGAAATCATAGATAACTTAACAAGCACATACCCTTTCTGTCCCAAACCTGTTAATGGCATCTCCTCTCCTAGAACAGAGGTCTTTGAAGGGGAGCTGCAGTGATTTGGATCCAGCACTGTGCGTCTCGGGATCTCACCCTTCACCACACTACAGACTTTCCAGCACGCACGATACAGGGACACCCTCACAGCACTGTCACCCAGGCAAACACCCCCAAGTTCACCCTTCAATCAAACTGTAAATGCTGGAGGCAGCTCCTGGGAGCCCCTGGTTTCAAAGCTCAGCCAGACTGAAGCGTAGAGATGGGGCAATCCCCTGCCCCAAAGGGAGCCATCCCTGCCGCAGGCCATTTCCCTGCAGGGCTCAGAATACTTAACGGCATTTATTTCTGCACTTTCAGGATGCACCAAACGGCGTTTTTAAGAGATCCTGCATCAGTGAACAGCGGCAGCGCTAATGCATCACGATGTACTTCATTTAGCCTGACAATTGGTTCGCTTTAGTACTATGTCATAACGTACCAGCAAATATTCCATGGCAAGGATTTACGAGGCCTGACGGCAGGCGCTGCATCCGCTACTCCGTCTCTGCTAAGCAGGGAACAGCAGGGGAGGCGTGGCTCAGTGTGGTTCTACCCTAATGTTTGTTTAGCGAGTTCCAGGTTAAGGGCTGGGGCGATGGCAAGGCACTGCCTCTAGCCGGCCATTTACTCGACAAGCATAGTAGGGTTTCTATATAAGGGGTGTCCACCCAGTATTCTAGACCTGGCCGAACAGTGGGAAAAAAATAAAAGGAAACAGTCAACAGGAGAAAAAGCTCCCCTCCAACCCCCACCCCGATTCTCCGCAGCAGCTGCACAAAGATTGCCTGCAGGGTCCACCTACCCAAGCTATTTGGGACTGGAGGAAGCTTGATCCAAAGCAGAGGCCCCTGGCTCCATCGTCAGCTGCCCCACTCTTAACCAACCCCAGGGGTTCCAGCCGGGGCAGCAACAGCACCACAGCCTGGGGGCAGAGGCAGTGCCACCCCGCACAAGGTAAGATGCCATTTGATGGAGAAGACTCGAGCAGGTTTTCCAAGTAAGCTCCGTAACAGGTTGTGTTTGAGCCCCCTCCATAAGCTGAACAGAAAATATTGGGGGGGGGGGGGGTGAAGTATGGGAGAGAGCAATTTTTTCCAAACTTCCGATGTCTAGTAACTAAATAGATGTTCATAAACCAGTGCTAAGAGCAAGGGGAGCATTCATGATTACTCTGCTCAGTGTCTGCGCTGCAAGGCAGGCTTATATACTGCTGGGTCCGGGGGGTTAGACATCAACCTGGGATAGAAAACAAGCAGTAAACAAACCTGCGTTACAGGTGGGAGGGTAGTGGGGGGATACATTGGTAGGTTCTCACTATAGCAATTATTTCCCCTTCATGAGGATCTGATGCCTTTGCCATCCTGTGTGGCTGGAGATATAAAAGCCGATCCTTGACCTGCAGCTAGATGTGAGACTATAGTGTGCTTAACTTTAACAAGCTCTACAACAAACGCAGTACATGGAGGAGAGAAGGGGTCAGGCAGCGATACAAGTGCAGGGTCAATTCTCAAAACACAACACTCCCCTCTTGTACGGTGAGCCATCAAAGAGAGGCAAAGGCTGCAAGCTAACAGCCTGTTTGCACAGTTGAGCTGGTACACTAGCGTCACACCAAGACCAGCGCCTGTCAGAAAGACACCAGTCTCTGCAGGAACCACCTTAAATTCTTGCTGACGCAGGTAAGCAGCAACCCCAGCATGACGACGACTGGCATTCAGCTGAATCCCTTGCCATTCAGATGTTTTATCAAGGTCATTTTAAGATGCAGCTTGTGCTGGGTGTTGACCATGTTGTCGGTGGACTAATATATTGGCTCCCAACACCTGGATTAAATACCCTGGACTGGGCTCTCCATGGACATGGAGGGATGCACAGGTGTGTTCTGGGCCCTACAGTAGGTGCTTAACTTGCTGGTTTAAGTGGCAAAGGGGAGATTATGGTGACGTGTTTGGATGGGGCCAAGGACTATCACCTTGCATCCCTGAAATCCTTTTCAGTATGCACTGGTACAGCCCCTGCCCCCTCACCCCCACCCCATGACACTGGACTCGCCTAATCCAGTGGCAGTGAGTTCAGAGACTAGCTACCAAATAATTTTATTTTTATTTTTTTTAAATCAGCCACAGAATCCGCTCTCAGCCATGGAGGGAATGGACAAAGGACTCCTGATGACACCACCTCGAGTGCCTCACCAGGAAGGACACCTGCTACGCTAGGGCCAGATAAGATTAACCTAGCAGCAGCTGGAGGAAGTCCATGCAAAGTCACAGGGTGAAGCCAACACAGGGTGTGTCCTCAGAGTTCCCTGAGTGCAGATGCCTCCAGCCTAGGACAGAAAGGCCCCAGGTGTCAACAGGCAGGTTACTGAGCTGAAATGCTGGCCTCAGCCCCTCCCAAGGGACTATCTGTATACTTATAAACCAAGGCCTGATGGACTGTCCCCCCCTTTCAACTGTGACCACAAGCCTAGAACAGCCTGGAAACTGCTGTGTCTACAGCAGCTCCATAGGTTTATCCTCCTGGATTCCCAAGAGCTTGACATGTCCTCTCAGAGCATCTTATGGTCCAGACAGGACTGCTCCGAGTTGGACTCTGCCTGAGGCTCCCCCATTCCCCACAGCTACCCAGGCACTGCCATTTTAAAAAATCCCTAAGGGAGCAAGAGAAGTTTTCTAACACCATTGCCGGTGGGGGGAGGGAGGTTTTGCACTCCTGCAGCTCACACAATGATGTATCCCTCCAGGATGGAGGCCACATGGAACATCTTCACTAAAGACACTGCCTTTGAAGACATGGGGTCATATCCTGAGCCTGTATATTCATGGGCTACTCAATAAGGTTTGCAGAATCTTCACTGTAATGGCAAGACACCAGTTCTGCAGTTCAGTGATCTGGCAGAATCATAAATACTCTTTAATTTTGTACAATTTAACCATCAAAAGATAACTCACTTTAGCTTCTCACTGAGTTCAAGGGTCAAAACGTCATTCCTAGATCAGCATTCTAGTGCTCACCCGATGCTCAGACCAACTCAGCAATGTTAGTTATAGCTTCAAAATACAGAATGTCAAATCCATCCACCTCAAACACAGACGACACCACTCAGGGAAGGCTTTATGGTTGCTGCCTCCACTCCATTGTAGTCCCTGGAAAAAGGCTAGAAGGCCACACCTCTGAAGACTGGTTACACAACAGCTCACAAGTAAAGCAACGACGACATCTCTTGCACACTAAAGGAGTGCTCACAGCCAGGTAAGAGTGCTATCGCCAGAGATACAAGTTGGCAACATGTGCCTGGAACTTCCTGTGAGCAGACGACAACTAAGCACTAACTGCTACCAAGGCAGTGTCAGAACAGTAACGGAGCAACACTTTTCAAACTGAAAGTTATTTTTGTAGGAACTAGTTTAACAAAACCCAGGACTTACTGCCACAATGCGTCGCTCAGACCAAAAACTTAATTTCTGAAAAACGGAACTCTGCACACAACACATGCTAGAGAGGTCCAATTCTTTTCAAAGGGACAGAAACCCTTGTGTTTCAATGTATAAGCTAAACACCAAACAGGGTTAAAAAAGACTTCCTCAGGGCAGGTTACCATTGTTGCCAGCTACAGAGGTCCTTGAATTTTCCTCTGAAGCATCTTGGGCTCGCCAGGATCAGACAGGACACTGGGCTAGACAGATCATTTGTCTGAACCAGACTGGCAATTCCTCCACTCTTCAGTAAACCTCAGTGAACTATTAGACCTTCCTGTGCTTTACAAATTGCTCCCAATTAAATATCGCTGCTTCCACTTTTATTACAATGCTTGTCATCTAAGAACAGCAAAGCACTTCCCCAGTTAGTCAGGTATTAATATCCATTCTCCACCATGCCAACTCAGGCACTCAGAGGCACAGAGAGATTAAGCAACCGATCAAAGATCACAAACCTGCCGCACAAGCATGGAGCAAACGCACGAGTCCTGACTTCTAGTACCCATCTCAGTGTGGATCGGGAAAGCTGCACTCAGATGGGCTCCTAAAAATGCAAACCCCTGGCAACACACTGCAGGGAGGATAAAGGACTTGGCTTCCCAGCCGGGACATACAACACTTGAAGAGATCAGTGCCTAGCCATGCTAAGATCTTCCATCAAAAAAAGCTACAGCAAAAATACCAGGTAATGCCAGCATGGGGTCCATGCAGCTGACTTCCAGTTTTCGGCTGGTCTGCCATCAGCTCAGTGCTCTGTATCACACAATTACATACATTTCTATGTAATTTTGCTTCTGAACAGTTTCATAAGTAATAAAAGGTTTTAATAGTATTCAATCCAGGGTTACCTATTAAGCTGTCAGCATCTCCTCCCAAGCGTGCTGCAGGGAAGTCCTATGGCACAACACACTGAACCGCGACACTGGAAACCCCAGGAGTACACGGCGGCAAGAGCAGCCAAGGGGGAAGGAGAGGCGAGGTGGTTCAATGGGGAGAGCTCAGGAGACCATTCCCAGGTCTGCCACGGACCCTGCTGGGTGACACCTTGGGTCAGTCTCTCTCCAGCTTGGCTTCCCCCTCCCACATTACGGTCTAAGCAGACGGAAGCTCTTTGGGGCAGAGACTCTCCCTGTATTCGTACAGCACCTAGCACAACCGCACATCCATCGCTAGACACTTCCGTAACAGAAACGACTCTACACCGTCTGCCGGGGCTGGACTTGAAAGTCCCACTAGCTTACATGGAACGCCTGACTCTGAAAACCCAGGGCCTACTGACTATATCCTTGCAAGCTATGAGTAGCACCTTTCAAACGAAGATTTCAAAGCTGCTTGTCAGCTCCATTTTACTTAGTGCAGAAAGGTTAAGATGACTTGCCCAAGTTCAAACAGTGAGTCAGCAGGAGAATGGGGAATAACAGGGCTGAGACGGTCAGACATTCACACACACCCCTTACCTTTTAGGGAAATTCTGACTTTAAACGCTGCAGAAAGCGAGTGGTAGAACTAGTGATCAGCTTCAACATTGCCCAGTGATTAGTCTCACACATCACCCTGTGAGTGACCTAGAGTGGTGTCTTCGCAGTCAAGAGCCATAATCAAATGCCTAGTGCCTGCTTGCTGACCACAGAAAGCCAGGGAGTGCAAGGGAGAAGGAAATGGTTGAGAGTTATGCAAGCTAATCGTTTTTACACTAGAAAAAGCATTCT
The DNA here is from genome assembly GCF_028017835.1 of Emys orbicularis. Lineage (NCBI taxonomy): Eukaryota > Metazoa > Chordata > Testudines > Emydidae > Emys > Emys orbicularis. The sequence goes on from NC_088683.1 coordinate 3,918,960, forward strand.
ACCGCAAGGTCTGGGAAACAGGTTGTAAGAACATACTGACTTCACATGCTGACTTCCTGAAAGCTACTCCAGCTTCTATTAAATATTGATCAGGCTACTGTTTAGTGCCATCACCCCTTCTGGCTCCCCTTAAGCACACCTCACCGCAGCCGATACGAAGAATGCATTAAGAGCATATGCATCAGCACTTTGCATTTTACACTGCGATGCTCTGCCGACTGAGCTGGGCTTGCGGAGCCTCACATCCAAGCCAGCAACAATCAGTTCTGTTACATGATACATGGATGAGTTACTGTGATCCTTGTAACTGTAATTTAGTGGAGATGAGACACTGATGAGTTCATGGCTTTGTTTCTCATTAATCTTTTATTGCTCTGAGTTGCGTGCTTTTTGTACTACAGCTCCTGCTCAACAAATAGGGAAACAAGACACTCGCTCAGACAAGTGGGCCTCAGCCTCGCAGACTATCCCTTTGCCATGAGAGACACCAACCAAGCATCTGTCACACACAGGAGCCTTACTATGGGCTCAAATAAAGAAGCTGGGCTCATCATCAAAGAAGCAGTCTCAACTCCAACAGCCTTGAGCAAAACTTGGCTAAGGCATTAAGAGGCAGTGCGGAAAAGACAACTGGCTTCTAGCGAGGTACTATCTGGAGCACCTCACACTCTAGTGGAGTTTAGGAAGCATCCCTGAGAGGCAGGGGATGATCCCCATGTTGCAGATTGGGAACAGTGTAGCAATCTACTCAAGCTCACACGGGGAGTCAGGAATCGAACCCAGGTCTCCAGAGTCCCAGTGCAATGCCCTAGCTGCGAGAAGGCTGTAAACACCAAGAGTGGCTCCAAAGAAATTAAACAGAAGCAAAAGCTAGAAATTAACTGAAGAAAGGCAAGCTCATGATCTTCCTGATGAGAGTGTTTGCTAGTGGCATAGTGTCCCAAAGGAAACCCCCTCACTTGAGGCATTTAAAAAATCAAGTGGAACAAAGGGATGGTAGGGAACAATCCCATATAGGAAGGCGTGAGGGCTAGGTGCAAGTCAAGTGAGTTCTGCAGCTAATGTGTAGGATTCTTTGAAAGCCACATGCATGTGCACAATAAGGAGAACGGAGGAGGATCCTCCACCACTGCACCCTGGACATTATCAGAAGGGGAGAAATGAGTGCAGAGTTCCAGAGACAGGCTCCTAATTTAATTACTGCTTCTGATAATTCCCCCCTTCTGCACTCCACTTTGTAGGCAAATATTAAAAACTCAGCCTTGCGGACGGTCCTCAACTCAAAAGGCTGGATTTCTTGGGAGCAGACTAACGAGCCTCAGTCTATCAGAGCCAAGCACTTCCTTTACTTACATAGCCACCAACATCCTTTCAAACAGCACACTCACAGCTCTGCCTCAGATAACCTCGGTTGGACCCAATACAGGAATTTACTTCATATATAAGAAAGTGAACAAAACTACCATTGCCCCTTTAAAGAGAGACAGGAGGGGGTAATAAAAGGGATTGAGATAAAAGGCAGCATCAAAGCCAAGCTGGAAAGCTCTAAGCCACAGGCAAAGGAATCCAGTTGGCTGCAATGAATTGTTACTGAGCATGTAAATAGTCTGGCTGTGGCTAGAGGGAAGGGAACATGCAGGGGAACTGGGGGCCACATCCAGGTGGGGGACCTTCAACAGCCCGTTTGCGCTCCAGAGCGGGCAAACTCCCCCGGGGAGGATGAAGGTAAAGGAGCCCTTGGAGCTTTCAGGCCTGCCAGTTTTTCAGAGAAGAGCTCCACAGAATTCCCAGGCTGCCAGAAACTTGAGAAGCCAGCCGCACACCAACTGCACATGGAGACAAGGGCAGTGCGAGGCATTCTGGGGGCTGGTTACAGGGATGTGTGCAAAGCAAAGGTGCACAAGAAGATGTGAGCAGTGAGGAGGTGCGAGTACAGAGCAGCATCGTGGGAGGCCTAGCTTAGGCTCAGTGCAGAGCTAACAGGAGAGGGGAGGCAAGGCTAAGGCCTGGTCTACATTACAGTTAGGTCGAAGTAAGGCACTTCCGTCGACCTAATTATGTCAGCGTACACACTACAGCCTTGACCCGCCGATGTCAGTGCCCTGCTACACCCACATAAGCCCTACACCTCCCGTGGAGGTGGAGTTATATTGGTGTCGTTTGGGCGACAGTGTCTGTGTAGACACTGCAAGTTACTTCCATCGGCTGTTGGCTATCAAAGCCGCTCACAGCTCAGGCTGTCACCAGGGGCGGGGAGGGGGTGCTCAGGCACCAGACTGCCCCCAGGAGCCTTGGCGGCTGCCATGCTTCTGACGGGGAGCAGGGCGGGAGAGGGGGCAGACAGGCTCCCAGCACGGAGTGGGGAACTACATGGAGCCGAGAGCCCGGGCTCTCAGCCCACGCCCTACCCACCCCTCTTAAGTTGGTGGAAGCGCTCCTGGTGAGGATGCACACCGACAGAAGGAAGATAGTGTGGACATGAACCACCGCAGTGGCTATAAATTGACCTAACATAGGTGGGCTTAAGTTTGTCGTGTAGACATGCCCTAAGGCTAGGATCGCTGAGGCCACCTAAGAGATGCTTTGAGAGGCACTGAATGCTGCCATTGGCAACCAACTGGAGACAGAGGCCTAAACTAACTGGCCAGAGGAACCATTAACATTTAAATGTACCAAGTAAGTCCCAGATTACATAAGAACATAAGAAAGGCCGTACTGGGTCAGACCAAAGGTCCATCTAGCCCAGTATCTGTCTACCGACAGTGGCCAATGCCAGGTGCCCCAGAGGGAGTGAACCTAACAGGCAATGATCAAGTGATCTCTCTCCTGCCATCCATCTCCATCCTCTGACGAACAGAGGCTAGGGACACCATTCTTACCCATCCTGGCTAATAGCCATTTATGGACTTAGCCACCATGAATTTATCCAGTCCCCTTTTAAACATTGTTATAGTCCTAGCCTTCACAACCTCCTCAGGTAAGGAGTTCCACAAGTTGACTGTGCGCTGCGTGAAGAAGAACTTCCTTTTATTTGTTTTAAACCTGCTGCCTATTAATTTCTTTTGGTGACCCCTAGTTCTTGTATTATGGGAATAAGTAAATAACTTTTCCTTATCCACTTTCTCAACATCACTCATGATTTTATATACCTCTATCATGTCCCCCCTTAGTCTTCTCTTTTCCAAACTGAAGAGTCCTAGCCTCTTTAATCTTTCCTCATATGGGACCCTCTCTAAACCCTTAATCATTTTAGTTGCTCTTTTCTGAACCTTTTCTAGTGCTAGAATATCTTTTTTGAGGTGAGGAGACCACATCTGTACACAGTATTCGAGATGTGGGCGAACCATGGATTTATATAAGGGCAATAATATATTCTCAGTCTTATTCTCTATCCCCTTTTTAATGATTCCTAACATCCTGTTTGCTTTTTTGACCGCCTCTGCACACTGCGTGGACATCTTTAGAGAACTATCCACGATGACGCCAAGATCTTTTTCCTGACTCGTTGTAGCTAAATTAGCCCCCATCATGTTGTATGTATAGTTGGGGTTATTTTTTCCAATGTGCATTACTTTACATTTATCCACATTAAATTTCATTTGCCATTTTGTTGCCCAATCACTTAGTTTTGTGAGATCTTTTTGAAGTTCTTCACAATCTGCTTTGGTCTTAACTATCTTGAGTAGTTTAGTATCATCTGCAAACTTTGCCACCTCACTGTTTACCCCTTTCTCCAGATCATTTATGAATAAATTGAATAGGATAGGTCCTAGGACTGACCCTTGGGGAACACCACTAGTTACCCCTCTCCATTCTGAGAATTTACCATTAATTCCTACCCTTTGTTCCCTGTCCTTTAACCAGTTCTCAATCCATGAAAGGACCTTCCCTTTTATCCCATGACAGCTTAATTTACGTAAGAGCCTTTGGTGAGGGACCTTGTCAAAGGCTTTCTGGAAATCTAAGTACACTATGTCCACCGGATCCCCCTTGTCCACATGTTTGTTGACCCCTTCAAAGAACTCTAATAGATTAGTAAGACACGATTTCCCTTTACAGAAACCATGTTGACTATTGCTCAAGAGTTTATGTTTTTCTATGTGTCTGACAATTTTGTTCTTTACTATTGTTTCAACTAATTTGCCCGGTACCGACGTTAGACTTACCGGTCTGTAATTGCCAGGATCACCCCTAGAGCCCTTTTTACTTGCCATCTGACTCAGCCATGATTACTTTTACTGTCATCTCAATAACTCCTGAGGGTTTTGTAAAGCAAGCCAACCACAACTTGCAAGTCAACGCAACCTCAGAACAGCATACCTGAACCTTGCCTTTCCAACAGGCTGCAGAGAACGGGAGCGATGAGTGATGAGCCCTTATTGTTCTGGGAAACAATCTTCTGTGAAAGAAGCAGGCTTTGCATTAAGGTTTTAGGCTACTAGAAGCCCCAGTTAGGGTCAGGGCTGATTTAGGAAAAGCACTACAAACCGGATTATCTAGAGATAACAAGGGAGTTCTCATGTTAATTTGGAAGAGGCCTGAGAATTAAGTGCAATCCTTTTTTTTTGGAAGTAGTCTGAGACAGTTCAATAAAATCCAGCAAAAGGCAGAATTTGAAACGGTCACTGTCCCAGGACTAGCTCGGAACGGATTCTTGTGACCCAGATGCTTAAGGCACCAGAAGGGGTGAAGCTTCCCCACTTGTTACATGGAATACGGGCACTGCCAAGTGGCTGCTGTGCTGCCTAACGATGGCATGTTTTAAAGGATTGAGCCTCAGATGCTGTTAACAAGACCTGATTCGCAGTCACAAGTCCTAGGATAGGACCGTTCACAATAAGAGAAGCCTGTGTCCTGAGGTAAATGCCTTGTAAGTGTTAAAGCCGGGTGTGAGCTGATCCGATCTGAATAGCTATTTTTAAAACCTAAGAGGAGGATAAATCAGCAGCCTCTGAACATTTCAGGAGACATGGAAGGGGGTGTGTTAGCTATCCCAGTTAGCTGGTTAGTGACCAAACTTTTCAAGTCCTCTAGTAAGCAGCCTCAATAGCTGTAAGATATGGTAACCTATGAAGTTACATGGCATTCGAAATGGGACCGAATTTTACCATGAGTGTTAAATGGCAGGAGAGTTCCCAATGGATTCGCTGCAGATAGATGCATCAGGCTAGCACTGCCCAGACACTTTCTGGTCCAATGTAGTCTAGTAACTCAGCACAGCTGGGTGGAACAGGACTCTGGGTTCTAGCCACAGCTCTTCCATTGATTGTGTGTGGTCCCAGATGAGTCACCTGCCCACCCTGTGCTTCCGGTTCCCCATCTGTAAAGCAGGGATAATGCTAACCTACTGTTAAAGATCTTCTGCCAGGTATTACCATGGGGGTGGAGTCCATTCTGCATTGTGGCCCTGCTGAAGGAAGCCAGCAGGAAAGATGCATATATATTATTTATAATATATATAAAAAGAGCTTCTAGTTGCACATAAATATCTTCATAATCACCAAGTGACAGCAAAGGGAACAGAGAGGAAGTACGGCAGTTTAATGGGGTTTGGGTAAAATATTACTCTTTCTAAAATTTGCTCAAGTGTGGCAGAGACTATGGGCTGAAACTATAAAAAATGGCAGAGAGAAACTAATTCTTTTGCAGAACCACAGGGAAGCAGAATAAAAGATAAAACCACATGCAAACAGAAGTGTGTGAAATATTTCAGTGCCCACCCATCCCTGTGCTGTTCAGGAGAAACTCACCTTTCCCCCAAATGCTGCTGCCTTTTACTCTTTGCCTTTCAGCAGCTAAGCAGCAAAAAGTAGGGAGCTGAGAAAAGCCAAAAGCAGGACACAAAGGTCATTCTACGCTGAATGATGGGACAGATGAGGAATTAGACAAAACCCTTGTCAGGACTAAATACCAGCACCTTTGGGGCTGCATGTCTGCCACCATGCATCATGTGAGATGGGGAAGTCTAGCAGAATTTCACTGTGCGTTATCTTAATGCAGCCGCCCCTCAATCAACCTTGGGATCTCCTTGATCCCTTCTTGAAGCAGGATATATCCTGCTCAGCTAGAGGGTGGCAAGATGTGTTTTGTGAAGTAGCTGCCTACATATGGCATTGCCTTAGCAGTGATCACTCCGCTTATGTACAATCAAGCCTCAATATTATCCTTGTTTTGCAGATGGAGAAGCTGACAATTTAAGAGACTTGCCCGAGGTCACATAGCAAGTCAGTGGCAGAGGGAGGAACAACCTTGGAGTCTTTAATCCCCAATCCCCTATTTCACAGCACCTCAGTCATCTTTAGACCTTGGCAGGTGAGCTGACCAGTCCACGTCATATATAAAAGACGAGCCACCATGCCAGCCAATAATCCACAAACCCAATGTTATTTACCCCTGCTGTTCTGTCCAGATCAAGTTCCCTGCATTAGCGAGAGAAGAAAATATCCTACTTTCAAATAAAAAAAGGCAATGGATGCCCCCCACCCCCCTCAGTTTTTCCTCTTTACATCTGGGGCCCATGTGTTTGGCTTTTCCCCCCCAAAGCATTACCAATTAAGATAACAATTTAGATAAATTGTGGGATCGGAGCAGGATTTGTATTGCTGTTGCATCAGTTGTGCAAATGTTGCTTTCTAGAACATAAAACTGTTAACGAGATGCTATAATTTAGCTGTCCAAGGGAATGAGGATCTGATAAAAAAGTTGAATTAAAATCAAGTTTCCACTGAACATGGCATTGAGATAAGCAGGGTTTGGTTAAAAGAAACCTAAAAAAAGGGATCCCAGCTCCCCAGGCTGGAAGCACGTGTAGGCAGGGATACATCAAAATTATTTTATGCAGCATGACTATCAAATCTATACTCGGCCCACCTGCCCCCCACCCACCCCCCCAATACTTTGCGAGGTCAAGAGGAAGAAAATGAAGTCAGTGGGACAATACACATTGACCCAGAATAGCCACTTACAGAGAGCTCTTCCGGGGCTTCCACCTCCCACCAAGATGTCTATTAACTAGACCCAGCCATCTCATTATGCAGCATTAAGTGCTCATTTGTGTCAGCTGGAAACAACTCCTTGAGCCACAGCCTATGACAGAATCGAAAGTCAGTGTCCAAACCCTAAGGCTCTGCCTCATGCATGGCAAATTTAGGGCTCAGTTCACCACCGGTGGAGGGCGGAAACATAAGGTGTAGCATAAACAGAGCTCTTGCCTCCATCACCACCACCACCCATGGAGAATTACAGGTTCAAGCTCTGTTCGTGCTGCTAAAATCCTGGCCATACTATGGCCCCACCGACATAGGAACGTGCCTAAGCATGTTCAAGGATAGGGGAGGTCCCTACACATTCCAACTGATGTACAAAGGTCAGCTCATAACATCTTTCAATACACGAATGGGCCCACTGACCCCACACTTCCACATACAAAAGGCTTAAAACAGGTGGCTCTGAGAGGCCCTGCCTGCCTGGCTGTTTCCAGGTAGAGTATGATGTGTCAATTTTAACCTATAAACCCCTAAATGCTTTGGGACTTTGCTACCCCCATGTGATACCATTGCAGCTGTGATCAGCAGAGGCGTCAGCCCCTTTCGCATTAAAGGAAAGGGGGTGCCATTATAGAGTTTCCCCCCAGGCTTGGTCCATCAGGGCTTTTATTGGTTAGCCACCCAGGTCTGCCACGAACCCAGGGCTTTTTGAGAAAGCTGGTGGTCATATGGGGAGGCTGTCTGGGGTTTCTCAGTATAGCAGGCGCACACATAGCAAACAGAGAATTCCTGGTATTTTCTCACCTCTAGGTATTTGTAAGAGCAAATTGCAGGGAGAGACCCTACAATAATAAATTGCAATAGTTATACTGTAGCTAGTGAAGTGGCATCAACCCCAAGACGTCAGATTCTTCCCTGGTTGCCAAGAGGAAAAATATACTAGCAACAACCACCACGCATATGCAACTAGGGGGGCAGGAGAGGTCGATATCTAGAGGCCATGATCCTATACCCGGTGATGCTGCTAGAAAGCCCGCAGCTACTGGATCATGGACACGCTCTTTCTCAAGGACTCTCCAAGCACATGATCAGAGGGGATGTGAAAATGAGGAGCGGGGTGGTGAGTTATTGACGAGACTTGCCTCAGCGGAGAGCTCATCTCACAAGGGAGGCAGCTGCCCTACCAGGGCTCGTCACTGTCACTGCGCCGTGGCGTCAGAGCCGCACCTGCGGACCCAGCATACGGGCAGTGGGGAGGGTGCAGTTTCATCTGAATATATTATGTTCCTCGACAGACAAGCGATAGAGATATTAAATGCTATCAGCTCCTGCACTCAGAATTCATTTCGCGCTGGGTGATGAAGGCAGAAGATGAAAAGCTGTAGGATTTTATTACACTGAATTTTCAGTTTGTCAGTTTCCATCTACTGTATCAGGTGCCTAGGGACCAATCTGCATTCTGTTGGATGGAGATCTCGCTCCCCAGCATGGCTCTACTAACTGTTCACCACCTACTCTGTTTTATGGAGCTCGAACAACAACAACAAGCCAGAAAAGCTGTTAGAATTGATGCTGCTGAAGGGTTCCTCGAGCGAGGGTGCCTGCATTTTGCTGAACTGGCTTTTCAAGCATCGGAGCACTCAGTCAGACGTCCACCCAGACAGCAGTAGCTCTGTGCGTGCCCAGAGAGCCACTTCAGGGAGCCTTTGAACTTGTGTGCCTGGGCATACTGAACTCTGCAGAAAGAAGGTAGGGAGCAGCTCCCTGATTGCCAAGACTGGACCGCTCTCAAGGGAGCTACCAAGAGTAAGCACGGACTGTAAGAGTGCTGCTGCGGCCCAGACAGGATGAGCCCTTTGGAATAACCAACCACCAACCCAATAAACCACACAATAAATTTAGCCTTAACCAGATCCTTCCCACCTGTCCTGAGCACTTTGCTTGTAGCTAGTATCCCCCTACCCTGCCTCTGATTTTGGTCTTTAAGATTAAGCCTTTTGGTTCAGGGACTGCACATGCTGGTTTGTAAATCGAGCCCAGATCCAGATCGGGAAAGCGGTCCCACAATGGAAGCAACAAAATAAGCTCTGCAGAGCAGACTCTTCATATGCCTGGGCAGCACATTATAGGCGCTTCCACAATAGAAACATACTGCCCAAGAGTGCTAGCCATCCTGTAGTTCCAGCCTACTCCAGAGGTAATGCCAGCCAGTAGCCTCTAGGACCTGCTCTGCAGGGAGGTCCTCCGAGCCGAAATCGAGTGTCTTGCCTGTGCTGCCAAGGGAGATATGGAAGAGGTGCCAAAGCTCCGCTCGAAGGGGACAGGGCATTCTGGTCAGCAGGGGCCGGTCGCTAAGACTGACAGCCAAGTGGAGATGGGGAGACAGAAGAAGTGTGTAGCATGCAACACAGCCCCGCCCAGCACATACATACTGGGGATGCCAGTTACGGTAAGTGGCTTTGAAAGCTTCCCCAGTCTGGAAAGCAAGAACAAACCATTAACTTTTTAAAACTGAACTGAAGCCAGAGTCCTCACCTGGCAAACTCATGGCAGGGCAGGTGCATTCACATCCTGCCAGAAAACACGCTAATCCCATCACTGAAAGTTGCTGTCATCCCATAGACTAGATGGTCGTTAGCAGCCACATCTGAGCCACATGTTGCCGACTCCTGCAGGCAGGGACCGCGTGTTCCGTCCAGTGTAGAGCACCCTCTGAGAAACCGGATGCTGTTTGGAGAGAATTACTGAACTCCAGTCCATTCAGGTTCTTCTCCTGTGCCCGTGGCCAGGGAGGATTTAATGTCTGGATTCCAGCACAGCAACTGCTACAGCATGATCTTAAAATGACATTTATGAGGGTTGGTCACATGGCGGCATACTGACTAAAGGACTGAAAATGTAATGATAAAGGGCAACAGCCAATTAGTGTAGGTGGCCAGAGGGCACCACAAGGACCTGGCTGAGGTCCCACCTTATTTAACCTTAACGACCTGGAAGGAGGGGGTAAACACCCCATTAATTACATTCACAGGTAATTAGGCAGCCATGTAAGCACCACTGAGGCTAGAGAAGTCAAACAAAAAAATATGGGCAGGAAATAAATAAGATTCAACCTGTGCAAATGCGAGCTAATGCAGCTGAGGTAGAACTAACCCAAAGCACAGATGTGAGGGGCACTTACTGTGCAGTCACCTGACATGCTGCTGCTGCAAATGAGAGGTTACGCTGACAGATAGGGCCTAGAAGCCCATGCAATTGCAGCTACATGTGCAGAAACTCCTCCCAGGGCAGGCAGAATACTGGCTCACAAAGCTCTGGCAGGAACTCTTGGTTCCTACACCAGCGAGAGGCAGGCAAAGGCGAGTTCAGAGAATAGCAGTGGAGATGACCAAAGCTGGAGGGATTTAATAGAAACAGGGAGCTCAGTTAGACATGGCACTGACCTCAGCAGAGTGATGGCTGAGGGAGGAAAGTGGTAACAGACCACCCTGTAGTGGGAGCGGAACAGACACTCAAATCAGCACCGCCAGGAGTTGCAGGATGAAATACCCAGGAAGTTTCCCTTACAGCAAGATGCAGGAGGCTGTGGAGGGTCTCCAGCGACAAGCGCTAAAGCCCCACTGCTCAAGGCACTTCAAACAATCAGATCGAAGCCTTGTAGAAGGCACCGTGGAGAACTTTCCCAGCCCATGGGGATGGATGCACCGGCCAGACAGGTATTTCCCCTCTAATTGCTATGACTGTCGCTCTCCAGTAGGCTCCACGTCTAGCCTGCCCCTGCCAAAAGCAGGAGCCAGCACTGCAAGGCAGAGGAGGATCCAAGTTATCTCAGAGGCCTCCCCTCAACCAAAGAATCCTCCCCCACCCCCCTTTGAAATGGCCGTGTCTTTAAATGCAGCGACCACAATCAGAACCCTGCAGCCCAGGCTCAGAGTTATTAGAAATTATTCATCTCTGTAGGCATGAGGCTCCCAATGACATTCCCAAGAGAGCAAGCTGTTCCAGCATTCACTCAGTCTCACCTCCTGCTCCCGGCTAGTAACCAGATGTGCTGGTTTGCCCTGCACGGAGCTCAAGCTCAGAGGCCAGTGATTGATCAGGATCAGTGATTTGAAAAAGCTGGATCGATTTCATTTACTTCTATTACAGGAGGCTCCCCAAACCCATCAGCTGCACGGAGGCCCCCTTGTCCTGGGAGCGTTATGCACACGGAACAATGGTTTCCGCCCCGAAGAGCCTATAGTCTATTAACACACAATCCAGTTGAGCCATGAACGGCCCTAGGCCTTCTGACAGGAGCTAGATGACAGGAACGTAAGAACAGCCGTACTGGGTCAGACCAAAGGTCCATCTAACCCAGAATCCTGTCTTCCCACAGTGGCCAATGCCAAGTGCCCCAGAGGGAATGAACAAAACAGGGAATCAAGTGCTCCATCTCCTGTTGCCCCTTCCCAGCTTCTGGCAAACAGTGTAATCTGCAGCTTACACCAAGAACTAGAGGAGTTTCCTGAAAAATTGCTATTTACTGAGCAAGCTGAAACGCTGCTCACTACGGCACACCACAGACTGAGCACCAGCCCTTAGCACAGCCGTTCCCATACCGTGGGTTGCGATCCTTCACATGCGGAGCACGTCCCTTTGCTCCACACACCTTGACCTTGCATGTACGGTGTGTGCGAGGCCAGGATGCATGGCGGGCGCCATTCTGCTCCAGGAAATGGCATCCTCCACCCAGCATGACCTCGCCCTCACCATTCAAGGTCATACTGTGAAGGAAATGGTGCCCTTCGTGCAGCGTGACCTCACACGCACAGTGCATGCAAGGACACCAGTTTGCTCTTCAAACTGGCACCCTCCATGCTGTGTAGGGTGCTGGCAAGCAATACTTCATTCAAATGGGGTCATGCTGGCAAAGAGTTTGGGAACCTCTGCCTGAGCAGCGTGCCATCTAACCAAAGACATGGGCCTGGTGACCCAGAGGATGAGGCAGGTAACAGCCCTTTATGACATGGGTTAGCCCTTGTGGGCCCTGAAGGGAGTTTTACAGAGGGACCTAAGGAGGAAGGGAGGAGCACCAAACACAGGCTACCTGGTCTCAGCAGTCCAGGCCGGTGGCAGAGGAAGGAAGCAGTAGGCACAAGCAGATGGAAACAGATTGAAGTTCAAGGGCTACTTGGCTGCAGGTAAAGAATGTCAATTGTGGGGAAGCAAATCATACAGACACGTGGGGGACTCAGCAGTGTCCTGGCTAGATGGCGATTCAGACCTGGGAAGTTGGTTGTTTTACACACCTGGATGCAGTGATCATTAGGGTACAAGGGTCAAAACAGGTGTTTGCTCATATGGACGTATCTCAGAATCCCATTGTCTACGCTGCAGAGGTGCAATGTATGAAGGGACTGATCACTACCACATTGCTGTCAGAAGCCGGGAAAGGGCCAGCACATTGGGTGAGAGCAAGAGGCTGTTTCCGGTTCTTGTGGCATGTTTTTAACCATACACACAGCACATAGATGCAACCTTTGGGATCTTGTCAGCCCCTGTGCTTGTTTCAAATGGAATCTCCCATCTGAAAGCAGCACGTACTGCTGGCCCCAAACCCCTGTATTAGGCCAGAGCTCCAGAGGTCAGCACACATGTGCCATTGTGTAGGACACTGTATTTCCCAAACACAGCCAATTGCAACTCCAGCCTCTGAGGCTGAACAAAACACACACCCAAGCATTTTGAAGGGAAGTGGCAGCATAACACTGCCGGAGGGTTAGGACACAATGCAATCTGAGCCCTGACGGTGGGGAGAGAATCCTGCTTTTGATCGTGGACCTTGATTTCAGGGCTGCAAGGGGTACGTTTAGAAGGTCACTTCAGCAGTAGACTTCAATCATCTGCAGACCAAGTAGAGATGAAGGAGGGGAGGACAGTGTCCCAGAAGAGTGGAAAGACATTAACCCCTGTGCTCTGGAGGACATGGTACTTTAAGTGAGGAAATGAATTCTTCATCACTGAATTTTAAATCAAGGTTGGAAGCTTCTGAAAGACCTGCTTTTGGAATGATCGTGAAGAAGTTCTATGGCTTGTGTTACACAGCAGGTCAGACACGCTGGCCGAAATGGTCCCGTCTGGCTGCGTGATCTATGAAAAGTGAGCTCCCCCTACCAGTCAGCTCCTGGCACTCCATGCCCTCTAACCTGGCCACATTTCCCTCCTGCAATGTAAATGGGATGCTCAATTCACCAGGGTGCAAAGGAAACAGCAGGAGGGACCATCTAATCTTGGAAGTTTTTCACGATTCCATGCATACAAATTAATGCAACATTGCAGAAGTCAGGAATTTCCAAGTGCTGGTTCCCACAGCAACCCCAACTCCACCCGCTAAACACACGTAGGATTTTGGATGTTGCCTGTTTTGCCTTTATATATGAGAGAGCAAGCCAGGTAGGGCTCCCCTAATTGCACCACACAACACACTGATCAGGGAGTGTATGCAGAGCAGAGGCTGCTACAGGAAAACAAATTCTTAACTTTCAAGCATGTGAAGTCTTAACCTTAATGCAGCATCATACTATGGAATAAACTCCTACTATGTGGGCTCGTCGCTAGAGAATCACAACAGCCATGTGAATAGGTGACCATATTCAGCTACAAGCACTAAATGCATTTGGAATTTAGAGTTTACTGTGAGGCCCTTGGGAGCGACTAGAATATAAAAGACATGATCCCTGCTCCCAGGAACTTACAGACAAGATGCAACAAGGGGGAAACAGGGCAGAATCTAAGGCCCCCATCACCACAGCCCTTACATTTTACAGACAGGGAACAGAGTTAGACAGAGTCTGCGCCAGAGACAGGATCAGAACCTATTCCAGTGCCTTGAAACAGCATGGGTTAAGCAGGAAGCTCTGAGGAACGCACAGCTGTGTGTGAGAGAATTTCAATGCCTTCACATTAATATTAAGTGCTACGGTTCAGTGCACAGTGTTCTAGATACAGTTCATGCTTACTTACAAGAGGCCTCAAATGGAGATAGGTTCAAATGAGTGCAACTGGACTGGGCGTGCACAGTACCATTTCCCAAAGACCTCAGCATCAGGATTTTTAAACCAGCGATGGACACCTTGCTCTGATTAACGAGTCCACGTGAGTCTGATGTTTTAAGTCAAACGAGCCAGAGAACAAGAGAGTTTGAAATCTGCCCGAGGTCTCAAAAAGCCTGTCACTAACCCGGGGCCCTCATGGAATTCTCAAAACCATTGGGCTGGGAACAATAAGAGACACTCCAGCCCAAGGGGTATTATGGGGAGCTCCAAGACCTTGTTTTCAGGCACGGATACTGAGCACTTTGCCAGCCCTAGCTACAGCACTGCTCTTAAGCATAATGCTTACACAGAGCTCCATCTCTGCGGCACTTCACATGCAGCCTTCTGCAGTGCTAAAATCAAATCTAAGTATGGCTGTGGGTGCTGTAACCCTTTGACTGGAGAGACGAGCACAAAACACTAAAGCAGAGAAGAGGCTGCACAGGAAGGCATAACTAGAATTGCACTGAAATGGGATTGTCTCAGTGGGGACACTTGTTCTATTCTCATTGATATCTGTTTTATACTGCTCTCATCACTAGTATCTGAGCTCCTTCCAGTGGTGCATTAAGCCACACCACTACATATCTGTCACGCAGGGTTTGTTCTCTAATCCGCTCCCCAAGGGCAGAAGCGTGTGCAGTGGAGTGTCTGCTTTGGTAGTTTGTTTGGGTTTTTGAAACAAGCGCACCTGTTGCTGTGTTTCTATCAAAGAAGGCCTTGCCCTTGGATTGGAAGGTAGTGAAGTTTGTGATGGTCTTTAGCTCCTGGGGAATTTCCCCTCCGTCTCAGACCACCCCAGGGAAGGTTCTGTCTCCCACACAGACGAGCTTTACTCATATTACAGAGCATTCCACTGGGCCAGAGAACCACAGTCAACCTCTTTTTCGGTATCCTGGGCTCAGATCATGGAGCATTTTGAAGGTAATGACCAAGACCTTGCACTTGATTTGAAGTTCAGCGGGAAGCCAGCGTAGAGCGCATAGGACAAGCGTGATATGTTTGTGGTAGCATACGTTGCTGAGTTACTACTAGTTGGAGTTTCCTAAGTGTGGAAGGATTCATGCCTTGCTGTAGTCCAACTGAGCGGTGATAGGCATGAACAACTGAGCCAGGTCTTCGCCCACTAGGATGGCATGGGGACTCCCAGCCAACCAGAGAGGGTAGAAAGCATCACTTGCAGCTGCTGCGATGTGAGAGCTCAGCATCAGCAAGGAATCCAAAAGAACTCCTAGACTACAGACTGAATTGACCAAGTGGGGGTGTGTCCCTTCAATCAAAGGAGACTGCACCATGGCCGACAACTCCTCAAAATACTTTCCTCTACCCCCCCAGCCTCACCTCTGTTTTGCTCGGGTTCAGCTTCAACCGGCTGTTCTTGAGACATGATCATTTTCCCCCCAGTTAAACAATAATCCCATCCCCGTCTCCCTCCCAGTTGAAGGAACTCTGTTGCCATAGCCCTGCTGAGCAAGAGGAAGGAAGGAGGAAAAACCAGGAGGATTTAACATGTTCTCACTCATTCCCTCTGTAATGTTGCTTGGATTTCTCATCTTTTAATTAAGAAATATTAGAAACATCAGTGGAATAAAGACTGGTCGCTGAACTGACTGGGATTCTCTGGGTTCACCCATCGCTTGCATAGAACCCCTACAGACAAGCTATACAAGGAGCGAGGAACTTTGGAAAAGCGGGCTCCATTGGAACTGTGCACACACCTGCTTATATCAACACCAGGGGTACGTTTCTCAACACGAGGAGAGCTCCAGGCGGTTTCCTGTTAACAGTGACCATACCCTGGGCTAGTCCTTTAACACCATTCAAGTAACACTTGGCAATTCTGTAGCACCTACCATCCCAGAGTCTCAAAGCACTTCACAAACCAAACGGACTCCCTGTGAGGTAGACAGATCCCCTGTATGGGCACGGGGGGGGGGGCAACGGACACAGGCGGCAAGGGGCAATCGACTCACCCAAGGTCAAGCAGAAAGCCCTCTTGCTTTACCCTCTAGGCAGAGATCCTTCTCCATGAGAAAGAGGCCGAAGCTGAGGAAAGGGAGGCTCACGCTGAAGGTGATGGAAAACCTTACCCCAGAGTATGGGTGTGGCACGCTGGAACCCCTTCCTGTGGGGGTTCTGCAGCAGGTGGTCAGGAGACTACCTGCTTTCGGGAAGAGTCACATCTTCCGTACAGCATCTCCCCACACACGGACACGAGCAGTCAGAACGGCAACACCCTCGCAGGATGGAGGTGCCAGGAGCTGCCAGAGGCTTTGCCCTGTGTCATGGGGGAACTCAGAAGCCATCCTGTGTTCAGGGATTCATCCCCTCCCCAAGCCGCAGTCCTAATTTACACTTGAAGTAAGTCACCTGGCCTGCAAACAGGGCACAGGACCAAAGGAACCTTACCTGGGTGCCTTCTCCTTCCAGTCTAGGTGGTCTGATGCTGGACAGATGAATTGTTTTGTAGTCTCCAGAGTTCAGCTTAACCACAATGGCATCTGCGTTTAGCACTTGCATCACCTAGAGATGAGGAGGAAGATACAGAGATGAATACTGGTTGTGCACAAGCAGAGTCCAACATCCATCTCAGCTGCATCCAACCCCCAGGTGCAAGGCCAGCAGCCTGCAGGTCCCAGCACGCACGTGAACCCACCAGGCACCCACCTCACCAGCATCGCCAAAACCAGTGCTGGCCTTCCTCAGCCCAGGCACTTCAGCCTGTAGGTGCTCGGCAACACAGTCCAGCCCCTAAGCCTGGTGAGGGTGACACTGGGCATAATACAGTCCCCAAAGGCTTTGAGAAGCCCCGGTAAACTCTGGTTGCCATAGGGAACATGATGCTGAGTTAGAAAGGAGGTAGTAGGTGGCCGTGCTGTTCAATGTTCCTACCTGAGTGCCCTGAGGATTTGGCTGCGCTATTGGTTCTACAGGACTGGAACTCAGCCAGCCCGTGTCTCTAGCATACGCAGACAGCCCTGGCACTTTAAAAGCATGACAATGCCAGGGTTGGCCATGACCCTGCATAAACTTTGCCACCTCAGGGACTGGCCCCTTCTCCTATTAATGTCGGACACCGGACTTCTCACCCACAGCAAGGCAATCAGGAGGAAGAACGCATTGCTTCAATCTACTGGAAGAGCATCAGGCACTGGCAACATTCGAGTCTCTCAGCAGGCAATAAGACAGAGCAAATTCAAGCCGGCAGCCAAGATTTTACAGGACCCTGTGCTATTCCTCTCTCTGCATGTACAGTGCCTAGCACACGGAGTCTGGCGTCTGGAATGAAGCCCTTAGGTACCATGATATCAATACAGGCAGAGCGCTCACATGAAGATATCAGTAATTGAGATGAGCTTACTTGTGGAGAGGTGGGGGCCTGGAACGCAGCCAGCGTGAGGCAAGGACTGTCTTTTACATGTTTGTACAGTGGTTAATACATTGGGGCTCTCATCTGGGCTGGGGCTTCCAGGGATGACCAAAGCAAACTAACAAACCAAACACTAGGAAGACTGGTGGCGAAGCGGGGCAGGATTCTAGCAGCCCAGAGTGGGACATGCTGCAGGGCTTTTTATTTTAATTTTTTAGCTATTTTTATCATATGCAACATTACAGTTCTGATCTGATCTGAACTGCAGCAAAATTCAGGTGATTTTCATCAAGGCTAAGGCATGTCTAAATGGGATTTGCAGAACTGGCACAAATATTTACCAAGTTCCAGCGTAAAAAAATCTACCCATCCACCCCCACATCTTGATAAAAATGAACATTTTATTTACCAATTAAAGAAATCCAGGTGCCTTGGGCAAGTGTGCGAGCAGACATTTGCAAGCCTGACAGACCCTTCTCACCCAGAATCTGGAGCTCTCCAAAGCCTTGCCACTTCCACCACATACATGTGGGGAATGGGAGAGAAATAAAAAGGAACAGACTTTTGTAACTCGCAGCCCTTTTGCCCCAGCAAGCACATCAATCTCTCAAAACGTGCTTAGTCAAAGGGATAACAGGATTATATGAATCAAAATTAAAACAGACACTAAGGATTGTCTGGGCTTCCTTCAGCCGAGATAACAGTCCTCCAGGGAGCTTTATTACCAATGGCCTCAACCCCTTCTGGGACTTGGCTTTTTGGTTTTGCTGACAGAACCCTCCCCGAAGCAGGCCGCATGCTAAGAGGAGAGTAATCAAGTCTCATGCTTCTGGGCATAAACATTGCTGTAGGGGTCAGGAAGGGTTCCCACCCTCTCTGTACAACATTGCACAACAGACCAGGCACATACATGTGTTTTCACCTTCCTCTGAAGCATCAGGAGAGGCCAGCATTGGAGGCAGGACCCCAAGCTGAGTGGGCTATGGGTCTGATCCAGCAGGGAAAATCCTGAGCTGCATTACATCGTTGCCACACGCATTATTTATTTCTACAGAGCCCAAAAGTATGCGAGGAGGCTTCGAGAACAGCCAGATGAGCTGTACTTGACCTGAACTGACACGGGACATGGTGGCTGGAGTAGACACAGTAAGGAAGGGACGTGATGAGGGTTATGGCACTATGATCGTGCAGTTGCTAGGTATATGCAGCCCTTAGAAGTACGTATCATTTAATATGCATGCTGACCGACTCTTGCATTACCGGCAGGTTGGAGCAGTCAGAACAAACTCCTCCAGCCTTAGCATTCCGTTTTTGCCATAAGTTACTATACAGGAGAACAAACGGCAGCTTTTAAATCGCCCAGCAAGGAGCGACATGCAGGAGCTTTCCAGGACAACTGCAGGGAACTAGTATTCTCTAATATACAATGTGCAGCCTTCACACGGCAGGCTGAAGGCCTTTGCAGGGAGTGACAGAAACTAGAGAACAAAGGAGTGTTTAGAAGCAGAACATGGAGAGGAAACGATTTGGTGGCTCAGAGGGACTGGAGGAGTAGAGGGAGGAAAGCACAAGCTACGCAGGGCAGCATGAGCAAGGGACAATTCCCCAAGTGTGCACAGCTGCAGGAGATGGGGTACAGAGGCCAGGATGGGAGGAGCACAGCAAGGGGGATGCGAACGCAGAGCAGCAGAGCGGAATGAGCCCATGGAGAGTTCTGAGAGCCTGGCAAGGTGACGGAGGGTGGGAAGCAGAGGGCTAGGAAGCCAAGGAAGGGGTGGAGGACACTCCAGCTTCCTGAAGCAAGAGAAACCTGACCCTAGCTCTCTGGATCCATGGAAGCTTAGTGGAGTAGTTAGAGACACTGCCAGGGAGTTGCAGTAGCGGAAATGCTGATGGACTGAAGCTACAGAAAATTATACAGCAGCTCGCTGCCCTGCGCCCCCACCCCCCAGACTCAGTGCTTTAGGAGCCTCTGCCTCCCACTCACCATGGCTCCATCCTGATGGCTTTATTCCCTACCCATCTCCATTCCCCCACCAACTCCTCTTGCCAGATCTCAGCTGCGGCAGCTGCTCGCTCCTCCGCTGACCCCCCCACAGCTTCCAACCCGGTCACAACGCTGCAGAATAGCCACTTACCACACCCAGCCACCTCCAGCCTACACTCACTGTCCTCACCTGCCAGGCCTGCAGAGCTGAGCTGCCCCCTATATTTGAACCCCCCTAGACCCGCTCTGCCAGGCCTCCACCCCCTGCAGGAGACCCCAGCCCTTCCCTCCATTTATTGCAGACCCTCTCCAGGCACTGTACTAACCAGAGCAGCCGGTGACCTTATTGCTCTAGGTCTTCTCCTACTCCCCCACCTTTCCTCCCCCAGGTGCTCCACCCTGGCTAGTCCATCACCACCAGGGTACCTGAGCACCTCCCACCTTGGCCTGTTAGCTCCTCAGAGCAGAGCCTGTCAGTCTAAAGCACAGTGCACTGTGTAACCGACCGACCAAGAACTCCATCAAGGCAGCGTGGCCACTGGGGTACCTCTACACCGGGGTGGGCAAACCACGGGCCACATCCAGCCGATTTAATATGGCCCTCGAGCTCCCGCTGGGGAGCACGGCCTGAGGCTAGCCCTGCTCCCACGCTCCGGTCGGGGTCCGCTCTGTGCGCACGTGCTGCGGCTTTGCATGGCTCCCGGAAGAAGCGGCAGGTCTCCCCTCGCACAGAGCCGCCTCGCCGCAGCTCTGCATAGGAGCCGGAGGGGAGACCTGCCGCTGCTTCCAGGAACTGCTTGAGGTAAGTGCCGCCCAGAGCCTGCACCCCTGAAGCCCCTCCCGTGCCCCAACCCCCTGCCCCAGCCCTGATCCCCCTCCTGCCCTCTGAACCCCTCAGTCCCAGCCCAGAGCACCCTCCTGCACCTCAAACCCTCATTCCAGCCTCACCCCAGAGCCTGCACCCCCAGCCAGAGCCCTCACCCTGCCATGCCCCAATCTCCTGCCCCAGCCCGGAGCACCCTCCCACACCCCAGAGCCCACACTTCCAGATGGAGCCCGCACCCCAAACCCCTGCCCCAGCCCAGAGCCCCCTCCTGCACCCTGAACTCCTCATTTCTGGCTCCACCCCCAGAGCCCTCACCCCCTCCTGCACCCCAGCCCCAATTTCGTGAGCATTCATGGCCCGCCATACAATTTGCATACCCAGATGTGGCCCTCCGGCCAAAAAGTTTGCCCACCCCTGCTCTACACGGCAATTAATCCCTGGAGGCTGGCCCGGGCTCACAAAGCTGTAAGATTACCATGTAGATATCTGGGCTGCATCTGGAGCCTGAGCCCTGGGATCCCATGAGGAAGAGGGTCCCAGAGCCCAGTTCCAGTCCAAGCCTAAACGTCCACACAGCAATCTGTACCCTCGCATGGCGATCCCAGCTGACCTGGGCTAGCCATGGCTGTACTGCAGGTCTTATTCCAGTGCCGACGTACCCTGGGGGACCTTCCTGCTCAGAGAGCAGCAGCACAGCTAGGACTCAGGAGATCTGGGTTTATTGTCAGCTCTCCCACTGACTTGCAGCATGCCTTGGGGCAAGTCCATCCCCTCCGTGCCTCTGCTCAACTCCCCCCCCCCCCCCCCCCGACTTATCTCATCTGTTCAGACCGGGACAAGGACTGTCTCCTCAAGAGCGTGTACCGCGCACACAGCACAGCAGGGCTCTGGGTGCAGCTGGCACTACTGTAATAAAATACGCCAGCGCATGCCCTGTGGCAGGCAGATTTCCATGGCAATTGAGCTAGAATCTGTCAATGGCTCTTGCAGTGGCTAACAGAGTACTGGGGAACTCCCATTGCAAACAGCTAGACAACACCATGCGCTGACGCAGGTGCCCTCCCCCGAGGCCGGATGAATGAACCCACGGCAATAGCACGGTCAGCCATGCTAGGCAGGGGAATCAGTCAGAGGCCCACGCTTTGTCTCCTGCTCCACAGCCAGTAGGAGCTGGGGTGACTGCATGGGTAGCAGTCCCCTGGGAAGGAGTCATGGGGCAGGCAGAAGAAACTTGGGAGTCCACCATTCAGCCATAGGCACAAGCTCCATCTCCATCACGGACTGCAGGAGACACCATCCATTCTGAGTGCCAGCTACTCTCTCTTGCAAAGGGTGGGGCAGGAAGGAGACTGGTAGGACAAAACGGTTACCGGCCTGCAAGTGTTGTTCTTCGAGATGTGAGAGCCACGTATTCTGCTTGGGTGTGTGCACCCAGCCAAAGAACTTTGCCTAGCAGCCCATGGGGCAGCATTCCTGCCGCACGGTCCTAGCCCCTTCCCTGGTGATGTAAGGGCAGCGTTGTTCCTTCAGCACCAACCACCAGAAGCACAGAGGGGACAGAGGCTGGGTCGTGGAATCCATCCCCAAGAACACGAGTTACAGGCAGGTAAAGTTTTGCTTTGAGTAGATACAGCGGTGTATTTTACTTAACTGCCTCCCGAACAGTACTCCCAGGAGGTGGGGCTTGGCACCTATTTAAACAAGGACCGCGTTCCCAACATTTACAGCCGCTCTGGACTCAGCAGGGATGGCCCAGAGGACCAAGTGGCAGCCCTCCAAATGTCCAGTGTAGGAATGCCATCAACACCGCCTGGGCTCTTGTGGCATGAGCTCCTATTCTTCGGGCTACTCCGTGTGCTGTCATGATACAGGAAGTTATCCACCTGGAGACAGGCCGTGATGAGACTGCTTGACCCTTCCTTGGGTCTGCATAGGAGAAACAAACGTTTGGTCCTCTCCAGATAAAAAGCTAAACTTCACCTGACCTCCAGCATGTGAAGACGCTGTTCCTCCGGGGTAGAACACGACGTAGAGAAGAACAATGGTAAATATATAGCTTGGTTCAAGTGAAATTGGGAAGCTACTTTAGATAAAAATGTAGGGTGTGGCCACAGGGTTACTTTGTCATTGGAAAACTGCATGTAAGGGGGCTCTGCCACCAAAGCCTGCAACAAAGCCACCCTCCTGGCAAACATTATTGCCACAGGGAAGGCAGTTTTCTGACACAAAGAAGGCGGCCAGAGGCTCAAATGGAGGCCCCAGGAGAGCTGCTAAGACAGTATTAATGTCCCACAAAGGAATCGGCTCTAACTGGTGGGTGCAGACAAGTGACTCCTTTCAAGAACCTCATCACCACAGGGTTTGAAAACACTGAAATCGCCAGGTGTACTCAATTAACTAATCACAAGACCAGAAGACTTAGGGCAAGGCTACACTTGCAGATGTAGAGCGCTTTGAGTTAAACCAGCCTTTGTAGAGCGCAGCAGGGAAAGCGCTGCAGTTTGTCCACACTGACCGCTTCAAGTGCACTGGCTTGGCCACATTTGCAGCGGCATTGGTAGTGGTGCATTATGGGAAGCTATCCCAGCATGCAAGTGACTGCAACGTGCTTTTCAAATGGGAGGGGTGGGGTGGAGTGTGACGGAGTGTGTTGTGTGTACGTGGGAGGAGAGAGAGTGGGTTTTTGGGGGTCTGACAGCATGTCAGCATGCTGTCTTGTAAATTCAGACAGCAGACCTCCCCCTCCCCCGGGCCCCTCTCTCTCTCACACAGCATTCCACAGTAACGGCCTGCATGCCGGCTGTCAGAAACAGCTTTGAAAGGGCATTTCCACATTCCTACAGGAGTTCAAAACAATGACAAGAGTGGCCACTTGACTTAAGGGGATTATGGGACATTTCCGGAGGCCGATCAGAGCGCAGTAACACAACACCTCATTCACACTGACGCTGGGGTGCAGCAAACGTTATTCCTCTCACCAGCAGCGCTGTAGCCGCGGAGTCAGAGCGCTCTACATGCCTTGCCAGTGTGGACGGGGAGTGAGCTAGTGCGCCCGGGCTCCTTTATTGCACTGTAACTCGCAAGTGTAGCCAAGGCCTAGGTGTAAGTGTAGTTGTAGCTGTGTTGGTCCCAGGATATTAGAGAGACAAGGTGGGTGAGGTAATAACTTTTACTGGACCAACTTCTGTTGGAAAGAAACTTTTGAGCCACACAGAGCTCTTCCTCGGGTCTGGGAAAGATACTCCGATCACTCTGTCTGAACCCATCAGTCCTGACCCTCAAAGGAAACCTCTACAACATATTCAAAAGACAAGACTGGGCGCTTGAATTCATTACTCTGTTAGACACTAAAGTTCAAGAACTAAACAGACACTAGATTTATGACTTATTACAACAATCTGTAACCCACTGACCCCCTCTTTGTCCTATGACTGCAGAGGTGTTAACGGGCCACTCTACCTAGAATGGTTCCTTACAATAAGTGCTAACTACTTTGGCTAAACCCTGTGCTGAGTCTTGCATTTAGCGGTGATGCGGAGCACACCTTTCCCAGACCTGAAGAAGAGCAAGCTGATTGCCTGCACAGCTCCGCTCACACCTCTACAGCTGTTGCTCACCCCTTCCTGGAAGTGTCACCTGGCAAGCTGACATCTTCCAGCCTGACGGTGAATTTTGGGTGGGGAGGGAGCGTGTGCACACAAGGACCGTTCAGCCATTTTGAGAGCAAACAGGAGCAGAACACAGAGAGAGCTGCCCTTTCGACCGGCTGTGACACCAAACTCGGAGCTGAGCTGTGGCAGGGAAACAGCCCACAGGGATATGTGACTTGGCACATTCCACAAAAAGTTGGGTCAGATTTGGCCATAGTCTGGAGAGTCTCCTTTGCAGATGGGCAGTTTTGTTGTTTTTTGAAACAGTTCTCCTCGTTCTGCAAAGGAAACGTGTGCATCCCTAGATGAACTGTTAGCGAAATCTACAGCAAACTCGCATACTGACTGAGGCAGGGCTCCATGGGTGCACGATCAGTGGGGAGCCCTGCCCCTTTACCGAGTAGTAACTGTCATGCCCTATGGTGTCACAGTGAGTGAGGCAAGGCTATTTAATGCACCTGTATTTACTGTGCTATTGAACATGTGCTTTAGGAGATTAATGGTCGTATTAGGTTTATTTGCATCTACAATAGATCAATGTTAGAACAGATTAAGATTGGCTTTAACAGATGTGCGATGAAGGCTAAGTAACATCCCTTGTGCAGTAGCAAGAGTTTTTCAAGATGCAAGTCCCTATGGGTGCTCCACATCAGCTGCTCGGCACGTGACTACTCCCATAGCCAGCGAGCAAGCAGCTGATGTGGGGCACCCATAGGGACACTACTGGAAAGAGGCAGAGCTCTGTCAGAGCCCTGAGCACCTCAAGTGAGCTGCTGGTCTCTAGCCTATTATCTTCCACCATTTCCCTTTTGAAACCCCAGGAACTTCCACATAAAAACTCCATTAACAGAAGGCTGCTGTTGCACATGCCAGCACTTAAAGCCAGGAAATGCAAAAAGGCAGCATGCACAACCCTAACAGCCCCTTGCGTGCACTATACTGAATACACCATCACAAACAATGAGATGTAAAGGATAAGCTGGATGTTAGTGTACTGGCCATGGTTTTTCTCAAGTGACTAGTGAACGTGAGTGTCTAACCTGAGGTACGTTCAGGGGCACAGATTGTCGTGTGGATGCTCAGCACCTTGTGAAAAATCCAGATTAATCCTCGGGCACCCAAAATCTCAGCACTGTATGTTCAGTATAACAGCAATAGAGAAGACAGGGCTGGCAGATTTAGCCCCTCTAAATCTGCTGATGAGAGAGTCTGGAAGCTAGCTGTCATCCCCTGAATGGCAACTAAAGGCAGCTGCCCTGAACATTTCGAAGTGAAAAGCAGCCTGCTCACGTGATTAAAGCTATCGCAGGGAATGTGCACAAGGGGCAGAGGTAACAACCTCAACTTTGCATTTCCCAACATGGGCACTTCAGTGCATAACCTTGGTAGCAAATACATTCCACACCAAAAACTAAGTGCTAGTAACAGTTAGCTCTGTACAGGACAGACCCCCAGTGCATTCAGGCTGCGAGTTGACGATATACGCAGGGGCACTCAGAAGAAGAAATAGCCTCTTTAATCCTTTAGAGATTATTTCCGCTACTTTTCCTTCCCACACACCCCACTGTTTATCCCACAAATTAAAACCTATTATTTAGGGCCAGAACTCCTGACGCTTTTCAAATAACCGAAAAAATAATCAGTGCTCTCACTTTCGTACCATCATCTGAACACGATGACAGCAGGATCTGAAATTATCCAAAGCCAATTTGCCATGGTCTGAAGAACTGCCTGTAACACGATACTACAGTGTCAACTAAGCAAGGTTTTCTCCTCCCCTCCCCCAAACCCTTACGTCATTACTGTCAGTGGAACACGTGGCTCGACTGGCTGCCAAGCACGGAGATGGCGTAAGCAATAAAGCAATCAGCTGTTGCAGCATGGGTCAGGTCAGGTTTCATTAGTGTGCTCCGCAGACATTGCGATACACATTCAAGTGTAAAAGAGTCCCATGCCAGGCAGAGGCGTGTATGGTGTGATCTGGCAGGTATAGCACAGGGAAGCCCGCTGGTTCAGCCCCCAGCTCAGTTCCCCCATCTGAGAGACAGCAAGTACTTATCTACCTCTCCGGGGCATTGGGAGGATTGATGAGTGTTTATAAAACACCTTCCGTAGGAGACTCGCAAGGCGCGACGCATGTGACGAACATCCATTTAAGCTCCTGCACTTTAAAGCACTCAGACATTTGTCCTGATTTTCCTTGTCACTTACAATTCTCAGCAAGGAAAGAGGGACCAAAAATTGACACTGCAAAAACGGTGCCGCTCAGGGGCTTCCCAGGGTTTGCTTCCGAAACGCTGAGTGGCACATTTCTGCTGAAGTGGCATGTTAGCAGAAGACAGAAGTCTGGTGTTACCAGTCAAGGACACGGGGAGGCAATGGGGGCCCGTCGAGTTTAAGGGGCCGAGCTTCAGGCTAAGCCAGGAGCAGCCGGCCAGATGCTGCCTGCGGAGTCCTACCATTAGCGCAGCACCTTGAACAGAGATGTGGCCTGGGGAGACCATGATGTGTGTTCCAGCCACACCTACAGACCCCAGATGAGAGCAGGGCTCCACGTGGGGCACTCTGAGGCAGTGAGACAGGCCCTGCCCCAAGGAGCTGTCTCAATCAAGACGACAAAAGGGATGGGGGGGGACAGAGGGGAAGTGACTTGGCCAAGGTCACCGACAGAGCAGGGAATGCAGTGCCCTAGCCAGCAGTTTACAATCTAACAGACAAGAGAAGGGGGGAGGGGGAGGAAATATCCCCATGTTACAGAGGGGTTCGGAGGTCCAGGGAGCATTACCTGCCTGTGGTCAGCAGCAGAGCTGGGGGAAACTCCTATCTCCTGAGTTCCGGCCCAGTGCCTCAAGACCACGCCTAGCCCTGACTACAAGTGCCATCACTCAACCAGCCACCAGCATCTGGCTATGCAAGTTAAGCACAGCCCTCGGTTGGGGTTCTCCTGGATGAGGCCAGACTCCGGGGCCCTCCCAGCCCTCTGGACTGTTCTCTCAGCATCAGAGCTCAGCTGTCGGCCGTGCACACGTTAAACCTTCTGTAAGAACACCAGGCAGGTTCTTGGAATCAGCGCAGCGCGGGAGGGGAAGCCAGCCACATGCCCAGGGGACCATATGGTAGGAAACAGCAGCGATCAGCAAAAACAACATGCGAAAGGCAGCAGAGCCAGCACACCGCTACAAGAAGCCAACTTTTCAGATGAAAGTTCAGCTAACCGTTGTGAAGTTAACGTGCTTTCCCCCTAACCCAAAGAGACAGGGAGAGTTCTCCCTCATCCTCCCTCCCCAGGGCTGCCAGCTAAGCAAGGACTGGGGCCTGCCCCTCCCAAGGGGAGCTCTCCTAGGCAAACCAGTGCCAGCACCCAAGAGCCTCTCGGAAGGCTGAAGGGTGCAGGGGTGAGGCCCTAGCCAAGGTCACCCAGCTCAAGTCCTGCCTGTGGCAGTTCACCCTGAGCCTCACCAGCTCGGACACACCAGGGAGCACCCCAGTAGAATTACATGGGTCTGGCACTCTTCTCTGCTCCCCCCACTCCGAACAGCCTGCCCCACACCTCCAGACACCAGGAACCGTTCAGCAGAATTTTGGGGGGGGGAGAGAGGGGGCGGGGGGAGAGACAGAAGAGGGCCATTTCCGGTGCCCTCCCAAGTCCCATGTCGGGCCAACCAATCCTTCCGGCAAAGTCGGAGTCAACTCTCTGGAGTCAGCCACGGACCAGACAATACCCTAAAAGGGACGTGCTGACACAGGCCATGGGCTGGTTCTAACTGGGCTTTCCTCTGCCTTCCATCTAAGAGCTAGGGATTCAGGGCAGCACTGGCTGCTTTCTAGACCCAGGAGGGGACCCACCTCAAAGCTGCCCTGCCCAAGCAGCTCTGACTCAAGTGCCATGGCATCCCTACAAGAGAAGAGGACAGTCGGCCGGCCAGAAGACTATGTGAAAGGCACTTTATCCCCAGAGGGTAAATCTACACTGTGATAAGACCCACAGCACGGTCACGGCTGGCCTGGATCAACTGGCTCAGGTTGCAGGGCTGTAAAATTACAGTGTAGACTTTTGGGCTCGGGCTGGAGCCCAGGCTCTGGGGCCCCCATGATGGAGAGGGTCTCAGAGCCCAGGCTCCAGCCTGAGCCCCACCATCTACACTGCTATTTTTAACCCCCAGCCCAAGCCCAGATCAGTTGACCTGGGCTCTGAGACTCTGCCTTGGGTGTTTGTTTTTTTTAATGACAGTGTAGATGTACCCAGAGAACCTGCACGATATGGCTGTTCCAAGGTCTCTGTACACTGGCATGGTCCTGCTGTTGCATGTGGATAACTAGGCACAAGCTAGATGAACTCCCCTGGTCCCACAGACCACCTGGGAGTGGCGCTTAAACAACATATATTCTACATGGGGAAGGACAGTAAAAGAGAGGCCTGCACCATAGGCTGGCTGCCTATTCCATTCCTGGCCCAACACATGGCCCTTATATCTTCAAAAACCCTAAATGGGGCTAGGGCCAGAGATGTTCGAAGCCATCTCTTCCCCGGGGACCTTGGGATGGCAGCTGTCCCTAGGTCATACTCGGGAGGCACTGCCCGGGGCAGGGCATTCCTGGCATGCCCTCAGTGGTGGCATTCAGAGCTGCCAGAGATCACGCCAGACATCAGACCTGTTCCCAACTCCGTGGTGGTGTCAGTCCAGGCCCAGCTACAGCAACCCCAGACGAGGAGGCGGTTCTGAGAAAGGAGGGGTGGAGACACTTGCCTTGGTTCATTTCATTCATTTCCAACGTAAAGGGCTCCCAGATAAGACAGTGATGGGCATCTCCCAAATGCAAGGAGCAGGCATCACCCCCTGGTAAGAAGGCACCTGCACCGGCCTACCCCAGGAGGACATTTCTTCAACCATCTCAAGAAGGTCAAAGAGCCCAGTCACCTGCCAGGCAAGAGACCTTCAGTTAAAGAATTGGAGCCACGTTCATACATCGCTCCCAAAGTCAGCCCCTGCCATGGGCAGAGAGGGACCTTTGCTGCTGAATTTTGCCTCTTGGGGCTCATGTTCTGGCACTGGGACCTATGGGCGTGCTCCAGTGGATGAGGTGGTGCATGGGCCGAAGGGACAGGTTAAATTCACAAGCAAGGTGCCCTGTTTTCCAGCCTGGCAGGAGTTAATGCACTGAATACCCCCGTGTTCACCCCAGAGGGCATGGCAACTGCCACACTAGACTATACCATTGGCACACTTCGGACAGCTTCCTGCCAGTATAACCAAGAACAGGAGCCGAACATGGTGCATTTGCATTGCTGCATTCCAATGCCCCTTGTTGCAAGACCGCTGCTGCCCTGTGCCATGACCTGGGGTGACTACTCCACAAGCCTGTGGGAAAGGGTCCGCAGGACCAGGCGTTCCTCCCAGGCTCGGCAGCTGAAAGCCAGAATGCAAGAGGATCGGAGCATGCACACGGCACTGTATTGGGGCAGATGGCAAGCGCAGCTCAACCTGAATGAAGCAGTATCTCCTCAAAGGCTTATGCAATGAGCTGGGGGAAGCGGTCAGGCCGGTTCCCTCTGAACACGTGGTCCTCATCCCAGGAGCCACCAAAAGCTAACTGCTCCGCTTGTCAGCAGCTACAGCAGGAGCACCAAGAACTACGTGGATCAAGCAAAGGTGCAGAAATTTAACAGCGAGGGCTGTTAACCATTGTGCAGCCTCAAGATCCGCTCCAGGCTCAATCCAAAGTTCTGTGCTGGGAGCAGGAACCACTGAGTAAGGGTCTCTGGCCAGTGCAACGCATGAGGTCAGACAACGGTCCGTTTGGCCTTCAAATCTCAGTCCAACCTTCTCTGCTCCCCACCAGGTAAAGGTTGAACCATGGAAGGGATTTGTGATTAGACAATGATAAGAGGACCTCAGTCTCTAAGGCTGAGAATCCAGCATGACATTTGGCAAAGGTCTCGTACCCAGCTCTGTGAACTCACTCCAGCATCGCTCTGTCAGGTCTGCGTACTCACTCCAGCATCGCTCTGTCAGGTCTGCGTACTCACTCCAGCATCGCTCTGTCAAGTAGCCCCACCCTGCGGTTGGAATCTGTTTCCCTCCCTGCCTAACCACACACTAACCAGCAGTTTCTCAGTTCGCTGTGTCTAGTGATCAATGGGTCTCTGTCAAGCTGGGAAGACGTATCTAGTGAGGTCCTGCTGGGGTCAGTCCTGGCTCCGGTACTAAATATTTTCATTAATGACTTGGATAATGGAGTGGAGAATAGGATTATAAAATACGCAGATGAAACCAAGCTGGGAGGGGTTGCAAGCACTTTGGAGGAGAGGAGTAGAATTCAAAAGGTCCTTGACCAATTAGAGAATGGGTCTGAAATCAACAAGATGAAATTCAAAGACAAAGTACCACACTTAGGAAGGAAAAATCAAAGGCATGACTAGAAACCGGGGACTAACTGGCTAGGTGGTAGCACTGCTGAAAAGGAACTGGGGGTTTTAGTGGATCACAAATTGAATAGGAGTCAATCTCATGCAGTTGTGAAAGAGGCTAATATTCTGAGATGTATTAAAAGGAGCAATGTATGCAAAATATGGGAGGTAGTTGTCCCACTCTGCTCAGCACTGGCGAGGCCTCGGCTGGAGTACTGTATCCAGTTCTGAGCACCACACTTTGGGAAAGAGGTGGACAAATTGGAGTCAGTCCACAGGAGAGCAGCAAAAGTGATCAAAGGTTTAGAAAATCTGACCTACGAGGAAAGGTTAAACAAACTGGGCATGGTTAGTCTTGAGAAAAGTTGACTGAGTGGGGACCTGAGAACAGTCTTCAAATGTGAAGGGCTGATATAAAGAGGACGAGATCAACTGTTCTCCATGGCCACCGAAGGCAGGACAAGCAGTAATGGGCTTAATTTGCAGCAAAAGAGTTAGGTTCGACATCAGGAAAAATGTTCTTACTCTAAAGGTAACTAAGCTCTGGAAGAGGCTCCCAAGGGAGGCTGTGGAATCCCCATCACTGGAAGTTTAAGATCAGGTTCACAAACCTGTCAAGGAAGGTGTAGGGGGCTGGACTAGGGGATCGCTCAAGGTCCCTTCCAGACCTACATTGCTATGGTTTTTAGCGCCTCATTGCCACGCCTAGGTGCCAGACACAAGGATTTAAAGCCTCCACATTATCCTGGGAGGACTTTGTGCTCTATGCATCCTTCAGCAAGGATGCAATTCCAGAGCTGCTGTCTTGGGGTGGCAACATGCCAACAGGATAGGAGAAGAGACTCAGCCACCAGAACATCTCTTGCGCTAATTAGGGTAGACCTGTGCACTCAGACGAGTCTTGCATTGTGCTTTAGAGGTAGCAAGATACGAGATGACCTCTTGTAGTCTTAAGGAGCCAATGACTACGGGCATTAGCCTAACTCCCAGAGCCACTGAGTCCTCCTCCAGCCCTCCGTGCTAAGCTGCTGCCTAGGACTGCCCGCAGATCTGCCCAAGGTACATGGGGTAAGTATAATGCCCACATATGGAGCATGTGCTGGTGAGTGGCACCGCCTGATTGTTCCTGGCACTGTTTCCTTTCCTCCAGGTGCGGGCTGTTGGAGAGCAGCAGAGTGTTCTGATCCGTGACAGCCCAACCACTCCTGCATACAGCAGACTCCTCACCACCCAGTGCGGTCTCTCCTACAGATGCACAGGAGAATGCCAAGCAGGAGAACATCCTGCGGCTGATTGACATTCGAGGCTGATAATGAGGCTGTAATTCCATTTCCAAGACAGTTTACAGGGGCTGGAAACCTAGAGGCAGGCTGCAAGGGGGAGAGGCAAGGAGGTTCCGCCCAGAGGGGGCCGAGAGCCACTGCTGGGAGCATCCCCAAAGAGTGGGGGAGGAACCGAGAGCTGGGGGTTACTTTCCAAGAAATCGGGCTGCCCATTTCTCAGGCATTTCCATCCAAATTAAACCTCCCCAGCTGCATGCATATTTTCCCAGAGCCTAACTACATGCCAACAGCACCATCTAGTGGCTTTCCCACCACTTCCCAATCGCCAAGCAGCAGGCTGAGGTGGTTACACAGTAGGAAATATTTACAGACCGCATTCGGCAGGTTACAGCCCCAGAGCGCACACAGCACCTCCCAGGCAATGCTTCGCTAGCTCTAGACACTCCACAGGCACAGCAGAGTAGGGCACCAGGGAAGAGGGTGAAAGGGCTTGGTTTTAACCTCAGTCGACACTGACCTGCTCTGTGACCTTAGGCAAGTCCTCTCCCCCCTCCCCACCGCCACCTTTTGTGTTGTCTATTTAGCCCATGAACTCCCCGGGGCAGGGGCCGTCGCTCACTAGGTCTGTACAGCTCCTAGCACAATGGGGCTTTGATCTCAGCTGGGGCTGTTCACGGTGACTGCAATACACGCAGGATGAACACGGAATACAGGCCAGGCTCCGTCAGATCAGATCTGTGGCTCATCTCTCTCAGGGCAAGCAGATTCAGAGGAAGGTACAAGAAATCCTGCAGCAGAGGCAGTCCTGGGATAATCTGCCCCCAAGGGAAAGCTCCTGCCTGACCAGTCAGTGGTTGGTTTATTCCCTGACTGGAAGGGAGATTGAACCCGTCTGAAACTCAGGGTTCCTCCATCCCAGACTGCTGTAACGCTGGAGTTCCATTATCCCCGTGTCAAGGCAGCTCTGGAAAGGAAGGCGAGGGGGTGGCTGCAGAAGGGTTCACGCTACAACACAACTGAAGGAAATGAACTTTACCAGAATAAGCATTACCATGAGCCCAGGCAGCCCTCTGCTGGCCACAGCACTGTAGGAGCAGCTGAAATGTCCCTGCACTACTCACCAATGACCACAGGGTGGAGCAAAACCCTCTATTTCAAGCTTGGAGGATTAAACTTTTCCACTCTTTCTGCACACTCACCCACCAGTTCAGGCCATTCTCCACCCGATCCTCATGCACCTCGACCCTTTCCTCTCTCTTCAGTACCACCCTGCTCCAGCCAGTCCTGGGACTTTCCCATCAAGGGAGGTTTGAGCACAGAGGAGAAGCAACACAGGGAGGGGAAGACTGAGTATGGTGCATGCAGGAAGCAGGATGGTGGGCAGATAACCGTAGGTGGGAGCTCCATGGGACAAGTCCTCCCACATACAAAGGGTCGAACAAGCACAGCTCGTTGGCTGCAGATTCAGCTCCTCCTTTGCATCTGAGGGGCAGCCTGTGGCAGGCACCGTGGCATTGCTGAGGCTCAGGGCAGGGTTGAAAGGAAGCCTAACTGTATGACCCTCTCACCATGAGCAGTTGTGCTAGCAGCCCTGGCTGCAAGTTACAAGGACGTAGCATCTGCCACCCCAGATCAGACCAACAAGTCCCATCTCCTGCTTCTGGCCTTGACCAGTGCGCCACGCTACAGAGGAAAATCACAATCCCCTCATGCATCTGGCCAGTTGGGCAATGCTGCACATGACAGGAAGGGGATGTGCCATCTGTAGCTATGGGGAAAAAAATCCCAACGTTTTATGCACTTTGAAACCAGCAGCAGCACATGCTCTGTGGCTACCTGTCTTCCATGCTCCGCTCAGGTCCTGAGAGCCTGAACAGGACAGGACATCTCCTCACCTGCAAGGCACTCACCTTGGCAACGAACTGCTTGTCCTTCTGGTCCAGATTAGCCGTGGGAGCCACATAGTCTCTCCAGATTCTCAGCTTGCGTTCCTTGGCGTACCTAGCAACAGAAAGATGTACCTGACCATCCAAAGCTAGGTTTGGGGCGTGCATCCTGTCCTACTGCCTGCCATTGCGGGAGATGGGGCCAAGCCCCTTGCAGCTGGTGACCCCCATCTAACCAGGACTGACATGCCTGTGTGTAGGGTACGGAGGCCAACTGCTCTGAGCACTAAGTCAGTCCTGATTCCTGGCACAAAGTCACCCCAGCAGCCGAATGGGCCTTTGTAACCAAACTACAGTGAGGAAGTGGATCAGGACAGCAAGAAAATTAAAGGCCACACAGGGAGCAGTTGAGTCCTCATGGCCACTTGCCTCTAAAGCCAGGCCCCCATTGCGAAAGCCATGGCCCAAACCATTCCTGCATCCTGCCCATCTCCAGCTCCCAGCCCAGCCAGGCAAGTGCTGTGTTAGCCAGCAACGTCCAACTGAGCAGAGCAGGTGATGCCAGGCCTGAGCTGGCTGGAATCTATATGCCAAGGGACCAGCCAAGCTCCTGCCTCTCCATGGTCACCTTCCCCACCTTCCAAGGCAGAGATCCGCCTTCTTCCGAAGCTGCACGCAAGAGGCAGACTACGGCAGTGAGTGGTGCTCCAGGGCCATGGGCTGAGGGGGAAGGATGCCCCTAGATTTCAGCCGAGATAGGAGACATTGGCAGGGGAGCACCATAGCTGTCAGCCACCCACAGAAGGCAGCAGGCAGCATCCCATCTGCTCTGCTTGGACACTAGCTGTGAGAAGGAGACGCATACCCAGCCCCTGCCTCCCTCTTCAAAGAGCAGCTCTGGGATTCTGCACCAGACACCAAGGGGGACTGGAGAGAGGCCAGCCAGGGAGCTGGGAGATCACCTTCCTCTGAGCCTTTCCCAACTGGCCGCAGCAGTCTCCCACCTCCGCAGGAGCTCAGCTAACCCCACTCCCCTACAAGCAGAGCACACCATGCAGCTGTCACCAGGGGCAGAGCATGAGGCAGACAATTGTCCTTCCCACAGCCAAGCAGCTGGGCCCAACTCCCTGACACTGCCCCATTCAGGCACCTGCGGGCAGCCAATGGAAGGCAAGGATGCGATTTTCTTTAGCTCATGAAGCCCTCCCGGTCAAGGGCACTCTGGGTAAGTCCTTGGTTGATGCTTGTGGAGCCCTGTGCCCCAGAACCATCTCCCTCCACCCAGCATCAGCAGCCACCAGTTACCTTTCGGCCGCTCGCAGCTTCTCAGCCCCGCGGGTGTACACGGCGATGGACCAGTCCACGCAGCGCGCAAAGCCTTCCTTCAGCAGCAGCTCCGTGATGTTGCCATTCTGGAACCAGGAGGGGAGACGACAGGGTCAGTCTCTACACTCCTGGAGCTTGGAGGCTCAGGCGTCATTCCCACGGCAGGGCCGGGACAGACACCCATCTCCTGGCCCACTAGTATGTGGGAGGAGTCTAGAGCCACGGAGGCCCTCGTTGCCAAAGGAAGCAGCATTGTGCTAGGCCCAGCCCGAGACCCGAGAGCCCTAGCTCACTGCCATACTCACAGGACAGCTGCAGCTAGCCCATGGAAGGCAGGGACCCACTCTGCACCCCAGGCTAGCAGGAGCCACACTAGTGACTGTCCCCACTACACGAGTAGGGATCTAGCCAACAGGAAAGCACTTAAAACTTGCCCTCAATGTTAGGGGAGGCAGCGGCCCTCTGACCATCACCTGGGCTGCAGTCCTGTTGGGCCCCTCGGATACTGGACGCCCGAACAGCCAGACACCCCTACTGCCATCAGTGACTGCCCAGAAGTCTCCACCCTGGCCTGCCATACCACTGCAGTCCAACTCCTACCCAGCAATAAAGCCACCTGCCCCGTAGAGCTCCCACTGGTGCAGAATGCAGCAGGCTCTGCAGTTTAATAAGTAACGCGGGTTGCCATGAGCACTCCTCCCCGGCTAGCTATGCTCTCTACGCTGGCCCCCCACTGAATATGGAGTGTGCTCTGACACCTCCCCTGAAACTCAAACGCTCCTCCATTTCAGTGGCTACCCCGTGCAGCTTTGAACTCCAAGCTCCAGAGATGAAAGACTGTGAACCCCACGGTACCACTGGGACCGTTGGCCAGATGCACACGAGCAAAAGGACCCCCAAAAAAACTCAGCTCTCCCCGATGGCAGTAGCCCGTCGCACTGGGATCTGCCCAGAGACCCCCAGCACCCCCTGCCCCACTTGCCGGATGGAGGATGGTGCCCAGGATGTTCTGATTGTGGCAGCTCTCCAGGACAATCTGCACGTCTCTCTGCAGCAGCCGTGACTCAGTGAAGAACTTTGCTTCTGCTGCAAATGGCTCCGGTGTCTCTGCACCATCTGCCTCCCGCTTGAACGTGGGGCACTGCAGAGCGGAGGCAAGGGCAGGTTAGGAGGGGGCGCACTGGTAAGACCTCTAGGACGGGGCAGACTGCTCGGCAGCAGTAATTCAAGAGCAGGGATGGATGGACCACCATCACTCCTGCTCCTACTCCCACTGCGGATTGCACAGAAAAGAGCGCACCTTCACCGCATTTAGAATCGCCAACAGCAGAGTGAGGGCACCTGGACCACGGACTGGAACCATTAGTGCCCCGCGCACTGGAATCCTGGAGTCCACTCCACGGGAACGGCCTCAGACTCATGCATTTGTGCAGTAAGTAGGGTGACCAGATATAGCACTGTGAAACGTCGAGATGGGGGATCATAGGTCTTGTGGAAGACCGAGCCCCTAATATTGGGACAGTCCTGATAACACTGGGACATCCGGGCACCCTCTCAGTAAGTGCTGTTAACCCTTGGGGAAATGGCTGTGTAATTACATTACTCCTGGTATTCTGGGGGGCCCCAGAACCTATACCGAGATACAGGCCAAGGCTCACCCTAGTAATTGTGGGTGCCCAACGGGAGACCTTAAAAAGGGCAGATTTTCAACACTTGATCGGCAATCAGGGCTCTCAGTGTCTGCCTGGAAGCACGTCCACCCTTCAAGGACTGAAATACGGATGAAGGGTGCAAAGGAGGGCAGCATGCAGGGGATGGGCACACTACAGCCCCATTTCTTGCTTTACTTCACATCTTTTTATTGTTTAAATGAACCAAAAACTTAACTCAGGCCTTGGGGGGGGTGGGGGGCGCACTTGGGAATGAAGTGGAGGAGAAGCAGTGATGGCTGCAGTAAGGGAGGGGAAGTCCAATGCGCAGATGGAAGTGAGGCAGGGCAGCTATGGGACAGGATGCTGGGCTCTAACAGCCAATGGCAATGAGCAAGTCAGAGGGGAAACCAGGCAGAGTGCAAGCGGGAAGGCTGCTGCTTCCCGTGGAGAGAGAGCAGAGGGCAGTGACCCAAGGGTGCATGCAGAGCAGCAAGCCAGGAAGGATGCTGCACCCTGCACCCTTGGTTGCAGCTGCTGTTGGCTGTTTTGGGGGAGGAGCCCAGAGGACTATGAGGTTCCCACATTCTGCTTCCCCTGTACAAATTCAGAGGGATACGAGGTCACTTCCTGTCCCTAAGAGTTGGAGAGTGCTGCCAGACACAAACAGCTGCCACATTCCACCCCAGAGGTGAGTGAACCAACCCCAGCACAGGTAGGATACCACACGAGGCAACTAACTCATTGGCTAGGTTGAGCAAGGAAAATACCACCCAGGAGAGAGCAGAACGCCTACACAGAGGTCCATCTCAGTTGGGTTCCACTCGATTGTGGCAGAGAGCTCCCTAGAATGGCGAGAAAGAGGTCACTTACCTGTAACTGGGTCCCTGTCTGTATTCCACCCATGGGATATGCATGCACACTGCACACCAGAGTCTGGAATTTTTTTTGCAGTGTCCGTTGGCCCGCACATATGCCACAGCTCTCCTCATGCTCCCAATCCAGGGTATGAAAGACAGCACAGGCCAATGCCTCTGTAGTTCCTTCTCTTACTGCATCCAGATAAGCCGCAGCAGAGGTGAGGGAGGGCGGGCGGGCAGTGGAATACAGATAGGGGTCACACCTCAAAGAGCCTCCAGTACAGGTAAGTAACCTCCACTTTGCGTGTTGGTCCCTATCTGTATTCCACACGTGGGAGATTAACAAGCAGTGCTCAGACAGGCGAGTGCGAGGACATGGAAGTGATAGGTGACTAGTAACACTGTCCCCACAGCCATAGCAGCAGCAGAAGACTGGACCGAAGCACAGTGTCTGGTGAAAGCGTTTGAGGAGCTGAGTCACTGCCATACAAATCTCTAGCAGACGTACATCTCAGATGTAGCAGGTGTTGCTTGCACTCTAGTGGAATAAGCCCTCACCCCCTCCACAGGAGGGATGTGGGCTAGGTGATAACGGAGAATACAAGCAGAGATGCATTTGAAAGTCTCTGCACAGATGTAGCTTGACACCTTGAGATCTCTGCCCTGGAAACCGTTTGTGTCTTTGTAGATAAAAGGCCAGTGCCCTTTGGGCATCCAGAGAACAGAGCCCTCTCCATCTGAGGCAAATGGTTTAGAGAAAAATATCAGTAAGTGGATGGTTTGACTCAGGTGAAACAAATGACATTGGGGATGACTCTTGAGTGGAATATATGGTGGGCCCGCTATGAGCACCCCCAGCTGGCTGGCTCTTCTGCCTGATGTTACGGCGATGAGAAAGGCCACTTACATAGACAGATGGGCCACAGAACATGTGGCTTCAGGTTCAAAGGGAGCTCTGGAGACAAAAGAAACTGAGGTCCCACGGAGACACGAACTTCACTGGTGGTGGAAGGATCTACGAAGTCCCTTCAGAAACCTAGTTGTGACAGGGTAAGTGACGATCATCCGGTTATCCATTGGAGGATGAAATGCGCTGATCGCTGCTTTAAGTGGCTATTCCAGGACAGCTGATCCGAACAGATGCTGGAGCTACCCGTCATTGCTGAGCCCAAGAGGAGAAAACTCCATTTTGCTGAACAACTCCTAGCAGAGCCTTGGCACCACTCTGGAGCGTGAGCACTTGTTTATATAGGAGACTTGTCATATTGTTCAATGCGATTTGGGGAGCCTTAGAGGGGGGCATCTGACTATAGTGCGTCTCAGGAGCCTGTGTGAGGAAAGGGATCCACACCCGAACTTTCTCCGGCTTTGTCCACCAGGCGAGAGAGTCCAAAACCTTGGACAGAATCAATCACCTTGTTGATGTTGCCCCTCTGGGGAGTACCTGGGAAAGAAGCCATGCCCGCAAAGAAACGAAGATGGAGCTTGGCAAATGGCATCATGTGTGTATGAGGCCACGTGGCCGAGAGGGAAAGGCAAGTCCTGACTCAAGTCCAGGGTAGTCGGATAGTCACGGTCTCAGAGCACCCATGGCCTATCCCTAGACTCTCTCGAGAGGCAGAGAAGCTCTTGCTGCGGATGAGTTCAACATCACCCTTATAAAGTTTATGGACCTTGTGGGGGTCAATGTGGATTTCTCGCTGTTGACACAAACCCCCAGGAAAGGCGATTGATGGAGCAAGAAGCTGGTTGCCTGCTGGGCTTCTTCGTATGATCTGTTCATCAGAATCCAATCATCGAGGTATGGTAAGACTGAATTCCTTTCTTCCCTCCTCTGCCTGGTATCACAGACTCCTGAGTATCTTCCGAGTCAGAAGAAGCTGGATCCCGGATTACCATCAGAACCAACAGTGCCGATGGTTGCATAACGAGACTGGGAGGTGGGAAGGGAGAGCATGTCTGCATCCAAAAATAGCCACCTCCTCCTCTGGAGTAACAATGCACCAGAATAGAAACAGTCCGAATAAGAGGAGTGAATGAGGAAGGGGGAGCAAAAAAAGGTCCTCCAGGGAGATGCAGGTCTCAGACCATCCTGGGATGCAGGGAGTGTCCATTGGTCAAGCTGTTGGATCCAGAGCTTCCTTGCTCACAGTGCAAGTTGGATCCATCCAGGGCCATCTAGTTATAGGTACCACATTGGCTCTAGATGTAGAAGTGAGCACCGGAGGGGGTTTAACCTTAGCCCTCAGACTCTGTACTGGAACCTGCAGACCCATACACTTGCATGCCGCTTGCTCTTGCCAAAACGACTTACTCAGATCTAAGTCTGTGGTGTGGGAGGAATCCTCTCTCTTCGGGGCAGTCTCTGACGAAGACGGTTTACCCCTATGCCCCAGGAGGGCCCCTTACTCTCCCAGGGAGCACTCTCTCTAGGCTTAGAAGTCTCAGCCTCTGTTCCTGAGCTCATGCTCAGAGGGGCGCTGCCTGCTGGACGAGATTGATGTAAGGGAGGGTCCCTGGCCTGCATCTGACCAGGTTCTCATTTCCGTCTCCCTCGGGTGTTTAAGTCTCAGTTCCTGACCCTCAGGAGTTCTGGGGGAAAGGAGCAGCAGGTGCGGCACTAGGCTGAGACGTGAGCCTCACCAGGCAGCGGAGACAGTACTGATGTTTGCGGCTCATAGAAAAGGAGTGAGGGCAGGAAACAATCCCAGCCTTCTCTGGGGGGGAAGGGAGAGTTCCCCAGGGTGGGGACAGAGGAGTAACCAGCTACACTACACTTAGAAAGATACTACAAAACAGCTAGTCACAATCTCTGTATAGAAATGGCACAGTAGAAAAGGAGCTGAGGACACCAAAGATCCCAACTCAGATCAGGCAGCGGTAAGAGGGAACTGCACAGGCATTGGTCCACACCATGCACACGTGCGGACCAACGGACACTGCAACAAAATTCTACACTCAGGCGCATGCCTATCCCACGTGTGGAACAAACATAGGGACCATCGCTCGAAGAACCAAGAGCACAGCAAAAGATGCCAGGCATACACTAGGACTGGTACAAACAGTAAGTCTTCAGCTTTTGGGAAACCCTACTCACAGCATGGCTTGGCTGGAACCTGCTGTCAGTGTAATATTTAGGGAGTACATTTATTCCGCCAAGCATGGCGGGCCACCCTCTCCAATCCACTCTCAGCCCAAGGAGCCTCCCCTGATCTGCTACAGCGCTGCACTCAAATCCTTCAAGCGCACTGGAAAAGCCCTAAGCCCTGATTTGCAGAAGGGAAGGGCTCCCGCCATGCTCACTGATATGACTGGCAGCAGCTGGCACTCAGCACCTCTGGCTTTGGGGCCACAAGCCATGAAGACATTGTGAATGCTCAAGAGGTCCAGGTTCAGTGTTGATTTGCAGCGATGCCGAGCACCCGCAGCCAGGGGCACCGCCAAAAACTTTTCCCATGCTATGCACTGTCATCCATTCCTGTGGAGCCATCCCGGTGACAGCCACTGGCCACGGGCCTCACCCGCTGAGCCTATGCCACACTCAACCCCTGCCTTCCAGCCCAGCCTGCCCAGGTGCAGCGTCACGCCTCCATACCTGGGAGCCGGGTGACGCCAGGCAGGACTCAGGGGGGCAAACCCTGGCCCAGATCCTGGCCCCATGGCAGCAGCAAGGAGCCACAGTACTGGCTGCCCCACAGCCCATGAAGGTTTGGCCCCGCCTCCCTTCCCTCATGACAGAAGGCGGTTGGGGTCAAACCTGAGTGGGCAGTGGGACAGCCAGCACCGCTGCTCCTTGCCATTGCCACAAAATGTGCAGACTGCTGCATACAGCACTGCCTGCAGCTCCCACTGGGAATGGTGGGGCTCCAGGCAGACCACACAGGCACCTGAATGTCTACCCATGCATCCATGGT
The DNA here is from genome assembly GCF_028017835.1 of Emys orbicularis. Classification (NCBI taxonomy): domain Eukaryota; kingdom Metazoa; phylum Chordata; order Testudines; family Emydidae; genus Emys; species Emys orbicularis. The sequence goes on from NC_088683.1 coordinate 3,960,182, forward strand.
TCTGTAACATGCTCCTCACCATGGTGTTCAAATGAACTAATGGCATGTAGGTGGAGAACACTAGGGCCCCAAGACTAAGGCTAAGGATTCCATGGACATCGTGGCTAATAGTAATGGTAATAGCAGCAAATCCTTTTTGCCTGTCTAGGCCTCGGTTCAGCAAAGCCGGCCCTGGCAGCACGCACAAATGCATAAGCATGGGAGCGTTTCTCTGGGAAAGGCATTTGCAAAGTTCTAACCATGGCCAGGCATTGTGTAAGGGAATTCTGGCCCAGGCAGCAAGTGATACGCTAGCACCTCCTCGACTTTGCAGAACCATTGACGGTCCCAGAAGAGGGAAAGACGTGGAGGGCTCTGGCTTTTGGGAAGCACAGGACAGTTCCTGAATGGAGTACTGGCACCACCCTTATCCCAGGATCTTCACTGACCACGAGTGTCAGGATCTTCGGATGTGTGTGTGATCTGAAAAAGGCTACCTCCCATCAGTGACTGCTAAGCACCAGGTGGGACACGGAGTTCAGTGCTGGGTCTGAAGGGATGGTCTTCGACCACTGAATTAGCACCACCCTGGGAGTTTTATCCAAAACCCTGCTTAGCCTGTGACAAGGCAAGATCATTGCCCTAAGGCTGCACTGGCTGCAGAATGCTTTCAAACCAGATTTCCCCATGGACTTGTCGCCCCTAAGCTACTAAAAGTCAGGGACTAAGTCTTTGACTCTTAAGTAGCGAAGATCTCCTAACTCCCACTTTCTGCAGGAGACATGGAGATGAGCAGCCACTGTCTCCTTGTGAAGTCTAGAGGAGGGGTGTGGACACAGGTGCCTGACAGTTACCAAAGAGGCAGTCCTGGACAGGGAACTTAACGGACACTGTGCCAGGGAATAAGCCCAACTTAAAAGCGGTGATGCTCCGGTTCAGGAGGTTTAATGGGGGTTACTGGTGAAAGCCCAGACTCTCCTCATTCAAAGCAGCAATGCCCATTCGAGTAGGCCCACCCCACCGGGCAGTGCAGCTCAGCACAGAGCAGTGGGGGATACCGGCATGCCTGCGACAAGCCTGAAGGCCCAGCTGCAGCACAGGTCTGGTTGCAAACCTGGAGACATGGTTCCAAAAACAGGAAACAAGAGCCATGACTCACCTTGATGCCAGAAAGCATGACGGTGACCAGGTAGTAATCGGGAAGGAGCAGGGCTCTGACCACGCTGCCATCCCGGACGTGTTCTATGATGGCTGCAGAACAGAAATGTGTGAGGGTCAACTCTCAGGAAGAGAACAGCACCAGCTTTACGCTCCACCCCCCACAGCATTCAATCAAACCCAGCCAGGAGAAAAAACCCACACACAAGCAGCACACACTGCAATCCCCCGCCCTGGACATGAAAGGCCAATTCACTTGGGATATGCACCCAGCAGCCTCCGCTGGGGCAGACTGCAAACCGAGGCCGGTCAGAGCTCCAAGAACACTGCATACGTAAGCGCCGGTAGGATGTGAACATCCCACAGCTATGTGCTCGCCGGTACCCCACCATGCTGCTTCACCTGGCGCGCACGCTTACCATTGACTGGCTTCTGGTGCATGGAGTCCACAAAGTGGCGTGGGTTTTCAATCGTGTACTTGAGATCCCGGACCGTGTGAGAGCCTGTTCCTTCGCTCCACATTCCTTTTTTCGCAACCTTCGCCTGATCTTCCAGCTCAGCCAGTCTGTTCTGCTCAGGACTAGGAGAAAACACAGCTCTATTGTAAGAGCATACAAGTCAGGGCAGAGGTGTGGGGGCTGTGCATAGCAGGGGCATTGCTATCTTGCATGTTTTACCAAGAAGGTTTGCTCCAGGGAGCACACATTTGACTTGACATTTCACTGCTGGATGCTTTAACAATCCAACCACCACTCGGGTCGAACAGATACAGGGGAAAGTCAGACCTTGCCTTGCTAATCACAGTGTGCACAGCACACCAGAGACTAGAGGAATCTTGTCTAGCATCTCACAGCTGAGGAAGTTAGAGCTTTACAAGTACAGCACTGAGGCCATCCCTATAAGAGGATTAGCTGGATGAACACCCAAGGATGGCCAGGCATCATACCACGGTGCAATCTATCCCCCAGTACGGTGGGAAAGAGACCCAACCCTTTGCTACAGCTTCCCCCCAGTGGAGCTAAACCCAGGAAGAATTGTGGGGTCATACTGTCTGCGCAGACACAACCTACGCCGCACAGCATCCGAGTCAGAAATAAATTCCTCCCTTTGTGGGACATAGCCACAACGATTACGTGACTGGCCCAAGGTCCCTCAGCAAGCGAGTGGCTGAGCCAGTAATCCTGCACAGGGGCCCAGACTCCCTGTGTTAATGACTGGACTGCCACAGACTGGGGAACACGGTCTGCAGACGGAGCTGGTTTCACCAGCCTGGCTCCAGGAACTGCAGGCTTATCTTCTGACGCTTAGTAGAAGTGAACACTGCAGTCAATTTCCAACTAGGCTAGGAAGAGCCTGCCTCCATCCTTGGATCCTAGAGCTAACCAAAGAGTATCGAGCCATTGCTGTACATGCAGATGCAGCATGAGGCAGTCCTTGCAGCAATGGAAGCAAGCGTCTGAAGTGCATGCTGGAAGTGCTCCCATAAGGCACAAGCCAGGAAGAGCAGTGACAGAGGTTCACTCACCCCCGTGAACAGTTAACATAATTAACAGGCGCCAACAGATATCAGCACTGCAAATCACACCACATTGTACTTCCACATCTCACTTCTCTCAGAACGTGCATGGAAGCCTCTCAGCAGAGAATTCATGAGCCGCTTCAGCTCTATTTAACGCAAAAGGAGCCTTACCAGGTTTGAGTACAGGGATATCTGGCCTGTTAGCAACAGCTGTTCTGGAATCATTAGCCAATTTATTAATGCAATCATCTCATAACAAGAGCAGCTGTCAGCCCAGAGCACTGCCACTCCACTATCATGCTCGACACACTTCCAGCAAGAGACTCAAAGAAACTCATATAGCAGCGCAGCGCCACATGGCTCTTCCTTCTGCCTGGGCACAGGACGCCAGCAGGACTGGACTGCTGGCACTGTGCAAGCTGAAAGCCAGCCTCTGGAGCGGGAAGCCTGCTTTCCCCAGCTTGGCAGTAAAGCCATGTACTGCATCCCAGCACAAAGAGGGCCAAAGGGTCCTTTCCCTGCATCAGGAGACCATCCTATTTCATAGCCTGAAATAGGCTATAGGACCCAGACACCCAACGCAAGCACTTCCCCACACACTTAACTTTCACCACATGAGTACTCTTCCTGAAGGAATTGTTCATGTGGGTGAAGTGAGTTACCTCCTTGTGTTTGCAGGATCAGGGCCTTCCCTGTCAATGTTCTTTGCGTCTACCAGGGTTGTGTAATTCAATAAGGGACCCAGCCATAGTGGCATTTAAAAAAAAAAAAACCTGCGTTTTGTTCAGTATAAATTTTAAAGTTGCAATAGCAAACTTTCAAACTAGCTTTCCAAGCCCTCCCCCGACATTAAAAAAACAAAAACAATCAGTGATTTAAATTCCTTGATCCTGGTAAAGGACTGATCCTGCATTGGATGGGGTGGGTTGATGGCCAAAGTGCTCCTTTATACCGCATCTGCTTTCCCGACCCCTGAAATTGCCTTGGGGTCTAAACAGGAGCCTGCAGTGAGGGAGGAGCTGTGGGTTCCAACTTCTCATGCAGAGTGCGACATATTCCATGTCTGGATCAGGTGGGAAGAGCTCATGGCACTTGTGCCACTACCAAGCTCTCCCAGCCTCTCCCTTTGGCTCGGAGACATGCCACCCCACCTCTCATCTAGGCCTGAGGAAATAGGAAGACTCAAGGCAGCGTGCGATGTCTGTGTTGGCTTGAGTTGAACACCCTGCCTTCCTGTTCGCCAAGGGGCAAGCAGCACACTGTTCTGCAGTCAGTTGCAAGCAGTTACCTAAGGCACAGAGGTTAAGAGAGGCTGCGTACAGCTACCATTTACAATGAACTAAACGCGGAATGCCTCTGTGGCTGGGTCCCTTATTGAATTACACACTGGTAGCGGCAAAGAACATTGACAGGGAAGGCCCTGATCCCGCAAACACAAGGGGGTAACTCACTTCACTCACATGAACAATTCCTTCAGGAGTACTCATGTGATGAAAGTTAAGCATGTGTGGAAGTGCTTGCAGCGTCAGGGACTAAACTGTATTAAAAATGTTTAGTAGCAAAATCTGTCACTTCACAAGTAAACTGTTTCAGTGTTAAAAGTTTGGCCTTCAATACACTGAGTTATTGACATTTTTCTTCACAGGCTAAAATGTTCAAAAATACCCTGAAGTTTGGCTCCTAAGCCTATATTTAGGCACCCAAGGGTGCGACTTAAGAGCACAAGTCCCACTGACTAAAAACTGCAATTCCTAATACAGGAGTACAGCCTGGTTCAAGCATTTCAGCTCTCAATTGGTGGCTCAGAGGGTGGTGATAAAGCACAGGCTTTTTGCCCACTATTTCCAAACAACGTTTGCATTCCTCTCGGAGCAAGGATATCAGTGAGGCTCTGGACTGGTCTCTCTCAGCACAGAGGAGTATTTTCAGTGTTCTAGCAGAATACGTCCACCTAAAATCAGAGTGTAAGGCCGCAGCTGCACAGCTTGTGGTGGGAAGACTAAGCCATTGAGAGAGAGCTCTCATCAGCTTAACTACTGCCTCCGCGAAAGGTGTAGCTATGGAAGAAGCTCTCCCGCCAACATAGCATGGTCTACACTGGTGCTTAGTTCTGTGTAATTTACGAAGCTCAGGGGGTGGATTATTCACACCCCAGAACGACAAAGTTACACCAAAGTAACCTGTAGTGTAGACAAGGTCTTAGTTAGGAATCCAAAGAAACAAGTACAACATCCACTTTAGCAATGTAAGATCCTGGGTATGTCTATAGCACTACCAGGACTGTGTGACTGACTGCAGCTCGTGTACACACACCCACACTAGCTCTACAGACTGGCTTGCTAAAAACAATGGTGAGGACATGGTGGCACAGTCTAGCAACGCCAGTAGGTACCCAGGGGGGTTGTGCAGCTCACGCTGAAGCCTGTGCGTCCTGTCCTCACTACTATTTTTAGCAAGCTAGCTTGATTAAATGAGTGCAGGTACGTCTACATGAGTGGTAATCACTCCCCCAGCTGCAGTGTAGACATAGCCTATAGCATGGTAAGTAAAGAACTACAACTTGGGAACAATTCTGATTTAAACAAAAGTTGGTTTGTTAGTTGCTTATGGTTTGTATCCACCAACCATTCTTCATTGGATTGACCCTTACAGTCATCAAGGATATCATAGCATGGCCAAGAGGTGTATTAATCCTGGTGTTCTGGCCTTTCATTTCCCCTGCATTTTAATTGCACAGGATTTCACTGTGTGCTCTGAACAGCTATGCTGCTGGGTTGAGTTAAATAACTGCCTTGTTCTTCCCAAAGCTGGGCAACAGACAACTGCACTGCTGCCACTTGCGTTGGTCCCAAGAGTCCAACCTAGCTCTCCTGTTTCAGACGCACACATCATGCCATGTCCACAGGCAGCACAGCAGCTTTGTGGGATTGCACTGGGAGAATCAGGGTGCTGCTGCAGCTGCATCAGTAGAATGTCATGCCAAAGCTGGAAGTGCACTGGTGCAGTGACCCAGTATGGGATGCAGTGGGGCAGAGCCTTGCTCAGTGAAAGTGTAATCACAACGGTGACTCTTCCCCATGGGAAGATGTAGATGGGGGAGCGGATGCATTTTCAGGCCTCCCGGGCGTTTCGCAAGTGTTCTAGCATAGAGAAGGCTTCAGAAGGGGCTGCGTTTCAGTCGTGGGTGAGGTGATTTGTGCCTGTAGTTTGGGAAGCCATTTGCAGCCTTTCAGGAAACAAGGCGCTATCTAAACGCAAGTCTGTATTTGACCAGTAGTTCTGGATGAGTCGGGCAATGAGGAGCTCAAATGGCTCCTGGGCGACAGCACAGTCTCGTGGACCAAGCAGAGACTGGGCATCAGGCATTGCAGAGGTGCTGTGCTCACGGCATCACCGCCTTGCTGGCTGATACTGGGGGAGTCTAATTTCTGCAGGGAATAGGGAAACCATGGGGATTATACCTCCCTCCCCAGCAGTGGGATTGCAAAGCACCGTACTGTACACACCTTAAGTACGATCACTAGAAGAAAGCTTTTAGGGACTTGGTTCCTGAAAGACGCAACCAAGAGCAAGAGCAGCTTAATCCAGGGCCCCCAGCTCTCCTGGGAAACACCTGGCACTGCAGAATTTTCTTTATTGGCAAGACTGGAGCTAAAATCCAGACCCTTGGCAATGTGGGCAGTGTTTACTCAGCATACCTGTTTACAGACTGTGCTATGAAAACCTCCAGTGGAAGACATCCAAGTGCTAGTAACGGGCTTGAGGAAATGATACAGGCATGCTTCCAACCCGACAAAGGATAAAATAGCATCCAACAGCTATATATAGAACAGCTCCATAGACAATTCACACCCCGTGTAATATAATAACCCATGCCTAGGGATGCACTGGGGAGTTCCTGGGATATCTTGTAGTTAAAATCCTGGGTCTCCCAAGACCTGGCCAGTGGAAAAGCTACTCATGAAAGCTTTGGGGATATCACTTCCAGACACAGGACAGAGACTGGAAAGTTAACATGTCAACTCCAAGGCACTAACACAAGTTGTGTGCATCCTGGCAGACAGTAAGGGCCGCATGCACGTGGGCTTAGTGAGTGTTGCGTCTGTGGGATACAGAGTTGGGAAAATCAGTATTAATTGCAGTGTTATCTTCCAGTGCATCAGCATGCTCTGACAGAAGGCCCACGACAGCCTCAAAGAGGTTGCTTTGCAGCTAGAGAGGTCTCACATTTTCAGTAGCTCTGGAGTATAGGAGAAGCCTGGTGAGGGGGAGAAGATTCTTTGTTTACCCTCCTTCTGCCATGACCCCAAAGGAGGGGGGAGCTGCCATTTTGGAATGCCTGTTCCCAGCAAGCCAATCGGTTTAGTAGAAAAATCTTTGTCACTTTACAAGTAAACTGCTTCAGTATTAATGTATTGGAAGGCCAAACTTAAGTTATTGACATTTTTATTCACAGGCTAAAATGTTCAAAAATACCCTAACGTTTGGCTCCTAAGCCTATATTTAGGCACCCAAGGGCATGACTTCGGAGCACAAGTCCCATTGGCTTGCAGCTGGGAAGTTGCTAGCATAGCCTGAGATAAAGCACCCGACACCATACTGAATAAAGCCTAGAACTCAACCAATAGCTGGTCCCTGAACAGGAGTGAGGAAGTAATTCATCAACAGCTTTGTCCTGTCACCACAGCAAAGTCAAAGCAAAGCTGTTTGGGAACGTCAAGTGCCACAAAACATCTGAATCCCAGAACAAGTTTAGAGGAGAGCAGGAAATATATGTACTTATTGGCTCGGATTCCTTCCCTGCGAGAGGCCAGGCCTTCTGCCACGAGAGACTCAGCGATGTTCTCCCCAGTCGTGTCTGGTAAGAGGGAAAGAAAAAATCAGAATCAATGAGAGCAAAGTTCCGAGTCCTATCGCTGCATAGCATCTCTTTGGATGAGAGACAGCTATACAGGAGACTCTTTATAGACAAAAGACTTGTGAGTGAAATATCAATTGAGACAACCACTGGAAGCAACAAACAAGGAAGCAAAGGGAGGGCAAGGTTAAAGTTACTTCGATGGAGAGTTAGGCTTGTTATGTGCACACCTTGGCACCTCCGTTGTCCATCTACGCCAGTAGCTCTCAACCCGGGGCCCATGGGCTGCTTGCAGCCCAATCAGCACACAATTGTGTCTCATGTGACATCCTCAGGGCCGTACAGGTAATATATAAATTGTGTGGATGTGGCTCACATAGAACAGAGAGCTGCACATGCAGCCCACAATGGTAAATAGGTTGAGAACCACTGGCCTACACATGTTAGTGGATTAAATGTTTACAAGGCATGACGCTAATAGAACAGGCACAATGCTTCACTAATTTCAGAAGGGATTCACAGGCAAACCTGCGGGCATGGTGGCCACTAAGCGAGCATGGAACCTAGAATAAGTTTTCTATTCAAATCCAGCCCCAGCTCAGTGAAGACTGGAAGGCATTACCAGCTATTGGCTGCTTGGTGCCTCCCCTTAGATTCAAGCGACGGGCATCTGCACCTGGCAATTTTGGCTGAGAAGTCAAGGACTGAATGGGACAGTCAACGGAACGATATTGGCAAGGCAGGGGAGGGGGAAGGACAGTAGAGTGAACTTTGCCCTGTGCCATCTCGGCTTTAGAGGGGAGAAAGGGCTTCTGTGCCCACAGCTACCATCAACAACTTTTACCATCACAAACCAACCACCCACCCACACACGAAATATGGATCACTGCACCCAAAAAAAGCATTAAAAGCACTTTAGCACAAGTGAACTCTGTTCACAGGGGACTTAGTTAATTGCCCAGCTAACCACTTTCACCCAGTCATTTAGATTATGGAGTTTGATACCCATCTCCTCCAAACCACCACCTTGACAATCCCTCTGCATGCTCGGAGAGGTGAAGGACAGGCTTGGCCACAAAACAGGGTTCTAGCAGCTGCCACGTGGCCACTTCAGGCAGGATTTCCAGAAGTGCTGGAATGATTCAGGAGCACCAGTCTCACAGATCACCAATACCACTGAGTGTCACTTTGCCCCAGGGAACACCTAGATCAACGCAGTGCCAGTCTGGTGGCACCATGATGCAACAGGCACTGGTTGTCAAGGAGGAGTGTGGTGTCAGCAAAGCACAAGGATAAGAATATATGGGGCATGCCACTCTCTGATGACACTAAATTAAGGAAGGGGAAGAAAATAAGGGAGAAAATCTGACATAAGATCTGCACATCAGTCTGGGATAAAGAATATTTATACGTGACCAGGCCATCCTCTGCAGCAGAAGCCAGTGCATAGGATAAGCAGGTAATTAGATGCAACAGGATCAAAGGGGATTTTGAAATGCCATCGGAAAGAACCAGAATTCTAGACAAACTCAGGAAAGGGTGAGATCATGAACTGCTACAATAGTGCACAGCCGCACAAACACCTGTTTCTGCTCAGAATCAACAGCCAACTTTGTGTCTAACGTGGCAGCGATGGGTCACACCTGACCACAGCCATTCGAGGGTGCATCTGACTGGACTCCACAGAACAGAGACCGACTCAGACCTGGGGTTCTCTCCAGCCCGAGAGAGGCTTGTTGGCAAGGGAGGGGGCAGATTAGTAGCTGGCAGGAACTGACAACTTGGGTGATCGGAAGAGGTAAGGTTTTTGCTTTGCTCTCCCCCCAGTTCATGGCCTACCCAGGTGAGGCCGCAGCAGCCTCTGGCTCTAGGTACATTCAGAATGAATCCATGTCAGATTTCCTCAGACATTTCTAGAACCGTAGCAATCCTTTTGCTCTTCATAGTGGGGGAAGACGCTCCTATTAGACATCCAAAAGAAGAAATAAGTGATACTACATCCTTAAAAGAGAAGCAGAAGTGAAGGACAAATCCAGGTTGGTTCTAAGGCCCCAGCTGGTGTGTTTCCAATTCATAAGGTGCGTGCTTCTCCCACTCTGCTCAACCCAAAGCGAAGAACAAGGTGCAAAGGTACAAGCTTCTGACCACTAATAGAGAGCTAGAATCCAGCTGGAGGAAGGCACCTGCCTGGTGAGGCTGTTGTGGCATTGTTAATTGTATTGACATCTAGACAAACTTCATCAGGAAATGTTTTATGCTTCGTCTATTCATCTAAATCCTGTCCTGTCACACAGTTTAACAATAAGGGAGACACCTACACAGGAAGCCTGGCATAAAAATCTTTTATGTGGCAGAGAACAAGGATGAAGAATACTGAAACAGAGCACTTAAACTGCTAGCAGTGTCACGTCAGAACAAAATCCTTTCAAGATTTATTTCCAGCAGACTACGCGCTCTACTTCTGCCTTCTGATGATAAATACACAAACGCTCCAGGATTCCTGACAGAAGAATGGATTTGCTACAGAAGCCAGGGAGTTACAGAGACAGTGGTCCTCTCCCAAGGAGTCAGTCGTAGCATCAGCTTTTCAAAAGGATTATGGGGGCAGATTATCCCACAACTGGCTACTGAGGAGATTCTCACACCTCCCTCTGAAGCATTTGGTGCTGGCCACTGTTGGAGACCAGGCCAGATGCACCCTGGGTCTGATCCAGTCTGGCAATTCCTATGTGATAGGCTGAATGGCTCAGACACTGGTAGGGCAGCAGCTTACCTCTGTCAATGGTTCAAGGGCAACTAATAGCAGTTACTGTAGGCAGGCTGGTGACAGGTTACACACAGCTGCAGCCCCTGGGAGAGACCAAAGAGTGAATGGTTTGTAAGAGGGGGAGGGAGTTGAGCATGCTGGCAAGGCAGGCACTCCCTATACACACTTCTGCCATTGTACCTGCCATGGCCGGGACTCAATTTCCAGGCCTCTCCTGAGCAGAAACTCAAATAGAGTCACACTGGTGTTAGCGAGTTAGACAGGACTGACAGATGGGAGTTCAGGAAAGAGCACGGGAGTGGAGATCTGACGAGCAGCTGAGAAACCACTATGGAGGAAAGACCTGAAAACAGTGGAAATAGGTGAATACAGAGGGCTTACCGTAGCCAAGGAGAGGAATCAGTAGGGGCAGCAGGGGGACATTAAGGAAGTCTACTTGAGCAGAGCACTGGTGAAGACTCTCGACTGCGAGATGCAGGAGGCTGTGCACTCAACCTTTAGGGAAGGGGTAGAAGCCACAATGCTTGGGACGTGTAAGAACCTAAAGGTTCTTATCTGGCCCCCGTGTCTGAGTCTTTAATGCACTTATCCTCCCACACCCCCGTAAGGTAGAACAGGTGCGGGAAACGAGGCCCAGAGAGAGACTCACCAAAGGCTATATGCAGTCTGTGCCAGAGCACAGAACTGGCCTAGGTCTGCCAAGTGCCATGCTAGTGCCCTAAGCGCTGGTACCCATCCTTCCCTCCTGAGGGCAACAGCAGCCAGACTGGATCAGATGAGCAGTCCATCTAGTTCCATGTCCCATCTCCATCTGCAAGCTACTCCCGAGGCAGGGGCAACAGCAGTGATGGGACAACCTGACTCCAGAGAAAATGTCCTGCTAGAGTCTGAAGCATAAAACAGACCGGTTTAGCAGGGAACAATCCCTTGCATGCAGAGAGATGGATGAGACTGAAGACTCACTAGTGACCCAGACACTCTGAAGGCTGATGAAAATTATGCGCCTGTTAGTCTACTGCTAGGTTAGGACAGCACTGTATGACTGGTTGGTGTTATCCTTTCCCTCTGTAGACAGTGACCCACCAGCTTACTGCGCATTGGCTTGAGCCTTCTCCCTTCGGCACTCCAGATCCTTGTGCATTGAACTGACAGCTGAGGAGCAGGAACTAACTAATCCAGCACGGGGAAATAGGGAAGCAAAATGCATTTGCCCTATCTATTTAGACACGAGGTCAGCCCTATTCAGCTTCTTCAGCCATCTCCCTGCGTGAACCAGAACTCCTGTCCCTGCAGACATAGGTACCGTCTCCATGGGTGCTCCAGGGCTGGAGCACCCACAGAAAAAAAAAAAAGTGGGTGCTCAGAACCCACCAGCCACAGCTGTTCAGTGGCATCGCTGCCGATCAGCAATTTGGTGACACCACCAAACAGCTGATTGGCGGCTCAGGGAGGGGCTTGGGGGAAGGCAGAGAGCAATGAGCAGGTGGGGGGTCTCGGGGAGCGGGAAGAGGCAGAGCGAGGGTGGGGCCTTGCGGGAAGGGGCGGAGCACCCCTAGGGAAAACTAAGTCAGCGCCTATGCCCGCAGAGACCCAACAAGCAGTAAAGTCAAAGGGAATTAGCAAAACAGACGATAGAGAACAAAGAACAGAGAACAGAAGAAAGGAGGGGGAAATGTAGCATGGAGAGGAAGGCAACCAGGGCTCTCCTCCTGTCAGTGCCCCTCATTTTTACTACTGATGTGCACCTGGAGTTCAGGGAAGAGGAAAGTGATAGTACCATGGGCATACCCTTGTGTTTCATTCCAGAGCATCCTCGAGGAGCTCTCTGAAGGTCTCCCATTCAAATCCTGACCTGGCAGATACTTAAGAGTCTGCAAGGTCTTTAACCCCACCGCACCATTTCGGAATAAGTTACTCAGATTCCAAGGCCAGAAAGGACCATTGTGATCATTGTGTCTGGCCTGGCCTCCTCTAACACAGGCCAGAGACCTGCCCCTAAATAAATTCCTAGAGCAGAGCTTTCAGCAAAACTTCCAGGCTGGATTTAAGAATTGCCAGTGATGGAAAATCCACCACAACCCCCAGTAAATGGTTCCAGTGGTTAATTACCCTCACTGTTAAATGTATGCCTCATTTCCATCATGCGTTCCAAAGGGGTGCTTCCACAAGAACGGGGCTGAAAAAAGACAGTTACCTGTTCCGTAACTGGCGTTCTTCAAGATGTGTTGCTCCTGTCTATTCCACAGTAGGTGTGCGTGCTCGCCACGTGCACCGGTGCCCGAAGTTTTTCCCTTAGCAGTACCCATACTGGGGGAGCACCGCTGCGACCCCTGGAGTGGCGCCTCTATATCGCGCTATAAGGGGAGCTGCGCGCTCCCCCCACCCTCAGTTTCTTCTTGCCGGACAACTCCGAAAGAGGGGAAGGAGGGCGGGATGTGGAATACACCTGAGCAACACATCTCGAAGAACACCAGTTACGGAACAGGTAACTGTCTTTTCTTCTTCGAGCGAGTCCCGCCTTGCCTGTTGATGTAGTACATTGCAGCGGTGTTGTCCATCAGGACTCTGACCACTTTGCCGCGAAGTTGCGTGTTGAAGGCAACACATGCCAACTGCATCGCCCTGAGCTCCTTGACATTTATGTGGAGGGACAAGTCCGCAGTCGACCACATCCCCTGGGTTTGTATGTTCCCTGTGTGAGCTCCCCAGCCCAAGTCGACGCATCGGACACCAGGTCTAAAGACGGGGTTGCCTCCCGAAAAGGAACCCCTTGCAAACATATTGCTCAGGTAAGACCACCATTGTAGGGAGGCAAGTATCGGGGACGGTACCGTGAGAACTTTGTCTAGCCCGTCCCGGGCCTGGGAGAACTGGGAGGCTAGCCAGAGCTGGAGGGGCCTCATCCGGAGCCTGGCGTGGCGGACCACATACGTGCATGCCGCCATGTGCCCCAGGATCCGAAGGCACGCTCTCGCCGTTGTCACTGGGAAAGCCGTGACCGAGGCGATGAGATCTTTTAGGGCCTCGAACCTGCTCAGCGGGAGAGAGGCTGGGGCCCTTGAGGAGTCCAGCAGCGCCCCAATGAACTCTATGCACTGCACTGGAACTAACGCTGACTTGGTCTCGTTTACCACTAGGCCGAGATCAACGCATGTGCACAGGAGCAGCTCCACATGGGCCCTTACCTGGGACCAAGAGTTGCCCTTGAGAAGCCAATCGTCCAGGTATGGAAAGATCTGTACTCCCTCCCGTCTGAGGTAGGCCGCTACCACAGCCATGCACTTTGTGAAAATTCTGGGCGCTGTGGATAGGCCAAACGGGAGGACCACAAACTGGTAGTGGTCTAACCCCACTAGGAAGCGGAGGAAGCGCCTGTGCCCCTCGAAAATATGGATGTGAAAATATGCGTCCTGAAGGTCCAGGGCCCCCAGGTCCAGGGAGGGGATAATAGAGGCCAGGGACACCATGCGGAACTTGGAGAGGACCAGAAAACGGTTGAGATCCTGCAGGTCCAGGATGGGCCTGAGGCCCCCTTTTGCCTTTGGGATCAGGAAATATCGGGAGTAGAAACCCTTGCCCTGGCATTCTACTGGTACTCTCTCCACCGCCCCCAGGTGCAGCAGTCGCTCCACCTCCTGCCCTAGGAGGTGGGCATGCTCCGGGTCCCCCAGGCCCATCGGGGGGGGCGGGGGGAGGGTGCAAATAGTCAACACTGCCTCTTTCCCTGCCTCTTGCCCTTAGAGGGCCCTGGCTGTGGAGCAGAGCGGGACTGTCACTGAGACCGGCGCTTCTGGTCCCTCGGCCTCTTGTACAGGGGCTTGTATCTGCTCCTAGCCGGTTGAGCCGACAGTTGCGGTTTGGCCTGGTCTTTAGCCGGAGGTACGTAGAGGCCCAAGGTTTGCAGAGTGGTACGGGAATCTTTCATCCCGTGCAGCCTGATGTTCGTCTGATCTGCAAACAGAGCTTTTCCATCAAACAGCAGGTCCTGCATGAGGGACAGGGCCTCCCCCGATAGCCCGGACAGGAGGAGCCACGACGCCCTGCACATAGATATTGCGGACGCCATGGAACGGGCTGCCGTGTCGGCCGCGTCCAACGTGGCCTGAAGGGCCGCTTTGGCCGCCGTCGCCCCCTCATCCACCAGAGCCTTAAAGTCCTTTCTCTCCCGCTCCGGGAGAAGAGGTTCGAACTTTGTGCCCCACTCATGCACTGCTTTTAGCTGGGACCTGCTGACAATCCCCTCTACTGTGTGAATGAAAAGCAAAAGGTGACTTCCTCTGCGTGTCTGACTTTTGTAGGGCACTCATTCTTGGCTTCTCTCCACTTCTTGTCATAGTTCGTGGTTTCTCTCTCTATTGGTTTGTGTCTGTTCCTTCTCCATCCAGCACCTTATAGCTTCTTTCCTCGCATTCTTCCCACGCTTTGCTCGAATTTCCTCCCCCCAGCTTAGTCCTAGCGGGGGTAAACCACCCCTGGGAGCCATTTACCAAAGGTTGTGGTGGATTTACCATCACTAGTCGTTCTTAAAAACAAGGCTGTATGTTTTTCTAAAAGCCCTGCTCTAGGAATTATTGTGAGGAAGTGCTACAGCTTGCGTTATACAGGAGGTCAGATTAGAAGATCAGAGTGGTCCCTTCTGGCCTGGGAATCTTTGAAAGCACCCAAAGGCCCCCAGACATCAGAATCAAGGCCCCATTAGGCAGGGAGTTGTGTGTGTGTATGACCGCCTTTGCCCCCACTCTCAAAAACTCCTGGAGGTGGGAACAACACAGATTTGGGTTTCTGACCCACTCCATAGCAAAGGACAAGGACATACAGACTAAATTCTCAGCCATCAGAACAGGAACAAGAGCCTGGACTGATGAGCTTGACTAGAAAACATTTTATGCCCTGAGCATTCAACTTCAGACCACACAACTTGCCTTCCTCTTCCCTGAGCCCCAGCCCCTCCTGCCTGGAACTAGCCCCCCGGATATTTATGGCAGCTGTGCCACTTTTACAGCTCAGATCCTTTTTCCTTGCTCCATCGGTCACTTTGCCCCTTTCTGTATGCAGGAACGACCCTAACAGACTCCGTCTAAGCATGCTGTCTATTGCAGCTCATTGCAAGCTGCTCAGTGAAGCTTTGTATGAAGGATGCTATAAGTTACAGAACATTCAAAAGCTCAACTACAGCAATGGCCTAAAAAGGACAATGGGTGCATTCAAAGCGCTACTCCCGTTTCAGAAGTGGGTTATCTGGCACTTATAAGTCGCTGTTCTCAAGCAGCTCCATGGGCAATGAACATCGATTCTCACTGCACTGACCCACACGACAGTCTGAGGATGCTAACGAACTAAACAGGAGCTAGGAGAACTCCTTTCCGTTGCCTGTCTCCGGCTGACTAAAGCCACAAGATTTATAATGGCAATAAGGGCTGCAATAGGAAATCTAAGGGAATTCAATTAGCACCATGACCTGACGCAGCCTGGAGCCCAAACACATTCAGCAATGACAGCAAAGCAAACCGCACTATAGGAACCCAGCACCCAACTCCAGTGGGTGCCCGGAGGCCCAGTGAGAACCGCACCTGAACTTCCCTAGAATTAGTGACAATACTATAAATGGCAGCCTGAGGCCTGCACGATGGAAGATACCACAGAAGGAAGAACGGCAATGTACAGCTGGGTGTCAGGCTCACCCGGACTAAGCAGCAGCTCCAGACTGAGGGGCAGCACGTCACTTCACCTACCTGCATGGCACACTTTGCCCTGTGGGTGTCTGGCAGCTCCCTAGCCACTACTCACCTTTCCCAAGGTACACCATGCCATACTCCCGGCCTTGCGGGGTCTTGTACTCCACAGTGAAGCACACCTCCTTCCCAATGAGCTTCTTTCGCAGGAACTCACGAGCCGGAAATCCCCAGGGCTGGGGGGAAAACAGAAAACTTAGTCACTGGAGGTCAATCTGGGCACCATCAGACCCTAAGGGTTCCCCTTCCACTGCTGGACACAGTGCATAGAGATCTCATAGGGAGGCAGTGTAAACAGAGCACTGGATTGGGACTCAGGAGATATGGGTCCTAGTCTCACCTTCAACACTGGCCTACTGGGTAACCCTGGGCAAGTTACTCAGTTTCCCCATCTGTAAAATGGGGTCAATGATACTGACCTCCTTCGTACTGGGACCTGCTGATGAAAAGAGCTACGTAGGAGCCAGGTGTTCTCTTGGCCAGACAGCCTTCCACTGCTCCTGCAGGAGACCCCAGTGAGGCCACCTGCAGTTCAGTGGTTTGGAAGCGAAAGATACCGGGAGACATCTGCTGGAAAGTAAGTCTGTCCAGCACTGACAGGTCAGGAGCAGCCCCAGTTAGAAGACAACACTTAAACTATTGCTGTCCTCTTGATCTGCTCCAAAGTAGTCAGGATCACAACCACTCCCCGGGGCAACAATGAATACTGTCCAGATGGTCTCTGTTTTCCCTGCTGAGACTATGCCATAGGGCCTCGGGCTGGCAACGGCACTTCCCTACTCTCTCACTTGCATAAATTCAGCCAGAGGAAACTATGGATTGAAGACCCTCACAGTAAGAATACAGCTGTGGAATCACCTGCCCAAGGCACAGGTGGAAGCCCGAACACTAGACAATTAAAGTTGGACCAAACAGCGCCAAACATACTAAGAAGCAATCTTTCCCTGGCCTAGGGGTCTAGATGAGCTAATGGCTATTTCCTGTCTAATGTTCTATGGTAGTTTGTATGCCCATACTGCTTCATCAGTGGGATCTGAGCTCTACCCGCCCCCCTCCCCTAGTCCTATGCCCCAGCCCACACTCCAACCACAGAAAGGCTGCAAGGGCAGAAACTCAGTATTACAACGTCATTGCTGGGTCAGGCAAGCAGAGAAAATGAGCTGGGAAGAACACTGTTCTAGCCACCAACAATTAGCTGAACTGACAGGTGTGATTTTATAAAGCAGGAGACATACATCTAAGCAAGATGTTCAGGAGACCATCTCCCCAGGGAGAGTCTCACTGCAAGGAGACCTGCAGTTTAAGGGAGCTCTATACTGCATCTAACACAGGGAGGGTGGGTGGCCCAGGTTTGGCTTAATTCTAACTCCACCACCTCTATCCAAAAGAGGACATGGGGCAAGTTCATTACCACTCAGTGAGCAATCAGCACACGCCACAGCCATTAATGCAGTGTTCCTCAAATGCGGCCACTGTGGCCACATGCAGCCACAGCCTCCTGGACTGTTATTTTTTTTTGGGGGGGAGATGTGTGTGCAAAGAAGCAGCCCCTTCCGTTGCTCCTGGATGCAGTGATTGGGCACTGCTCCCCCTGTGGAGACACTGGAGCACAATGCTGGAGGACCAGGCAGCCAGTGAGTTTTCCCACCTTCCCAGAGGTGATGGGGTTCAGGCTTTAGGCTTCAGACCTGGGGTGGCGAGACAGCAGGGCGACAGGCTCTGGCCACACTGCTTCGGACTCCAGCCCTCCACTGCCTCCCCCGACCCACCCCCATTGCCCCAGGCCCCCCCGGTACCCCCCCATCTAGGGCTTAATTTGTCCCCAGGCTTGTTGACAGGGCTGAGTAAGTCTGCTGTGAATAGTGATACTGGTATATTTATTAATATCACTTTTCATAACAGACTTACTAGCTAGCAACAAATAAGTTACAATGATTTAGCCATGTCTATGTGCATATTTGTTTGTTTTTCCTAAAGTTAATTAAGTATTTTAGGAAAAAGTGAGAGAGCGGCCACCACACTCTGAGGCCACCAAAATATTTGTTCCAAGAACCCCTGCATTAATGGAAGCCACCAGCTACTCATCCTAGAAACGCTGATCGGTCACATGACCCCAAAAGCAAGTCCCTGAACCTTTGTTCTGTTCCCTGCAAATCAACACAAAGTGCTTAGATCCAGACCTTACACATGCTGATATCCAAGTGCTGCAAATACTCAGCATTTCAGACCAGAAGGGACTATCATGATGCTCCAGTCTGATCTCCTGCACTGCACAGAGCAGAGAATCCACAGGGATTCCTCTACTCTACTGTAAGGAATGTCTCCCCTACCAGGGAAGAATACAGTCTGGGCCCTTTTCTGGTCAGATGGGTTATTTCAACAGGATGTGACCAGAACTCTATCCTCAGAGAACAGCTCACATATCAGGACCAGAAAGAGGAGAAATCAGAACTGAGACGTCTCTTCAAACTGGTTTAGGATAGCCCAGGGGTAGGCAACCTATGGCACGCGTGCTGAAGACTGCACACGAGCTGATTTTCAGTGGCACTCGCACTGCCCTGGTCCTGGCCACGGGTCCAGGGGGCTCTGCGTTTTAATTTTAAATGAAGCTTCTTAAACATTTTTAAAACCTTATTTACTTTACATACAACAATAGTTTAGTTCTATATTATAGACTTATAGAAAGAGACCTAAAAATGTTAAAATGTATGATTGGCACGCGAAACCTTAAATTAGAGTGAATAAATGAAGACTCGGCACACCACTGCTGAACGGTTGCCGCCCCCTGGGATAGCTCTTCGTTCGTTATATACATTGGCTCGCAGTGCCTACTTAAGGGAATGTTGCCCTGATGGTGTCTTAACCACTAAGATGTTCTGGGCTAATTTTTCAGTATTATCCCCAGCCTCACCTCCCCATTTGCTTTGAAATGGGACATGCGGATACTCTGCCAAATATTGTTCCCCAAGATGGTGCATTATTGCAGGAAAAAACCAAAGTCCTTGATTTTTAGAGCTGGGCAGGAAACTGTTTTCCTTTTCTATGAATTTGAAAAGAAATTCCCATCCCCAAATCAGGACAGGGTGTCAAAACCTAGACTCTTTGCAAGCCAAACATCCAAAAGAAATTCTGATCAGGTCAACTATAATATTTCATTTTGATTGAAGCTTAGTTTTGAAACTTCTAAAGTTTTTCAAAATTTTCCTATGCATTGAAATTGACCCTTTCATTCAAACCAAAACCCTTTGCAGGAATCAGCGTTTTCCAACAATATCCATATACTAAAAAATTCCCAAACAGTTCTATTTATTCTTAAAACAAACAAGCAGTAAGACTTGGTGAAGCAACTTGCACAGGTTAACAGTTGATCAGCATCTGAACTGGGAATAGAACCCAGTAACTACACTGAAAACACCGCACCTCACTCTGGACTGAAAAGTTCTAATTTCACCCTAGCTTTCACCCGCTATCGATGTGCCATCTGCAAGCACATAGCCACTGATACCCAGCCTCAGACAGGAACACCACGTTCTGGAGGATGTGTGGGGAGTTCCTTTCCCCCACTCTTCCACCAATGGAAGATCAGAGCTGTGCCAAGTTCAGGCACTGACACCAATATGTCCTGCAATTAATATGCAGGCCTGAAAGTGAGTGGTTAAACTGCCCTTGTAGAGTACCCTGCTAATTCATCTGCAGTGAGATCCTCCAGTAGATATCTGTGACGGGTTGGATCACAGAAACCCCCTTGAGAGCTGCCACCCAATGTGCAAAGACTACCCCTGCGTCTGTTTTCCCTGCCAGCTCAGGATTCCAGCACCCTGTCTTGCTGAGCCAGACACTCCAGTCTGCTCTAACAAAGACTCAGGGTCTGAATCACTAGTCCCAAAGCTGCAAGTTTACCCGAAACCAGCTCACAGGAGTGTGCTTGTCTTTAGCACTCAGATGCCCAACTCCCAATGGGGTCTAAACCCAGATAAATCCGTTTTACCCTGCATAAAGCTTATGCAGGGCAAACTCATAAATTGTTCGCCCTCTATAACACTGATAGAGAGATATGCACAGTTGTTTGCTCCCCCAGGTATTAATACATACTCTGAGTAAATTACTAAATAAAAAGTGATTTTATTAAATACAGACAGTAGGATTTAAGTGGTTCCAAGTAGTAACAGACAGAACAAAGTAAGTCACAAGCAAAATAAAATAAAATGCGCAAATCTATGCCTAATCAAACTAAATACAGATAATCTCACCCTCAGAAATGCTTCAGTAAGTTTTTCTCAGACTGGACACCTTCCAGGCCTGGGCACAATTCTTTCCCCTGGTACAGCTTTTGTTCCAGCTTAGGTGTTATCTAGGGGATTCTCCATGATGGCTCCTCTCCACCTCTGTTCTCTTCCACCCCTTTATATATCTTTTGCATAAGGCGGGAACCCTTTGTCTCTCTGGGTTTCCACCCCCCCTCACTGGAAAAGCACCAGGTTAAAGATGGATTCCAGTTCAGGTGACATGATCACATGTCACTGCAAGACTTCATTACTCACTTGCCAGCACACATATACAGGAAGACTCACAGGTAAACACAGTCATCTGCAGACAATGGTCCTTGTTAATGGGAGTCATCAAGATTCCAAACCATCATTAATGGCCCACACTTTACATAATTACAATAGGCCCTCAGAGTTATGTTTTATATTTCTAGTTTTAGATACAAGAGTGGTACATTTATACAAATCGGATGATCACACTCAGTAGATTATAAGCTTTGTAATGATACCTTACAAGAGACCTTTTGCATGAAGCATATCCCAGTTACATTATACTCACTTATATTTTTATAAAACCATATAGACTGCACGACGTCACACCCTCCTCCTGAACTTACTGCCAGAGACTTGGACACTGACCATGGCGGAGGCAGTATACCTAAAATTCGTTTTTGGGCTCCCCTATGGGGCAGACACTCCTGTGTCCCCCAAAAGGGAAAGAGACCCTGATCCAGCTGTAGGCTCACAGCTACCAGCTATGAGAGACCTTTCGCTGGCCAGCAAAATCCCCCCCCTTTCACTCAGGTTGGGTTTGCTTCCAGCTAGAGTCCTTGGGGTTTGTTCCCACCGCAGCAGTCACCAGGACCCCAACTTCCAGCTCCAGGATACATGTCTCTGTGCACCTCTTCCACTCCATTACAGCCAGGTCATGCTTCTGGGTCTTAATTGCTTTGTCTCTTAAGTCCAGGCTGGTGGGCAGCCTTTTCTTTTTCCAGGTCAGCCTTTTCCCAGGCAAATTGTACATTAGTTTTCATTTGTCTTCCCTTGAGACCACCACTCGATGAGCTGGGATACCACAGAGAACACCCTCCTGCCAGAACAGGCACCCCTCCACTCCTGTCTTGCTAAATTAGACACTCCAGTCAGCTTCAGCACAGACAGAGGTTGGGCCACACCCATCTGCAGTTCACTGAAACTGAGATCACTCAGCTCAGGGGCTTCTTAGTTAACAGAGACATTCCCAGCACCCATTGTTCAGTCTTTCTGGGCAATTTGAAACTTGTGTAGTTTTAGCTTCTTTTGATCTTCATTCTTACTTATTTTGCTTCCTTTTCTGTCCCTACTTCCCTTTCCCGAAATAAGCAAACAGAAAATAACAAACCAGTAACCACTTTGTCTGTTCTCCAGCCACCACACTTAAAACTCACTTAAAATCACTACCAAGTATCTCAAAGCAATCAGCTGTGCACAGATCCTGCCGACTACGCCACTGTGACGGGTTGGATCACAGAAACCCCCTTGAGAGCTGCCACCCAATGTGCAAAGACTACCCCTGCGTCTGTTTTCCCTGCCAGCTCAGGATTCCAGCACCCTGTCTTGCTGAGCCAGACACTCCAGTCTGCTCTAACAAAGACTCAGGGTCTGAATCACTAGTCCCAAAGCTGCAAGTTTACCCGAAACCAGCTCACAGGAGTGTGCTTGTCTTTAGCACTCAGATGCCCAACTCCCAATGGGGTCTAAACCCAGATAAATCCGTTTTACCCTGCATAAAGCTTATGCAGGGCAAACTCATAAATTGTTCGCCCTCTATAACACTGATAGAGAGATATGCACAGTTGTTTGCTCCCCCAGGTATTAATACATACTCTGAGTAAATTACTAAATAAAAAGTGATTTTATTAAATACAGACAGTAGGATTTAAGTGGTTCCAAGTAGTAACAGACAGAACAAAGTAAGTCACAAGCAAAATAAAATAAAATGCGCAAATCTATGCCTAATCAAACTAAATACAGATAATCTCACCCTCAGAAATGCTTCAGTAAGTTTTTCTCAGACTGGACACCTTCCAGGCCTGGGCACAATTCTTTCCCCTGGTACAGCTTTTGTTCCAGCTTAGGTGTTATCTAGGGGATTCTCCATGATGGCTCCTCTCCACCTCTGTTCTCTTCCACCCCTTTATATATCTTTTGCATAAGGCGGGAACCCTTTGTCTCTCTGGGTTTCCACCCCCCCTCACTGGAAAAGCACCAGGTTAAAGATGGATTCCAGTTCAGGTGACATGATCACATGTCACTGCAAGACTTCATTACTCACTTGCCAGCACACATATACAGGAAGACTCACAGGTAAACACAGTCATCTGCAGACAATGGTCCTTGTTAATGGGAGTCATCAAGATTCCAAACCATCATTAATGGCCCACACTTTACATAATTACAATAGGCCCTCAGAGTTATGTTTTATATTTCTAGTTTTAGATACAAGAGTGGTACATTTATACAAATCGGATGATCACACTCAGTAGATTATAAGCTTTGTAATGATACCTTACAAGAGACCTTTTGCATGAAGCATATCCCAGTTACATTATACTCACTTATATTTTTATAAAACCATATAGACTGCACAACGTCACAATATCCATTGTCTAAACTCCTTACAAAACACCAGGCAGGATGTACCAGGCTACTGTATCCTACCAGTATCAGTTCAGACACTGGAGGGAGCCCAGAGCTGAGTAACTGTATCCAGAACGCTACATAAAACCTTGAGTTACAGGACCCTCAATCTCAGGACAGAATGTAATGCAATATACAGCCCTGGATAATACAATCATGACCTGGCCGCGTCTCTGTGCTCCCTCACTCAGCACTAAAAAATGCCCTGCACTCAAACATGGCCAGTCTGAGTGCCTACAGCCAGAACAAGCCGGGCGGGGGGAGAGGAAGGGCTGCATTAATACCTGCCCTTTGGAGGAGGTAGCAATAGGTCTGGTTTTGAGGAACTTTTAAATCCTCTATATTTAGCCCTCGAGCAAAGCGAGTCAAAGGCAGCTCAGAGTCTCCTGAGTTAGCATCTGCAGCCTGTAGCTTGTGTCGTGCTTAAGACTGAAGCAGAGGACTATGGTAATGAGACGTCTGAGCCTTGCAGCTGAAATTTGCTTCTCTCAGCACAGGTCTGTGTAAGGTCTATACACATTTTGTGCTGGTGATCCTGGGGGGCAAAAGAAGGCAGCTGGAATCCTATTTATCCCCCGATGGGGTGCTGCAGAGCCAGCCCCTATTCCCCATACCCAACCAAGGCTGTACGTTAGCATGGAAGATTTACCTGGGGCAGTGAAGGGGAAGCTCACTGCTACACTACAGTTACTCAAATACAGAATCTGTTCATATTAAACCAGTGAATTTAGATGGAGAACAACGCCTGCCTGCCTAGCTAAAGAGGGATCTGAGCTGAGAGTAAAACCTTCTGGGCTGGGTGATTGTGAATTAGTCTTTTCACACACCCTCTCAGAGAATTATTTCCCTTCCCGTCTCCAGCTGTGACCCATTTGACTCTGAAGCTAAGCAGGGCTGGGCCTGGTCACTACTTGGCAGGGTGACCAGACAGCAAGTGTGAAAAATCGGGACAGGGGGTGGGGGGGTAATAGGAGCCTATATAAGAAAAAGACCCCAAAATCGGGACTGTCCCTATAAAATCGGGACATCTGGTCACCCTACTACTTGGATAGATAGCACAGAGGCTGTAGGAAGAAGCCCTGTGGTTTCAATAGGTGGCGCTTTCCACTCCCTCTGAGCAGGTACTCAACAAGCTGGCTGACAACACAGCACCAGAGGAGGACAATTAACTGTGCTCTTCAGCTAGAGAAATTTAAAGGCAAAACGAGGCTAAAGTAAGAATCTGTCCAGGACACTGTGCCTGACCCCCAATTCACAGCGCCCCTACCACCATACTGGGGCATTAGGTCAGTACATAAGGGAGCGCACCCCTACTGCTCTCTGCAGCCCAGCCCTGGGGCTTTAGGATCAGACTCCAGCCCATTCCTGCAGCACAGCACCCCCTAGTGCCAGATCTGGGCATTGGGTCTGCACTGACCCCCCCCCACTCCCCCCCAAGCACGGAGCACCACCTCATGGATCAAGTTACGCTGGTATAACTGAGCAGTGCAAAAAAATCACTGCTGGCTTGGTTTACTTTTGGGCCATCTGCCAGGGCTAGGCAGT
Organism: Emys orbicularis; assembly: GCF_028017835.1. NCBI lineage: Eukaryota > Metazoa > Chordata > Testudines > Emydidae > Emys > Emys orbicularis. Next base: position 3,984,684 of record NC_088683.1, read on the forward strand.
ATTTGGGTGGCAACCACATTATCTCCCTGATTTATTCTAAATTAAGTTCCTGGCCACAGTACGAGGTGCTCTGAGCATGAGGAGTTAAATGCAATCCAGCCTTATGCACCAGCCCGTTGGCCAGCAAGGAGACACCTACCTCATCAGGGGTATCCTTGGCATCTGGCTGTCCTGCAGCAGCCCGGCGGGCGAGGTTTCCAGCACGGATATTGCTGAGGTTGATCTGCCGCTCGGGAGGGGGCCCCCCACGGGGCTGCCCTCGGACAATGATGGCGCAGCCTGAGAGGACCTGCAGGGAGGCAGACAGAGAACATTAGTACTCCAACAGCAAAGTTAAATCCTTGGAGAAGCCTCAAGTGATGTACTCTGTTCCACCCCATCCCTGCCTCCCCGCCTTGGGCCTTGTGCTGACAGGGACCTGTGCTCCCACCACCCACTGCCCAAGGGATCCCACTTACAGATCTGGAGATGCACTTCCGCTGTAATGGGCCCTTGTCAAATTCACCCCACTCAGTTCCTGTATCTAGGCTATATTCCTGGCACCCATCATTATGTTCAAGCATCACTCTCCACGCTTCCTAACAGCACCTTAAAAATTTCCCCACGTGCACAGGGGTGTTTTCACAACAGCCACTGCTGGCCCCAACTTCCATTGCCTCCCACCCCCTTTCCTGGCTGCACCCCCTCAAAGCTCGCCAACTGCGGCAGCTCGAGTTCTGTCAACGCCAAACTCTTCAGGCCCACCCTCACTGAGTGAGACAGACACCGGAGTTCATCTACATGTGGAATTTTGAGAGAACTTCGCTCTTTTGCTGCAACACTGGATTTTCAAGTCCACAAAAATGGACAATGTACCTGAGCCCCAAGGGACAGCAGTTTGATTTTACTCTGCTGAACAGCACCCTGGGGCCTGGACTACAGGGCTCCATGTGTATCCTAGCACTAGGCCTCTGCAGTACAATCAGCTAAGCCCACTTCCAGCCACTGCACAGACAGCAGGAAGTGTGTCTGCTGCACACGAGGGTGCCAGCCCCATCTGGAGAGATGCTAGTAGGCAGCTGGGAGTTAGTAGGCAGGAGAAGTGAGCCCTTTCTGCAGAAGTAAAGCACAGCACAGCTGGTCCCACTATGACAGAAAGGAGTGGGCCAGAGTCTAGCTGCCAGACCCAGCACACTGCCGGCGAGCAGAGACGCAGTGAGGTTTAGCCAGAAATTGTATGACCAGCTTCACTGGAGCCACCAGGTCAGCCAGCTGCAGCTGGATTCGATTCAGGAATAAGAGCACGAATGCCAGATTGAAGCGGAGGTAGCAAGCTGCTCTCCAAGCACCTACAGCAGTGAGCAAGCAGACATGCAGAGCAGCGAGGCTGGTGGGTTCAGACTGCCGGGGTGTGACAGTAACAGGACTTCCTGCCCATTCGCCAGCAAGGCACTGCACAAGACGTTCTCAGCACCCCAGCACCGACGGCTTGTTTGCAACGGGAGCTGTCTGCGGGCCAGGGAAATGAGCTCAAGCGGAGTTCAGCAGCGCTCAGTCCTGGGCCGCCAGCTATCGAGTTACTCACCCGTGGCACCTGCAAGCCTGGCCCACAGCCAGGGAGCAGTGGTCAGCAAGCTGTGCAGTTGCACCGCCGCTGACCCCTAGGTGCAAACAAGGGCAAGGCAGGGTTTGCACTTCACGTTGCGGTCCCTTTATGCCTGTAATCCCCAGAGCAATGCACCCGGCGCCCTCTTCCTCGCACCCCACTTCCAGCAGCCCTTCACGCCCTCACTAGTAACCCCACACCAGGCCTCACCCAAGGTTAGGTTTGTCAGGTGTCTGGTTTTTCGTTAAGTCTGGTCGGCAGCGCAGCGGGGCTAAGGCAGGCTCCCTGCCTGGCGTGGCTCCGCACAGCTCCCGGAAGCAGCGGCATGTCTCCCCTCCAGCTCCTATTCATGGGGCGGCCAGGGGGCTCTGCATGCTGCCCCCGCTGCAAGCACCGGCTCTGCCGCTCCCATTGGCTGGGAGCCACAGACAATGGGAGCTGCGAGGGTGGTGCATGCAGATGGGGCAGCACGCAGAGCTGCCTGGCCGCGCCTCCACATAGGAGTCGGAGGAAGGACATGGCACTGCTTCCGGGAGCTCCTTGAGGTAAGTGCTGCCCGGACCCTGCACCACTGACCCACTCCCTGCCCCAGCCCTGATCCCACTCCCATCCTCCAAACCCCTGGACCCCAGCCCTGAGAACCCTCCTACACCCCAAACGCCTCATCCCCAGCCCCACCCCAGAGCCTGCACCCCCAGCTGGAATTCTCACCCCCCACCCCTGTGTCCCAACCCTCTGCCTGCACTCCGAACCCATCAGCCCCAGCCCAGAGCCCCCTCTTTCACCACAAATCCCTCATCCCCTGGCCCACCCAAAAGTCTTCACCCCCAGCTGGAGCCCTCACCACCCTGCACCACAACCCCCTTCCCCAGCCGGAGCCCTCATTTCTGGCCCCAGCCCAGGGCCTGTACCCCCTCCCACACCCCAACCCCCTGCCTCAGCCCGGAGCCCCCTCCCATACTCCAAACCCCTCAGCTCCACCCCCAGCCTGGAGCCCCCTCCTGCACCCCAAGCCCCTTATCCCTGGCCCCATCCCAGAGCCCTCACCCCCTCCTGCACCCCTGAGCCAGCCCTGTGAATATGAGCCTGTGCGTGCGTGTGGGGAGAGTGAGCGACAGAGGGAGGGAGAGGATGGAGTGAGCGGGGCAGGGCGGGGCCTCAGAGGCAGGGCAGGACAGGATAGGGGTATTCAGTAGAAAGTTGGCAACCCTACCCAAGATCTGTTCCTGGTCTATTTCATCTGAAATTGTTGGCTCTCCAGGGAAGGGAAGAGGCTTATTCCAATGCACTGAGTAAGTCCACAACACCAGAAGCTGCCCCCTGAACACGTTAGCAAGGTGGGGCGCCGCTAATGGGAAAATCCTCCCACTTGCAGCGAAGGACCTGGACCATCAGGACTGAGCCCTTGTGGCCAATCCCACTTTGAGAATCCATGCTGGGCTTGGCCCAGTAGGGTCTAACAGTCTCAGTTGGCTAGTTCTCCCCAAGCCCACCCCCTCAAGAAACAACCCCCAGCACGTGTGCTAGATCGCTCATTCCCTGCAGCCAGACAAGTCCTCCTAGCTAGAGAAGAGAGACTGCAATGAGTGATGTCCAGGCTCTTCCCCTGGAGCTTGGCTCAGGCATCTGTCTCCCTCGGCAGTTACACAGGAGAAGCAGCGCAGTCTCGTGGGGCTGAGGAAAGCTGGGCTCTGTCCCCAGCTCTGCCACTGCCCTGCTGGGTGACCCTGGGTGAGTTACTTCCCCTCTCCCTGCCTTCGCGCCCCACACCCGTGTTATTCTGTGGCGATAGTCCCTGCTCCTAAGAGTGTACAGTTGCTAAATATTTGCACAGGGCTGAGCACAACAGGCCCCGATCTCAGCTGGGGCCTCTCTATCCTATCCTAGATCAGTTCTTTTACCACACATCACCACAGTATCTGAGCACCATCCAGTCGTGCATTAAACAACATGACTCACATCAGCCACGTGTTTGTTCTTGGTGCCGCCGTAATCCAAATACTACAGGCTTCACTGTAGGCCAATTGCAAGAGCAGTGCCATCGCCACACGTGGGGCTAACAAGCAGGATGGATGTAGCAAAACAAACATTTAACAGGTCCCTTAATCACAGGCCAAAGCTTCCCAAGCAGATGTGAGGGGCAACGCAGGGGGAGGGCACTGGCAGCCACGCTGACATTGAACACCAATCTTTCACCAGGAATATTCAGAAGAACACGCACAGCTGGTGGGGAGAGCAAACCCAGCACTTGAGGGTTTTGCTCACTGAGCAGGGCCTGCTGGGAAGGACTGCTGACCTCGTTAGACTTGGGGCCTGGATTCCCTAGATGTTGGGTTTGGGGGGAGGCAGCATGATTAGCCCCAAGGGGAGGGAGCATCCCTGAGCAGTAACCCTGAGCACATGCCGAAGAGCCCAGGCCAGGCCGCCCTGCCTGAAGGATGACCAAGAAGCAAAGCTTGTGAGATACCAGAGGTCCCTGAATATCTGGTATGAAGAACCACCCGTTCGTCTTGCCTGCCCCATGATGCAGTGCTACCTGGGGGACTGGATTCCCATGCAATAGCCAGGCTGGAAAGGCATTTCCAGACTTCAAAGGGAGCTGCATCTAGTCCTGCTTGGACCCAGGGAGAAGGATCACCAAGGAATGACCCACAAATTCTGACTGATACATGCGATCTGCTGCTTAATCTAGAGTTTAATTCTCACTACAGGGGAAAAAAACAGGGGAAACCTGCCAACAGAGAAAGCAGGAGGAGCTGAGAGATAAGCATGCTCAGCGCCGGGCAATTAACTAGCATCCTACTCCTCATGCAGGGACAGGATTGGTGCAGCATCTAGACTAGAGCACTGCCAGAGAAGCCACACCATGTAGCCTTTAGCTTTGACTGAAGGCTCTCCTTGCTCCTACAGCTGTGAGTACAGACCAACAGTAGGTTGTAGGGAAGGATCATTTCACCCAAGCAGTTAACCCAGGAATAGAGTCTCCACAGCCTATGGTACGGAGTGGCCTCGATACCCCTCCAGTCACCCTACAGGTTTCCGAGAATAGGGCAGAAGCCCAGTGCCCTGTAGCCTCCTAAAGGCACCCCATCAGCACAGGTGGCTCTGCAAGTCGCAGCTGGATGGAAAAGCACTAGCAAAGCAAACAGAATGGGCATGTGGAGGGGGATGCAAACGCCAGGCAGGAAAAGCTTCAGTACCAGCAGCACATTTCGGCGGTGCCACGTGTACCCCTCTGCTCTCTGGATCCAGGACCTGAGAGTGCTGGAAATGTTAATATAATTTGTCTGCCCAGAGACAGCGTCTTGTCAGCTGGCTGTGCATTTGGGACAGCTTTCATCCTTTTGGCTGCGTGGGATCCTCCAGCACCAACACAGACTTGCCCTTCAGACCCAAGATTGCTGGCCTCGGTTATCTCCCTCCTCAGAATAACCGTGCACCTGCCTGTGCTGAGCTGCCTCCTATACCCGCAGCAAGCACAGCCCCCGGCCAGCTGCAATCACAAGGGGTGCAACAGAGCCAAGGAGGGGGACCTGCACATCAGGCCGCAGGGGACCTTTTTGGACACCAAGGAACCTGGCTTGAAAAATTCATTCCCTCCCCTACCAAGTGGGATGCCAAGGCCATCAGTTTCTGCAGGAATTAAGATTTCATTCTAAAAGATCGATTTTAGCCCATATGTTTGTGATCCAATGCAATGCTGCCTTCTCTAGTCTGCATGCACCTCTAGTGCCTCTCACTGCTCCCTGCTTTGCCAAGGCTCTGGTCAGATTCACTGCCACTTCCTAGACTCCTGTGGAACTCTGTACAAAACGCATTAGTGCAACATCAGGGGAGAACTAAATGCAGAAGAGTCAGGGAACCACTGCTTTAGAGGAAGGCTAATGCCTCCTGGTAAACGCTTACAGATGGGCAAGGGGTTGGCGCTATAGTTTCTGCAGACTCCAGGACTCTGAACTGCCCGGTTTGGGTGTAATTTCTCAACCATCATGTGGCATTAACAATGTCTTGTGCTGGATAAAATACATGGGAATCTCAAGCTGAGCATGTTCTTAAGAGGTGTGGGTTCTCTACACTACTAATCAGTTACTGGGACCAGTTATGAGTGACAGATAGAGGGATCAAAGGAAACAGCCTGGTCTCACTGATTCTCAGGAGCACTCTGATCTGCTGATGCACGTACAAGCAGTCTGGGAGCCAACTGCCCACGAGATGTACTGAACATTAGAAAGGCAAACCTGCCAGCACCCCTACAGGGGGAAAAGAGGAGTGACATCACCTCCCAAGAGCCCAGAGAGGACAGATCACAACTAGGCCAAGAAGGGCGTGCAGGAATACAACTACCTAGCCAGGTGAGGTGATGGGAGCAGCCTTGTCTGGTAAGTCAGCTCTCTGGCTAGTAGATGGAGAATTTTTCAAGCCTATTGTTCAGAGAAAATTCCTTTGCCATGCAGGCACCGATAAACCAGATCTACTGAGCTCTACAGGAGACAGTCCTGTTCTCACAGCATGCCACAGCACTGAGGACAGCTGCCATGTTCGGATGAATTATAGCCCAAATATTCCATTCACAGAACATCCAGTGCCCTGAATCAATGTAAGAAGTGGATGCTTTTAACCTTGTTTTCAGACTGCTCTTTGCCTTTCCCCAATTGCCTTGAATACAAATGCAAAAAGCAAACTCCAGCCCAGTCTCCTGGCTAATGGGAGACTACAGTCACCAGGCAGGCTGCCAAGAGAGCAGAGATCTAATCTAACAGGTGAGCTCTCCCCTCCCTCCAGGCAAGCTGGATGTACACTGGCCTACAGAGCCATGCTTCTTCTCATGGGATTGCTCAGAGTCTGTAAGAAGGAGGGCTGTTTGGCAGCAAGCAGAGCAGATCGAGCCCAGACAGGGAGTGGAGACATTCGCTGGAGAATGCACGCTCTCCAATGCTGGAGCACAGACAGGCAGCATGAACCCTTCAATGCCATTGTTCGGGTTCGGGGTAGGAGTGAGTCTATGGTGCAAGCCATGCAGAGAATGCAGTTGCTTGCATCGTTCAGCACATACTCCTCTGGGCTGTGTCAGACCCAGCAGAAAGAAGGAGGCGGCTATGGTGGGGCAGGATACTCCTGTCTCAAAGAGGAACATATTCCTCTCCCACCCAGGCATCACTCACCACAGCCAGAGCATTCATCCATCAAGTCTGGTGTCCCCACCCTCAAGCATTAGCCTTCCTCTAAAGCAGTGGTTCCCAAACTGGGGTTTGCAAAATGTTACAGGGGGTTCTCAGGAAAAAATTCCCTAATGGCGGACAGAGTTGTCTCAGCAGCCCGGAGCCCCTGGACTTCCAAGAGCTAAGCAGATCAAAGCAAGCATATCTATCACACTGGGGAGATTTAAACTTCAAGACTCCTTATAAGAAATGGAAAGGATGGTGGATATTTTTTGCTGGTTTTAAAATTAAATAGGCAGCTAGTATTGTTTTTAAAATTATTATGAAGAACAAGTTTAAGCTTTGTTGTAACGTGCGTTGTTTGCCTGGACTGCTCAAGACCTGAATGCTTGTGTAGGAGGAACTCTGAGTTGGCTTCTTAAATACCTTCATGCTGTTTCACATCTGATACTCCTTGATGAAACATAGGAGCCTTGTCTTACAACAGACTTATTCAAAGTGATACAAGCTACGAAAGTGAGATCTTGGAAGAGTGTTGCCATTTTCATAATGTAAAAAATACTGTAATGATAAATAATAATTAATAATAAAGAGTGTGTAATAAGCATGTCATAAAAACAAATTTTATATTTCCAAGATCACTGCTCTTATAATTTATACTCAGGTAAAGGAGAAAATCCCTGGAAATATTCATTTTTAGGAGGGGGTTCGCGAGACTTCACATTTTAGTGAAAGGGGTTCACAGGCTGTTAAAGTTTGGGAACCACTGCTCTAAAGCATCAGATGTGGGTAACCTCCACACCCCCTCCAGTTATGCCCCTGGCCAGGACCCTGCTGACATCAGCAAGGTCATCAGGTCACCTGAAAGGGCTGCAATCCAAAAACAGGCGTTTCCAGAGGCAACTTCAGTTTCTCCTCCCTTGAGTCGTCCAGGCGCTTAACCATCCACCCCCCTGTTCTGACCCACTTGAGGATGGGCGCCATCCTCTAGCCACAAATGACTATCCCCTTCTCTCCCCCCTCAGCAGTAGACATGATCTCTGCAGCAAGTCCAGCCTTGGCAGGTGAGGCGCCCAGCTGGAGTCCCCACCATGCATGGTCCCATATTACACAAACGCTACCCAATACCCAGATGCATGCTTATACCCCACCCCCATCACCATTGCCAGGCTGGTGAGAAGAGCCATTTGGCCTCAGCTCTCTAGTAGCGGGGGGAAAGCTGTCCCCACACAACTCCGGATGGGAGCTGGAGTAACAGCAACACAGCTGCAGATGCAGTGCCACCCCCCACACAAGGCTCCTACAAGATTCTGTGGGGATACAAGAGCTCATTCCAGAATACGCCTAGAGCATGTCTCCACCTGGATTATAAAAACCACCCCCTCTCCCGCATAGGAAAAGGGAGGGTAAGTCACACTGCAGTTATAAATAAGGAAGAATTTGGGCAGTGTTCCCTCTAATTTTCCCCAGGCATGTGCAGAATGAATTTTGTTGTGTGACATCACCTCCATATTGGTGCACATAAAATTCATGTGGTTGGGGTGAGGCTGAGGGGTTTGGAGTGTGGGGGGCTCAAGGCTGGGGCAGAGGGTTGGAGAGCAGGGGGGTGAGGCCTCCGGCTGGGGGGTCTGGCTCTGGGGTAGGGCCAGAGATGAGGGGTTTGGGGTGCAGGCTGCCGGGGGCTACGGCAGGTAGAGAGGACTCCCCCCAGCAGCACCTGGGCTGGGGGGTGGGGAGAGGCGACTCTCCACCGGCCGCAGCAGGTCTGTGCCAGGGCCGGCAGAGAGAGGCACCTCACCCCACCGCAGCAGGTCCATGCTGGGGGAGAGGCATCTCTCCCCACCGTAGCTCTGAGCCCCTGCCCAGGGCTTAATAGGAAGCTGCGCAGCCGTGCAGCTTAGAGGGAATTTAGCCTACAGGTATGTAGCTCCAAATACACACTTGCCATGCGCCCCCACCCCACTCCTGCACAGTGATTGAAACCAATGCACTCGTAAGGCTAGGTCTCTGCTACACTGACCTGACTGTCAGGTGACTGGGGAAGAGTTTGTCCTGCAGCACAGACAAGGCCAGGGGTGTTTAAAGTGTCCTGCAGAACTGTGCTGGTTCCTCACTCAAGTCCAAGGCTGCATCAGCTCAGGACTAATGGCAAAACATGGTTATGTCTCATCTCCACTGCAAGATGAAGCCCTCGGCTGCAGCCAGGTCCCCCCATATGGTGGTAGTTTCTACAAGGGAGCTAGGACAGTAATTGCTTCCCAAGTGTTGTAATCTGGACGCTCTCCACTCAGAGGTGCTAGTGGGAGAATTAAAACCAAGGTCCTGAGCACTTGGCATTGACTGACTGTTGGAGCTGTTAGTGGTTACACATTTTCAGATTAATAAGCCACTCAAAACAGGAATGTGCTGGGGGATCTGCCAGTGAAAGGGGGAGAGAGGAAAAAGAGAATGGCCCACAAGGCCAAGGGAAGAGAGACCCTGCCTCTCACATACATTGTTGGGAAATGTTGCCAGCTCCATAAATTACAGTAACTTGAGAACAGTATGACCAGCGTGGACAGCAAACAAAAGGCTTTCCAGGGTTCTGGTCTAGTTAGTCTCAACCCAATTCTCCCCAAGGCCGTGACCCACCCGTTTATCACACTACTGTCTCTGCAGGGTAAAGTAGCGCTGGAGAACAAAGTCTGGCCCCCTGCCAGCCCAGTCAGGGATTAGCTGGGATTCCAGGGGTCGCACATTTCCCATTTTCTAAAGGTTATTAGCTAGCTACCATGGTGATGGATGCTATTAAAAGCCACAATGCCCCGAGTCATGTTTCAAGCTGGACAATCACTTCCTGCTTCCATAAAATTCCCACTGTGGCTTAAATTGGAGACAACATTCCTTACTTCCTAACCTAAAGAGAGTTGAAGGGTTGCTGTTCTCTGTTAAACCGTTCGTGTTCCACCCCAGACGTGGTTGCAATGATCCTTGTGTATCCCTTTGCTAAGGGGCTTTTGGGATCTAGCAGGAGAAAAAGTGATGCGATGTAACTGATTTACTGGGAACTGAATCCACATTCCACTCTGACTGAGGGCTCGGTTCAGCTTTTAGCATTATACGCAAGGTACCAGGGAAACTGTGGCATGTTTCCCAGCACTGGAGAATGCTGCCTCCTGTGTTCAGGAGCATATCATTGTGCCCAGCTGAACAGCAGATCGATGGTACACACCAGATAACTGGTCCCAAACATTCCTACCTGGAGATCATTTGTATTGCACATGGCACCAGGCATCGCTACATGTGATTTGTTATTTGCCATACAGTAAATCATATAAATGAAATAAATTCACAATACAAACTACTGGAAAATGAGTTTCACTTTAAGCCTGAAAGTAAATTATACATACAGATCAATCCTGTTACAAAGACCTCAGTGCTCAACCATTAAGGACTCGGAAGTTTCATAGTTGTAATTACCCTTAATCTTTAATTTACAGGGCACAAAAGAGTCAGATGCTGTTAACTGTTTTATCCAATTACCAATAACACCTGTGTTCTGGGAAATTATTAGGGTTCTCCGACGAGGGGAAGAGGCAGCTGCTGTTAGCAAGTGAAACCTTGAATCTGGTGGTTCTGGGGGATTTCAGTAAGAAGTCCAGATGGCACAGTCCCCCCAAAAGCTGGCATATCTGGTCATAGGAGGATCACTCCAGTACAAGCGAAGGACAGACAGAGAAGCACCTCCAGCTGTCAGCGTAGGTGCTGCCAGACCCCCCCGCTGTGATATTGGTCCCTTGGAATTGTCAGCAGCTGCTGTCAACTTAAACAGCATCCCTTACCCATCCCTAACTTACACTAGGGACCGGCCCAGGATCAGTGCAACACAAAGTGAGCTTTTGATCCTGCCTTGTGCATTCCTTCATTACAGTCGAGGACCTCACCCAGAGATTTTATGGGACTGGTGCAAATTGGACCTGACAGCTCAGACTACACAGTCTCTGCTAGGGCAGGAGTTCAACTCTTTTCACCAGCACTGGAGATAGCAAGGTTTATCTTTTCACACAACATGCAATAAAATCCATACAACTGTCCCACACCTACCAGTCACCCTTCCACTCAGCACTCACGCTTCTGACTTTATAACCCAGGCACGAGGTCCAACTATCAGTCAGGCAAAGAGCTAAAACAGGGGTGGCCAACCTGAGCCTGAGAAGGAGCCAGAATTTACCAATGTACATTGCCAAAGAGCCACAGTAATAAGTCAGCAGCCCCCTGCTCCCAGTGCCTCCCACCCACGGCAGCCCTGCGGATCAGCGCCTCCCCCTCCCTCCCCACACCTCCTGATCAGCTGTTTTGTGGAGTGTAGGAGGCTCTCGGGGGTAGGGGGAGGAGTGAGGGCACAGCAGGCTCAGGGGAGGGGGGGCAGGGCCTATGGCAGAGCCAGGGGTTGAGCAGTGAGCACCCCCCAGCATATTGGAAAGTTGGCACCTGTAGCTCCAGCCCCGGAGTCGGTGCCTATACAAGGAGCCGCATTTTAACTTCTGAAGAGCAGCATGTGGCTCCGGAGCCACAGGTTGGCCACCCCGAGCTAAAACATTCAGCAGGCTGAGAATGCCAAGAGCATACTGGGAAAGAAAGCCATGAAAGCAAGATATGGGCACAAAGGGGTATATGTAAAAGGGAGGGGACGCTAGCAAAGAGGCAGAGGAAACCCATTGTAAAACAAGTCAAATGGTGCATTTACAAACTGATACCATGGGAAGGCAGAGGTGTCTCCAGTCACCAGGCTTTCCATGTTTACACAAAAACAATGTGGAGTCCTTGTGGCACCTTAGAGACTAAAATTTATTTGGGCATAATCAGATGAAGTGGGTTATAGCCCACGAAAGCTTATGCCCAAATAAATTAGTTAGTCTCTAAGGTGCCACAAGGACTCCTCGTTTTTGCGGATACAGACGAACACAGCTACCCCTCTGAAACATGTTTATACAGCAGCTGTAGTCACCCACAAACTGGCTCAAAATGAGGGTCCCGTCTGAGGTGCAAATTAACTACCATCATTCCTATATCTTTTCTATATATTTCAATGCACAGAGCTTTAAAGACACAAATTAAGTTCCTGCCCCAAGTTGCTGATTTCACACATTTAGTGAATTCAGCACCAGAAGGCTAGCCAGAATTTGCATTTAATGGTTTTCAAGCTCCCAGATGGCCTCTCCCAGGGGGAAGTGCCACTTAACCTGTTGCTAGAAATTAGTAGTCAGTTTGCCCTGACTGTTCATGTCTGCACATATAGCAAAAAGTGAAACCTGACTAGGTGGCTAGAAGTTGCTGAGATATGACATACTACATGTTTGGACTTGTTAGAATTGACTATTTGCTTGGCAAGAAAGCAAGCCATGCACCACCTTGGCCATTTGACTTCTCTTTCAGCACCAGATTGGAGCAGCCAGTACTGAGCCATTTTCGAGTGGATTGCAACATCCAGGACACAGTACTGGAATTACTGAGCAGAACAGGAGCAATCCAAGCCCTGGAAAGACCACTCGGCAGACGCGCTTGCCCTTCCCTAGGTGGAATCCACGCCAGGACCCAAGAACCCTCAGTTCAAACCAAGTATTCCACGACGGAACAACTGACTTGTCTTTAGCAAGTCACCTCGACTTTGCAAACATGCAAGAGATTTTTTGAGGGCCTGGGATGAATCAGCAGGCTGTTTCCAGCTGTATCACCTGTCATTTATGCAAAAAAGGCAACAGGAAAAAGAAACCAACCACCAATCCTATCTGATCAGCGATGAATCGTTCGATTTGAGCTATAAAACAAGCCTCAAGCAACACTGTGCAGGATACAGAGTACACAGGAGACTAGTATCAGACAGCGCTTTAGCACATCAGCCAGCAACTCCATGAGGGTAATTCCTCAGGTCAGGTTACAGCTTCACCACTGGGAGCTGGACTAAACCCAGGTTCCTTCCAGCTCTACACCAGACAGTGTCTGGGCACACAGTAAAGATCCAACCACATCCCCCACCTCCCACGCATACCAGGAATCTATGTCTACCTGTACTGACCTGAGATAGCTGGCCTCCAACAGCTACTAACAGGGAAGGTGACCCCTGAGGAACTCATCTGGGATGCTGAGAAGTGTTAGAGATGGCAGCTCATCAACATGATGTAAGGCAAGTCCCTCACAGTGAGCCCATCCCCCAGGTCCCTCACCTCAGGGGAAGACCTGCCCTGGACACCAGCCCTCTTCACCCCAGGCAGTTCCCTAGAGAGAAAGCCACAGGGAATGATTGCAAGAAGAGACCCATCAAGACTCAAGGGGCTGTGGCAGAGGGGAGAAAGCCCAAAGGTGGCATGCAGGCTCAGACGAAGATGGAATGTGACTGAATTCAATAGAGTTCCTTCCAGAGGTTCAGGGAACAGGAGTTTTCAGGCAGCAAGACAATATGGTAAAAGAGAAGCACAGGAGAAAGGTCAGAAAACACCCCTGCAGTTCAGAACAAGACGCCAACTCACTACAGCAACGGATCACAGCAATGCAGCAAGCGAGCCTAGTCACCCCCTCACGCTTTGATGAGCATTGTTAGGCTTCTGAGTTACCAATCAAGGTAAAAGGGGCAGATCAGGTCCAGCTGTTTCAGGCTGTGGGTATCGTCAGTTACACTCCAGTCACATTCACCAAGTTTTCACTGCAACCAGAAGTGCCAGGGTTTTACGCTTTAAAAAAGAAAGCAGCTTCCAAGACAAGGGACAACAGCCTGTCTCCATCCAACTCAGCAGGATGCTCTGCAAGCACTGGGGTTGCTCTGAGAGCAGGTCATTTTCTCAAGAAAGCATTGTTACCTGCACACTCTAGGGCATCCCAACTTTAACTGGGTTACACCTTGAGACCCTAGGAACAGGATAATTTAGGCACCCCAACCCTTACCCAGTTCTTAGGGCTCAGGGCATAATCTTCTGCAGGTTTGTGGGGCCTTTTACCAGTGAAAGCCTTACACAGTAATACCCTTAACCCCTATTTATTAACAGTTACAAAAACAGAATACACAGGCTAAGTAAGCATACAATGTGCACCACTCCCCATAAGGCAGACAAGCTTTTCTTGGTGGCCAGTCAGGATTAGGTTGTCCGTGGCTCCAGTATTCTGCACCGTGTGGTTGGCATGGTGTTGAGGTCTGGCAGCTCTGATCTTGGGGCTGTGTCCTGGAGTTGGTTCCAAAGAACTTCCTTTTGGACCCCAGTTTATATAGTGAAACTTGAGTCCTGCTTAGCTGTACCATAACCAATCATTGTAAACTAAAGTACAGTATTTTTCACCAATCCTAGCCCA